>NC_135535.1:164905312-165505312 GCF_045843805.1 Urocitellus parryii | reverse complement strand
GCCAGAAATCCTAGTCACTGACTATGTTCCACAGCAAGGTCCCCAACATTATGCCATTCATCAAAGCAGCCCAAGTTCCAGAACCAAGGAAGAGCGTGGTGGCAGGAGACTTTGTGGACCAGGCTGGGTTGGGGGAGGCAATATATGGAGATGGCCTCCCTGATAGCAGTCATGATCCCAGGAAAGAACAGGAGCCAGGGGTGGGCTTGCCTGTCAAAGTTGGTGGACACAGTGACTGTAATGAGCAAGAAGAAGAGGGCAGTGGGCCACGGGCAGCAGGCCTGGCCTGCAGATGGATGGCTCTGGCTCCTAGAGCATGATGTCCCTAGAGCAGGGTGGCTGCTGTGACAGGTTATCCAGGACTTGGGACTCAGTGCTAAAACCAAGGAAGTTCTGAGTAAACTGGATGGAGTCAGTCCCACTATCCTTGGAGCAGCTGGTAAGGAAATAGTTTGAGTTCTTAAAAAAAAAATGTCAAAGGTGGTATGATCAAGGGACTTGGGGGACGGAAGAAGAGGAAAAAACACAATCCCTTGCCCAGTTGATGGATCAGAGCCAGCCCACTGACAAAAGGACCCTCAGTCACCACGGCAACTGTGGACAGCGGTGAGTCCCCCAGTCCTTTCAGGGCTCACAAACACTCAGAGATGACATTGGTCAACAGGGACCAGTGCTGCCAAGGCCGGGACTGGAATGGGCACATGTGAGTCAGGTAATGCCACAATCCTGGCACCGCTCTGACTGCCGTGCTCTTCGGCATCCACGGAGCACTCCAGGGTCACTCCTGCACACCTGAGGGTGAACTGTCATGGACGTGCCTGTCCTCCCCAATGTTGGTTCCTTGGACTGTGACGAATGAGATATCCTAATGGAGAAGACCAAGTGGGAGCCTCTGAGATCCCCTTGTTCCCTCCCCAACCAAGAAGGACCCTGAAAACCAGTCCTGTATTGCAGGTGGGAAATGGCAGAGCTCTGGGCCACCCTGAAAGTCCTGAAGAATGCAGGGGTAGGCGTCCTTGTCCTTTTCCCCTTAATTCACTAGATGGAGCCTCCCAGAAGGTGATGGACCCAGGAGGGTGAGAGGGGGTGGCCACGATGCCACTGCACGGTGGTCCTGCTGAACGCTGGGATTTTGCTAGTGCAGATCCTCAGAGCTTTAGCCATAGCGTTTGATGATTGTTCTCTGTTGGAAAGGCATTTCGGAGCAGGGCAGGTCCTCATGGGGAAGAAAACTGGATACCTTCCAGGGTTCTCAGTGGCACTAGTAACACTCAAGTCCTGTGACTATATAGTCTAAAAAATCTAGAACTGTCCAGACAATTGGCAAGACAGTGGTCTGTGGAGTTGGTGACATTGTGTCAATAAAACAGGACGAGCAAGAAGAGGCAAGTATGTTGGAGGTCACCAGCAGGGATGCGTGTGCTCTGGGAGTGGGAGATAAACCTCCAGAGATTTAGTGGGGCCACCAGATTGGTGAAGTCTTTACAGGTTAGGCATGTCAGGATGTCCCCTCCAAAGAAGGGACAAATGATTGCATTTCTGACCTCCCACCACCAAGAAGGAGGTCTCGTGTTAGTTTTCTTTGTGCAGTTGTGATGGATAGCACAGACAGGCCAGTTAATAATGAACCAAATGTGTTTCTCACAGCTCAGGAGGCTGGGGAGTCCAAGAATGAAGGACCAGCATTTGGGAAAGCCTTCTTGCTGTGTCAACACAGGGTAGAAGTCTGAGAGAAAGAAAGAGAGAAAGAGGGAAGAAGGAGGAGGAGGAGGAAAAAGAGGTGAAGGGGGAAAAGAGGAAGAGGAGAAGGAGAAGGAAGAGGAGAGGAGAAAGAGGAGGAGGAGGAGAGAGGTGAATCCTGTCTTTATCAATAATCCACTTCTGTGATAACTGGATTAGTCCATCCTGGGAGGCAGAACCCCATGGCCTCATGGCCTCTCAGCAGGCTCCACCTCCCAACAGTATTGCATTAGGGATTAGGTTTTCAACATAGGCTTTTGGGGGATATATTTAAGCTGCTGCAGGACCCCTTTGGGTTCTAGAAGCGGGTACTCAGGACTTGGGAAGACTGTTCTAAGCCATTTATCGAGTGACACGGAGCCTGCTCTCTGTGTAAGAAGGAGCCCAGCAGCAGGCCCAGGTTGATAGGCAAAGGGTCCTGCTGTGTGGGCACATGTCCAGGAAGACTCCATGGGATTGTAGATGTCTATGGTAGGAAAAGAGACGATGTGGCATTTGCAGCAAGCTCTAAAAGAAAATCACTGCGTAGAGCTAGAGTTCCAGAACAAACCACGCCATTTGCAGCAGATATTTACACACTATTAAAACATAGCTCTTAGCATGGTCCTGGACCCTGAGGAGGCAGAGCCATTGACTGCAAGACATCAAGTGACTGTGACACCCAAACTGTCCAGCATGAGCTGGATTCATACAGAACCACCAAGTCGTAAGATGGGGGGTGATCCCAGGAGTAAATCAGAAGAAGTACGCTTGAAATCAGCCATCACCTGAGCAGATGGCAGTAGGAAGATACCTAAGAAGGAGGCCTGAAGCCCCTGTCATCTGCCACAGTGTCCCAACCCCCATCTTTGCCTCTATGGGTGGAGTCCCTTAAGATTAGCCGAAAGAATAGTGAAAAGCCACGCTCTGGTCATGAGTATGTTCACCTGGTTCTAGGGAGGAGTTGGAAATGAGCTTCAGCTATACACAGACCCCTTCAGGAGTGGCCCTGACACCAGCAGAGGAGGGACACACCCCAGTGCATGGCAGGCAGTACACCTGGTCATCAGTTATGTGGACAAGGAGAGAGTCCACACGTGGGCCCAACAGCATGGGTCCCCTACTCATCAAAGTTAACCCAGCTACTGCCATTGCTGAATGCCACCCTGCCCACAAGAGATTAATGCTGAGACACCAATATTACCATCCTTCAAGGACACCTGATGACCACTTGGTGGCAATTGGTGACATTGAACTCCCTTCTCTCTGAAAGGGGAATTAATTAATTTTGATTGTAATGGCCACAGATTCTAGGTATGGTTTACCTCTCCTGCCTGCTGGGCCGAAACCTGCGCTGCTGTCGGATGACAGTGGAATACTTGATCCAGCCGTCCTGGACCCCAGAGGATGCTGTGTCAGACCAAGTGAGACATTTCACAGCATAGGAGGCAGGGCAGTGGGCGTCAGATCTTAGGATTCTGTGCCACCAGACACTGCTGACCCGAGAGTGACCACACTGTGTCCAGGGCCACGCCTCCTCTCTGGGAGCAGCCTGAGAGCAGGAGACATCGTTGAGCAGGATGTAGCCTGTGCCTGGAATCAATGACCATAATATGGTGCCAGGTCCCCGGTAGGTAGAATGCATGATCCTGGGGAACGTGGGGTGCAAGCAGGAGTACAGGAATGCCCTGAGCAGCATGGCTCCCAGGAACCCACTTTGGGACTCGGTGCTTCCTGTCTCCACCACACCCGCTGTGTGGCGTTGAGGTCCTGTGTTCTGGGTGGGTGTGGGCTTCCACCAGGAGACACAGGGTCTGTCCCATTAAACTCTAGGCTGTGGAACCCCTTTAGCTCTGTAGGCTGCTTGTGTTGAGAGGTCGGTAAGCAAGGGATCCAGGTGACTACCCTGGCCGTGTTAAAGGGCCTTGGTTGTCAGGAGAAAGTAGGGCGGTTGCTACAAAGAAAAGAGCAGGGAGGGGGGGTATGTTTGGCACAAAGATCACACCCTGGAAAGACTCTTTTGTTTGTTTGTTTGTTTGTTTCTTTGGTGCTGGGGGTTGAACCCAGGGCCTTGTGCATGCCAGGCAAGTGCTCTACCCACTGAGCTCTGTCCCAGCCCCCTTTCTATTTTGATGATAATCTGAGCAGCACAGACACCTGCGAAAGTAAAGCGCTGGGACCTAGAGAAGCTTAAGGAGGAGATAACAGCAGGGATTCAGAGCCACCTGGGCTGAGGGTCTGCCCCTGATGGTAGATGAGCCTCGGACATCAGCCTGCACTCAGTGCCACTGAAGAGGTGGAGAACAGGTAGCAGAGAAGAGAGAGGAGTGTCACCTGCAGCAGGGGTGGCTGTAGTTTGTTCTAATGTTCCTCTTTCCCCAGGGAAGGAGATGATCAGGATCCTGAAGACAGAATAAGCTGCTCCCAGAGCAGACTTAGAACAAGAGCCTGTGACCGTGAGCGGCGTGGACGGTGGTAGATGCTGATCCTCCCTCAGGACTGAACACTCCGCCCTGCAAGGTAAGTCCCTCCCCAAGGAACTGTACTTGGTCGAAGGAGCTGCCTTGTCCAGGGCCACTCCTCCTCTCTGGGAGCAGTGACTGGGTGACACGAGGCCCAGAGGTCGGTCCCTCTCACCTGGAACAACTCGGAGAGGCCAGGCCAGCTTCAGACCTCCCTGTGAGTGGGGTGAGGCCTTTGGGGCAGCTGCGGCAGAGTCCCACGTCTTCTTGTGCCCCTACCTGCTTCCTTCACCCTTCCCCCCCCACCCCCCTTGGGCCGCTTCCTAATGTCATTCAGCGGCCTGTCGGTTCCTCCTGAATCACACGGAGGTTCCTTGTAATCATTCCTTGAAATTCTGTATCAGGCATTCCATCAACATCATTTCCCGTGGGTTTTGTTGTTGGAGAGTTACAGGGTTCTTTGGCGGGGGGGGGGGGGGGGGGCGTGTTACCTTGGGTTTCCATATTTCCTGTGCCTCTACATTGAGATGTGTGCATCTGATAGATCCATTGATCTCCCCTACTTTTATAGGGCGGCTTCCATGGTAGATGGCGTCCTCCTGGAGATGTGTCTTGGGGTGTTAGTTTGCTACACAGTGTCTTGTTTCCACCTGGGTAGCATCCTGTAGTCTCTTTGGCTGTCACTAATGCTTTGGACACAATATGTGTCATGATGGGTTGAAGAGCCCCACCATCCCTGGGGACCATGCAGGGGTGGGGGGATTCTGGTAGCCCAGGAAGCTGTGGGACGTGCCTCAGTGGATGCAGTGTTTACTGTGTGATCTCCCCCAAACAGCAATGGGTGTCTTTCCCCGGGGACTGTTAAGGATCCCTCTGCTGCTGGTGAGGACCCCTGGCATCGGTAGCCTCCGCTACAGTGGGGCCTGAGGCACCTTCCCTTAGTCCCGTGCCATTGCCTGCGGGAGGGGTGGTGGCAGCAGGAACGGTGTGGGTGCTGCCTGCTTGTGTCCTCTGTGTTAGCTGGCCACATGGCTAGGTCCCCGAGGACTAGTGCCTGACCTCCCTTCTTGACCACGGCACCCTCTGTTATTTTCAGCACTGACAATACCCGTGTCCTTTATCGCCAGGCACCAAGTGGGCTGGGGTGCTGAGCACCCCGTGGCTCTGCTGGGTTAAGCTGGCTTCCTAAGGCGGCACCCTGCTGTTTGGGTGGGTGGATCTCAACAGGGACGACCTGAGATCCTTCTCCAGGGACAAGCTACTGTGCGAACTCCAGGCTTCTTCCCTCACTGGGCTGAAACCGGTGGTGTGCGTGGAACTCCCAGTTGTCAGACTCACTGGCGTGCGGAGTTTGCTGGTGTCTCCTGTCCAGCCTCTCAAAACTGGAGTGGAGAGGTGTCCCACCCCCAGCTGGGACACCAGAATGGCGGCCATTCTGCCATCCCAGGCCTCCTAGTCTTGCAAGTCTCTGGTGTCTTCCTTGATGAACTCCAGCACCCTTTCATGTCCACTGACCTCCAAATGCAGCTCTCCACCTGTTACCCTCCTTCTTCTTTGTGGAGGAAGAGATGAGTACCGAGTATCTCTGCGTGGCCCTCTTGGAATCCCCTGTTTCCCCTGGCATCTGTCTCCCGATCATGTTCTAGGATATCACATCTCTTTTGACAAATGATTTCCAAAAATAGAAATAGAGCTCTGATTTTTCACCTTCATTTTTGTAGACCCTATGAATTTATTAATGTGACCCCAGATAGCAGTCATTCTTTTGAGCCCATGCTATACAACTGACTTTTCTAAGCTCACTCTTGAAGAGAGGTGGGAGGGAAAAGGAAGGAGAAGGGGAATTGCATGGAAGATGGAAGGAGACCCTCATCGTTATACAGAATACAGGTATGATGTTGTGAGGAGAAAAAAAAAAGTGTGTCACATTAGATTGGGTAGAGAGAAGTGATGGGAGGGGAGGGGAGGGGAAGGGTGGGTAGGAAGGGCAGCAGAATAAAATAGACATTATTATGGCTGTATGTGACTGTATGACCAATGTGATTCTGCAACCTGTAGAATCAGAAAAATGAGAAATTATACCCCATTTGATTCAAATGTATGATTTGTCAAGATCATTGTACTGTCATGTGTATCTAATAAAAGAAAAACTTTTCAAGTCTTGCTTGCTGTTAAACCATGTGTGCCTTATCAAGCACGCTGCAGTCAGTGTTGAGGGATCAAGCTCAGGACTTAGATTCTTCTGTTCAGTGTCATCTGTTTGGCTACCACTTGTCACCCCGCCTTGTTGAAAGATTTTTGGATCAGACTTTCAATTCATTTATCTTTCCTTTCAAATTCATATCTGCCTCAGATTTGAGAAGCCCGCCTTGCCTGTCCTTATTCAGGTCATTGGTGAAGATGCTCATTGGAGTGCTCCAGGCCTTCCAGGCATGCAGTGTCCCCTTCCTAGAGTCGGACAGAGAGCTTGATGGTGTGCAAAGACACTCACCTCCTGTCCTCTCCTGTGGTCTCTTTAGGAGCTTATGACCGTCACCTTTTCTGTGAGCCACATCCTATGCACTCAACTTCATTCCTTTGCTTACCTCCCAATAGCCCTGTGCAGCACCCCAGAGTGGCTGATAACTGACCCCTGGCCACACAGCAAGTAAGGAGCAGACCCTGGACCCACCTCTGGCTTGGTTGACCGTAGAGCAAGCTGATGGGCACCTCTTCCAGGAAGGGACTCCTGAGGCTGGCTCCTTCCTGCTGCAGAGTGTCAACAGTGTGCAGAGGGAGAGGCAACCTGGGTCAGGTCGGAAGACAAGGTAGAGAGGTGGGCCCTGGAGAGGCACAGACCTGTGGTACTTCCACTCCTTGGGGAGAAGAAAGGCTCTGGAGCATGAGAGTCAGGGAGGAGTTCAGTGCCTTTGGTGCGTTGTCTTTAGAGAATACAACACTGGGCAAAACCACCGATTTCTCCAAACTCAAATTGTCTCCCCAACACTCCTAAGAATGATCTGTGGCACCGAGAAGTTAGGACACTTGCCCTGAGTCACAAAGCTGGCTGGACTATAAACCAGTGTCCTCTTGAGAGCGCTCTAGCCTCTTTGCCTGTTTGCTCATGAGCCAATTGAAGTCCAGAAGAGGGACAAAGACACCTGCGAGTCACATGGTAAGCTGGTGGCCAAGTCCTCACAACAATTCAATTGATCCTGCAGATTGTGTTCGACCAACACTTTTAGAAAGTAAGCCCCATGAAGGCAGGAGCAATTGGCCCTTCTGTCTCCTGAGGTAGGTTGTGTCCCCAACTCCTTTGACAGTGCCTGGCAGAGAGTGGGTGGGAGCTTGATGTGTTATTTCTTCATCAAAAAATAAGACGGTGATCTCTTAATATTGGCAGGCACCCAACAGGCATGTTACACGGTGGAACTGGTGGTGCCCATGTGCCCAGGGTGAGCGAGGGCAAGTGCGTGGCCCGGGTCCCCTCAACGGTGAGGGCACTGACCGGGTCCTGGGCAGCTGTCCGCTCTCAGCTGCTCTTTGCTGAAGTGAGGTCTGGGTGAGGCTCAGGGAGGAGCACGGGAGTCCGCGCTGTTCTAGGGCAGGTCTTGCTCACCGCCAGCTCCTCCACTCCCACCCGGCCCAGGCCCCAGATGACAGCCCACCAAGGAGGGGCCCTGCAGCCCTGTGCCAGGGACCGCTGGCATTTTTGCTGGGCAGGACGTATTATTACTAAGATTGATTTTTATTTTCTTTTTTTCCTCCTCTTTTATTCCCACAGAATAAAAATAGGAAACACGACGCTCCTCACACAGCACCAAGGATCTGTCTTAACAAGTCCTTCTGTGCATTAATAGTAAATATTGCAAGAAACCCAGCGCGGGTTTAATCATGCACGGCTTCAGCCTGCAGGGAGGGACAGGAGGGGGCCGGCTCCCCCAAAACCTCCTCCCTGGGCCACGGAGAGGGAGAGGGTGGTTCGCCTGTGGACTCTCAGGGCTGGCTGTCGGAGCCACCTCTCTGTTGAGGACAGATGCGGAATATACTGAAGACAGCTAAATACTGATTCTGAGTTCTCCCTCCACAACAAAGATGAAGTTGGCCAGAAGATGTTCTGAATCATCCTGTCGCTGCCATTTGCTTTCCTCTGCCTCCAGGTGCAGAGACGGTGGCCTTGTCTCTCACTAGGTGGCCTGTGGAGAGGCAGCAGTCACCCGCTCCATGGCACCCACTGTGGTGGAGAGCTCCTCCTGGCTCCCCTGCTCTGGCCTTCCCCTCTTACGAAGGGCCCAGGGATCCCAGGGGGTCACCAGCCACAGGTCTCCAGGCTCCACCTGTCACATCCCTTCATTTAGTATGCTCTGCACGGAAGCCCTTTATGTTCCTAGTGGGGTTAGGGGGGCCCTAGTACCTTGCAAATGACCCCCTCCTGCTAAATGCTCCAAGTCCTTTTAAAGGAACCTGTGGGCCGAAGGCCACTTAGAGGCAAGCGGAAGTACAGAGATTTCCAAGATTACGCTCATCGGAGGCAGCAGAGGGTTCCCGGGACTGGGTTGTGCTGAATTGCTCTTCTGAGGCTGCCCCAGCAAAGTGCCACAAACCTGTGGCTGCGACATCGGTATTTAGCTCTGGAGGCTACAAGTCCAAATCAAGGTGTTGGCAGGGGTGGTTCCATTCAAGGGTTGTGAAGAAGAATCCATTTCAGGCCTTTCTGCCGGCCCTGATGGCTTGCGGGCCTTTGGGGACATTTCTTGGCTTGTAGTCTGTGCCCTCACCTTCACACGGTGGGCGCCCTTTCACCTTTCACTTTCATGATGTCCTCTCGCCCGGGGTCCTCTGTTCCCCGCCCCCGCAGCTCCCCCCGCGTCTCCTTGTGTAATTAAATGGAAAATGTTCTGTATTCTGTGTCCAAATGTCTCCTTTCAATAAAGACACTAGCCATTCCTTAGATGCCACCCTACTCCAGCAGGCGCTCACTATAACCAGCCACATGTACAATGACCCTTTTTCCAAATAAGGTCACATTCTTAGGGCCAGGAGTTAGAACTTCTGTGTATAAATTTGGGGGTGGGGGGTGCACAATTCAGCCCACCACCCACCTCCACCTTCGAACTCACACATCATCCTCTTCTTTCCAGAACAACTTTTCATTGGACAAATGAGAATCACGTGGAATAAAAGATGGGGTTCTTAACTGCCCAGAAGAGATTAATAGAGCTTTAAATAAATTGAAGAATGTGACACCGTGACTCTGAGACACCTCCGTGCAGATTGGTGTCACCAGCTGTGCTCAGTGGTGTAGAGGGATGGTGGCAGAAGGGTCCAGAGAGGGCAAGGGAGCCCCGTGTTTACTTTATGTAGGAGGGGGTTTATTTCCATGGTCCTCCTCCATGGTAGGGTGTCAGTTCCGTGAGGGCAGAATCGGAGGTACTTGATGAACACCAGAGGGGACTGTGAAGCGGGGCTCAGGGAGGCCCCTCCTTAGCGGTGGAGATGAGGCTGGAACCCTGGTCAATGCCCAATGTCCACTGCAACCATCCACACTTGTCCCTCACCTTGACTGTTAGCCTGAGGAAGGCAGAGGTCCCCTGTCCCTCTGTCCCCACTTGGAAGCCTCTGGGTGCTGGGTTTGCTCTCATCACACCCATGGATTCCGCCTTGGAGAACAGGCACCTCAGGGACACCCTCCCGTGTCCCCTCTGCTCTGTGCCTTTGCTTTGGGAACTCCAGGCTTCAGTGTGGCCTCTCACCCCTGGTCCCTCTGTTCCCTGCACCCGCAGCTCCCCCACGTCTCCTTGTGTAATTAAAGGGAAAATGTTCTGCATTCATTTACCTTATACTTTATCAAATAACAGAGAGATGAATTAAGAGGTCCATATTTCTATTTCAAGGTTCACGTGCTTTCACAAACTGCGCAAGTTGTGCGCTGAAAACCTGCCGCATCAGCAGGAAGTCTCTGCTCCAAACATGGCCACCTCTCCCCCTTCCTCTTTTCATTCCCCAGTGCAATTTCTAAATAGATGCGACGGCTGGGAATTCTGCAGAGATGATGGTGAAATAATGCTCAGAGCCACTGGGGTTCTATCTCCCCCCCTCCTGTTTTCCTCCTCATCTTCTTCTCTTCTTCCCTCCCTCCCCACTCCACCCTTTCCTCCCCCCTTCTCCCTTCCTCCTCCCCCTCCCCCACTTACTGCTGCCTCAGGAGCCTTCTTGCTGGAGGGATGCCAGGCTCTGGGCTTCACCGGCTTGGTTGTCACAGACATTTATTCAGTACCTACCAGGTACGGAGCAGTCTGGGGAGGGCCACTGGGCAGAGAAAGTGTTAATACTTTCCATCTCTGTAGTTGTGTCTAGTTAACAAAACACCTCCACGTTCATGACTCCTTTGAATTCTGGCAAGAGCCCTCTGACATGGATGACTGTATTGTTAGCTATTGTTTTCTTCTGAAGCGAGGAAAGTGACGCTCAGGTAGACGTGATCACCAGGGCTACTCTGCCTTGGGTGGGTCAAGGACTCCCATGGTAGACCAGTGAAACCTACGGCCACCACCTAAGAAAATAGTGGCTTTAAATGCACAGAATGAAATACACAGGGTCACAGAGGCAACTAATATATGGAAATGCAAAAAAAAAAAAAAAAAAAGAGCCTGACATAGTAATATATGTGCTTCTATATTAAGGCATTAAATAACATTCTAAAAACCACTAGAATACTGAAGTAATGACGGGCTCTGTCAAGAATCAGCAAACTAGGATCTGGATTGCTGCCTGTTTTTGTAAATAAAGTTCTATTGGATCATGTGTACATAGACCTAGATTTGGTGGTAGAGCTGAGAAGTTCCAGAGACCCAGTGCCTCAAATCTGGACTGTCTGGACCTTTGTAGGAAAAAGTATGCTGACCTCTGTTGAAGTCAATATTTTGAGATATCTGCAAAAATGTTGATGGGATAGGAAAATGACTGTGATTCTATGGGTATCATAAATCTTGAGTATTGCCAATCTGCTGTGGTGTGTGATTGAAGAATGAAGTTCCATCCAAGTGCGTGAACACCTCGAGTTCTATCCATGGCATTGGTGGACGTGGAATTTGAACCCAGGTGGGTCTGGTGGGTCAGCAGTGTTTGTTCTGACCCCTTGGTCTCTGCTGTTTAGAATCTCACAATTCAGTACACCACACAGGGACATGCACACATGTGCACACACATAGCAGCCCTGCCTCGTTCCACCACAAGGAGAAAGAGTGACCCAGAGAAGGGGATGGTGCCCAGTCGCTTGACCTTCTGGACTCTGAAAAGCCCGGGGTCACCAGGAGCAGTCGTATAGGGCACGGAGCCTGTTTATGTTGAGAGGATGCAGTAGCTTTCTCAAGTTGTCACAAAGATACTACGTGGGCTGGAGACCGCTGGGAACACCTTCCCCTGAGTCGCCCAGATGGCCGTATGTCTGGGCTTAGATTCAGTAGGTTCTCGTCCCTGTGTGGTCAGCTCTTTCAGAAGTAAACAATTACAGGACCACTGAAGAATGGGCCTTGGCCGGATGGTCACAAAGAAGCAATGTCTTCATCCTATGGAGGGTTTTTGAAGGCTTCATTCTGCAAATTTCTCACTCACTCCTCCATATATTCCCTTCTTCTTGTCTTTGTCTTTAACACATGCTCAGGAATTACCTGTTATAAGCCACCCCTTTGGCCAGGTTCTTCGCTGATGCCCCCAAGACCAGAGCACTTTAGAGCCGGCCCTGTGATCTTCTAGCTCTGTGACTTTGGGGAGCTTCGACTCTCTGATCTCCATTAACCCACCCATAAAGTGGGAGCCATAAATACACCTGTCACCCACCTTACTGATTGGAGGCCAGTCCGAGGAGATAATAGATGGAAAAGAGTGATGGGGAAGAGTCATTTCAGAAACGGGAAGAAGAGATCTCTGTAGTGCAGGTCGTTCCGACAGATTTATAGCAGAAATGGCCTTGAGGGAGGCCGGGAAAGATGAGCAGGATTTGAGGAGGCCATCAGTTAGCCGGACCCACTAGAGACATCATCGCGGCAGCAGGGGTGAGGGCTGGCCGGGCGAGGAGGGCCTGGGCGGCTGTGCTGTTTCCCAGAGGATCCGAGACACTCAGTGCACTCCCCGCTGAGATTTCAGAGCCAGCCGGGAGCCATTGTTATGAGAATATGTTTATTATTATCATCCTCATCAACATTATTATCATTATTAATAACACGATATTTGGAGCATTTATGCACATTAATTTTAAACAAGCATGGTGCTGTGGTAAGATTTGATGCTGCTACCAATAAACAGCCATCGTGTGGATCTTTAATTTACATGAAATCATTTATGCTAATTTAATTAGTCCTTTGTTTACAACTGAGGCTGGCTCACCACTGGATTGGGAGATGTGCTCCACGGCAGGCAGCGCCCTGCCGAGCCAGAAGCCAGGGGCTCAGTGCTGCCAGCTCCACCTCCCACCAAAAGGGATGCTCCTCCCACTGAGAGGGGAGCCTCACCTGTTCTTTTGTGGGAGGACACATACAGACTCAGGAAGTTCTGATGTACAACGTGCTCCCTTTAAGGGACCATGCCAGGGGCTGGCCTGTCACTAACTCAGAGAAGCTTCACACCTGACCCAATGTCAGAGAGCCATCAAGCAGCAAGGCTGGAGATGTTTCCAGTTCTCGGCCTTTCTGTACCTTTCAGCAACCCTTAAATAGGAAGACCTAACTTGTCTCAGCCCATAGTGTGCTCTCAACAACCACGGAATGAATGAACGGCACCCTTCAGTTAAAGGCACTTCCTGGTGGGCTGTCTCCCTGTTCCCTGACAGTAGCCCTGAGAGACGGATCTGCAGAGAAAGCTGAACAGGTGGGATAATGGGAGAGCCTTGTACTGTGAGCTTGGAGTTTGTCCTGTGACTGTGTCACTGATTTGCAGCATGACCTTGGCCCAACCTTGACCTTGGTCTGAGTGCTTCTCCCACGCCTGTTTCTCCATTTCCACATTGGTGAGACAGAAAGAAGAATCCCTTGTCCTTCTAATCTGATGGGCAGAAATAAAAAAAATGAGATTGTGGGGGGAACGTGCAGGGTGCCGGGGAATTATAAGGTGGTATTTGTCAGACTTGCCTTGGGAAACCTTGAAAAATTGAATGGAAACCACTGGGCTCATTCATCTCCTTTTAACAGCCCCATGTCATCCAGCCTGGTCTTTTCCATTCCTGCTCTGTCCAATCCTGACAACATAATTTAGTTCCAGGGAACTTGAATAGAACACAGTGGACTGATATTTCCACATGCTCAGGTCTTGATTAATGCCATCAGGGCAGCCGCTGCGAGGACAGGGAGCCAGGAGCACTCCACCTCCTGAGCTCAGGTCTCTCTCCCTACGTGGGGGCGCTCTGCTCCCTGTGCACCCCTGCTCTGCTCCAGCCCAGACTCTGCTCCTAGCCTCTTCCCTGGAGTGTGTATTCTTCCCGCTGTCCAGCCATCCATCGAACAAATAGAGCGAGTGTTGGCCAGGCAATGGGGCCACAGGGCTAAGTAAGGCCAGCTCCTGCCCTTGACAAACTCAGTCCCAGGAAAATGAAAGCCAGGGGCCATGCCAGCAGAAACTGTCCAAGGAATGAAGCCGCAGGACGGAGGCTGAGTGGAGTGGAAGGAGGGTGGAGAGGGCTTTACAAAGGAGACACGTTGACTGGGTGCCTCAGGAGGTGCACTGGAGACTGAAGGGAGGCCAGGGATGTGGGCGGGGTGCAGCGTGAGCAGGCAGGAGAGCCCTGGGCTCCCGCTGTGCACAGGGATGGCAAGGGCTCTGGGCGGCTGGGCATGTGGGGGTGATGAGGTGGGATTGCAAAGGCAGAAGAACCAAACAGCCTCTCTCCAAGGCAGGTAACTGCGAGTTTGCCTCAGCTCCGGTTTCAGAGGCAGGCGTCTCCAGGAGAGAGAGAGAATAAGACCGTGAAGGCTTGGTGAGTGGAGAGTTGGAAGGCAGATCAGGGGAAATTCCATCCACATCCCAGCTCGGGCAGAGTGAAGGCACATCTCAAATAGCAGCAGATTGAGGGGAGCAGGTCAAGGGGAAGGGTGGAAGGCAGGAAGTGTCCTTGCATTTATGTGAAGAGGAGAGCAGAAATGGCACATTCTGGCACTTCTCTGAAGACAGGATTTTCTTCTTCTTCTTTTTTTTTCCTCTCCTGGGCTTTTTATTTTTCCTCACCCTCCCAGAACTTTCTAGAAATAGCCAGACACATTTGGTCCCCCTTCTCCATTTTCCACACAAGAATGCCTTTAATAGGTCACAGAGGAGGCACCATTCCCTTGCCACGAAGTCGCCCCCAGCCCTGCCTAACAACCCCTGCATCGATGGCTTCTTTCCATGGATATCAGGATTTATTGTTCCTCCGAATCAAATATTGACCTTGGCTTTTTGTTCATCGATATATGACCTTTCAAGTCAATGAACCTGGATATGCTAGTCAATGGTTACTTATTATTTCTCCTGCCCTGAATTGGAAATCTCAGACCCCAGGGTGTGGGTTTGGACCACAGTGATGATCTGTTTATCACCCCCTGCACTTGGCATTTGTGACTGATGTGTTCCTGGGTGACAGGCGTCATCTCTGAGGAGCGCTTTCCCTCTTGTGGCTTGAGAAACCACACAGGATGGGTCTTGCCCTCCCCTGGCACCAATGTCCCTTCCTCATGGGGAAACACTTCAGTCTGTTGAGTTCTCATTCTAAAGCTCTGGGATGGTCCCAGGCCCCTGGGAAGCACGGTGCTCCTCTCCCTTCTGGGGTTGGTCAAGCACAATTGCAATGGGATGTCCATCTATGAAGTTCAGCTTCACCAGTGACCTCTGTGGGTCTGGGAGGAGAGGGAGGGAGGGTAAGCTCCCGGACCTGCAGGGTTGAAACAGTGCTCTTCTAGCACTGACTGTGTGACTTTGGGTAGCTTCTTTCTGCTCGTTCTCTCCATGCCTCAGTTTCCTTATTTGTAACATAGATTGTTGTAGAGTCAGTGAAATAAAACACATGAAGTGCATAGTCAATACCTGGCAGAAGGTCAGTGCTCGGGTAGATGTGACAATGTTCTCGCCATCCAGCCACAGGGGAAGCAGCACTTCCAGTCCCATCCCCTCCCTGAGTTCAGGCTGGTGAAATTTGAGCAGAAGGGACAAGTGTCACTTCTGATGTGAAAAGTAATGACTAAGTTGAGTGGCCGAAGGGAGGCCTGGATGGCTGTAAAACATCTCTCCTGGATGTGTCGCTGAGGGTGTTTCCAGAAGAGATTGGCATTTGAATCGATTGGCTGAGTAAAAGATCTGCCCTTCACGAATGTGGGTGGGCATCATTAAACCCACTGAGGTTCCAGAGAGAACAGAAAAGCTGAAGAACAGCACATTTCTTCTGTCTTCTTGAGCTAGATCATTGTCTTCTGCCCTTAGACATGGAGTTCCTGGTTCCCAGAATCATAGCACTGTCTTCTCTAGTTCTCCAGCTCGCAGACAGCAGATCTTGGACACATATTCTCAGTCTCCATAATTGCATGAGTCAATTCCCATAATAAATCTCCTTTTACATGCCTCTCTAGCTAAATCCTAATGGCTCTGTTTCTCTGACTACCGCAGGTTGTGAAAAGCCTGTGCATCATTCTCCCGTCTCTCTTTCCTGCTGCAACCACGGAGAAGCTTTGCATATGGTGCAGCTTTGGCTGACAGAGGAGAGGCTGAGTCACTGTATGGTTGAACACTCATCGAGAGACGGGGGAGGATCTGCAATGGATATTGAATGAGCAAGAAACAAATCTTCATTGTGTTAAGCCACTGAGGTTTGGGAACTACTTATTTCTGCAGCAGAGCTGGGACTCTCCTGACTAATGTGGTGCCCAATAAACATTAGTGATTTTTACTGTCAGTATGGTTACTATTGCAGATAAGCAGAATGTTCTGGTGAAACTGCCTCTTTCAGATCCTTGACCTCTTGACCATGACCATCAGCAGCTCTTACTTGATAGCTCTAAGGATTCCAGTTTAGCTTAACTGTGGATTCTGTCCTGATCTTCTGCCTTGTTGGTCTGACGACCTGACTTCTGCCTTTCTATGTGATGTGTCTTGGTCCCTACAGGTCTTCCAACCCTGTGGGACTCTACTTAGATATTTTCACTTTATAAAATGGCCATTTTCTTGATTTTCAAGTGAAATTACCTGGTGTAGGTCAGATGCCACAGTGTGCCACGAATCCAGGGTTCAGATGCCAGCTTGGTCTCTTCCTGAGCTCTCGTCCTGTCTGGGAAGAGGCCCATGGCAATGGTTACCCTGGGAAGTGGCCTGGGCACTTTCCTCTCCTGGCCTGGAGCCCCTCTGGGCAGAGGCCTCTCTGGTTCCTCCATGCCTGGCTCCTACTGTGATGTAGAATAACTCAGAAAGGGGTCAATCAGGGAAGGGAGAGCTCTTGGTGATCACACCCTCCAACCCAGCCCTGATTTGGGGTAGTTTCGTGTCATCAGACTCAATTGTCTTGCAGGTGACATTCCATTCTCTTTCATCCCTGTCTGCAGAGAAAAGGTGACTCTGAGTAGGCTCTAAGGACAGTGACAGAGTCAGGGTGCAGGGCCTTAGCTTATGGCGTGAGTATTCACATCACCCAAGCTTGGATCCTGAGTCGACCATGAATTAGCTCTGTAACCCCACTTACGTGACAAGTTACTGACCCATTTGAGCCTTAGCTTCCTTCATCTGTGAAATGTGAATGATGATGGACTCAGAGGCAGACCTCCTGTTGGTATATGACATAACACATAAATGGCACCAAGTGCCCTGTGGGGACCACAGGCAGGCCTCGGGGATGCCACAAGCCATTTTCCCACCCTTTGCAAACCCATGGGGCTCATGTGAATTCTGTGAAGAGCAGCTGTCAAATCCATCGTCTTAACTTACTTCCAGAAAGATCTATCACAGGGAGACGAGCAAGCCCTGGCATGTAGAACCCAGACTAGGAAGTGCTCTTGGTCTTTCTTTTAACCTGGCAGGTCCTGCCACAACTCCACTTTCCAGGAGAATGGTCACCTCCTCTGAGAAGCCCTCCCTGACTCTTTGCATGATTATAGAAACATTTTCCCTGTTCCTCAGGCCATACTGCAGTGAAACAAACAATTACAAGGAGTTGCATTTGTCTGTTTAACATTGATCTTTTCCTATGAAGGCAAAGGACTGAGTCTGTCTTGTGTCACCAGCATTGAACACACAGTGCCCGGAACACAGTCGAAGCTCAGTATTTGTTGACTGAATTAATAAATAACATCAGGAATTATTACTTTTTTGACAGCACAGGCCAGATATGATTCTGAGTGTGTCACAGGCAGGTCCTACGATTACATGTGAAAGATTTGCAGGTTGCTTTTCTCCAGAGAGGACTCCTAGAGTATCCTAAAGCAAAAATATGATCATAGAGTGAGATCCAGGGAGGGATAGTAACTAGCTAACCATCACCCAGCTGGCCAGCTGTAAAGCCCAGCTCCATCCCAACTCTTTCCCGTTTACCACTCCATTCCAGTAGACCCCAAGCTTCCTGGACTCCATGCTAAATGCTTCTGTTTGAGCAGGTCTGGAGGCAGGGCTACCCCCAGGGTGTCCACAGCCTCAAGCCCAGTACGTTTTATTTTATATTTTGGCAGGGAAGGCTGTCTATATAAACAATCTGAGCAACTCAAAATCACGTGAGCCTGTGACAGGAATACTTTCCTGCTCAGTGGGAGCCATCTACTCACAGGGCTGCCTGTTACAGGGCCACTGTGAGGCCCTGGCACGATCCCTACGGAGAAGTCTGTGGAGCTTTCTGGGTGTCCTGTCCACTGTGGAAAGCACTGGGCAGGGGGAGAGGGCATAGACAGTCTCCGAGGAAGAGAAATAAATGGACACTCATGCTCACATAGGACCAGGTCTAGGCGTGGGGTTGGGGGATGGCAGAAGGACACAAGGAATCCCCTAGGGGAGCCCCCTGAGGTGTGGGAGCCACAGCAGGAGTCTCCTTCACCTGGATCTCAGGGCAGCACTCAGGGAGATGCTGGGCAATCTGAATGTACACCTGGGGACCCGGATGAAGGGGTGCCGCAGCTCTCACTTTGAGAAACGCTGCCCTAGGAGCCTAGGATCCACGTAAGGTAGGAGAGCTTTGTGAGAGCAGAAACTGGTCAGGGACGGAGGGCTGCCTGGGTCTGCCCAGCCTGGAGGCTGTCACCCCTTCAGGTCTCTGAACAGAGAGGTGGCAGGCGGTGGATGACAGCGTGAGCCCCGTGGGCTTTCTGATCAGATGGGCCTTTGGCAGCCTCCTCCTTCGCCTCCCCTTGCAGTGCCAGTATCAGCATTCTGATGCAGAGGGACCCCGGTAATGAGTTTCTATTAAAAGAGCTGAGTCCCGACTCTCGGAACTCAATGTTCAGAATAAACAATGGGGCAGAATCCTATTAAAAAAGGCTTCCAACACGGACAAATTAAGCCCTTGGGAATGCTGTACAAAGAATACATTTTTCCAGTGTCGAACCAAGATCAATAGAGAAAAACAAATAATTTCAAGTGGGAGTCATCATAATGACACCCAGGTACAGGCAGGGGTTGGGCACGTCATTTTGGCCCGAGGACACCCCGACAAAGATAATGAGGGAGCAGAGGTGGAGCTCGTCATGGGCGGGAGAGGTGTCTGGGGCTCCCAGGCGGCGGAGCCAGGGCGATGTCATGTCTCATTTGTCTCTGTCGACGCTCCCTGCTTCTCGGAGGGATGGGTCAACCCACAGAGCTGAGTGCAGGTGTAGCCCGCTGTGGGCTCCGCAAGCCTGGGGCGGGGGGGCAGAAGCCCTGGGCTTTGTTCAGAGAACTGGATCTCCTTCCAGGTCAGGGTGGGCAGGGCAGCGCTCTCTGCTCATCCCCAAGCCGAGGTGCCATCTGGACACCTGCACAGGTGCCTCCGTCTCACCGCGGAGCCTCGCCCCTCCCCCCTGCTCGCTCTACTTGAGACTGTGAATCTCTCTCTTGCAGGGCCCAATTTTTTTCTTCTGGAGCTGAGTAAAATCTTACCTGTCATTTCAGGTAGATCTTGAGTCCCTTTTTCTTCTGAAACCTTTTCTAAGTCCTGTTCCCCCACCCTGCTTCCCCCACCCTGCCCAGCTTTCTCAGATTCCCAATGGTCTGAGGACGTTCTGAGGATGTCCCCAAGTGTTTCCCCAGTGCCAGGTAGACATCTCACCTGGCATATTCCCTTCTTCGCCTTCCAGGAGCCTGCCCCAGGGCTGCTGAGTCCTGTTGATTCATTAACTGGGGTCCCTCCTTCCAGGGACCCCCTTCACCTGCTGAGCACGTGCCCCCCTGAGCAGGCCACTTCTATGCTGAGCCCTGCTAGGGCCAATGGACACAGGCTCAGGCTGAGATACCTTGAAGACAGGGACTCACCTCCAGTTTGGCCATCTGTCCCCATTAACAGATGCAGAGGACAAGAGTGAGGAGGCGTGATGCCATATAGAATGGGAGCCATGGAGTCAGGACACTGCTGCCTTCTGCCGTGCGGGTGTCTTGAGGCCCATGCAGAGCTTGTTCTTCTTGCTGTAGATGTACTCATGTTTTAAGCTGCACCTTAGCATCCCAAGTAGGTCCTGTACTTTCCCATTTTACAGATAGAGGAAACTGGCTGGGAGAGGTGAAGGAACTGGCCCCCAAGGCCTTCCGCCTCGAGGGTGAGGCCAAGTCTTCCGCCTCTCAGCCAGTTCTTACCCCTCTGGTGCAGCCAGGGGCCTATGGACGTGGGCCACAGTGCAGGTCGGCCTGGGAAGGGGGAAGGGGTAAATGAAGGGCCTGGGAGATGGGAGGAGAAGCAGCTGGAGCTTCTCGCATCCCTGGCTGGCCAGGAGCACACACCTGCTCAAAGATTTGAATGTGGTTGGTCCCCTCAAACAACTTGTTGAGTTAACCCCCACCTGAGATGGTGAGAGGGTGGAGTCTCAGTGGTGCCACAGTGTTTGCAGGGGGAGGGCTTTGGGAGGTAATCAGGGCTAATGTCATTGGAGTAGAGCCCTGGGGCCTGATACTGTGACCTTATAAGCAGAGAAGGAGAGCCCAGAACACACACACAAACACACACACACACACACACACGCACACACGTGTGCACGCACGCACATCTCTGTCTCTCACCCTATGATTCCCAGCATGGCCTTAAGATCCTGCCAGCAAGAGAGCCATCACTAGGTGCAGCCCATAACCTCGGACCAGAACTGTGAGCTGAAAGAAACCTCTCTTCTTTATAATGTACCCAGGCTGTGGTGCTGTGTTATCAGCAACAGAATCGCATTGCCTGACAGGGGCAGCTAGTGGGGCAGCTCCCCTGCGGCTCCTCCTGCCTTCTTTGGAGATTGCAGTTTTACCTTTGCTCTTTCACTAAAGGCCCTGAGAAGTGCTGCAGTAACTTGGCTTTGCCCAGGGTCTGCCAGGCTTAGCAGTCAGTGGGTGCCCTTTCTTGTCACCTTCAGAATGCTTCTTAACATCTTGTGCCACTTCTCTTGGGAAAGTCACCTGGGGGCCTGACAGAGTAAAGAGTTTGTGACGGAGACAAAAGCTGCGCAAGGGCAGAATCAACCGTGTGGGTTTTTCTGGCTGCCAAGGGAGGGCAGGTTTGGAAGGTGTAGAGGAGATCTGCCTCAGAGGTGCCGAGGAGGGTGAGGTCTGAGACAGCCCTGGGTTTGCTGAGGAGGAGTCTGATGTATAAATCATGGACAGACACCCACATTGATTGTTGGTAGGCATGCGGATAAATGAAGTGGCTTTGGTGAGGTGGGGGCTGGCTTCACTATTAAAATTCCAAATGCACATACCTTACGCTGCAAGAATTTCACTCCTATTTACCTAAAAGAAACAGGCATTAGTTGGCTCATGGAGGTCTGTGAAAGGTTGTTTATAGCAGCCTTGTTCGCAAGGGTCAAAAATAGACACGACCTTAATGGCCATCGGTAGGAGAATGCTGAAAGCCCCATGGTGTGTCTGTCCCTCCGCAGGTAGAAAGAAGGAGAAGATGCTAATGCACGGATACAGAAAGAGCCCGGGATGCACAAAGCAGGGTGCAAATGACTTGCACACTATGATATCCCTCAGGGGAAAAAAATGGGCCTGCCTGAAAACTTGCACCCATGCAAAAGCAGGCACACACCCCATATATGCAGACACACATGCACATGCTCCCTATGCCCCTACCCTGAACACTGTCACATGGCAGTCAGGAAAATAAACTCTCAATCCAGAGTTTCTTGGAATTCCAGCTCTCCCAGTTACTAGATTTGTAAGTTAGGGTAAATCATCTTACCGATCACTCCTCAGTTGTTTCAACTGCAAAAATATATAGATGCTTATATTTCAGCATCAAGAAATTATCAAGGGGATTAATGACGGATTGAGTTAACACAAGCTAAGTATTTGCACTAGTGAGGGGCCCGCTGTAGGGGCTGAACAAGTCAGTCATTGCTGTGACCATATTTCCTCTCTTCCAATACATCTCTTTTGCACCTCAAACCAGCCATCGAGATGTGGTTTACAATTGACAGGTCTTAATGTCAGGTCATGGTCTAATTGGCAGCGCTTTTCCTTCCTGGGTAGCACACGTGTAGTAATGGCATGTCTTAAAAGGGAAGGCTCTTAGGTACAAGGGAATAAAATATGATTTCTAGATGATGCTTCCTAGGGCTCCATGCTTGGGCTGAAGCCTGACAAGCAGTCCTGGGACACATGTCCAGCTCATAGCAGGGAAGAATGCTGGGGGAGGGGACTCGGGCGTCCTGCAGCCTTATCGAGACTGTCTTAGCGTTTTACAAGCAGCATGTACCCGTGTTTACATGTGGTTTCACTTAGCGTTGCTTGGTTGCAGCCGGCAGACACTAACACTGGTTAACTTCAGCAAAAAGGAATTTATTGGCAGGATGTCGGGAGCTCACAGAAGTGACAGGAGCCCTGAGAAGCAGACCCCAGGAGGGTGGGAGTCCAGGCCTCTCTCAAAGGCCTGGATTGGGATCCACAGCCACCACCTTGTAGCAGAAAACATCTGGTCTGCCTGCTGCCTGGCTGAGATGAATGACCTCCAACTTTGTCCTCTGTCTTTGAGTCCAGTGCCTTTTGTCACTCTTCATGCTTGTCTGTCATCGGATGACTCCTCCTTTCGAGGCTGGAAAAAATTCCCCTGCCTTAAAAGTTGAGGGGAAAGCTGGAGAGTCCTGTTCCTCTCCTGGCCTGAGCAGCAGATCCACATAGTCCCAGCATCCTCTGGGGCTCGGGCACAGACATAGGCTCAGGTGGGTCCGTCACCATTCCCATCCCCGAACAATGAGTATGGAGCAGGCAGTGCCAAGCAACAGGGACATGGCGCATCTGTCCTGGCCGCAGGAGGTCGGGAGCAGCAGCTGCAGCAGCAGTGCCCGCTCCTGGGGGCCGTGTTGTCCGGACCTCTGTGCGCGCACCCTCCTGCACAACCGCTTTCCCAGGGCTGGCTTCCTGAGGACTCTCTGGCTGTGCTCCCAGGCCAAGGAGGCCCAACCTGCCTTGCTCCTGCCCCTTTCCCAGTCCTCCCAGGGAATCTGGGATCTATCTCACTCCTATGGAATAAATCCCCCTTTCTGCTTTAATCGGACCAAGTTGGATTCCGTTGCTGGCAACCAAGAAGCTTGGCTGACATCGTGTGTGACCTGCTGCAGATGTAAACTCTCAGAAGAGAGGTCGGGGCATGTGCCTGCTCCACAGGGGTTGGGGATGGGGTCAGGGGACATGGGGAGCTGGGCACAGCCTTTTAGTTTTTGTAATAGGAGGCAGAAGCCTAGAATTCCCCTCCACCAAGACCACACACCGTTGGGAAGAGGCAGGTTCCAGAAGGAAAACAGTCTGCTGGGAAGGAGGGGGTGTGGGAGTGGACATAGCAAGACGTGACCCATGTGCACCAGCCTTGTTTAATCAAAATACGTAGAATTGGTGCCTCACCAGGAGGAAACGGATTCATTCATTCACTCAACAAACAGACTGCAGGTCCAGTGTGTACTGACGTGGTGAAGCACTGGAAGTATAGCAAAGACAGTCTCGCAGGAGCCTAGGTCTGATGCTGATGCCAGGTAAGAAAAGGAACAAGAAAGGCAGTGGACCTAGGGCTTCAAAATCAGCTAGTCTAGGTGCTGTGGCCTAGGGAGGAGGCAATCAGGGAAGGCTCCACAGAGGAGGTGCCAATGAGCTGAACTTTGGAAGATTGCCAGGTGCAGGGGGTCGGGGTGCAGAGGACAGGAGCAAGGAGATGGCATGACACTGGCTCAGGATCATGATGTGGACTGATGTGGACTCTGGGAAAAGGTGGAGTGGGATGGGGTAGCAGAGCCCCCCAGAAGGTGGAAGCCATAGAAGATGAGCTTGAGGGTCCAGCTGGGGCTACAGGTATGGGCCCTGAGTCAGCACAAGTGTTTCAAATGGGAGAGACTCATCTTTAGATCCATCTTTGAGAAGGACCTTTTGTGTGGATCATTGAGAGGGGTTAACAGTGGGTAGGAGACTAGAACATAGAGCAAGGGGGGTGCAGAGCAGGGCTGCAGCTGGGTAACCGTGGTGACGATCTGGGCTGGAGCTGGTGAAGCCTCTGTTAAGGGATTGCTAGAGGGAAGAATGAGGGTCAGCATGGCTTCAATCTCAGGGCCTGTGGTTTAGGGGAGTCAGGAACCTTGAGCAACTGTACCCCGACTGTCACTCCCAGCTGCACGCCAGCTTGCTGGCTGACTGGCATGCCACTTTCTTTCTGGGCCACAGTGACTCCCAAGAGGGTTCTGTGAAATCCCTGGGGTTTCTGCAGAGCAGCCCCACCAACCGGGTCTATCTGACACATGGGGGTCCCATCTAAGAGGTTTGCCCTAAAAAATGGTTCTAATTCTAAAAGTCCACCAAAACCCACCAGAATCGCTCCGCAAGTTCCTGGGTGGTTCTGACAACCTTGGGACTAACAGGTTGGTTTACCACAGATATTTCTGTTGTAACTGGGCCAATCCTGTGTTGAAACTTCTCAGTCCTAGGCAAACCTGATGGTTGGCACCCTACATCCTGACATTCCGATCCCTAAAAGATGGACTTTCACCATGGATAGGGTGTTGGCCAAACTTTAGGGCTGGAGGCCACAGATGGGGTGGAGGAAAATTCAAGGTGGGCAGTGGCTAAATGAAGCCCATGGTCCTCCCTTGGGTCAAGATGGCGGCCTCACATCCATGTTTCTGGAAGCCGTGGATATGGTAGGCAGGAAGGGGCAGGGTTCACGGGAGGAAAGCCAAGCTGTCGGACATCTTTCCAGATACCTGCTGCCTCTCATTGGCCAGGCCCAAGTAGTGCTTCCCTGGTTGAAAGGGAGGCTGGGAAATGGAGTGTCCCCGGTAATTTCAGCAAGACAGAAAAGGGGAGGGATCTTGTGACTCCATCTTACTGAGTCTCAGAGGGACCTTATAGGTTCTGAAATACCTGGGGTTGTCCTGTTTCCCCACCACAGGATGCTAGTCCCGTCCCTAGCTGCCAGGCTCAGCGTGATCTGCAGCACCTCTCGGGTAGAACGAACTGGCTGCTCCTCTCTCCTCCTCCCAACAGAGCCAGATGGCAGGCGGTGTGGCTGGATCTCCTGGCAAGGTCCCGGGGACTTTGCCCCCTCCCTTCCTGGAAAGCTGTGTCCCCCTCCTGATGCTCTTCCTGTGGCCCGGAGCCCAGCCTCACTCCAAAATGTGATTTGTCCTTCCTCCTCCAGTGCTGGGCCCTGAGCGAGCCGGCCCATCTGGTCCTGTTTCACTCCATGTTACTCATCACGGCATGTTTGCCAGGAGTTATTTGATGTTCAGGAAGAATTCTGAAGCTCTCAGAGAGAGGTAAATACAATTTTAAAGGGTCATGATATTGAGTTTTGCTTAGGACATGGCGGGTACCCGGGAGGATGGGTCTGAGTGCCAGTCCTGGGGAGGCTTACCCATCTGCTGGGGCCTGAGGGTCACAAGGCAGGGGATGCCACCTTTCCCTGAGCTACTTGAGCAAATGGCAACAAAAGCACAGGGTGGGAGATGGCGGGGGAGCACTGGCCGTGCTCCCCAGGCCCTACCTTAGGGTAAGGGCCCTTTTCCACCCAGGACCAACCTCAGCCTGGAATCTTCCCACCTCCTCCCTTCCTGCCCTGAGGCAAGGCTGGAATTGTCCAGAATCTTAGAGGAAAGCCCCATGGACGTTCCTTAGCAAGTGCTAGATGCTCAGGTTCTTTTGGCCCCTGGGGTCCTCTGCCCTCCACCGAGTGGGGTCCCGGCACCCAGTTTACTTAGATCATTCTGCTGAGGGAATGCGTGTCAGGGGATGGGGTTGCACGCTCTGTCTCCTGATGCGCCCCACCTCAGTGACCAGGCGTTGGGGTGTGGGTTCACGCCCTGCACCCCTCCACCTGTTCTCCCTGCTCACATGGGGCCTCCAGTGGGGTCTCCCCAGCTGTGGCAGAGCAAAGCCCGCAGCACGCGTGGGAACCTCGAGCATCCCTCCTGACAGCTTACAACCCCGACTATTAAACATTGATCACTCAAAATTTAACATCCCGCTTTCCCTTTGATATCCTCAACTGCTCTCTGCATAAGACAACAAGGCGGCTTTCTGCAGCTCAGTGTGAGGGAAGACTTCAAAGTCGCCTTCCCCACTCCCACGCTCTCAGCAGCTCTGGTATCCTGCCAGCCAGGCTATCAAGTCGAGGGGGCGGGGAGCCCTCCTCGCCTTCTCTTTGGAACCCAAACCAGCAGAGAAACCTCCAGGATTTAAGCCCCAGAGGAAGATTCTGGGGTGACCCAAAGCCCAGTCTGGACTCAAGGGCACCTTGGCCTTCTCTAGAAGCAGCCACGGATAATTGGAAGGGATTCGGATCGAGAGGAAGTGGAACTGGTTCACCTCCCCGGGCTGCCTCCTTGACAGCTCCGGAGCCTCAGGAGAAGTGCTGGGTCCTCACCAGTTAGATGGGTGGAAAGCCTCAGGAGAGGCTCGATAGAGAGGCTGAGAGAGACAGTGGTTGGCCCACTGCAGGCCATCGGAAGATGGCATTCTGTGTCCCTCTGAAGATAAGCAGGTGCTGCCACACGGTGTAAGCACATTCCTAAGAAAGATGCTTGGGGGACCTGGGGAGGCTGGGGGACCTGGGGAGGCAGGTGATTTTGAACTCTCCAGAAGGTAGCCACTTGCATAGTGACTGTGGAGAGTCTGATCATCAATCACCGCGATTCCTTCACTCAATGGGTTCCCGGGGGGCCTGTATTTTATTTAAACTATATTAATTAGAACAGCTACCACTTATGAAACACACCCCATGGATCAGGCCCTGGGCAAAGTGATTTACCTGTGTCACCTCGCATCAGTCCCACATCCACCTGTAAGGAAAGATGTCTCACAGGACCTATTTCTAAATGAGAGTCTTGGAGGGCACAGAGGGCACATCTCAAACAAACAGCAGCAAGGGACTTTAAACCAGGTCAACAGGAGGCTGAAGTCCGAGGTCTCCTCTGTCTGCAGATCACACTGGCCTGGTCCTAAGGTGCTCCGAGCTGTGTGCACTTGATGTTAATGAACTGCTTGGATTCTGTCATTAAGCCTGTGCACGTGTCTGTGCAGATGGGTGACAGCACAGACCCATGCACACGTGTGAGGGCTGTGTGCTCCCTCCAGGCTAGAGAGCATGGCGCCTGGCCTCCGGCAGGCTTCTCAGGTGCGAAGGGAACTCACGGTAGGAGGTGGTTTCAGGTTTGCATTAGAAGCCCTCAGAGGCCTGGTGGGGAGAAGTTCAGCACCACTAAGGCAATCCTAGTCCATTTCAAACCAGACTTTGAGACACCGTTGGTTCAGTGTGGTGCCAGGCCTGAAATCACAAGGTCACCACACCTCCTCTCTTTTCCCCAACCCTTGGGAACAAGTCATGGCACGGCTTTCCTCCAGAGCCTGCTGTGCCCTCCACCCTCCATAACAGCATGCTCCAGGCTGCTGGATCCCATAGGGGACCTACTACCACCCCTGTGCTGGGGACTTCCCTGGGGAGAAGGAGGCCAGCTGCAGTGGAGCTGTCTCCAAGCCGCGGGGGACAAGAAGCTCCTCTATTTCTGCCACAGCTCCCCCCCACCCCCCCACCCCCCGTATTCCAGAATCTTAACCTGGTAGCACCAGGGCTGCCTTCCAGGGTCACTCAGAACCTGTCTGGCCCTTAGTCAGAGATCCCATAGCAGTGCTCTGTCCTGGGTCTTCTGTTTTGTAGGGCAAATGTTTCTGTCCTTTCTTCAAAAATCTCCCATGCTGTGTGGCTCTTCATTCTATAACTTTGCAGGGGAAAGTGGCAGAAAAGGAGGCTGGGAGAGAAGCAAGAGATGGCCTTGACCTTCCAGGAGGGATGCTGGAGGCCAGAACAAGGCATGTGCAGGGCTGAAGAGGACGGGGCTGGGGCAGCCAGAAACCATCGGCTCATCTTCCCCTCCCCAAGCCCATTCCTACATGCTCAGGGACTCCTTTCCACGTCCCTTAGAGGGAAACGGCAGCAGCAGAGTAGTACTCTTCCCAATCTGAGCCAAGGATGGGTGGCCATTGCTTTGTCTGGGAGCTTACCCACTGCCATGGGGGACAAAGTCCCCCTAAAAGTGTAGGGCTGGGCTTAAGGTGTCATCTGCACTTGTCAAAGTTGACCGCCATGTTTTTTCCTGGAGAAGAGCTCTTTTATCAAGATGGTTCAGTCTTCTGAGCAACAGTCAAACTCCTCAACATGGCCAGTTCAGACAGGAGTGACCCCACAGTAGCACCCTCCATGGGCTGGATAGCACACAGTGTCTGACATGGCACCAGTCAGAACCTCCCAGGCCCTTCTACCATGCCCTTGACAAATATTTACTTTGTCACCCTGCAGCTCTTTCTTCCTGGGTGCACAATCAGGAAAGGGAGAGGAATGAGGTAGAAGGGGAATTGGCTTTGGAGTCCAGATTAGAATTTACGTCATCTTCCCTGTGATTTGGGGCAATTTAGTTATCATCTCCTAAATCCAATCTTTGGTTTGGGAAATGAGGTTAACAGTGCATGACTCACAAGGTCTCTGGAAGGACTGTATGAAATGGTATTTGAAAAAGTGCCAAGGATCATCAGTATAAAGTAGGTGCTCAATAAATGTTAATGGCAACTGTATCAGCTTCCAGATGTGGAGAAGACTGAACATCTGGATGTTAAATTGATATCAACTTGTGAATGATCCGTTAGCCAGAGATAGGGGCTGGGAACTAGGGAAGAAGGCTGAGTTTTTCTCAAAGGGAACAAGAGCATGTTCTCTGGGCTGGGAGGCCCCCACATCCATTCTAGATTCTCCAGCCCTGCGCTCACTATCCAGCTATTCACGTTAACGTACCTAGGATAGCTGCATGGAGAGACAACAGAAAGAAGATAGCACCTGGTTCCCTCAGAGATGGATCACCACTGAGTACCCATCCTGCCCGCCAACGGCCACCCTTGTCAGAATCTGAGCAAAGCCATTAAAGATCTGACTGCAGGTTCAACTCTAAATTTGACCCTAGGAGATGTAACAAATTAACCCACTCTCCCCCATTAAGGCTCTGGTGTGGGCCTTCATTTGTCATAACAAGCTGTTGTGTTGGAGAGGTGAGAACAGGAAATAGGATCCCCGCGAGGGCTCACGGTCCTGTTTCTGAGCCTGCGTCTTCACAAGAAGGGAGCAGAGTCACCTGCTGTCTGTGCCATCTCATTTAACACCACAACCTGCCTGGGAATCAGATGGCATCACGGCCATTTAGCCACAGTGGAGCTTCACAGCAAAGGAGATAGCTGGCTTGAGGTCGCATTGTTCATCACTGTCATTTTGGAACTGAAACTTGAGTGTGACTCCAAAGCCTTGTAACCCTCGTCTGGAGGTGGCTACACGGGGGTACTAGGCAAAGCACTCCACAGCCATTGCTTCATTTAAGCCTCAACAACTTTACCAGTACATATTATGACGTTCTCCACTCCTGAGGACCACGAACCTCAGCTTCCTTAAAGGGGCTTGTTCAAGGTCGCACATGCAACACCTTATGGAATAGACTTTGAGCTTAAGCTTGCTCGTCTTCAGAGCCCCCGATAGTCATCATTATGTTAGATTTCCTGCTTACAATTCACTCATCTGCAAAACTTTTCTTACAGCTGTCATGGGCAAGGGTTAGACACTAAGGGGTGACAGAGACAGCTACACCAGGTGACCTGGGAAGTCTCTGTTGGGAGAACACCCAGCTAGGATGTCTCTTATCTTTTCCTTTTCTGAGTTCACCTGTGTCCAGCACTGACTGCTGTCCAGGGACAGCTGAGGAGACAGGAAGCCCAGCTCTGTGGGAGTTGTATCCACAGTGGGAATGGGGAGCCAGGACTCCTGCTCCTGCCTCGGGCATCTTCTCCTTGCTCCCTGCTCTGTCTGCCACTCCACTGGCATCTCCTGTCCCTCAGTGGAACTGAACCAGACAGGAGAGGCGAGGTTGTGCTGTGACAATAATCAGCTTCAAAATCTCTGTGGCTGACAGTAAGGAGAGACCCCCCCACACACAAACACTCAATAGTGGTAGGGAAGGAGCTCAGGGCCCAGAGTGGCCCAGAAGCTGGAGTCCCCTGGTAACGACTCCACCACCCAGAGGGTTGGGGAGGGGGACACGCTGTCCTAAAACACAGCTTGGCTTTATAGAGACATCTGCCTGGAAGTGACACATGTCACCTCTGCTCATCTTCCATTGGCCAGAGCAGATCACCTGGCTTGATTAAATTCAAAGTGGGCTGGAGGTGTCCTCACCCTCCGAGCCCGGAAAAAAAGGGACAGCTAATATTTGTGAATAGCCTCGGTGACCACCAGGACAGGTGACCACAAAAGGTACATGGAAACAAAAGCTGAGTTATTAAATTCTTGTCTTGGAGGATTCTAAGCCTGACCCCTCCTCTCCTGGTTCACAAGGGAGAGTGGCACGTTTCAGAGGTGTGTTCAAGACCAATTGGCTCCAACCGAACCTTTTTACTTTGTTTCTCACATCTAACAAATATTTATTGAGAGTCTTTCAAGTCCCGGTCGCTCCTGAGGACCTAAGAGGTGGCCAGGAACAGGACTGGCTCCTCGTTTTGGGCTTGTTGAATTAAATATTTCTCCACTTTTGAGTTTGCCATACTATTTTCGAATTTGGAGTGTGTGTGTGTGTGTGTGTGTGTGTGTGTGTGTGTGTGTTTCCATATCTCAAGGATTTCATGGACTCCGTGGTGCCCAGTGTGGACAAGACAGACCTCTATCACATGGGAAGCTGGTGTCCTCTGTCAGGGCTGGTGACAGAGTTAAGAAGGGGCTACCTCCAGGGGCAGTGTGGAGAAGTGGGTCTCTAGGTTGAAACACACTCTTGAACTCAATTATTCGGCCTCTGGAAGGGATGAACTTTCGCATGTGCTCAAAGGCATGAGTACTGGGATGCAGTGTGGTTTATATTATAAATAGCATTAAAGGCTGAAACAATCAACTGCTCAATGTAGAAGATTGTTTCAATAAGTGATGGTCCCTTTGTGCGGTGGAATGCCACTCAGACATTGCAATGGGGACTTCAAGCTGTCCTGGAGCTCAGGATGGTTGTTGTAGAGCATTCTGTGGCATGTGTGGCCAGTTGTGCAAAAGCGTGTGTGCCCGTGTATTACAAACAGGTGATTATCAGGTATAGAATATTCCCAGCAAGATAGATAAGAAGTTGTCGATGGCCCTTCCGGAGAAAAACGGTAGGGAACTAGGGGTTTCTCCCGCCTCTCTACATCTTCATGCCCGGCTTCAACATTTTTCCACATGCGTGTGTTATATTTATTGCTGGTAGTTGTCGGGACCCCTCCAGGGGTCCAACCTATTTAGTCCACATGACCATGGAACAGGCTTTAGTACCATTTCCATTTTACAGATGGTAAACTGAGACATGCAGAGGTTCAGCAACTCGCCCAAGGTCACAGAGCTGGTAAGTGGTGGATGGATTTTCCACATGACCATCTGGCCCCAGGACCTGAGCCCTTAACCTCCGTCTATTGGAAACCTCCATCTATTTCCTCCCATAAGGAAAGCCGGCCAACCCTGAGATGGGCCCAGCCCTCCTCCCATCCTCCTGATCCTCCCCTCTTCAGCCAGAGCCCTTTCCCAGGCCTCCACCCTTCTCTTCTGGCTTCGTGCCTGCTTCTCTGCTATGTCCAGTGCTTCAGCCTGAAAATGAACCAAATCCTCCTAAAGCCTTGAAAACTTGGTATGGCCGAGACACTTCTGTGTGATCAAGAAGCCACTTCTTGTACAGAAGGCCCAACAATGCGTGTCCTAGCCCTTGTGCCCCCAGGAGCAGTCCCATGCCTCAGGCTCATGGGTGGAAAGTGAGCAGGACTGAGGTGTCGCTTCTGGCCCAAGGCAATGGGGGGCAGGCAGGCCTTCTCCACACCTTGTCCTGTGTGTGCAGCTGGAGGCCAAGGTCGCTGGGATGAAGGTGTTGCTGGGTGCAGGCAGCCTGGGTCCCTGAGCCACCACTTGTAGGAGGACCATGCGCAACAGCTGCAAGACCTTTGTCACTCCATGTTGGCAGCCAGGTGGGCCTCTGCTGGGTGAATCCACTGAGACTTGGGGGCTCTCCGTTGCATTGTCCAGCACTCCCCACCCTCTCTCTGGAGCCGAGGCCGGGTGGCTCTCTGTTCTTTTTGCGGTTACATTCTTGAAGATACACATCCTGGAAATGTCGACTTGGAAGCTGCTCTTGATCCATTGCTCCAGGTCCTGCCCACATCTCTCCGGCTCACTCATCCACCATGACATGCCAGGCATTCGGGGGCCCTTCATTGTCAAGGTCCCTCCAATCTTCTTGACCTTTAGGACACTTAGTTTTGGAGGCCTTGGCCATTGCTAATCCTCTTCCCCCCTTGCAAGGACATGCTCTCAGTGGCCTTCACTATCGAGAGGCATGGACGCAGCCTTGATGTGTGAACAAGTCACCGATTCCTTTGCTGAGCCTCCAGATTCCATCCCCAGGGTCACTGAGGGCTGGGGCCATGATGCAGAGGGCTGAGGTCAGCAATGGCTTGAGGTAGCATTCAGGGGGAAGCTTCTCTCTCTGAAGGTTCCAATAGTCAGATCTGGGGCTTTTGCTAATGTTTTATGGGTAAAGAGGGGCTGGGAAGAATTTCAAATGGACTTTTAAGAACAGGCAGGTCTATGTTTAAAAAATGAAAAAAAAAATAATTGGAACAAACGTCCAAAGTGTCCCTCTATGGAGATTGAGTAAAAATAATGATCCATCATCAGCAGAACTTCAAATAGCCATTAAAAACAATGAGATGGTCTCTCTGTGCTCATGTAGGCTTATTTCTAAGATCGGTTGTTAAGGTTAAAATAATCAAGGTACCATGTAGTGTTTGCACTATTGGAAAGATGTGTGTGACCGTGCATGTGCCTGTCCTTCTGCCTATCCCCAATTTCCACATAGTATGCAAAAAACAACAACAACAACAACAACAAAACTACTACCAGTGCTTGATTCTAAGGACAATCAGGAGAATGCATTGAGAGGGAGATGAAGTTTTCACTATAAACTTTATATATTGATTGGATTTTTAAAAACATGTGCATGTATTATTTTCCCAATGTATTAAATAAATATGTATTAAAAATTGCATTCTGCTTGAAATGTCAATGATGGATTGGAGAGAGGGGAGACGCGGGCCAGAGTAAGCTCTTCCCCGCCTACATTCTCTTGATTAATAGCATCACCGTCCATCCAGTTATTCAGTCTCAAACCCAGGAGTCCTCTTTAACTCCTCCCCATGTCTAATCGGTTATCAAGTCCTGCCTGCTCTACCCCAGAAATCTCTCTCCCTTCAGCCCAGAATAGACAGAGAGATAGATAGGGCTGAACTGCAAGCCAGAGACAGACTGGAGTATGTATAAATATTTAGTATGTGATAATGGTGACATTTCAAGTCCTTGTGGAAAGGATGGATTATTCGATAAATGATGTTGGAAAAAAAATTAACTCTGATTCTTAGCCCAGTTATCAACTAAAATAAATTCCTGGTGAATTCAAGGTATGTATATAAAAATAAAGTCATGAAGGTATTAGAAAGAAATGTAGGTCAGACTTTATAAAATGGGGAGGCTCTTTTCAAGGAAGCTGTTGAAAGAAGATATTATGAAGACAGATCTGATAAATGAGACTGTATAAAATTATTACTGATATATGCCACAGCCCTCATAAAAAATCAAAACCCAGCGTAAAAGTGGGAAAAGTACTTCCAAAAGATGTGGCATTTTAAAAAGCGTTAATAAGCTTAATTTATAAAGAGAGCTTACAAAACAATGAGAAAAAGATTAATACTCCAATAGGCAAATAGGAAGAAGTAATTAACAGAAGAGAAAAACAAACCGTCAGTAAATACATGAAAAAAAATGTTCGATGTTACTATTTTTTTTTAAAGCACATTTAAATAGCAGTAAGATCTCATGTTTCACTACACATTTTTACTAAGAGTTAATGTCCTTGACTGGTCAGGGTTCTGGCAAATAGGTTCATACGTCACAGGAGGGTGACTAAACCAGGTTCAACTCCATGGGACAATTCACCAGCTTCTGTTGAAAATCTCAACAATGTGCACATCCTTGACAGACTGATTTCACTTCTAAGAACTTAGCTTGAGGCAATTATTAAGGGCATCACAATGATGTTCATCACGGTGTCGTAAATAACTTCAAAAATCTAGAAAATGAAACCCAAAATTCCCTTTAATGAATGAAGGATAGAGCAAGCTATAGCATATTCAAATGATGTAGTAGTGGCAGGTGGCTGTGAAAGTATCTTGGTTTAAAATTATATTCAATGGTGCACGCCTGTAATCCCAATGACTCGGGAGACTGAGGCAGGAGGATCGTGAGTTCAAAGCCAGCCTCAGCAAAAAGTGAGCAACTCAGTGAGACCCTGTCTCTAAATAAGTACAACATAGGGCAGGGGATGTGGCTCAATGGCTGAGTGCCCCTGAGTTCAATTCTTGGTACAAGAAAAAAAAATTACACTTGCATATTGTATGTATGTAGAAGAAACTATATACAATGTAACCACTGTTGTGTTTACATGAACATCCCCCATCTATGACTAAATATAGTGGAAAGTCTAATATTGTCAATAGTAGTTGTCTCTGGGTGGAAAAATTTGGGAAGATTTTTCATTTTCTTAAAAATCATTCTCTCTCCACATATATATTTTAAATTAATTAATACAATATAGATGTAGATAGATTGATTAGTAGAAAGACAATGAAAAAAATTTTAAAAACCTTCACTTGATTCCAGAAATCATAAAAATGCATGATAAAGAAATAATTAAAGAAGGAAAAAGAATGATATCTTGAGGTGTTCATCACAGCATTTCAAACAATGATGAAAATTGGGAACAACCTGATTGTCCAAAATGAGAAAATATTTAAATAAATGATGGATGGATACAGGGAGTGCTATGTAATCATAAAAACTGAGTTAGAGCAGAACTCTTGTTAAAATGTAAAATACATTCACAGGAATAAGAGAAGACGAAACAAGCTAGGAACCCACATGTACAAATATATGCCCTTCTTTGAGAGAAACAGAAAATACCAGAAAATGACACCGAAGTATTAGTGTGGTTATTTTAGAGTGGATAAGTTATGAGCAAGAGCTTTGGGTTGACGTACTTATATATTTTTAAGTGTTCCGTATTCCACATGTACTCCACATTTTGCTTTTTAAAAAAATTCAGGAAACTATTAAAATACTATAAATAAAATTAAAATACAAACAAGAAAACCAGGAAAATGCCACAACATATGTTACATTCAAAGTGTTTTCATATACTTAATCTTTAAGGGGCTCTTGTAAGTCAAGGAGAAAAACATGAGCATCTTAATAGAAAGATTTGCGTGGGATCTATAAAGACCATTAAGAAAAGAAATACCGCCATTCAGTTAGCATATGAATAAAGATTGAATATTGCTAGTAATACTCAGAAAGAGATGGGAAAATTTTCTCTTTAAACTGGAATCCATTTTCCAACTCTGATAACACCCAGGTTGCTGTTTCTTGCAGGGTTGGGGGGCTGGCATGGAGATGGGGATGCCCCCTTTTAACAGGGATGCTGGGAATTTAAAGTGTTCTGTTGTTCTGGAGAGCCTTTTGTCAGATAGATGGAAAACCTTGAAAATGTTAAATCTCTACAACCCAGGGGCTCCATTTCTAGGAACACTTATGGAGGAATATGCTACAGACGTGAAAAAAAAATGGTGGGTAAGATCGGTCTTTGCAACCTTACCTTTAATGGCAAAAATTGGGAGCAATTCAAATAGACAGCAATGGAGCAGTCTGGTTGGGTTGGAAACCACTGTACAGATCCCCAACATGAGGTGCGCCATTCCAAAGTCTACAAAGCAATTATACCTAACAAATCTGTGTGAAGTTTGCTGCAAAGTTATTGGCACTGGTCAGAAGGAAGGTTTTTTTGTTTCGTCTTATTTTGTTTTGGATTTTTTTGTACCAAAGATTGAACACAGGGGCACTTAACCACTGAGCCACATCCCCAGCCTTTCTAATTTTTTTTTTTTTTTTTTTGATTCAGGGTCTTTCTAAGTTGCCTAGGTCTTCGATCGGTTGCTGAGACTGACTTTGAACTTTTGATCCTCCTGCCTCAGCCTCCAAGGCACGGCGCCTGGCTAGAAAGAAGGCTTTTTTAATAGCCATTGTTCATCTTAGGGTGAATATTCAAATATTTTCTTATCCGAATCCTGTGTTTGATTCTAGGCTATTTTTGAGGTGCTATTGCGAGTGCTCTGTGATGTAGCATTTTTACCTAGTCTTACCTTTTCAAAACCCAGAGAATTCTGAACTCTCAAATATCTGGTACCAAAGCTTTCAGATGCTACTCAAATAAAGGAATCCTATGATGTCACATAAATTCATATTCTGAGGGAGTATTTTCAGATACTTTGGTTTGTTGTATCTTTTTTTTCTAGTTGTTAAAAGCAAAAATAAGAGAATATAAAATTATGCATATTATATGTTTTGTTTTTTTTTAAAGAGTAATGTATCTGCACATTCTTTTAATAGACTGAAGAGACTTGAGTGATATGTTGAAATCTTAATAGTGGTTACTGATAGATGATAAAATTATGGGCGCTTTAAATTTTCTTGTATACATTTTTGTATCCTCCAGTTTCACTCTAGTGAACTTACGTGATCTTTAACAAATACATGCATTTCAAAAGCCAAGCTAAATCTAGGTGATTTTCCATCACATAGAAACAGAAGTGAAAACTGCTTAGAATGAAATGTGAAAGACGTATATTAGGGTGCAAACTCAGTTCTCTGACTCCAATTCCTTGTTCTTTTTCCTCTCATGTGTGCAGTGTTTTGGAAAAAGGTCCACCAGAGTCTTCATGAATGCTGCTGCAGTTTGAATCTTAAGTGTCCCCGCAAAGGGCCATGTGTTCAAGGCTTGGTCCCCAGGGGGGTGCTGTTAGAAGGTGGTGGAACTTTTAAATGGTGGAACCTAGTGCAAGGTCTTTAGGTCATTGGGGATATGCTACATGATTGCGGATCCCCGGCACTTTCCTTTTTTCTCTCTTTCCAACCAAGAGGTGAGTGGTTTTGCTCAGCCATGTACTTCTGCTGTGATGAGCTGCCTGGCCACAGCCAAGCAAAGGATCAATTGGTCATGGATGAAAACCTTCAAAATTGTGAACCACAATAAACCTTTTCTCTCTTTAAGCTGTTTATCTTGGGTATTTGTTTTAGTAACAAAAAGCTGACTAACACAGAAGCGACATGAAAACAGGTTTCTATGGACAAACACATATTGCAGCTATGGAACACGGGTCTTTCAGCAGAACCTCTCAGGGCTTCCACATTTTTAAGGCATGGTATGATTCCACAGGGGAGATATAATATTCTGAGTTCCTCTGATACATGTGACCCTACGTCTCTTCCACTGTATTTTATTTGTGTCTAAGTTCAGGTTATCTTGTGGAAAATCTAGAACATCTTGAGAATGCGTTTCACATAAAAATGCTTTGGAAATGGGAATCCAGTGGAAAATTTTATTCTTAAAACTGAGGAAAGCTATTGAAGAACCATCTGCAGGGTGGTGACAGTTTCCTATGGGGAGGCTGACCCTTCACAGTTCTGAGCCATTCTCTTTTAAGAGTGATCTCCATAAACATGTAAAAGGCCATGTTGCTGGGAGGGAGCCTTGTGTCCTTCAGGGAGGCCCTTTGTGTCCTAATGTGATCTGTAGAGATGGACAGCCTGCAGTCCAAACACTGATGGGAAGTCCACAAGCTAGGAGACCTGAGCTCCCCGATGCCCTTCTCTGGATCCCTGCTGGGAATTCGGGAACTGCAGAACGTATCACTTCCTTGATGCTCAGAACACTGGACTTTAGAGAAACTCCCCAGCCTGTGCTTAGCAAGGCCGGGAGGGGACTTATTTGTGCAGATATTGTGGACAACCTTTGTCAGCTGCCTCTTCTCTCTGAATTTCAGTGACTTCATACGTGAAATGAAGGGGTTGATTTGGGCAAAAGGTCAACTTTGCTGCATCTTACTTGCCACTTCCAGTCAATGGGTAGGAGCTCTGCGTAGCACTTCCAGTCAATGGGTAGGAGCTCTGCGTAGCCTGGAGGCTGGGTCCCTGCTCAGTGAGAAAGAGCACCCACCGTGACTGGTTGATGTCGTCTGCCCAGGTGGAGGTGGGTGGAGTGATATCCTTTCTGCCCTTTCTTTGCTATGTCAGAGTTGAGGAACGTCTAAATACTCTCAAAGGCCTAGAATGCTTTAGAAAGGACACACGGGGAGTCAACCCTTCCATCTAGCTTTGTTTTCCAAACTCTGGTGACCTTTGGCCTCACTCCCCCCCCCCCCAGACTTTTTAAAAAAAAATAGTTAGCATTGTGTTCTCTTTCATCTGTGCAGGTTCTAAACTCTTGGCTTTTGGTCTCTGCAATACCCAAGTAATGGTTTTCTCTAGCAATCTTTTTATACTCCCTTTCTTTCACTCTCTTGCCAGGGATGAAACTGTTTCTACTAAAAGGGAAAAAAAGAAAAAAAAAATACATATGTAAAAATCACACGTCTCCACCATGTGCAAAAATCATGTGTTTGGCAGCAAGAACATCTTTCTGAGGCCAAATGGCATTTTTCTTCTCTTGCAAAACGAGCAGGAAAGGAAAAAAAAAAAAAAAAAAAAGCCCTACTTTTCCAGAAAGTGGTATTGAATTATTGGCCCTTGTCAGTGGCTGCCACTAAGGGGCCTCTGGTGCTGGAAACCTGTGAGGCCGGGAGACCCAACGTCCTGGGGGAATCTGGCAGTGGCTGCCTCTCCTTCTGCATAGGTACAATAACATGCAAACCCGTGGCTGGCAGAGCCACCGTCCCGGACACTAGGGTAAGCTCGACATGGGAGACAGATCAGAGTGTCTGTAACTTCTCTATCACGGTGGCTTCACTTCTCTGAGCCTCAGGCTGCTCATCATCAAAGGTAACCTAGTCCCGGGATCCCTGGGCTCACCCCATCGCTGTGTGCAAGAAAACTCCAGAGAACAAAACGAGCAAAAATCCCTATACTTGGGAGCGGATAGTTTAGAAGGGAAGGGCAGCCTGGGCCTGCGAGGTAGGAAAGACAGACAATAAACCTATTAATACACAAGCTAGTATCAGGCAGTGCTAAAAACTTGACGTGGCAGGGGAGTATGAAAGGCCAGGGCTGGGATGCCCTTTCAGGTAAGATGTCCAGGGAGGGACCAAGAAGAGGGCAGGCCAGGAGGAGGTGAAGGAATGGACCGTGTTCCTCCCTGGCTTTCACCTTGGGGGAGGGTGTTAGGGCTTCAAGCAGAGAAACTGCAAGTGCCAAGTCCTCAGGCAGAAACATGTCAGATGCCTCGGAACAGGAAGGAAGCCACAGTCCTGCTGGGAGAGCATGAGTAAGGCTGAGAGGAGCAGGAAACCAGAGACAGGTGTGAGATGGCTGCCAGGGAGGACCTTGTTAAACATTGGCTTTTGCTCCAGGGAGAAAGGCAGCCCAGGGTGATGTGATTTCATTTGCATTTGGGACATTTGACCCTGTGTTGAGAAAAGACAGAGGGTCTGGGAGTACCTCTGCTCCAGGTGAGACAGTGACGGCTAAAACCAAAGGAAGTCAGGAAGGCCACGGGAAGGGGGGAACCTGGGCACATTTTGAGAGCCCAGCTGACCAGGGCTTTGGGAGAACGTGTGGACCAATGGGAGAAAAGCCCCAGCTGGGTGCACAGAATGTGGCAGGTGCTCAGTTAGGGTTGGGTCACCCTCACTGATCATTCAGCCAGTTGTACTTGTCCTTAGGGAGAGGAAGAAGAGGACTGGGGGCGCCCCCTGAGGGTGCCCCATTCATTGGAATATTTTGCCTGTGTCTTAGTTCCTTTATGCTACTCGACCAAAATACTTGATTCTGGGTGATTTAGAAAGAAAAGACAAGTTTTCTCACAGTTCTGGAGGCTGGACTGTCCAAGGGCAAAGCATCGGCAGACCTGGTTCCCAGTGAGAGCTGTTCTCTGCCTCCAAGATGGCACTGCTCACTGTGTCTCACCTGTGGGAGGGGCAGAGAGCTGCCTTGCACCTCTTTTATATTATAATAACAACTGTAATTTCATTCATTAATAATTCCACGGAATAACAGAGTTCCATTCATGAGGCTCGGCTCCCGTGACTTAATTCTCTCCTGAAGTCCCCACTTCTTAATGATGTCACATTGGCGACTTAGTTTCACCATATGAATTTGGGGGGGACACAGAGTCGCTCAGGGAATTCTGTGTGGAGTGAGGAATGAAAGCTTGGTAAGAGGACACAGGAGTAATCTAGATGGTGGAGAGAATTCCAAAGTACCATTTCAGTCACTCTAGAGAATCCATCTGGAGTGGAACTGCGGGGTGAAATGGAGAGCTTGAGAGAGATTTTTGTAGAAGGCAAACTGTATGCCCATGCCGACTCAGGCTGGCACGGAACCACAGCAGGAAGAAACCCAGGGCTGCCTCCCACCGCCCAAAGGCTGTCCCCTGGCTCCCCACGTGGTGACCAATGGCGTGCCTCCCATGGTTGAACTTGGCTGGTGTCAAAGTCACTCCTGAGGAGGAGCAGTGGGCAGAGGACTTGGCGAGGTGGTGGCCCAGAGACGAGCAGGGCAGTGTTGAGCTGGACCTGGGTTCCCAGGTGAGCAAGGTGATTTGAGCTACACGGGAAGTGGTTTCCCACAGTGTAATAGATAACTATTTCAGGGTTCTAAAAAAAATGCTAGTTTCCCTTTTGTGATAGTGATATCAAATGCACTTTTAAAATACATTCATATACACTTAAAAAATCTGTCAACTTATGGATCAAGGGATGAGAAAATGTGGCACATATCCATATGGCATATTGCTTAGCCATAAAGAAGCACGGAATCCTGTCGTTTGCAGGGAAATGGATGAAACCGGAAGACATCATGCTAAGAGAAATATGCCAGACGCAGAAAGACAAGCATCTTATGTTTTTTATCATATGTGGAAATAGAAGGAGGAGCAGGCAGAAGGGGAGGACTTGGAAGGGGTTGGGAGAGAACAGTGGAGGGGGTGTGCGTGATCAGTGCGTGGATGTCCATGGAGGGAAAACCACAGCAAAGCCCATCCACTTGTACAATTAATATGTGCTCATAATTATAATAAAAAAGAGACACAAAAAAGTTGATGTAAGGAACATCCGTCTGTCCACAGTGGTGCAGATGGTGAAAGGTCAGCCCTGGCCGGGGTCTGTGAAACGAGGTGCAGGCTGGCCCACAGTGGACTCCCTGGGAAACTTGTGGAAAACCATTTGCCACTGGATTCAAAAGAAATGTCAGTTGGGAAGGCCCTGGTGAGTCTGTTGTCACAGCTGGACACACAGGGTCCCACATTTCTGCTCCTTTCCAGATGCTTCCACAGTAGGGGAACTAGCGGGAGAGAAAGTCCCAAGGCACCTGTCTATCTACTCAAGAATGCCAGGTTCTCCTCTAGGATGTCCAGGTGGGACTTCCTTTCAAAGTGTCCTTTCTGCCTGGGGTTAGGGAGAGAGGCCTTCACAGAGAGTGCATCTCTCCCCACCCCAGCCTCCGCCCACTGGCAGGCCTGGGAAGCCAGAGTCCCCATGCTGGTGAGTCCCCGCCGTCCCAGGCAGAGTGGGGACCTCAGAAACAAGTCCCTCCATGGCTGCTTTTCTTTGCACTGCCTGATTCGGTCATGCTCTGGGGCCCATGACTGCTCCTTAGAACTGATGCTGCTCTCAGACACCTGTGACCATGGGGCCCTCACCTGCATAGCTGTGGCCTGGAGGACAGTCCCCAGAAGGTCACATCATATACTGCAAGGTTGAGTGCATGGAGTCCCAGCCATCTCTGGACACCCCAGTGGATGTCCCCTAGCTCCCTGCCCTGGCCTTGTGGGGGCCCAGGCTCCATTATGGGGAGGACATAATGAAGATCTATTGATATATGTATTGATCACCAGCCTCTCAGCAGAGTTGGAAAAGTACTCAGACCGCAGTGCACAGGTCTGGCAGGGGCCATGCTCCACGAGTCACCATCTGTGCCCACATTGCCAGCTACTGTCCCTTAAGGTGCCTCTGCTGCCTCAGCTGTGAGGGAGCCAGCCAGCCCCTCCCACACAGGGTTGCTAGGAGGACCAGAAGAGGTCGGCGTGTACAGGGTTTGGGACAGTGCCTGGCACATGATCAGACACATGATGCTACCCTCGTCATTATCATTGTCACTTGTCTTGGTTCCTATAACAGCTGGCAGTGGTTCTTCCTGCCACTGAACAGGGTACACAGTGCCCTCTGGCTTGGGTGCAGCTGGCAGGACCAGCTTTGGAGCTCACACCCGTCTCACTGCAAAGCTCAGACTCTGCTCCCCGTGCCACACACCTCCCAGTGACCTCAAGGAACTCTCACAGGTCAAGCACCAACACCGTGTGAGTCCAGACCCAAGCAGCTGCCCTCATGGGGAACTCAGGATGGGGGCTTCCTGGTTTTTTATTCATTTATTTTTTCTGTTTTGGGACGCTCCTTGAAGGACGGAGCTTTGGCAGCCCTGCCCGACCTGGCATTCTGCAGGATCTTCTAGTGGAGGGCCCTGGGATGCGCTGATCTCTGCAGTCTCAGATCCTCTTCCTCAAACCTTGCCAAGCTCTTACAGGTGCCAGGCCTTGTGCTGAGTGCTACATGCTGCATGCCGAGTGCTGAGTGCTGAGTACTGCTTGCTGCATGCTGTATACTGAGTACTACACTCTGTGATAGTAGTACAGAATGTAGTACTCAGTATACATTCTGTCTGCTGAGTGCTACATTCTGAGTGCTGAGTGCCAAGACACAGAGTGAGCTGTAGGTGCTGCCCTGACCTGGGATGAGGTGCCAGGGTGGGCAGGGCCAGCTCTGCCTGATAGACGGATCCTTCCTACTCTCCTCAGGAGCATGCTGTGTGCTTGGGCATCTGGCGGTATCTGTGCATTGTTTTGGGTCAGCTGTGTGACCTCAGGCTGGTTTCCTTCTCTCTCTGGGCCTCAGTGTCCTCTCTGAGCAGAGAAGAGGTACTTTCTGAAACTTTCCACTTTGGACTGTCCAAGATGCCTAGGTGCAGAGCCAAGGCAGCTCATCTGGACAGGAGCAGAAGGCTCTGGCTCTTTCCTGAGCTCTCCCTGGTTCAGGTGACTAGCCAGGTTGCTAATAGTCAGGCAAGCAGGTGACCAAGGTCTGCAGGTCAGAAGTTAATCATTTCCTCCAAACACCGGCAAGCCCACCCCCATTTCCACTTTTACCTGTGTCCCGTGGGATAATAAAATCACATGCCCAAGGCGAGGCTCAGGGGGCAGTTTTTTTGAACTCGATTGACCCCAATTAGCTGGGTGACCTTAGCAGTTTTCCTCTCCCTGTGACCTCACTTGCTCATCTGTAAAATGAGTTTGGGGTTCAGAGGGGCAAGCATACCAGGGAGTCACGGAAGGCACTGTTCCTTGATGGATCAGTGGTCTGGGGCCAGGCTGCCTCTTGTTCCCTGTCCTCCCCTCTGACATCATCTTTTAACCCACTTTCTCAGGAAGTGCCCGGGGCTTTCCGCACCCTGCTGTTTGCCCTGGTTAGGTGCTGTGTCTTGCAGCTCTGACTTGAAACCCACTGACCCGCTCAGCTCACCGAGTGCTCACACTTCCTTCTCAGGGAGGGAAGCCTTTGCTCCTTGTGCTGAAACCTCCACCCTCTGTCCTTGGACCATGGGTGACAGCGAAGGTCCGTCTGTGCCCAGCCTATGCGACAGAAGAGTGACGAGCCAGGCCGGGCCTGGAAGTTCTCTGCTTCCACGGGAGTTATGTGCTTCCTTAGGGCAGAGCCAGGTCCCAGCAGGGGACCAACACAGTCCCAGGTGCGCCTGAGTGGGCACAGGTTGCTCATCAGGGGCACACTTCAGGGGGGCTAGGCAGAGCCCGGTGTGCCGAGAGATCCCCAGCCTTACAGGCCGGTGCCAGATGGGTTTGTGAACACATGGAAACCTGATTCCGGAGGTAACTGAGCCCACGGTTGCAAGGCAGCTGTGGTTAGATACCAGACTCCTCATCCAGAGAAACACCCGTCGTTGATGAGCGCACACATGAGCCTGTGGTGGAGAGCGAGGGCCCAGCCCTGGCTCTGCCATGGGCCCTCGGGGTGAGCCATGAGCCCACCTGAACGCCACCCCCAGGCCACATCCAATGCTCGCCTCTGACACTGTGGCCAGCATCCTCCTAGCCGCCTCCGTGCTTGTTCGGGATGGACACATCTGCACCGGGCTGGTCTCTTCACCTGACCCTCAGGGTCCACCTTGGGTTCTCTGAGGCTTGCTGGGTGGAGAGCCTCAAAGACCGCTGCTTCCCTGCCTGCCACAAGCCCAGCTGTCCAGCTTCCAGAAAATGAATCCGGAGCTCATTGCCACCAGCAGCTCTTATTATTGTAGCCCCAGGGTGAGTGGCAGAAGGAGGGAATGTTCCGTTTTACAAAGCAGGAGAAGAAAGCTTCTCGGGGACGCCTGCCACCTTGGCCTTCCCTTTCCTCCATGTGGGGCTGGGATGAGGGGAGGGAGGTGCGGTGCTGGCTAAGCCCACGGCTGCAGGCAGGGCTGGGCCTTGTGTCCGTCCCAGGCTCTGCCTCTTTAAGAGAACCCCGGGGCCAAGATTTATTGGCTGCGGTGGCCCTGCAGCGTGTGTGGCTTCGGTGTTTACAGGCCTGGAGAAGGCTGAGGTCTCCCGTCCCAGGCTGCACAGCGGTGGCAAGCAGGAGAATAGCTGCCATTCATGGTGGAGTTTGCAACGGGTCGTGGTGTGCTGCCTGGGGGAGCAGGGCCTTGTATTTGTAAAAGCCCAGTCCTAGGTGGAAATCCCCCCCTGCTGGGTTCAGATGGGGCTGGGGAGGACTTCTCCTCCCTCACTGGGCCTGGGCACCCATGCCAGGGCCAGCTGGCAGGCAAGTGGGGCTGCTGACCGTCTGCGCTGGGTGTGCAGGCGCTAGATACGCTACAGTGAGTGGGGCAGGATCTGAGACGGGATGAGACACGGTGGAGCAATGAGGGTGTGGGAGGGGCACTCAGAGGGGCTGCCTGTGCGTTCTGGGGACACCTCTGCCAAGGTGCTTCAGCTCGGGGTCTTCATTTGCTCATCTGGAAAGTGGGCACAAGGGTCCAGCTCGTGATATCATGGACATTCAGTGCTATCATGGATGCAGAAGGCCTGACCCAGGAAATGCACACTCAGTCATGGCTCTTCCTTCTGCTCTTGCCCTTATTGCTAATTAGTTGTCTTATAAAGCAAACAAACGCTGCTTTTCCAGCCCCGTGGTGGCGTGGGCTGAGCACTGTTGGAAACCTCACTTCAAATCTCGTCCTCGAGCCTCTGATATGAGGAACACAGGGCAGGTGTGTCGCTGAGGGTTGGAGGACTCCACTGTGGGTGTCTGTCCTGCCAGCCACAGCTCATGATCAGATCCTGCTCCAAAGAACCCGAGTTACAGCTTGGCGGGCACCGCCGACCACCCGGGAGCCCGGCCAGGTGGGCGCACTCCTGCTTCATCACCACTGCGATTTATTATTGTTAACCTTTTATTGTGGAAATATTCAAATGTAGGTAAAAATAGAATAGGTATGGACCTCCTGTGTCCGTCCCCAATTTTAGGTGTTGACGGACATTGCTGTGTTTTCACCATCCTCCTTTCTTTCGTCGTCTTCTTCCTCCTTCTCTGTCTTCTTCCCTCTCTCCCTCTCAGCTGGAATATCTAAAGCCAACCCCAGACACTGTGTCATTTCACCTGTAAATACTTCACTATGTCTTACTTCTGGTCAAAAAAATGATCTACTATCATACCTAAAAAATTAAACAGTCCTTTTAATACCCCTACAACCAGTCTGCACATTATCTCATTTAATCCTCCTTTGGAATTAAAAATATCATCGCTCTCATCTTTCAGGTGAGAATCAGAGTGAAGGAGGTACTAAGTAACTTTTTGCATACACGCCCCCAGCTCAAACCATAGCCAGCCACGCCTGCCTCTAAGCCTCGTTCATTTCTTTACACCTTTGGCAAATATTTATTCTGAGGCTACTTGGCTCACGCACTGTTGGAGGTAGAAGCATCCAGCAATGAACCAAACAGCCTTCACTGCCTTGGAGTTTATGGGCTACGCCCTTGCTCTTCAAAGTCTGGTTCAAGGGCAGGCAGATTGGGCATTGCCTGAGAATTGGTTAGAAAAGCAGAAGCACAGCCCTGCTGAATTGGAATGTATATTTTAATAAGATCCAAGAGATTGGCTCCTAGGCACAAGGAAGTTTGAGAAGCATTGCTTAAGTCCCCACTTCTCATCCCTGGCTGCTCATTTGAATGCCCTGGGGACATTTACGAAGTACTATGCCAGCGGCCCACCCAGAACAATGAAACCAGATCCCCTGACGATGTTTACAAGTTCTCTGTGCAGACTGGATTGGGAGCTGCTGTTTGATTGTCTTAAGGATAAAGAAGCTAACCAAGATGAAATCTCTAGCAGCTACCTGGACACAGTAGGTGCTAAATTAATGTTACATATTTGTTTCCCTTTGCTGTCTCCATCTTGTTCCTAGGACCCCCCATGGAGTCGTGAACGTGGGTGGCTTATTGCCTTTCCCTGGTCCAAAGACATTCTTTGACTACAGGAGCTTCCAACTGGAGTGTTGCTCTTTGCTGGGAAACCCCAGAACTGGAAACCGGGGGCTTTTCCGTGAGAAGCTGGGCTGCGAGAGATAGGAGCTTCCTCCCCTCAAGACTTAGGTTTGCCGAGTTGGCCTGAGAGCTGAACTTAAAAATAAATAAATAAGGGAAGAAGGCTCAGCCATGTGTGCAGAGAGCTTTTTCTTTCACCACGGCCGGATCCCTGTCCAGACGTTATCTCATCTGGCTTTCTCCAGCCAGGTGACGCAGCATGGGCAGGTGCCACCAGGGAGGCTTACGGGGCAGGACTGCGGGTTGAGTCACCAGGCAGGTGGGGGAAGGCCCTGACCCTGAACCCTGGGCAGAGCAGCCTGGACCCTGCAGGCCCCACTCCTGTAGCCTCAGGGGCAGGAACGTTTTCCTGCTGGTGAGGGGTGGGCCAGATCCCCTGGTGGTGGTGGTCCTGGCCGTAGGGGAGGGCTGGTCTGAGGTCCAGCGCCCCTCCCGTTGGCAGGCCACCAGGATCCTCTGCATGGGGCTGTTTACAGGCCTGTAAATGAGCCACAGCCCACGGGGATTCTGGAGAGGGGTCAGAGGCCTTTCTACAAGAACCAGCAGGGATCAGGCCTCCGGAGGCCAGCCCTTCATGTCCCTGTCCAGCTGGCCGTGGGTTCGCTGGCAGGCAGCACTTGGTAAGTGGGGAGACGGAGGTCTGGAGGTGAGGAGGAACGTCCCCGGGTCACACAGCTGCTCTGGAACTGGCAAGGCCTGAGGTCTCACTGAGATTGGAGACGTGGGGTCCACAAATGCTCTGGGAAATGTCCACGCATGGGAAGGGCTACCCCCGTGTCCCCAGCCCTGGCTATTCTCAGGGTGGCAGGATGAGGCCAGTAGTCAAAGCACAGGGAAGGGACCCAGGCAAAACTGGAGCCCGGCTCTACCTTTGGTGCTGGCTGGAGACTGTAGGCAAGTCGTTTTCTCTCTGTGCCTCTGATCTTCTCACCTCTCAAATGGTCATGCTCAGGAGTCTGGGTGAGTCGCTGGCTTATGAAGAGCTGCTACAAGAGGCCTCTGCTCTCCTCATCTGTCTACTCTCCCCTCCCTGCTGGGCCTGGGACAGACATCACTAATCCATCCCAGCACTGCCAACTGCGGACTGTGGACATTCCCAGGAACCTCTGAATTCAGGTGCTCCGGGCAGCCACTTCCCGTCCAGCAGAACTTGAACCTGAGTGGTGATCTGCCTTCCATCCTCCACTGTGTAAGATTGTGTGGAAATGAAGCGGGAACCAGGTGGGGAGAGGTGGAGGGGACCGGGCCAGGCAAAGGGGTCCTGGTTCTGAATGGAACCTGCAGTGTCTGCAGCACTTCAAATGCTCCAGCTGTGTGCAGGGTGCCCAGGAGGATACTCAGGAGGAGTGGTGAGCAGGAGGGGAGCCCTTCCCGCCTGGGCCGCTGTCTGGCATCAGGAATTTTCTCTGCATCTCACTCCATGCGCACAGCAGTTCTGAGGGGTCAGCGTCATTATTAGCTCTGTGCTGGGAAAAGTTGGAGCTAAGAGGCTGCAGAGCTGGTTTGGGCACCCAGGTTTGCCAGATCTTAAAGCCTGCACTCCCCATTCAGCCTCCCAGACAGCATGGCCTGTGCCTTGGGCCCCTCTCCTGGACAGGGCTGGCAGTAGACCCTGACCTGTCCCAGTCCCAGTACTCAGGGCAGGAGGGCCAGGCTCCTGTCACGGGCTGCATTTGAGGCAGCCTGGAGCAGAGCCTGGCAGGAGGCAGAGGTGGGGGGATAGCCCTTCTGGCACTTCCAGGATGGGCAAAGATGGGGGCTTGCAGGGGTACCCCAGGGCTCCCCAACTTGCTAATAGATTCTATTTCACCAGCAGAGAATTTACAACTTGTTTCGGAATAATCGTCAAATTTTAAAAACTTGGAGCTATGTAAAATGCTGTAATTCAGCGTCTCTTGAGAAACCAAATGTGTGGCCACCCCTGGGTCTGTAGGTTCCTGTAGGATCTGGGCACCAGCAGCAGGCGCTGACGTGGGCTGCGCTGATGTGGGCTGCCCGGCCGCCTCCTTGGTCCTCTGCTTCTCTAGCATCTGGAACGTTTGTCTGAGGATTTCAGAACAGAGGAGGGAGCTGTGGGTTGGCGTGGCTCTCTGCCACTCCCTGACCCCCTCTCAGGACTCTTGGAACTCCTGCCCCTTCCATTTACCTATGGATGCCTGGCACTTGAACTCAGGGGACTTTGTGACTCGAGCTTGGATCTGCACAACACCTCACTGGCCTCATTGGAGCTTGTTGGGAAGGCCCCTTCTCAGGCCCTGGATCATGGTCATCGAGGAGGCGGCACCCGCCAGGAGTGCGGCCTGGATTGTCTGGACACTCCCGACCAGGGTGGCCTCTGATTCACAAAGTCAGCCCTTGAGGCCAAAGCCTGACCTTGAAACTCAGCCTGGTTGTTCCAGCCAAGAAGGACGCTCAGGGCCTGCCAGGCCACTGCCAGGGATGAAGGGGGCCTGGGTTGGCCAAGGGGGCACCTGCCAGCCTACTGAGAGCTCCCAGGCACACACACACACAGTAGGTGTGGGTGGACAGGGGGACAGAGTGGAGTGTCAGGGTGGGCCTGGGGGCAACTTGTTTCTCCCCAAGGCTGGGCTGGGGTTAGGCCAAGGCCCAGCCGATGTCGTCTCCAGGTCCCATTCTGGGCAGGGTGGGGGGCACCATTAAGTTTAAGTGCTCCCCCATTCTCCCATAAGCACCAGCTTCTTCCATCCCTTTTATGGATTTCTGAGGAATGATAAGAAGCAGCTGTTTTGGTTCCAGAGCCAAAGAGAGTGTAAAAGGTGGCCCCCGTCTTCTCCAGGGGAGTCGGACGCCCGATGATTATTCCGCCTCCAGGATGTCTATCAGGTCTGATGATGTAGAAATAGCAACCAGACCTGTCCCTCCATGGTCCTGGCCCTCACCTCAACTCATTTTTGGTGACTTCTTTGAGGACACTCTGAAGTCTTCTAGCAACTTGACCCTGGTCACTTTTGGGCTTCTCTTTCTCTTCTGAAAATAATGGGTGTCCCAACTCCCAGGCCATGCAGGACCTGTGGCAGAGGTAAATGAGGCCCTGGAGACCACAGACCTGGCACGACACCTGGCACTCACCAGGGCCACTTGCCTGCCTTTCAGGTTTTCTGCAGGTTAAAGGTTTCATGTAAAGCAACTACCTGGCTGCTATCCTCCTCCTTCTCCTCCTCCTCCTCCTCCTCCTCCTCCTCCTCCTCCTCCTCCTCCTCCTTCTTTTGGTACCGGGGATTGAACCTAGGGGTATTTAACAACGGAGCCACATCCTCAGCCCTTTTTTATGTCTTATTTTGAGACAGGATCTTGCTGAATTGCTCAGGGCCTTGATAAGTTGTGGAGGCCGGCTTCAAATTCACAATCCTCCTGCCTCAGCCTCCAGACCCGCTGGGATTACAGGCATGTGCCACTGTGCCTGGCCTGGCTGCTGTCCTTGTGCTATTTCCTTTAACATGAGGCAGGCTTGGCCTTTTCAGATTCAGGGATTTGAAGGCTTGGAGGTCCACGGAGATCTCACTGTAACCTTGATACAGGTAGCACCAGAGTCAGGGCATCGCCATAGAGATGATGCCCAGAGACTGGAGGCTGTTCTTCAAGGCCACTTTTTAGTGTGGGATAGTATATGGCTTGGAAAACAGGATCTGGGACTCGGGTTGGGCCCTCGCCCCTGCGTTACCCATCTCCCGGAGAAGTGTGCTTCCGAGAACCGGGATGGCCCTGCTTGGTTGCTTCCTGAGCCAGTGTTCATTGCACCAGGATGTGTGCTTCCCTGTCAAACACTTCAGACAGTGTCCTCAGGGTCTTGGAGAGCAGAGGCAGCCTTGACCACACACCACACCCCCGCTTCTCCCTGACAGCTTTGCCACTACCCCAGCTCCCTCAGAAGCCCCAACACACAGAGCGATTCCCTGCTGCTGTTCCAGCCCACCCAAGACCACAGGATGCCCCAGCACCAGGTGTGCAACGTGACCTTTAACCCAGGCCAACAAGCTGCTTTTGAGCTTCGAGTGTGTCTGGCACTGTAATTGCGCGTAGCGGGTTGAATTGTGTTCTCTGGAAAGATCCATCTGAGTCCTGCCTCCTAGTACCTGTGCACGGGGAAATAGTCCCTTCTTTGGAAATAGGACTCCTGCAGATGCACTGTAGTTAAGGATCTGGAGATGAGATCATCCTGCAGCTAGGATGGGCCCTAAGTCCAACGACTGGTGTCCTTATAAGGAAAGGGAACATTGAGACACCAGAGAGACACAGGGAAAAGATGGAGGAGGGATTGAAGGGATGCCACTACAAGCCAAAGATGGCCAAGGGTGGCCAGTGATGACCGGAAGATGGAAGAGGAAAGCAGAGATTGTCCCTAGAGCCTCCAGAGGGAGTGCAGCCCACGCTGGATTTCAACACCTTGACTTTGACCTTCTGGTCTCCAGAACCATGAGAGTTTATGCCACTCTGGTTTTGGCAATTTGTTTCAATAGCCGTAGAAAACAAATATACGGCATGAAGAAGAAGTTTCAAATAAAATTTCCTTGGGTTTGAGGGGTTTGAGCAGGAGAGCCCCCAGGGTGCCTTGTGGCACAATGGAGGGGTGGGACAGAGGCCAGCAGGGTGCAGTTGGCAATGCAGCCCAGGGCGTAGCTTGCTCTTGAGGTGGAGGATGCTGAGTGGGCGGAGGCTGGGGCTTCTCAGCCATGTTGGGGTTGGAAGTGGCTTCAGAGGTGCTCCCTGTGTGTGTGTGTGTGTGTGTGTGTGTGTGTGTGTGTGCTGGAGTCGAGAGCAGAAAAGAGCAGCTATTAGGGAGTCATGGAAACCCCGTCACCCAGCTCACCTGTGAAACCAGAGGGCCTCTGGAGCTCGGTTCCCATTCAAGGGCAGGTCCTGTGGCGAGGACCGCTCCCACAGGGGCCTGGCGTGTTGGGAGCTGAGTTATGCTTGTTCCGTGCACAGGGAGAGCAGAGTCAGGGAGTGACTCCTCCAGTCCAAGAAATACCAGTCAGGGGACCTCGTAGGCAGGACATAAAGGACATCAGGGAAGGAATTGGAAGTCGGCCAGGGAGACTTCCTGGCAGAAGTGGGTTGATTTGGCTTCACGGGGTCAGAAATAGGGAGCCCTAGATGGTCCCTGAGCCAGTGAGTGGTGAGAGATTTCATCAAACGTGGTGTGAGCAGGGACCTGTGCAGAACTGGGGCAGTGGGGACCAGGGAGAGTGGTGGGATGGGAGGGCCAGGAGGGAGCTGGGATGGACACCATGGAGACCAGGTGCCCTGGAGGAGGGAGACAGAGCTGTAGGGCCAGTCCCAGCATGTGTGTAACTGACGGGAGGGAGGGTGGGCTACGGCTCATGCCAAGGAGTGGAGGGGACTCACGTGTGGCTTGAGGGTAGTGACTCTGGTGGGGTTGAAGGCAAGGCTTGGCCTGCAGGACTCTACTTTAGCCTGAATGATGCTCAGATGCTCACACAACAGCCCCCCCACACACACACCAGCACACACCAGCACACAAGTATATTGAGGAATGTGTACATCCAGGTCCACAGCCCACACAGACACCACAAGGAGGCCAATATAGCCAGGAGCACACACGTGTGTACCTACACACACACACACACACACACACACACACACACACACACACACACGCCAGCCCCCCAGCCCTCTCCTTCTACCCCGCACTGTCTTTTTTCCTACTCTAACATTTTCCCCACAGTCAGCTCCTTCTAGTTCACTCGGTTCCCTTCTAACAGGGAGACCAGGACCCAGCCTGGCCAAGGGTGGTAGGAAAGTCAAGGCATAACTCAGAGACCTGGAGAGAGCGGTCCTTCCTGCCCCAGGCAGAGCAGGGCTGGACCCAGACACTCAGCAACACGGACCCAGGAGCCGGGAGACACTGAGCCCCGGAGGCTGCAAGGATCACAGGCTGCAGAGCCCCAGGGTGACAGAGAAAGCAGAGATACTCCCTGAGCACAGACACAGGCACACGCGGACAGACCCACGGACACACCGATCCACCCGGTGCACACAGTGTGCACACACATGTGCAAGTCACACATGTCACAGACACCAAGAGACACCCACATCCACCTGGCATGCAGATAGACACACGTACGCACCCCAACAGAAAAGGGATCCGCACACCAGGAGATGCTGCGACAGGCAGACACACACACACAGGCACACAGACCCAGCCAGATCGACGCGGAGGGACAGCCAGGGAGACAAAGAGGCTTTGAGCGCGGCCAGCTGCCCCCAGAACCCAGACATCCTGGCTTTGCAGTCCCCCAGGAGCCTCCAAAACGCCAGAAGAAATTCCTGGGATATTAGCTAAATTTCAGACACAAACATTCCCGTCTCCCTCTCCAGATGTGACGCTCGTGAAAGGCTGCACGGCCCTCCCTCAGCTGCCACTCACCCGGCCCCCCGGCCCGGCTCCTAGGAATGTTGCCTGTCAGCTCAAGGAAGGGGGTGGTCCAGAGGAGCCGAGGGGGAGCACAGGCAGGAAACATGGGGCCACGCTGAGGCTCGGGGGCTCTGCACACTGGGGGGCTCCTGCAAGATGGGAAAGATCAGGCAGAGTGGGCTTCTTGTTGCAAGGTGGGGACACTGCCCAGAGTCAGGGCTGACCAGGCCCTGGGGTGAAAGGAAAGGGCTGGGCTGAGTTCAGAAACCTGTCTCTGCTCAAATCCATGCCAGAAGAGATGGCTTAGGGTAGGGGTCCTCGCACAGCTGGGGTCCTTGCTCATCTCCCTGCAGCCACACTAGCCAGCACGAGGACTAGGACAGCATGGTACACTTCCTGCCTCAGGGCCTTTGAACACTCTTTTCCTTTTGCCTGGGAACCTCTTCCCATGACTCTGCCACATTATAAGGGTAAATGCTACTTCCTCGGACCAGGTCCTCATCGACTCAGGCCTTGGAGGATTTCCTCTACTGTTCTCCTTTATTGAGTTGGTACTTGCTTCTTTGGTTTTTATGGTTACTATCTTAATCTCTTCCTCCCCTGAGCTAGATCAGAAATTCCAGGAGGACAGAGATCTGTCTATTAGAGTCAAAGCCTGGTGTGTTCCAGGTTCACAGTGTGCACACACATGTGCAAGTCACACATGTCACAGACACAAAGAGACACCAACAGCAAGTGTGGTCCTATGTGGGCCAGATGTGCCATTTTAAAATCATTTAGACCTCAGTTCCCGAATCTATAAAATGGGTAGAAATGGTGTTTCTCTTGCAAGGTTCCTAGGAGAAGGAAACAGATGACAAATGTGTAGAGGACTTTGGCAAACCTCCTTTGGCCTCACGTGAGGCTTCACGGTTTTTCTTTCTTCAACTCCTGATGAAGCCCCAGGACCACTCGGATCTAGATCAGATAGGGCCATGCCTGTGTGGGCCTGGAAATGCAGGGTTGTCAAAGGAGTCCGTTTGGGGAGTGCTATGGAGTATCCGGACCCTGTGCTGAAATACCTAAGACCCCAGTAGTCATTTGAATCTGTGTCCCCTGCAGTCCTAGTAAAGAGGAGGCCTGCCGGATCTTTCTCTGAGATGCAAACGTCCCTGAAATCAGGCGTCTTCAGATCCGATCAGCTAATGTCCATATGCCTCAGCAAGCAGTTCACCAGGGGCACGGTGGGGGGCCAGCCCTGCGGGAGACCCCAGGACAAGCCCACTCTCCTGCTCCTCACCCATGCAAACCCTCGGCCACTGGTCACCTGTCCACAGGGAGAGTTGGCTTTCTGCTCTGTCCCCCTGGCCCAGCCTCTGGCACAGGGGTCAGCTGCAGCAAGGGGCTTTAGGTCTCTGAGCCCCCGCTTCCCCACCTGTCCCCCACCCACGCCTCTTCCTTGAGAAGAAAGGGCTTGGCCCACGTGTCAGCTCCTGATGGCAATGTCCCTGGCCTTCATAGGCACTCGGTCAACGCTGCCTTCGATGTGGATGGTCCCCGTGGTGCCTTGATGATGTAGAGGGACCTGGTTGCCCTCCGCAGGTCCGTGGGCCTGAGGCGCGGGCCGGCCTGCCTCCCGCCCGGACAGTGCCTGCCTGGCAAGAGGCAGCTCGTTAGGCTGAAGATCTATGTCCTGTCGTGAAGTGTTTAATATTTTAGCTCCTAATTGCATTACCAGAGACAGACAGCTGTTTATCCTCATCACTCTCCTGTCACTGTCTCTGGCAGGACCCACCCGGCTGCTCCAGGTGTTCCCTGGCTCTCTCTCGGGGGGCTCCTCCAGGCTGTCTGGTGTGGCAAGGCTGCACCACGGGGGTTCAAGGTGACCTGCATTCTGTCCCCTCCTCCTGGCCACCCACAGCAGTCTTCCTGTTCATAAAGCATGGCGCCAGCCATTGGCTCAGCTGATCTTGTCAGCCTGACCAGATGGGAATGGTCTTGATTGACTCTGTGGAAGAAACCTGGTGATAGATTTGCCTTTCATCCGTCTGTCTGTCCGTCCGTCCATCCATCTACCCATCCATGCTGCAGGTAGCAGCAGCACTGTGGAAGCTACTTAGGGACATCGAAATGAACAAGACCCCACCTGTGTCCTCAGGGACCACACAGATGAAAGAGACGGTGGCATGGCCAAGCTCGGGGGTATCTGCCCAGCTTGTAGGGCTCGCTGCTGGCAGGGGACAGTTCTGAAGTCTACATCAGCTTCAGGTCCAGAACTCAAGGGGGAACTGCCCTTATTTAAGCCCTAGACTCGATTGTTCTTCTCTGATCCTGCCTTTCCTCCTGCCATTCCTCACCCCATCGAGCCCCAGGGAACCTCATTTCCACCACTCATCCCAATGTGTATGACGGTGCTCCTCCTTACCCACCCGGCAGTCACTCCCCTGCATCCAACCACCTGCTGCTCTGCTGCTAAAACCCTGACATTTGGGTATTGCATAGAAGACTCCAGTATCAGGATTCCCCCAGCCCCAGATAAACCAGTGGTGTTAATCCTAATCCCATTTGTTGGGCATCTCCCCAGTTTGCCTTAACAACTGGAGTGACCAGTCCAAGGACTGACTCAATGAAAACCAGAGGACATTCTTGGGGATTTTGGAACAGAACTGGGAAGAGAGTTTCCATGAGTCCCCAGTTTGCCCCTCTTCCTGCCTTGAATCAGGTGGTGCATGGATGGGATGTTTGGAGCTGCAGCAGCCATCTTTTGACCACATGGCAATAAACAAAGGGCAAAAAGTCAGAAGTTGGAGGGAGGCCGAGCAGAAACATGGGTGCTTCGGGTCTCTGCAGGCACTGATGGGCCTCCCTGTGCTGCCCTGGTGTGCCTGTGAGGCAGGGAGGATGTGCCCTCTGGCTCATGCTGTTGCTGGCTCTGGTGGCATCCTCAGGGACCCCAAGCCCCCGTCCTTTACCTCCCTGCCTGCAATACCCACTTCCCTGGTTCAGCTTTATTAACGGCACCTCATTTTTAAAGACTGAACCAAGGGTCCTCTCTGAGACTTCGCTTTCGCCTCCTCCTCTCCCCGCCATGACCACAGGGTTGATCGGCCCTCACCACAGCTATCTATCATCCATTTTCCCTGCCTGTCTGTGGACGGAACTGGAGGCTCCTGCCCGGGAGGAGCCCATCAAGGTTTGAAGGTGGGAGCTGCAGCAGAGGCAGGTGCCATCCTCCGTGGGCAAGGGCCCACTCTGGGCCCTCCCATCCTCGGGTCCTTCCAGCAAACTCCGAACCATGATGGAGTCTCCCTCCAGGTGTGGGCAAGAAAACTGAGTCAGAGAGGACAGGCGAGGCCCCACACGCGATCTGGCCATCTCAGAAGGAAGGCCCCTGTCCCACGGGTCTGATCCGGCCACTGCCCTGCCTGGCTGCTGGCCCCACGGGCTTCTTCCTGCTGTGACCGAGGCCACCCAACCTTGGGCGGTTCGGGGCCATGGGTGGCGCGGCCAGGTGCTCAGCCCGAGGCAGCAAACAGACCTTGCTTGTCCTGGCACAGCCACCCTGGGGACGGGTTCAGAGGCCATTTTCTCCATGCAGCTGGGGCTGGGGCCCTTCGAAAAATATGACCCAAGCAGGGGCGGCTGGGGATGAAGTCATGTGGAAAAACACTCAAGTCAGAACAAAACTGTCTTTCTGCAGAAGACTTGGTTCTGTTGCCAGCAGCCCTGCATCACCCGCCGCCCGGCCCTCCAGCCCGCCCACACGACAGCAGCGGGGAAGACCAGGTCCTCGGCTCCGGTTACATCACTTAGGCAAAATAAGTGTTGCAGAGACCCACCCGCGAGATGCTGGGAGCTGGTGCCCTGTTCCCCGGCAGGGCCCGGGCCTCCTGTGGCCTGCCTGGTTGGGCGGGCTTTGAGACGGTGCCTGTGTGTCCAGGGTCCGGCTCTACTAGCCTCCGTCAGACACTGGAAAAAAAGGATGAAATAAATAACATAAAATAGTGCAAAATAAAGTAGCATAAAATAAATCAAACTACCAGGGGAATGCAAGAGTCCACGCCTGTGATAAATGCCTAACTGAGCAGGGATTCTCTCCTTCTAGGAGGTACTGGGCTGGTTTGGGGGTGATGCTTATGGGAAGAGAATACCAAAGAGGGAAGGAGGGAAGGAGTAGATGACAGGGCACATAGAGCAGGATAGTCCAGGGAAGGGTTGAGAAAGCTGAATTCTGCTTCCTATTCCAACAATCCATTTCTTTTCTTTTTGGTACCGGGAATTGAACTCAGGGGCACTCGACCCCTGAGCCCCATCCCCAGCCCTGTGTTGTATTTTATTTAGAGACAGGGTCTCCCTGAGTGCGCCTCGTTGTTGCTGAGGCAGGCTTTGAACTCACGATCCTCCTGCCTCAGCCTGGTAGCTGCTGGGATTTCCAGCATGTGCCCCCGCGCCCGGCTCCAACAATCTACTTCTCGTGAGCGGTTTCCCCCCACAGAGGCTGCACTCCTGGCCACAGGGTGGGCATCTAGGATCCTGGAAACAGTCCCAGCACTCTGGCCTGGATGGTTCTGCATGGGAGACAGACACCTCGGTGACTCAGGTTACCTGCCAGAATGGAGGTGTGGACAGGAGGGCTGGGGCAGGAGTGCCAGGCAGGCTGGCCACGGAGGTGGATCTTGAAGAACAAACACACCAGCCGACCAAGGAGGTGGTGGGCAAGCTTTGGGGGCTGCAGGAGCCTGGGAAAGAGCTTGGTGCCTGTAAAGCAAGCCGAGATAGACAGCTGGGGCTGGGCTACAGGCAGGGCCAGACCACGGGGTGAGAACTTCACGTTGGAGGGGCAAAAAGCCATTGAGGGCAGGTGAGGCAGAGTGCTGAGCCAGGTGCGCCCATCAGAAAAGCTGCTCTGGACTCAAGGGCAGGAGGTCGTAACAGGGACCTCCTGGGAGGCCCCTGGGTGGCTCCGAGACAAAGGGAAGAGGACAGGAGCAAAGGGCTGGGAAGAGGAGGAAGAATAGCCAGGAATGTCCATCCCTGATGGGCCCAGGAAACAGAAGGGATGGGGGAAAGTGGGGTTTACGGATGCTCTGTTCACCAAGGTGACTAGCTGAACTGGTTATTCTAAAGTAATGGGGAAAAAACCCTCACAATAATAGTGGTCTAAAGACAGAAGTCTAGACACACAGCCCCAAGTGGGTGAGGGTGGCTCCTTAAATGTCAGAGACCCAGATTCCTTCCACCTTATTGTTCTGACATTTTCAACACTCAGCCTTGACTGCATGGTCTAAAATGGTTGCTCCAAGTCCCACCGTCACATCCGTGTCCTATCTACTGGCAAAAGAAACAAGAATAAGGCAGGTAGCAGGTACACCTTTCCAAAGCTATGACTTAGATTTCCACTCATCCCATTGGTAGAACTTAGAGGCTACTGGAAGGGAGTCCAGGCCTTTCAGGGACGGGAGTGTAGCTCATGAGTAGAGCACTTGCCCACCAAGCGTTTTGTTTTCCATAGTGGAAGAAGGGAGAAGGGATCTTCAGAGGGAGAACTGGAGATTATACAAGCCTGTGGGCTTCTCTGAGCTTCGTGTTTCTTATTTGCAAACTACACTCTGTGAATGGTCATATTTATTTTTAACCAAATAAATGTTAAATATGATTAATTCCAGGCTGGGGATGTGGCTCAAGCGGTAGTGCGCTCACCTGGCATGCACAGGGTGCTGGGTTCGATCCTCAGCACCACATAAAAATAAAATAAAGATGTTGTGTCCACCAAAAACTATAAAATAAATATTAAAACATACTCTCTCTCTCTCTCTCTCTCTCTCTCTCTCTCTCTCTCTCTCTCTCTCTCTCTCTCTCTCTCTCTCTCTCTCTCTCTTTAAAAAAATATATGATTAATTCCTTGCCAAAAACACCCTGTGTTTTCCTGGGCAAGCCTGAGCCCCCCTGTTTGGACTTTGTTTTCCGAGCGATTGAAGATGTTGGAAACTAATCTTATCGGGACCCTCTGGGACCAGCTGCATGGACTCCAGGGTTGGTGACTCCCCTGTACCTCTACGCTCAACATGGGCACCGGTTTTCTTGGGACAGGGTTTATGGCTTTCTGTTTCCAGGTTGAACATGCAGGTTCCTGAGTTAAGAGGTTGAAAAGCCAGGAAGGCCCTGCTCAGGGCTGCAGCACCCAATTCTATGGTCCCTTTGTATCTGCTTTGCCGTGGACACTTGGGAAGGAGCACGAGGGAAAGAAAAAGGCAATTGAAGGCCTTTGGGGTGGGCAGATGGTGTGGCTCCAGGTCGCCCTGCAGTGCCCCTGGGTGTGGGTGTGGCCCGCCATGGCTGGCCGTCCCCTCTGGACCTGGCCCTGGCTGAGCTGGGATTTGGCCGGGCGCATGCCTGGCACGCTCTGCCCGACGTCTCCCCTGCAGCCCCCGAAGCTGCAGCCAGGAGCCAGTTAGGGTTTCAGAGCACAGGCGAGCGGCTGTGTCTGGGCTGCCAGGTGAGAACAGAGCCCGCTTTAATGGGCGCTGCTCCTGGTATCGCCTTTCCCTTCCCGGCGATGGCTCCGACCAGGAGCAAACCTGTCTGTCTCCAGAGCCAGGGATTTGATACTGTCGTGAATGGGGGTTTTCATCCCCGCGTCGTCTGCCCTCCATGGCGCCTGCGGCCGGTGCCAGGCTTGGCCGGCGAGGCCCCCGCGGTAGGGGGAGTGGGTGGCTGGGGGAGAACGAGGCTCAGCGGCTCCCCCACACCAGACTTAGCTGGGGGAAGCGGCACCAGGGCTGGGAACGCTGCTGCCGGCCAGGCTGGTGGGGAGCCCCGAGGGGGAACTCCCCAACGCCCACTGAAGAACCAGGGTCCTCGGGCAGACACGCCATCTGCAGTCAAGATGGCACAGAGCAGAGCTAGGAAGCAGGATTTGACCCAAGGGGAAGGGAGAAGAGAAACGCAGTATGGCCTTCAGGTCTCAGAGCACCCACAGGCACCTTGGAGCAGACGGTGGGGAGGAAGAAGGACCAGCCACCTTGGCTGCACCCACGAGGGAATCAGGAACAAAGGAGAAGAGCAGGCCTGAGCTCTGGTGGGAAAGTGGCTAGGTGACAAGGCGTGGGGTGCTGGGGGCCACGGAGCAGGGCATAGGCCGAGTCTTGGTGACAGAGCTGGCCTGTCACGTCCTTACTGCAGGAGACCACCCTGCTTCATCAGCGCCCTCCCCTCTCCCTCCACACAGGCAGGGCACCATGTTCTCACAACCTTCACCTGTAGGTGTTCAACCAAGGACAGTGGCCAGTGGAACAAGGGGAAGAAAGGGACAGGACAGCTACAATTTCAAAGGACAGTGCATGCGGTCCTGAGTCCTGGCCACAAAGCACTCGCTTGTGCCTTCTCTGATGGAGTCCCCACAGGCCAGCAAGTTGGAGCAAGCTCTTCAAAACTCCACGGGCCCAAGGACAGCTCCAAGCTGTGCTGGACCCTGTGCTGGGCAGGGTGGACACGGAGACAAGCGCACCTCGTTCCCTGCTCCCCAAGAGCTCACCGTGTGGTCAGCATGACATTGATATTTCCTTGGAATTTCCTGAAGGGCCTGCTATCCGCTGCTAGGGACCTGATGTTCATCTCTGAACCCTGTCCCACGGTATCCCTGGAGGGGGACTGAAGCACGATTGGAGGTCACAGACCCAGAGACGCTAAGGAACCTGCCCAGGACCACACAGCAGGGTGGTGTGGGAATGCAGTGTGAATCTCAGTCACGTCTGACTCCCTGGCCTGGGGTGAACCCACACTATTTTTCTCTGGGAGGGGTAGAGTAGAAGGCCCTTGGGGATGGCTTGAGGCTAGAAGGTGGACCTGGTCCAGGCCCTGGGAGTGGTTGTCAAGGCAACATCTCTCAGTGACTCCTGGTTGAATACACAAGACAAAGGTGTCACTGCAGAACTGCCGGATGGTGCACAGGCGCCAGGCCCTGTGGGGATCTCCGAGGTGAAAGAGTCGGGCTGCTCCCCAGCAGAAAGCAGTGACAGTGTGTGGAGACCCCTTCCACAGGTGCCAAGACAGGCAAATCTCTGCTGCCGCTTTGCAGGGTGACCTGAGGCAAGGACCAGAACCTCTTAGAACCTCCATTTCTTTAGTTGCAGGATGGAGCTGGGAGCAGCCTGCTGTCGGGCTGCCCTGGATCACAGAAGATGGTCACACTGAGCACAGGGACCAGCAGGAAGCAGGAGCTCAACATCAGCCAAACGTCACCGGGGTCCTTTCTCCACCCAGGGCCCAGTGGGGCGGCGGCTGAGTTTATAAACCATAGGAGTCAAAGACACGGCGTGGGATTCCCCCGTGGACAGGCTCAAGGAGGCTCCCGGATTTGCTTCTATCGCCTTCATAATGATCTTGTGGGGCTTTAAGTCCTGTTCACTCTGAATTTCTGGACGCACATTCCGCCTCCAGTGATATGGCATGAGTGAAACAGGAATGTTCTGTCTGGCTCCAGCTCGGAGCTGAGGTATGACCGTCTCTCCTCCCCAGCCTGGCAGCGCTGGCTCCCAGAATTTCCATGGTGGACTCATAACCAGTGGGGGCCCAGCAGCCCCTGCCCCACCTGGGCCCAGCTACCAGCCCCAAGGCTAGGACTTCCTGCTCCCCACTCACCTTCCTGAGAGAGGGCAGAAAGAGTAACAGGCAACCCAGAGAGCCTCTGCTACCCTCTGAGCCACTGGGGAGAACAGGAGAAATACCTGGAGTGGGCCCAAAGGCCTGAGTTGGCTCCATGGTTCTAGAGACGGGGAGGCCACTTGCCACCCTGGGTGCTGCTGCAGAGCCCACAGCCCTGAGCCTTCTCTGCAGGTCGCCTTATGCCTAAAGCTTCCTGGGCTCACGGCCGAGGGTGCTGGTTTTGCCCATGTGGCAGCCAACCTTCCACCAATGAGGTTCAAGTTGGTGAACCTGCACCGTGATTCTTTAGAGGGACAATCTGAGGTATGTCCTTACCCACTGCTGTCCTCAGACGGAGATGATCTACTCATGACTAGTCTTTGTTCACTGTCTTGCTCCCCAAGTCCCCACGGTGCTTGTGGGCTGGGATCAACTCCTTGATAAACTGCTTGCACCCAAATCCTCATCTCAGGGTCAGCTTTGGGGAGCCCAACTACAGTGCAGCACATGGCCTGGTCCCTCCTGTGCCGGGGGCCAGGAGGCCTGAGGTTGACTGTGTTGCTGCAGCCTCTTGGCTCTGCCTTCCAGCTCCTCCCTCAACCTGGCTTCCTCATCCACATCCCCAGCATCTGGGGAGACGTTGGGGCTCTGTTGCTGCCCTGCGTTATACACTGATCTTCTGCTCCCAAGCATGGAGCCTCTTGTTGCATGGGAGGACCGGGAAGTGGGGAGGAAACGCAACCGCTTTGGGCTGGCTTCTCGAGGAGCCACAGGGAGCGGCTCCCTCCAACCTCCTGTGAAATGGGCGTGCTGGCTTTATACGGGGGACTCTGTGGGGCAAGTGGAAGAGATCTGAGTCATCAGTTTCCTAAGACACCAACCACCAGCATCTGTGAGCCCTCCTGGGACTTGACGGGGTGATTTGCTTTCCGCGGCTCCGTCATCAGAGCCCTCGTCTCTGCCTGCTGGAGTTTGTCACGCTCTGGCTCTTCACAGGAAAACTGCCTAATGCCATGGCAAAAGCAAGGTAATAAAATATTCATCTGCTGCGACTGGAGGGTGGAAGCTACGGTGTCTTCCAGGAGAAGTGGAGACCTAAATTAAAGACACAGACAAAAGCACATGTCTGAGCAGCAGACCACCCCGGGCACTCAGCACGCGTGGGAGCCCCCCAGCCTCCACTTGCACGAAAGCATATGCCCGTATGCACACAGAGCACCTGCACACGCATGTGATCACACACCCGTGCACCATGCCAGCCTGCGCCACCCATCCATGCAGGCCACAGTGGGAATGCACCATGCATGCTGCACACACCTGGGAGACACTGACACACACACCCCCGTACCTATCCTCCATCACCGTAATTAAAAGTGACATCTTCCTAGCTGGTGTACCCGAGGCAGAAGAGCCCATCGTCACGACCCTGACTTCTGGACGAGAGCGGCCTGTCTGGTGTCCTGAGGAAACTCTGCTCTGCCAGGCGGAAGGCAGCCACAGCACAGGGGGAGTCAAGGGAAGCGTGACTCAGAGGTGAGTTACACAACTGGGTTCTGCCCGTCTGTTCTGCCCAGGAGGGGGAGGATGAGGGAAGTTTGCAAATGTGAAAGCTGAAAGCTGCTGCACTTCTAGAAGCTTCCACGCTCTCTGACTAGTGGAGGCTGAGGCTCCCTGAGGGCAGCATGTGGAGGCTGCCGTGCTGTCACGAAGGCGTGTGCTTGAGTACACAGCCTTCCCTCAGAGGGAGGGGCTGCAGAGTGTCACCTCCTGCAGTTAGAGCCTTGCATGGACCCGCTCCTGCCAGGCTGGCCTGTTAGCCCCTGCAGGTCCCTCCTGCACTGAGCGCAGGCTGGCCCTGGCTTGTGACATGACTCCTAGTTGGCCTGCATCTGCGAAGGTGGTCCTTCTCTGATTATTCTAGAAGCTCTGACTGAGCAGCTTACAGTGGGAAGACAGATGCTCAGATGTAAGGTTTTTGAAACTGCCCCAGCCCCCGGTTTCCCAAGATGCTGTTTTTTATATATCCATGCTGCTCACATCAACAGAGCATTGAGCAAGGGCTAGGGACCCGGGTGACAGAGCTGGCTGCCTGAAGCTTCTCACCATCTGTGAGGGAAGCTGACAAGGGCAGAGAGACCACTGTACCTCATGCCTGGAGGAAGGGACTCTAACTGGTCTGGAAGGTGAACTTGGTGTGTATGTGGGTGGGTGGGTGGAGGTGGGAGGGTAGGAGAGTGTAGATGAGGAGGAGTGGAAATCTGAACAGAAGAGCATTTCTGCATAGCAACTGACATAGAGGTTGGCAAACTACAGCCCCAGGGCCAAAGCTAGCCCACTTCTTGTTTTTATAAATAAAGTTTTATTGAAACTCATCCATGTCAATTCAATTCCGTGTGGTCTCTGGCAAAGGTGAGAGTCAGAGCAGACTATTTGCAGGACGGCCCTCAAAGCCTCAAATATTTACTGAATCCCTACACGGAAAACATTTGCCCACCGTCAGTGAATTCTGGGACTCACTGTAGAACTCCCAGACCAATCACAAAATATCTAGAGCCCGCTGTGTCCGTCTAGGATCCAGTATGGTTTTCTAGAGCTCCCTGGAAGAGTGACATTTGTGTTGGGATTTAGAAGTTTACAGTGAGCTTTTGCATCAATTATCCCTTTTAATCCTCCAACAAGCCTGTGTGAGGTTAATGGTAATTTTATCCCAATTTTGCAGATGAAAAAAGCTAAGACAAAGGGGAACTAAGGGGCTTGCTGAGGACCACATGGCGGGGAGATAGCCGAGCCCTGGCAGCCAGGCGACATTCCACGCTCTTTCCACCACATTATCCCGCAGATGTTTCTCCGTCACACATTCCACTACTTAGCTGCCCCCGCCCGGTCCCTCCAGTCCACTTCTCCCTGCACCTTCCCAACATCCCCGCTGCTGCCACTGAGGAAGGCTTTTGTCCACTGTGCTCCAGAGGCGCCTCAGATTTCCTCCCTGCATCTGTTTGCGGTGCCCGTGCTCCCTGGGATGCTAACCAACAGTGACAGATGATCTCAATTGGCTGGCGCATGTGAAGAGCCACTGGACCAGGTAATTCCAATCTACCGTCTCAGAACTCCATCCAGGAGGGAGCCTGGGGTGGCTGTGATGGCCCTGCTGGGGACCACTGGGGTCTCTCCTCAGGACCTGTGAAAAGGACTGCCTCTCTGGGCGGGGCAGGGGAAGGACCCTGAGTGACCCCTTCAGAACACAAAGCTTGCAAAGCCCTTGCTGGCCCATGTTCCCAGCAGCCACTCTTAATGGAATTACATCCCACTTATTAGATACGAGGACCCGGGACGTGGATGTTACATCAGGCCCGTTCTGCAGGCCCCGCCCCCTGCTACACACGCATCCGCACACTCATTTCCTGCAGCTCTGTGTGCTGCTAACTGGAGCTCGGCACGCTGTGGGTAACACACTCAGCTCGATAAAATATAATATACGACGGGATCATATTTAACAAGGAAAACAGGGCCCGAATGGACAGAGGAGCAGTGTGGCTGGGTTGCCATGGAAACCCCTTGTTCGGAATTTCCTGACTCCTAGGAGATTACATTTTCAACCTTAATGCTGTATTAACATAAGCTTTGGCACTTAATGTCTCTGTTTTTCACCTCCCCTCTCTCCCTTGCTCACAGGCAAAAGAAAGCAGCAGCGGAGATGAGCCAGGGAGGAGGAGAGAGGCTGCGCTCTTGCTCTCCCGTGATCCAGCTAAAACCAGCTGCCGCGCCAGGGCGAGGTGCTCTGCAGTTTTCAAAGCACATCACATCCATTATCTCCCATGACCCATAGACAGGCCTGCCACGGCGGCTGGTGCGAGGTCGCCAAGCCCTATGCACGCTGCCCCCAAATGCCTCTTGCATCTATTCCTTCCTCTTCCATCGCATGCCAAGGCCCTTATCATCTCTCACGGGGATGTTGCAATAGCTCCTCGCCCGTCTCCTCACTCCCAGCCTCTGCCCTCATCCCCTCCTGCTGCCTGAGTGATCTTTCTGTACTGCGAATTCATTCACCCTACCGTGGGCTTCACAGCCTCCACCAGGGCCCCAGCAGAAGCAGAATGTGAAGGCCAGGTCCTCTGCACTCCAGGACAGCGGCCTCGCTCTACAACCCCCCCCCCCCGGTAGTTCCCACCACACCCCACCTGCCCTGCAGGCCTGTGGAGTGAGGATGAGCTTTCTGAATACGTGGAAGCCTTTCAGAGGCCTGACCTTGAGCTCTGCCTGGACCCGTTGGTTCTCTTATCCTCCTGACACTTCAGCTTCCTCTAAGGCTCAGCATCATCTAGACTGGGGTATGTCTGGGGGGCTGCCTGCCTACCTAGCACCGGTGGTGTTTGTACCAGATGCAGTTATGACTTTACATCCTCCAGCACACCAAGATCTTGCCCAACCTGGGGGCCGTGCCCTTCCTGTGCTGTATCCCTGATGCCCAGTGAGATTCTGGAACCTAGTAGGTGGTCAATTGGTGTTTGTGAAATTGAGTTTCCAGGTGAGGACACCAAGGCTCAGTGAGGTCAAGTGAACTGAATGCCCCTGCCAGGAAAGAAGTCCCATGAGGTCTCCACCAGACCCTGCCCCTCCACACCTCTCTGCAGGCTCTGGGACCCCAGGGCCACCATAACCAGCCTCTGTCGGTTTCCATCACTATGAAGGATTTCTTTTTCTTCTCCAAACCTTTGCTTCTCTCATCCTCCACCCCTGGTGCTCCCTGCCTTTGGACCAGCCAGGGACTTTGGGAAGCCTTGGTCTGGAAGAAGCCTTGGAGACAGTCAGAGACACCATGGGAGAACCCATGTTCTTCCTTCCCATCAGGTTTATAGCTTCTTTTTAAAATGATGTTCTCAAGGTCTCCAGGGATAGCCACTCCACTCATCGAAGCAAGCTCATGCTTTGGAATTCGATGGTGAAGACCCAGGGAGCCACGGTGAAGGCTAGAATCCTCACTCTCACAACCAGCACACTGGGTTGGACGATGCCTCTGCCCACAGTTACGTCCCCCGCAGAACAGAGGCTCTTTGCAGATATAATGGATGTGAGTCTTGAGATGAGCTCATCCCAGAGCAGAGTGGGCCCAGATTCAGTGACAAGTGTCTTTACAAGAAACAGGAAGGAGAAGGCCCACGGGCAGAGCAGATGAGCCCAGATGATCCGTGTGAGGACAGGCAGAGGCTGGAGTGAGGTACCCACGAGGCAAGTGGCACCAAGGGAGACTGGAGTCACCAGAAGCTGGGAGGTGGCTGGTGTGGACTCTCCCCAGAGGCTGCCGGAGCCCATGGCTGACACCTTGACTTCAGTCGGCTGCCCTCTAGGACTGTGTCTTAGGATAGCCAGCACGTGATCACGTGTTACCTCGGCAGCCCTTTCAAACAAATAGAGCCAGGCATCATGAGAATCTGGGGAGGCCCGGCAGGGCTGCAGGACGCCAGAGTATGAGGACAGGGTGACCTTTCTCCTTCCATCATGTGCCCACCCCCTGCTCCCACCTCAGCACTCCATCTCCTTGCAGTCTCTGCGTGGACCTCAAGCTGCCTGCCACCAGACTGCCCGCTCCCCTCTCCTCTGCGCGTCTCGGTCTCAGGCCCACCCGTGGCTCTGCAGCCTGAGCTCCCCATGTCCCTCACGGCTTTCCACATCAGTCCGTCAACTCTCACCTCCTTGAGCCCCTCCAAGAGAGATGATGCAGTGTTTTAGGAACCGCCGTTCTTCCACATAGACATGGCCTTTACATCAGGCCACCTCCTGGGCAGCAGGCCCTGGCCCTGCTCCCTGGTCACGTTCCTCACTGGTCTTGCTGGCTGTGTTGAGGTAGGTATAGGCCACGTGTTCAGAATCACCAGGAAGGAGGCTCGGAGAGGTGGGACAGGTGATGGGGACACTCCCTGCCAGGACAGTGGGGTCTTCACTGTTAAGACCCAACTTCTTGCAGACTTAAATAATATAAGTAAGACACGAAGAGGGAAAGGGAAGAAGCAATGTTTTTTCTAATGTAAGAAGGAAATTTCATACTTCAAAAAACTGCAGGACGCTGCCTTTACAGGCTGCTCCCAAGTGCTCCTTGTTTTGGGTCAGTGTGACCCACTGTGTCCATTTAGGGACATGGAGGGTGGCAGGGAGAGGCTGGCAGGAGAAGCTAGGCTGCCAGGGCCGTGGCAGAGCAGAGGTCAGTCTGTGCACCAGGGGTGATGGCAGAGGACCTGAGACAGTGGACCTGGGTTCGGTTGGCTGCTCACACCATAGCCCCACTCCCTGGACGCCTCCTTTGGGCAGCTCCATGCTGGAGATGCAGTACAGACCTCTCTTCATTCAGTTTTCCCCAGGCCCAGGGGTGAGGGTTAGGGTCATGCTTGTTGCAGGCATCAGGGACCAAAGGTGAAAGCACAAGGTCACAGGACAAGTAAGTGGTAGAGTCAGCACTTGAACTCAGGTCAATAGGGCCCAGAGATGTGAGCCAAATGTGCTTTGAGATTTTAGAGTGGATCCCAGAGTACAGGGAAGATACCTAAGAAGATGTGACAGGGACAATTGTGACATTTGCATATGGAGTCCAGATGATATGATAGTATTGTATCAATGCTAAATTTCCTGATTTTGATAACTATACTATGAAAAATAGAAAAGGGTCTTGTTTCCAAGAAATGAATCCCAAAGATGGATAGGGATAGCTGGGCACATACACCCGTACTCCCAGCAACTCAGGAGACTGAGGCAGGAGGATTGCAAGTTCAAGGTCAATTTTGGCAACTTGAGGAGACTGTTTCAGAATAATATAAAAAGAGCTGGGGATATAGCTTAGTGGTAGATTGGCCCTGGCTTCCATCTCTAGCACCAATAAACAAACAAACAAATAAATAGATGTCTTCAACTTTCAAAAGTTCAGTTAAAACATAGGGATTGATAAAACAAATCAGACAAAAATCTAAGCAGCTGGTGAGCCTGGGTGAAGAGTAAGCATGGGATCTTTGACTATTCTTGCCACGCTGTGTATTTAAAACTGTATCAAAGTTAAAACTGCAAAATAAGAAAAGCAAAGTCCTGGTTCTTTTTATCTTTTTAAAATCAGCTTTATAGAGAAATAATTGCCACACAATAAACTGAAAATGTATGCTTCGATAAGTTTTGACATCTGTCTACACTCATGAATCTGTCACCATAGTCAAGACAGTGAACATATCTCCCATACCTAAATGTCTCCTTCTGCTCCTTTATGACACCTCCCTGTCATCACTTCCCACTCCTCATCCCCAGGCAACAGCATTCTCTTCCTATAGATTAGGTTGCGTGTCCTAGATTTGCATATGACACTATTTAAGTGTCATAAAGTATGTACCCTTTTTGACTGGCTTCTTTCACTTAGGATTGTTAGTCTGAAATTCATGCACATTGTAACATGTATCGCAGGTTCATTCCTTCTTATTGCTTAATAGTATTCCACTGAATGGATATACCACAGTTTGCTTATCTATTCCTCTGCCAGTGGATACTCAGGTTGTTTCCACACTTTGGTAATCATGAATAAAGCATCTATGAAGAATAAAGAATAATCCTGTAACGAGTCATTGCATGGACATAGCATTTCATTTTTCTTCCCAGAAATAGAATGGCTCAGTTATGTAGTAGATCTGTGTTAATTTGTTAATAAACAGCACAGCTATCTTCCAAAGCACTTATACTACTAGCAGTGTGTGAGCACTCCCGTGTCTGCACATTTCTGTGCCAGTGTGGACTGCCTTGACATTGCAATCGTTTTTGACTTCCATCATTCTAGTGGTGTACTGTGGGTTCTATTGCATTTTCCTAGTGACTGACATTACTGATGTGAACATCGTTCCATGCCCTCTCTTTTATTTCCTGAAGCCTTGAGCCACTCTAGGTAAGAGACACATGGGGTAAGCCTGGGCAGCTCAGGGATTGTGGCCTTGCAGCTGCCCCAAAGTGAAGACTCATGTCCCCAACAGAGAACAGCAGAGTGAATGGGCCCAGGTGGAGACTGCAGCCTCAACCTGAGAGCTCAGATACTTGCAGACCAAGGTACAAGAACTCAGATGCAGAGACCACCCTTTGGATCCGGTGCCCAGCAGCTTGGTGGTCAACTACAGGCAATGAGTACATAAGACACATCGGGTCCTGACCCTAGGCCTTCATCTATTTGCTTAACAAGCAGCAGCTACCTCCTAAGTGCCCAGTTCTGTGACCGGCATGCATCTTTGATGGTCTTTGGTTGGTCCTTAGGTTATGGGCAAACTGAAGGGTATGGCTAAATCTTTAAGTGTGACGTTCAAGGTCTCTCTTGAGCAGGTTTCTTAACCTGGGTTTTCCCACTATACCCTTCCACCTGGTCTGTGCTCTAGCTATAGCAAATGTCCAAGTGCCCCAGACCTGCCAGCTCCTTCCTGCCCCTTCACCTTGATCTTCCCACATGCTTCATCCTCTTTTGGATGGTGGAGATCTTCTCACTAAACCAAAGCACCAAGCCTCCCTGGAGCCTTCTAGATCCCCACAGGAAGAGTGTATGGTGCAAGGTCAGGCTCTGCACCCCACATGCGGTTCACAGAGGTAGTGGGTTGTAGGATCCTAGAGGTCAGGAGGTTATCTCACACACACACACACACACACACACACACACACACACACACACTCCTAGCCATCTTGCCACATCAGTTGAATTCACTGCCATGTCTCTGCCACTGCATTTGGGGACTAGGGACACCACATGTGGTCCACAAATCACTCCCAATGCTGGAGGTGGCACCTGGCACATTTGAGGAAGTTAAATACCTTTGCCACCCTGCCCATCATTACCTGCAAGAGTCATAATCGTTGTGTGAACACATGGCCCAGGAGATAAACACTATAACCAATTAGTTTCTCGGGGTGCGCCATCTTAACCCGCCAAACTCCACAAGACACGAGCTGGTCCTAGAAGCTTCTGTTCTTTTCTTTCTTTGCTCTTTTCTTTTCCCCTGTTCCGACAGCACTTACCCATCTGTACTTTCACTACAGAGCTATTCCCACTGGAAATGCCGTGAAACCTTTCAAATAAAATATTTAACGTGTGGATCCGGTAATTTTATGTTGTGAGTTATGAAACCTTTATTTGGGTCCCACCTTTTATTAAACCTCAGGGTTCTGCTTTGGTCTCTAATGACATTATGTTCCATCAGAATTAGACTTTCTTTTTCTTTCTTTCTTTCTTTTTTTTTTTTTTTTTTTTTTTTTACAGGGGGCTGTATTATTTGTTGTGACTCGGTAATGCTAATGTTTAAATTTTGAGTCCTTTTACTGCTGATTAAACCTCTAAAGACTACAGCAGAATTTCCGCTTCACTGCTAGAAGAAAAGAAGACGGCGCGGCTTGTGTTGGGGAGATCACTTGAAGAATGTGCAGGGAAGGTTGCTGCATTTATGAATAAAGCAAGGCATTATCATTTTTAATAGGAATTAAACAGCTAGAGGGAGAAGTCGGCAATGCTGCGATCAGTGCAAAGGAAAACAATCTAACAATTTTAATTAACTGTATTTTAATAGCTTTAGTTATAATTGAATAATTTAAATACCAAGGGAAACAGTTAAATCTCCTAAAAGCCTTTTTTTATTTACATTTTAAATACAGTTCATGGTGAAGAGATGACAGTGTGTGTGCTGGGGGAGCTGCCGGGGTGAGTCCTGCAGCTGGGCAAGCTTGGGAGAGACAGGTCAGAACCCAGGCGAACACGGGGCAGGGCTCACGGGCCCCGCCACCGCAGCTGGCAGGGACCAGGGGACAGCCCTGGCAGCCAGGAGGTCTCTGTCTGTCCAGAGCTGCCAGCACATCTGATATCACAGCCCCCCAAGCACGTGGGACCTGGAGGGAGACTGAAAACTCAGTGTTCAAGCAATATTTACTGCAGGCCCTTGGAACTACCACCGGGACAGTAATAAACTAGCAGCAATAACAGCGGACACTTGCTGAGGGCTCTGGAATGTCCAGGGCTGAAAGTTGGTGGTAAGTGAGAAGGGGAGGTGATCTCCACCCTCTGAGAGTTTTTCAACTGGAGGGAGAGATGGACAACAAAGAGAGGAACTGCCAAAGAAACTAAGTCCGTCTAAATCATGACACGAGGCCTCAACGGAACCCAACACGATGCTGAGATAGAAGATTCTGGGCTAGGGGGATAAGCTCAGGCAAGATGGGCAGGGATGGTTCCTTTCTGGAATTGCACTTAGGTGGAGGCTTTGAGAAGGGCAGGATGGGGCTGGTATGGAAGCCTTGGGAGGCAGCGCTTTCCTGCCAGAGAGTGGCAGGAGCAAAGGCCCTGGGGTGGGTGAAGTCATGGCAGCCTTAAAGGTCCCAAGAGGAGCTAATTGGAGAACAGGGAGGAGAGGAGGGCAGTACAGGCGAGGCAAGGAGCCCAACAAGGTATGCTGGGCTGGGGGCAGCCTATGGAAGATTTCAAATAATGGGTGATGCAATGGGATTAGTGATTTTCAAAGATCTTACTGCTGTTTTCCTAAGCCTTGGGCTGGCGTGTGACCTCGGTTCTCATTTGACCCCTCTGGGCCTGCCCGGGACTACTTGGATCTATAGCCCCAACTACTTCTACTTCTCACCCCCACCCCATGCCTGCAGCCCCTGAGTCAGAGTTCCTCATGCTCTGCACACACAGCCCATCTGGGACAGGGCCTGTTGTTCCTCATCCCTGGGTGCTGACTGGGGCCTGGTTGAGAACTGGCCATCTCCCAGTCTCTGCCAACTCTCAAATCCTAGCCGAACCTGTTACCTCCCAAACTCCAAAGAACACCACTAGCCCAAGACTCTTGCTACTGCACATCTACCCCTGGGCCAGGGCCAGTAGAGCCCCTGGGCCACTGTGTACCGACCCACAACAACCTTCTTGGAGACCAGCCCTCTGCCTACTCTGCACCCCTTCTTCCCTTTCTCATTCACCTGCTGAGAAAACCCCCTGGGACCTTGCCGCCAGGCCCTGCAGGGGCCTGAGAATCTCTAGCAGACGGTTTGGGAGAGCCAAACAGTCACCATGTGCAAAGACAGGACCCCCAGCGGTGAAGACTCACTCTGCAGGGAGCCCTGGGGTCACAGCAGATGCTGCTAATGGACAGTGCTTTGGATTGCGTCCCTCTGCATTAGGACCTGGCCACTCCCCCACATCTGTGCTGTCCTGTGAAGCCCCTGTCCTCTCCTGCTGGGGGAAGGCTGGGCTGTTTCACTAATGGGGACCCGGACCAGCTAGGAGAACAGCAGGGGAAGCTGCAGGATGAGCAGCTCATTTCTTCCCTTCAGGAACCTCTCAGGCTCTCTCTAAAGGGCTTCACGCAGGAGGGTGGAGCCGAGACTCCAGTCTGCCTCAGTGAATTTATTCTCCAAATCATGCAGCCAATACCCATCTCAAGGCAGGCTGTGCAGGGTGAAGAAAACTTCCGTGGACAGAGTCAGGCAGAGCTGTCTGTAGTTAGGAGTGAAAACGCCTGCGCACTGAGCGTGACCGTGTGCCCAGCATCTGATTTCCAGCCTGGGGACAGCCCTGGGAACAGAGAGCACCATCACCCCTGCTTCACAGAGAGGGAACCCGGAACAGGGGGCTTACCTGCTCCCCAGAGGTGCACACCGGATGCAGGGCAGACCGGGTGCACTCTGTCTGGTTCTTAACCACCCTGCTTTGACACACTCTGGCCCAGTCCTTGCCTGACCCTGACCGCCTGGGGGTACTGAGCAGCCCTACACCATCTGCACTTGCTCTTTTCCCCACAAATGCTCACCCCTTGCCACCTCTGCCTGCCATCAATCTTATTTTACAGATGATGAAATGGATACTCCATGACACGACATCCCATATATAACAAAGGCCTGCAATGGTTTATGTCCAGGACATTGGAGCCGGAGGTCCCCCAAAGCCCAACTCTGTCCGCAACCTACTTGATGCCTGTCAGTGAGGAGCACAGGGCTCCTGAGCCAAGTGCAGAGGACGAGGCAGGGGAGGCAGGTGGGCTAGAGGTTCACTAAGAATGAGGGTGAAGGGGTCACGGGATTGGAAGGACAGTCCACAGCCTGGGGAAGTGGGACCTGGTTGAAGGAGAAACTCAAATGTCCCTTCCTGCAGGCAGAAGCCACAGAATCAGGAAAGTGTGGCCTGCCATGAGAAGCCAGAGCCCCCTCTCAGCTCCCTGTGTGTGGGGCACCAGAGTTGGACAGAGAAGCTGATCACGTTCTGCTCCAGCCCCCTCAGCAAGGGTCACCCCTTCAGGAGTCTCTGGCCTACACTGAGGGAAATTGGAAGGAGGTGAGGGGGGAGCTGGCAAGGCAAAGGGAAATGGGAGAATGAAGGCCCGGATGAGGGGAGCGGCCCCAGTGTGGGCCTGCCAGGCCTGGGCTTGGCTCCCTGGGCCCCGCTGCAGATGGGAGGGATCTTTCCCCAGCTGCTGGAAGTCAGCTGAGCTCCTCACACTCAGCCCTCGTCAGGAATGCCCTCTGATACAGAAAGCTGCGCTGCCAGGGTCTTGCCCTGCCACGGGGCAGCGTGCACCCAGGGCCTGGCCAACGTGGATGTGAGGAGAGCCTAGTTCCTTTTTCTGAATTTGGGTTGGTTCTGAATGTTCACCCATTTCCGTGATCTCTCTAGTGTCAGCTGAGGTCCTCCAGCACCCATTCCTGTTTTCTGCCCTTTTCCCATCGGCGTGGGTCCCACGAACAAACCCTCATTAATATCCCACACGCTCGTTGCCAGCTCAGAGTCGGCTTCCCTGCCAACCCAACCTACAAGAGCCACCGGCCCCAGTTGAACGCTTATTCAATAAATCTGCCTCCTGTTCCTCCATGGGCCGGGGCTGGGCAGGGAACAGGCCCATGGAGGAGACATATTTCTTGTACGTTCTCTTGGCTGGGAGCCAGACACGTATGCACTCCTGAGTGTGGAAGGCTGGGAGGTGCTGTCCTGAGATTTGCTTGTGGAGAGCCTAAGTACTCACTTTCCCTGGGAGTGTGGTCCCAGAGTTCTAGAAGAGAAAGGTGGGGACAGCGTCCTTTCTGAGGCTCTCCTCCCCAGCCTGGTGCACCTCCATGACACAGAGCCCCCATGGTCCCATGCTGCACGCTGCTCTGTGTCTGTGGAACTCCCCCATTCTCCCTGCGGTGGTCCCTACGCTGGTCTTCTCACATTTGGGGCTTGCAGGAAAAGTTCTTCCTGAAGCCACTGAGTCAGAGAATCCTTGGCAGGTCCAGGTAGCCACGGAGAGGAGCCTGGAGAATGTTGAGCCAGGAAGGGACAGGGCTTCAGCTACACAAGTCTGCAGAGAAAGGGAGGGGTCCTGCTGCGGGATTTGTCACTCTCCTGAGACTCAGTTTCCCACCTTGGAAAGCATTTGTGCCTTTGGAACAGTGCCCCCAGGATCAAGGATTCCGGGGGAGAATGCTGTAGACATCCCCAGGCCTGCCTCCTGCGCATGCCCCTTGGGAACCGAGAGGCAGGCCCGGCATCGGCTCAAGTCTCTGCACCATGGAACACTTTTTCCTCAGGATAGTTCACCGCCAATGTTTTAGAGAATGTGCTTTAGAAAATATGCTGCTTTGAAAAATTCCTGTTCTTGATCAAAAGGGAAAGAGGAATTTGACCCGGGTGGAGGCTTGGAGCAGGACAGGGGAGACTCAGGAGTGTGACGGAGAGGGGTACTGGGAGGGGTAGGAGGCAGGGTGCCCCACTCTCTCACCTTCCCCAGAACTGGGATCTGGCAGGGTGCTGGGAGCTCACCCTGGGATGCATGATGAGAAGTCTGAGGAGGCATGGGAGGCATCCTGGGTCCTGCCTCCAACCAATACCATGCGGCAGTCTGACAAAGCAGTCCTTCCTTGGCCAGTTACTCTCCGGCTACAGGCCCTGGCTTCCATCCTCCCTGACATCTGAGTTACAGCAGGGCAGGAGGCAGGGCCTGGCGGCCGGGAGAGGGGGAAATGATGAACAGATGTGGAGGACGACGGGCAGGATGTGCTGGAAGGGCTGCGGCCTATCAGGCCTGCTTGCCACAGCCCTTCTCCCTGGGGAGCCAGGAGGGTGCTGAGGCCACAAGAAAGAGTAGCCGGCAGCAGAGGGGTAAGAATGTGGGCTTTGAAGTCCCACTGGCCTGGATGTGAATCCTGGCTCTGCCCCGGCTAGCTGAGCTGGGTGCCCTTGAACAAGTTTGCTCACCTCATGTGTCAAGCAGCAAACTGAACAGTACTTCCCTTGGAGTGTGGCTTTGGGGGATTAAGTAAACTGAGGCACGGAAAGGCGTCGTCTCACTGCCTGGACCACGGCACTCAACAAATGTCCTTTGTTTATGCTGCTGCTCCCGGGGAAAAGGGCCTGCAAATCCAAATGTTTATTTGTTCAGCAAACAGTCTGCCCTGTTCTGTGCCAGGTGCCAGGGCACAAACAGACAGGCCCTGACCTTGGCCTTGAGGAGCTTATAGGCAGGGAAGGCCTAGGCCAGGAAACCACCACTTTGCTGCAGAGTGACTTCTAAACTCAGAACCCTGGGGGCCTTTTTTTTCAGAAGAGAAGGCTGTGGAAAGTGGGGTGACAGGGAGGATAGCCCAGGATAGTACTCTCATCAGTGAGGGACAATGCGTACTGTCTGTGAAGTCCCTTCTGACTACAGATGCTGGCTTGACCTTCAAAGTCAAGTCCCTTTCTCTGGGCAATTTGACCATGTGGCCAGGGCTTACACTTGGTACAGGCCTGTGTGTGTGTGTGTGGACCACTTGCCAAATTCTCCTAGTGTAAATATTAGTTCTTTCCTTGATTTGTGTTGTTTTTTTGGACTAGAAGGTGGGTGAAGGCAGGAGTTATTCAGGGAATAGTCTAGAGTGATATTTAAGGGTGTAGGTTCTGGACTCAAACACACATGGGGTGGGATTCCTGGGTACACCAGATTTTGTGAGTTTTTTTTTTTTTATTGAAGCCATTACCATCTTCAAACTTCAGTCTCTTTGTCTATAAACCTCAGAAAAATCAACAGGACCCCTGAAGTTGCTGAGGCTTATAAGGGATGCTGATCACAGGGACCTGGCAAAATGACCTTCACCAAAGAATCACCTGGGGAGATTTCCTGGCACAGTTCTCCTCCCATGTTGGTGCCAATCTCATCCTACCTAGTACCTGGGCCTTGGTAGGCCAAGGCTCTCTCATCTATCAATGGAACAAAATTAGTTCTCCGTTCTAGGGTTCAGACTTCAGATCTGTAAAATAAAGAAACTGAACTCTCCAAGTCTTCTTCAGATCAATTTTCTGCACTCAAAGGAACTCTGAGGCTCATCTCCTCACATCACAGAGGGTGGACGGAGGCCCTAGCAGCTGGGGCAGGACAGTGCGTGCCACATAGGTGCCCTCAGAGCCTGCGTGGTGGAGGCCGTGCTGTTTGGGTTGGTTCTGCAGTACACAGGTCCTCAATAGCCAGTTTCTTTCCCATCTGAATGTTTTTGTGTAGAGGAAATGTCAAGGTGTGTGATGTCAATGCAGTTAAGTAATCCAGGCAGCTGTGCAAACATCTGGAGACAGCAAAGACACAGCCCCAAAGCCAAAGCAGATATCAGCACATCCAAATGTCTCGGGAGGTTCTAAGCCATAACCTGCAAGGAATCAGCCAGGAAAAGCAGCGATCTGAGCCGAAACTAGAGCATGCATTCTTTCCTCTGCAGACAGAGTTCTGGAAGGCTGAGGAAGGGGACAAGAAAGCCACTGTGCTCAGTGTGGGTGACTTTGGAAAACAGATGTGAGGTTCAGGAAAATCCTGCTAATGACATGTTAGCTGTGTCTGGAAACAGCTTGTCAGACACACAGGGACCTGCTCCTCGCTCTTTTCCTGTGGCAGGAGAGGGTGGCCCTGGCTGTAACCCGGATCCTCCAGGGGGAAGGGGTGGGCCTGACTTGTGGGGTCTGGAGCTTCAGCTGCTCTTTCCTTAGATGTGACTCTTCGCAACCTACAGAGGCCAGGGGGGAAAGGACCGGAAGGAGCTTCCATCCCAAAGCTTGAGCTGTGGACAGGGAATTGATGTCCAGAGAGGGAAACCGCATTGCTAAGGCTGCACAGTAGGTCAGAGAGAGATTCAGGGTTGCAGTTCAGAATCCCTGCCTCCAAATCCATGCCGGCTTTCCCTGCGCCTCTGGCCCTGCCCTGCCCCATAACCCAGCTGCTTGAGCTAATTTAAATTTATAGACATTTATAAAGAAACATTGTTTCTTTCTATCTAATTACAGAAATAACATTGTAAGAAAAGAGGAAAACACACACAAGCATGAAACAGACTTGGTAACAAAACCTCTAGCTGGAGCTAATCACTAATTTTCTCTCTCTTTCACCAGATACCCGTGCGCGCGCGCACACACACACACACACACACACACGCACACACACGATGTGACCTCCTTTAGTAAACTATTTCTCTTTTCTTCTCCATAATCCCTCAATCCCTTGGTTGTGTTTTCCTGGGACCTGGGACCCAAGATTATATTTTTGCACTTATAGATCAAAAGACTGAATGTGGTACATCCATCAAAAATTATGGGATCTACCCAGGATCTTATTTTCCACATCTGCAAAATGGGTTATAATATGTAATTTAAAGTAAATCAAAATCATCAAAGATGTGAAAATGCTCTCAAAATATTTTGTAAAACACATCATTCAAAGAATTAATAAATTATATGGGAGGAGAGTATTGGTGGAGAGATGGGCAGGGGCAGCAAGTGGGCCCTGGAGCTGGCAAGGGGTGGGATGTCCTCTAGGGACGACTGGCAGCTCTCCCACCCTAGGGGTCTCCCTGGCCCAACTCAAGAAGTGGCTATACTCATCTCTTGGATTTATGATCCTGAATATTCCAGGATTCTAGGCTCTGTCCCGGCCTGTGTGCTGGGAATTTCTCAAAGCTCTTCACCTATATAATTTTATACCTATTTTACAGATGAGGAATTTGAGGCCTCAGGTGCTCCAGGTGGCCTGCTGAGAGAGGTATTTGCAGCTGAACAGGCTCTTGAGGAAGACGCTTCTGGTGCATGGTCTGGGGCTGCTGGTCTGGAGGCTGTAGGTGCCTGGAGAGGTTCTGCCTCGTCCATCCAGTTGCAGGCTGTTGGGGGCTGAAAGGGACCATCACTGCCTCTAGCTCTGCTCCTCATGTGCCCAGGCAGGACAGAGGTGGGGCATCCAGTCACCTCCCTGTAACCTGGCAGAGAGGTTGGGACAGAAGCTGATTCTGATTCACACCAGATGAGCACAAAGTAAGTAACCTTGATTCTACAGGATGCACCCCTGGGCATCTTCAGTCCTGAGTCGTAGGCTGGAAAGTTGGGGAGACTGGAGAGAAAGACTGGGGAGTCATGGCCTCCCAGGGGAGAGTCTAAAGAGGACATATTATTCTTCTCCATTGGGCTTAAGGCTTAAGAGACAGAGGTGATGGGTGTGTGCTCTGCTGGGAGAGGGGCCCTCCTCCCATGTCGGCTTGTCCTAGTGACAGCCTTGGATAGTATACACGTGGCTCCTAGGTTCAGCTTTGCCCTCATGCTCTGGTGAGCCTGGCAATGCCTCCTTACCCCTCTCTAAGGCCCAATTGGCTCATCTGAAAAATGGGCACAATAGTAAGCCTCGCTTTATCTCCCCATTGGGAAAAAATAAAACTGTTCAAAATTCCATTTAAGTGTCCAGGAGTTTACTTCGAGGGAGCCAGGGGACCTCAGATCAAAGTGTCAGGTGACCCAAAGGCCAAGGGAAAAAAAAATCCAATAGTGAGTCCCCTCCTCGGGTGGCTTTCTTGGCACCTCCCTACAGACCTGCAGAGTGGGTGAGGATCCAGCTCTGAGCCTCTCTGTCCCTTTCAGGGCATAAATGACTAGGTCACATACTCTCTGTCTTCCATGGGGGACAGCAGCCTAGAACCCCCTCCAGTGTTAGGCAGAGGCTCATGTGGGGTTCAACCAGCTTTAGGTTTAAGGGAAGGGGCGTCATTCCTCTGTAACAATCCCTCGATCCCACTGTGGAAGGTGCTTTGGACCTGGCTGTCCTGAGTGCCCAGGCTTCAGGAGGTTTCATTGTCCAGTGGGTGCAGGGTCACCCCACCTGGGAAGAATCCTCTGGCCTGGGCCTTGCTATTTTCTCTGTTGGAGGGCAGGTGGCTCTGAATGCCAGCTCCAGGGTGCCCGTGGAATCCCAGCCGAGTGCTTTAATGGGTCTTGTCAAGCAGGCCGTGATCCAGTGGTGATAAGGAGGCCCCTCCACTGGGGACGGCAGCCCGGAACCTGACAAGAGTGCCTATCTTCTGCTCTCACGAGCAATTGCTGGAGTTCAGTGGCTTCTATTTATCAGGCAGATGTAATCACCTCAAATAGCTGCCAAGTCCCCCTCCTCCCAGGGTTCCCCAAGATAACTGCTTCCCGGGAGGTGAAGGGCCACTTCCTTCACCAGGAAGAGATGCCATCTGCACACAGGTTTGCACAAGGCGCCCGACTTCTGGTGGCAGAGGCTACAGGGTGCTTTCTACAACCTTCATCCTCCTGACTAGACATGCAGGCAGGGGCAGTGATGTCCCCAGTGAAGGGACTGTTGTTCCTAGCTTTCTCAGGGTCAGGAGGGGATTATGTCACTAGGTTCTGGCTAATGAGATACATTCAGAAGTTTGGGGAGTTTTTAGAAAAGGGATGTTTCAGACTCTTGTTTCGGCTTCTTCCTACCTGGCCTGGCGATTTCGTGGCTGGTGATTTGGTAGCTATTTGGGATCCTTCAGTGACCTCTGTAATAGCAGCCAGGTGCTAGAATGGTTGGGAAGAGAGATAGAAGATCGCCTCTGACCCTTTGGAAATGCTACCCCAACCCTGGGGTACCTGCCTGTGGACTTCCATGTGGAAAAGCAAATCAACTCTCCTCTCATGTAAGCCACTTTTATAGGTTTTCTGTCACATACTGTTAAATCTAATCCTAACAGATATTCTTTGACTCCAAAGTCCAACAACACCACATTGCTTTCTTCATTTGTGAAATGTCTGATTTTTTTTTTCAGTCTTGCAAGCAAGCATTCTCTGTGCTGGGCAGTGTAATGGGTGTTGGTGACCTAAAGACAAATGTCCCCCAGCCCCACCTATTAAGAGCTACTTAAAGTCAGGTGTGGATTTTCCCTGCTCAACACCCTCAGCGGCTCCCCTTTGCCTCGGGCATGGTGCACTGCTAGGTCTCTTCTCTCCCTCAATCCTGTCTCCTCTCCATGCTGGGCTACTTGGTGCCCGGGGTTCACCCTAACGTGACAGCTACTTGAGATACTGCCCTGCCTTTCTCTAGTTATGCGGTGCCCACACATTTCTAGAAAGTGCTGCACCGTCTCCTCATCTGTAAAGATAACAGATGCCCCCTCAGACTGCCAGAGGGATTGGTGAGATAACATACGAAAGGTCCTTACTACAGTGCCTGGCTTACACATTCCCGATCATCAGTAACATCATTGCTACTTGTTGAGAGCCACAGCCAAGGGGCCCCAGCAAACTTTCAGACTGCCAGCTGATGATTGGCTCACAGAGGCCCCAGCAACATCTAGCTGATTGGCTCCTCTGCGGTGATGCTCATTGGGCTGTTTCCCTGCCCTTTCAGACCACGGAGCTGCTCATTGGGGGACTTTTTTGGCTCCACCCACGCGACCCAGCCAATCGGCCTCAAGAGCAGGAGGACTGTGGGAGGTGGAGAGGCTTGTGGTTTTGGGGAGAGGCTTGTGGGAAGCCGGTGGTGGCAGTTGGGCTCTGAGGGTTTTTCCTGAGGAGCTGTTTTGTTTGGCGTGTGTGGTTCTAAAAATAAAGTTAGTTTCTTTTGACAAGTGGCTCCTGATTGTGCCCAGCCAGACTGTGGCATTTGGTGGCCCATACGGGGAATGAACCCGTGACCTTGGGGTTATCAGCACCAGTCCTAGAGGACTGATACCTAACCATATTTGGCAGATGGACGTCACACACTTGCCAGAATTTGGAAAATTAAAATATTTGCATGTTACAGTTGATACTTCTTCTGGATTTTTGATGGGCTCTCTTCATGCCGGAGAAAAACTAAAGATGTTATAGCTCATTGCTTACAAAATTTTGCCACTGTGGGTGTTCCAAAACAGTTAAAAACAGATAATGCCCCTGGTTATACTTCTACCTCTTTTAAACAATTTTGCTCAACATTTGGCATTACTCATGTAACAGGAATCCCATACAATCCACGGGGACAAGGCATAGTTGAAAGAGCTCATCAAACTATTAAAATGTACTTATTAAAGCAAAAAAAAAGGAATTGGGAAGAGGTATATATTCCCCAAAGATAAACTTAAAATAACCCTTTTTACTCTAAACTTTAAAAATTTGGATTCATCAGGACTTAGTGCTGGGGAAAGGCATATGTGTCCAAAAAATGTGCATAAGCCCAAGGTACTTTGGAAGGATATTCTAACAGGACAATGGAAAGGTTCTGACCCAGTAATTGTCTGGAGTCGGGGGTCTGTTTGTGTGTTTCCACAGGGAGAACAGCAGCCGATTTGGATTCCAGAGAGATTAACTAAAGGATTTCTACAGACCAAAAAGAAGATGATTTGGCTCAAATCCATAACAGCTGATATCCAAAACTCCAGTTTGGCTATTCTTACATCTGCAACAGAACCAGGATGCTTTTTTCAATATCTATTTTATTATTGCCCTTTCCCATATCATGAAGTTCTATTTTGTTTTTTGAGCTCATACAGACCTAGGTTAATGTTTTGCTGATCAGTTCTATTTTTTGACTATAGAGTTTTTAAACATTGCAATGGTGATTTCACCTGTAAAAAGTTATAAGGCCTTTACTATTATGTTATGTGTTGTATGTATTATATTATGTGTGCACACTTGTGTTTTGTGTTATATGTTTCAATGTACGTATGTCCATATATCATATATGATGAGCACTCATGAAAAAATGGATCCAAATATTTTTTTTCACGTGATTTAAATGGTTTAATTTAAATTGGGTAGACAACTGTTGAGGATTGTTTTAATATGTGAACAAAAAAGGAGGTTAACAGATCTGTTTGTTTACTTTCACCTTTCCTTTTCATTATATTTAATAATTCTCTTCAAGACAATGTAAATTGTTAAGAAAATTGTTTTCTTTTAGTGCCTTCTGGAATGTTACATAATTTTTTCTTTAGCCATTATTGCCAGAATTCCTATCTTCATCTCAGTGCCGGTGAAGACAAAGATAAAACCAATCTACAGCTTCTGCAATAGCCATCACTGAACTGCTTGCAGAACTTGCCTGGACTATGTATCACTTGTATGCATTGTGAACTCACTTGTATGCATTTTGAACTATCTGTTGGTGCAGCGACTTGTGGTAGTGTTGGGGTATTTTTGCTGATGATGTCATTGGTGGTACAATTTTCCAAAAGGAGCCGTCAATTGGCTTGGTGTATCTTCCTCCCTTCTGCTTGTCATGATCGTTCAGCTAAAATTTGGGGGCCAACAGAGGTGAGGCAAAGAACCTCACTCCCCCCGCCCCCCGCTGGTACAAAGACCTCTCCACAGGTGTGGCTGTATACTGGACCGGTAGTCAGTGACAGGTAAGATCCAATTGCAATGGTACCAACCTAAGACAGGAGGCTGACGCCTTGAGGTCAGCTCATCCGATAACAGGTAAGGACCATATGTACTATTGGACAACCTAAGGCAGGCACAGTCCCTAAGCCACATGCTTGTTGTTTAAACAGAGAGGGGGAGATGTTGAGAGCCACAGCCGAAGGGGTCCCAGCAAACTTTCAGACTGCCAGCTGATGATTGGCTCACAGAGGCCCCAGCAACATCTAGCTGATTGGCTCCTCTGTGGTGATGCTCATTGAGCTGTTTCCCTGCCCTTTCAGACCACGGAGCTGCTCACTGGGGGACTTTTTTGGCTCCGCCCATGCGACCCAGCCAATCAGCCTCAAGAGCAGGAGGAGTGGGGGAGGTTGAGAGGCTTGTGGGAAGCCGGTGGTGGCAGTTGGGCTCTGAGGGTTTTTCCTGAGGAGCTGTTTTGTTTGGCGTGTGTGGTTCTAAAAATAAAGTTAGTTTCTTTTGACAAGTGGCTCCTGATTGTGCCCAGCCAGACTGTGGCACTACTCTGTGTTGAACTCACCCTTTCCCTCAGTGGCAACTGTTGATGAAGCCATCGCTTTGTGCCACACACTGTGTCCTTTCTGGTGTCCACTCCTGACCCTCTCTTGCTAGTAGGCTCATTTCCTCTCCTTGCCCAAGGGCCAGGCTGCTAGAACCCTGAGTTCAGCTGCCTCTAGGATCTTCCCAGTGCATGAGGAACAGTGAGGTCAGTGTCCCCTTGGTGAGCCCATTGTGCTCACCTTCATGTGCCCCACTTAGTGGGCATCGCCTTTTATCTGGGTGTCCATGGGTATTAGTAATGTGCCCTTGGTTGCTTCTGTCTCCCTAATAGTAGTATCTGGTGTTCAGTGAGTGCTTGCTGATTGGATGGGTGGTTGGATGGTTGGATGGTGGATAAATGGATGGATGGATGGATGGACAGATGCATGGTTGGTTGGATGAATGAGTGGATAGGGGACTAAAGAGTTAGTCACAGTCAGTAAGACAAGAGCTGTGATAATTGAATGCACAAAGCTCCGTGGGAGGAAGAGGGGTCTTATGACCCATCCAGGTAAGGAAGAAGGGGAGGGAGAGGACATCTGTGTTGAGTGTTCATGGGTGGGGGTCTCTAAGGTAGGTAATTAGCTGTACAAGGTCATAAAATGAGTGGGTGACTGGTGTTTTATTTTACAGACCCCAAGTGCTGGGCACTTTGCATAAGCCTCACACTCAGCCTCTTTCCTTGAAGTGGGAAGGTGAAGGAGGTCCCAATGTCCCTGCTTGTGACTCCAGGCTGTAGGACTAGAACATTACACTCTATCATGAAGAGGCCAAAGGCTAGTCTCAAGGCCATTGAGAAGGAGCAGGGAACTGACATGAACGTGCCACCCTGTCCTGAACAGACATGCATAACCTCCGAGCTCCCCACAACCAGGAGAAGACAGCAGTTTGCTTCTTCACTGGGGTTACGCAAGCCAGGGTGGGTGGGGGAGCAGAACCTGGAACCTCAGGTTCCACCAAGTTCTCCAGGCTGCTTGGGCCCTGGAGGGGCAGCCAGGGAGCCCCAGACTCACTCTGGAGCCCAGCTGGTGAGAGAAGGTCCTAGTAATGCAGTGGGAGGGGTGGCATGCCACAGCAGGGAAAACCTGGGTGTACATATCCACTAGTGTAGGGGGAAGGGTGAATGGTTCCATTTATCCATCCACTCACCTCTTCACGCATTCATCCATCATCCATGCATTCCAACATATGTATCGATCATCTCCTAGGCACTATTTTAGGTGCCATGAGAAAAAAAAATAGATGGGATTTGTACTTCCCAGAGTTCATGTTACCGAGTGGGGGAGGGGAAACAAAAAAAGATGATCCAAATGGCTGCAGGTGGAGCCAGTTCAATGAAGAAGACACAATGGGGTGTGGACAGGGTGGCTGAATGGGGATGGGGAAGCCCAGTGAGGAGGTGTAATGCTGAGATGAGGTCTGAATAACAGGAAGTTGGTAGCAAGAAGGTTTAGGGGGTCCATTCCAGGCAGATACAGAGCACCGGGGGGCATTGAGTCAAATTCTCGGAATCTTCTAGGGATTGCCAGGGATGGCCACGTTGGGGAGGGTGTAGAAGAGGATGGCAGTCAGAGAGCTGTGTTAGCAATAGCTGGAGAGAAAGCCCCACCACCCCAGCACTGAGCTCTGGGGAGAGGCTGTTGGGAGCAGGTGGCTTAGACTTAAAAGGACCTCCTCCTTCCCTCACCCTGGAAACTGCATTTTGGTATTAATATTTGCTCAGCTGTGCACAAAGAGAAAGGTGGCAGTTCTGCTGGGGCAAACTCTGACTCAAATCCCCCACTGCAGAGGGGCTATCCACTAATTCCCATTCTCCCTCCTTTCCTTAAACAGGACCCGTGATTTTTATCTGGGCACCTGGCTGCACAAATCAAAAATCACATTTCTCAGAATCCTTTGATGCTTGACTAAGTTCCTGTCAACAAGATGCAAATGGAAGTATTTAATAGAAGGATGGCCCCTAGAACCTTCTTGTAGGATTATGCCCTTTGCTTCCTCTTTGGGCCTCTCCCCTTCCTGAGAGCTAGGGTTCGGACATGATGGCTGGTGCAGGAACCATCACCTAGGACCTTAAGTGTTCATAGTGGGGTGGAAGCCAAGATAGAAGGGGATCTGATGGAAAAAAACTGCTGTAAGACTTTCCACATCCCAAGAGCTATACAGAACAAAAATAAACTTCCATTGTGTGAAAGGGCTGCTATTTTGTGTGCCTTCTGCTTGGCTAGCCAGCACTCTGACGTTGCTATATGTGGAGGAGAGATGGCCACAGGATGAGGGCCATATGCAAATTCAGGCAGCCTTGAGGGCATAGGAAAGGGATGCCTAAGATAAAGGGGCAGCCAGCCCCAAGGATCACAGCCTCCTTCCCTCTGCAGCAAGGCGTGCCAGAGAGAGGCAGGCAGAGATGTGGCTCCTTTATCACGAAAGCATGGCCAACTCTGTTTTGGATATCATCAGCCTGATGGGCAAGTGTCTCCCTGAGCGGGTCTGGGGAGGAGGGCAGAGGTGGGCCTGGCGTGGAAGGAAGGTGGGAGCTCCTCGGGCCCAGGGTAGAGCTGGAGTGAGCAGCTTGACCCTAAGATGACTCGACCAGTGCTCAGGATGCTTCTGGCATAGACAGGCTTTCATTTAGCACCCTCCCCACGGTCTTGGGAGCCCTGAGCCAGATTCCACAATTGTTCCAGATGGATTCTCAGCTCAGGGTGGCTGGGCTCCATGATCAGAGAGACTAATGACAATTTGGTAACAAAACAGCATGTGTGGTCTGACTTGCAGCCACTTCCGGGAATAGAGGAAGTCTGAGAGATAATGCTGCCGTGGTGGGAAGTTCAGCATATTTGTGTAGCCGACATGTGGCTGGGTATCCTGTTACCACAGGAGGGACTTGGGGAGTCTGGAGGAGAAACAGCAGGGTCCAGACAGCTTTCTTCACCTTTCTCCTTCCTTCCTCGAGCTTGCTCTGCCTGCTCCAGTGCTCTGAAGCCCCCTCCCCAGCCTCTTGTCTTTACCTTGCTATAAATGCCAAAAATGTCAGTCTCATAAAAAGTCAATTGAAGGCCCCCTTGACCTGTGGAGCTGGAAAGTTGCACCAGGATCTGACCCCCTGGACCTGGGTTTATAGCTCAGTGGGCCCTGGTGGAATTGCCACGGCAGCTCTAGTTCCAAAAATACAAAATGCCCTGCTCCCCTTAGTGTCTGGAGTCCTAGAGTGGGCTGCCACCTGCACAGGGTGGGCACAGGACCCTTTTGTCCATTAACCCATCCTTCATGTGAATTCATTAAATGAAGCTAACTCATTAACAGGCACATACCTGCGGTGACCATCACCAGTATGGTGAAAGCTTCAAATGCCACAACTGGCCAGTCTGCTTCTTCCTGCCTGCCCTCCTCCTCCTCCTGGTGGTCCTTGCCTCCCATCGCCCAGTTCAGGAAGAGACAAGCAGGGAGAGGCGCTTCCGTGTGGATGGTAAGAGTGGGTTCAGCCTTGGCATGACTGGCCATTTGGGCTGGCCGAGTCTTGGTTGTGGGGCTTTCCTGTGCAATGCAGAGCAGCAGTCTTCCTGGCCACTGTCTCCCCCAGATGCTAGCAGCATTTCTTCCAATTGTGACCAAAAATGTCTCCAGACTCTGCCAAGTGTCCTCTGGAGGCAAAAATGCTCTCAATGAGAACTGCTTATCTAGGAGAAGGGACAAAATGAGAGGAGGGGGCACAACCTGCTGAGTGATGGAGTGCACAGGTGAAGAACATGGCTCTGGAAGCTTCCCTTGCATTCATGATCCATCTCCACCACTTATTAGCCATGTGCCTCCGTTTCTTCACCTAGATATGGGGAAGGTGTAAGGATACAAGCTTTGTTTATTTAAGGTTGGACGTGGGCCAGCATCTCATATATGGAGGCTGTGGTTTCTACAGCCTCCGTATATGAGGTGCTGGCCCACGTCCAACCTTAGATCCTTTTGCCCGTGGAATCGAGTCTATGGTATGGTATTCGAGGTCTTCCTATCTACTCTTGCCTACCTTTCCAGCTTCACCTGGTTCTCTCTTGCAACCTCAGCTTCGCTCTTGGTGTCTGACCCTCAGCAGGAACTGGGGAGCCCTGTGTCTCCTCCTTCATTTAGCCTAGCCTTCCTCCAAAATTCTGCCTATCTCCCTAAGCAGATTTAATTACCTCTCTTAGCTTGTGCCTCCTAGATCCTCCCCAGCCCCTCCTAGATCCCAGGACAAGGGCTTGCATGCAAGTACTTTACTGGGGGACGTGACCCATAGTGGGCAGATGGGAAGGAGTGAAGAGGAGGAAGGGTCAGGTCCAGATCATGTCATCGAACTGGTTTCACCTCTGAGCAAATGGGAATGCTCCCAGGAACTTCCTGGAACATGCCTGAGACTTTTACACCTAGAAAATGGACACAGGAGTGTTTTCCAGCAGCCTATGCCCCCACAGGTCTGGGGTAGTTCTAGAGTATTGCCCTCTCATATGCACCAGTGTGGCTAAACACGCTCCTCAGATGTCCATCCCACTCCACAGGCCCTGGGACAGAGAAGAGGAGAATATGGTGCAGGTGGGACTGGTGCTATTGGGCCATGCCTATGGGCCCCTGATGGTGGTAGCAGTGGCTGAGCACATAGTGGGCCAGGGAGATGTGGGAGACTTTACCTGTTCAGGCCTTCTCTGCCCGTCTCTCCTCACCTCCCACTATGCTCTCTAGCCTGCTACCATTACCCATTGGTTCTGCCTTGTGCCCCAGAAAACTGTGACTTCTTGTGAACAGAATCAGTTTTTCTTTGCTGTATCCCTAGATCCCACTGGCAGAGTGACTGGAAAAGATTAGGTTTTAAACAAATGTTAGTTGAACAAATGAATGACTGAGGCAGAGACAGGCCTGGAATCCATTGCACCTATGATCTCTGGAGCCATGATAAAGTCAGTCTCTCATGGGCTCCATTCTAACATCATCGGCCTCTAACCCTGGACTGTTCAAAGACCTGAGATCAAAGGTAGACCAGGGGGATGGATGTAGGCCCCTGAGATTTTCTGCATGCCCATGATCATGGCCCCCATAGGTTTTTTACCTGGGCATTTTCTCTTAGACCCAGTAAATCTGGGTTCCTTACTTAAACCTCATCAGTCTTGAGTCATAGCCACCCAGGGCTGCATCATGGGAGGGCTGCCAGCTGTGCCATGTCACCTTCTAATCAAAGCTGCCCACAAACTCTGAGTCTGGGAAGAGTCATCAGACCAGGTGCTTTGGAAGCAAGTGACATAAAACATCTCTGGCTAACCTAGCTGAAGAAGAACTTGCTGGAAGGATCTCAGAATCAATGGAGACAGACTTGGAAATGGGCCAGGACCAAGAAATGTAGATTTTGTTTGGATTGTTACCTGTCTTATGGTTGTGTGACCTGAGCCCTAATTACTGTCCCGTAATAGTAAGTCCTATCTAGTAGTAAATAATTAGTTCCTCAAAAGGAAATTGGCTAAAACTTAAGCCTAGTGGCCATCTGACCCAGCAACCCCACTCCTGCGTATATTCCCAGGGGAAATGAAGACCTAGGCCCACGCAGAAACTGGTTCTCAGATATCTGTGGCAGTATTATTGACAGCAGATAAAACAGTACAAGCAACCCAATTTCCCACTAACTGGTAAACGGGTAAAGAAAAGGTGGTCTGTCTGTGCCAGGGACTACTGTTGTGCCACAAAAAGGAATGAAATGCAGATTCGCACCACCACCTGGATAAATCTGGAAGACGTGATGCGCAAGAAGCCACACACAAAGGCTCGCAGGCTCTGGTTCCACCTGAGAAGTGGCAAGTAGGGGTCTGGGGTACTTTGGGAGGTGATGGAAATATTATGATATTGTAGTCATGTTTGCACAGCTCTGAATATTCAGAAGACCTTTGACTTGGACACCTCACAAGACGGAATTACCTGGTTGTAACTATCTCACTAACACTGTTTTATAAAATATTGGGGACCGACTGGTGTTGACATGCTTGTGACTGTTTGTGCTCATCCATGGTTTTGCTCGCCAAATAAAAGGAGACCTGGATGTGGCTAAGGAAGAGAAGGGGCTGCTGGAGCCAAAGACCACAGGTCATTCTCTCTTAATTCATGATTTGTACAATTCATACAATTCTAGACATTTCTACCTGGTCAGTTTTGGACATGGGATAAAGACTCAGAGCTCAGTCCTGTAATAAAACCCAGCTCCATTGGTCCTTATGAGCTGAAGTTGCAAGGGGCCAAGACCCATGAGAAGGCACCCTGTGTCCCAAGATGATGGACCCCAGTATCCTATGCCATTTATTCCTCTTGGGACCCAAGTGTGGGTGGCAGTATTAAGAAGGGCTACCTTTGGGGAACCAGTGTCATGTGGCCCCAGGCAAAGGGTTGGAAGTCCTGGCCAACAGGTCCAGGAAGGCTGACCGGTAGGGAACAATGACATGTTTGGTCCCCTGTGTCATTCAAGGACATGAGCATCTTAGTCTTCCCAGTTCGTGATCACCTCGGGACCTTTCTCTCTTTCCACTTCATCAGAAGAGAAATCCAAGGCACGGCGATTTTCAGTGCCTTGCCTAAAGTTGTCCAGGTGCAAGGCCCTCTTTGGGCACCCAGATCCAACAACATTCCCATCAGGGTGTTTAGAGCAGCTTTGCCAGGCTGGGGAAGGTCCACCCCATGGCTGGTCCACCCCAGGGCTCCTCATCCCTGCTCCCACCCTCCATGGGGATGGGGCAGCAGCCCATGCCCTGGACATGGCTCAACAGCCCATGCTTCCATCTCTGGAAATTTCTTTCTCCTCCCTGCACTCCCCCTGCCTTTCTCAACATCTATGACAAGGGAGATGCCTTTCCACTTCATGAGAGCCGGTAGGGACTGGAAACGCACCAGAGTGATGGAGCCACTCAGGCAGGCAGTGTCTGGCTGGGATGCTTCCCCTTGAGCCTTCTCTGCAGACCTTCCCACCTGTGGATCCAGGGATTATCTGGGTCTCTGAGCTCTGGGCCTTGGGGTCAGCTTTGGTTTAGGAGACCGTCCAGCCTCTTGCAGGCACACCGTGATTTTCCTTCTTCACACAGTGGACACTTCTTTTCCCTGTGCTCCAAGGGTCATGGTGGGCACTCTGAAAACTGGCTGGTTTAATTGGGCACCAGGGCAGGGGTCGTGCATGGAAACAGAGAAGGGCAGTGGACAGGAGGAAGTCAATCACAGCTTCAGTAGCTCCAGAAACACCCGATGAGAAAACGGGTTTGCTTTGTGCTGTCCTCTGCCAATCAACAGAGTTATGCTTCCATTTGAGTTCCACAGCGCCAGTCCCAGTGTAGGTGGCCTCGTGGGAGGCCTGTCAGAGGGGCCACAGTGGAGAGAAGAAGGAGCACTGTGAGCCACTTATACTGCACTAAAACTAGCTGGAGAGATACATGGGAGTCTTCCTGCAGAGAGGAAGGCGGAGGAAGCAGGGAGCAGGGGCTGTCCCTCTGTTCTGCCCAGAGGCTGCACCGGGTGCTCAACAGACATGGATTCATTTTGCTGCCATCGCCCATTTGTATGGTGACTTTGGTCATCCTTGTTTGATAAGTGGCTTCCAGAGAGGTGAAGAAAGTTCTATAATAAGTGATGAGATCAGTATTGAAGTTCAGGTGCTGGCCCCAAGGCCAGGCTGTTTTTTGGGGAAATCAGGCTCTAGAATGTTCCATGGGTTCCCTTGGACTCACCCCTTATTCTTACCATTTTGCATAGGGCATCTCCAGGTCTCCTCCCAGGTACTCTGCGAGGTGGGTGCCACAATCTGGTTATGGAGGCTAAGAAAGCTGGGCTCCAAAGCTGGGTGTTGGGCAGCCAGCCGGCACCTCCCGGGTGTCACCCCCTCTTCCTCGGCACAGTGTGATCTGCGGGGTCTAATGTTCAGAGACATTCCTCTCCCTCGCCCCCCCCCCCACTTCCAGGAAACCACTTGAAAGCTTCGCTGCCCTTGACACAAAGTGTTCCAGGTCAGCTCACATTCTAGAAGCATCTATGACTGAGGGTATTTTAAGAGACAGGCAGATTTGGAAAGCAGCCAGTTCCCCGATACTTTCCTGTTAGGAAGATGGAAGCCGACCAGAGGATAGAGGGTTTTTGTTGTGGTTTACTGTCTTTAGAGAAAGCATTGCTGCTTCTGAAAATACAGACGGGGTGAGATCTTGAAGAGACCTATCAACAAAATACCTATTGGCTGCGTCTTGCCCTGGTGACTCCATGTGTGGTCACTCAAACATCCACATCGTTGTGGGTGCTCTTTGGACATGCAGATTCTTAGACCCTGGAAGAGACCTATTCATCAGAGTTGGTTTTTCTAACAAGGTTTCCAAATGATGGGGTGAGGGGTACACCCTTCCAACTAGGGGAACCCTGGTTTCCGCCACTGTAGCAGAGTACACACCTGCACTCCCGCCTCCCACCTGCATGAGGATGGCACCACAAGACCTCAGGTGGGGAGGCCCGAAAATCGTGATGTCATTTTTTTCCCCAGCCCACTCCTCCCTTCGTCCCTATCTCCAAGGTGCTACCTCCCTCTACTGCCAGGACCTCAAACAGTCACTGCTTCCTCCTGTCCTTGTCTTCCACCCCAAGTCCAGGTGACCTGAAGTCCTAAATCCTCTTGGTTGGTGCACATGTACCTGTCCCCATTGTCGCTGCCCCATTGCATCGATGCCCTACATAGACTGTGACATTTCTCCACACAGAGGCCCCATCTTCCCTCCACAGGGACCTGAGGGTGTCCTTCCCCATCTAATGCCTCCGTGTCCTCTGCACCCTTTGATGGAGGCCTGGACATCTGGGTGCCTACACCGGGTTTTGCTCCACTCACTCCTGGGAAGAACACCCCAGGCCTTCCAGGGTAATGCCAAGTGTTTATTCCTCTCTCTATAAATTGTCTCCCCAACCCCACACACAGACATACACACTCTGTCTGCTTTGCAATTCTTTCTCTTTAGCGTTGGTTTCAGCAATTTGTCTATGATATACTGTGGTTTGGTTTGCTTTGTGTTTATCCTGCCTGGGATTTGTTGAGCTTTTTAGGTCTGTGAGTTTACAAATTTCATCAAACTTGGAAATGTTTAGCCACTATTTTGTCAAGTATTTCTTGCCTCCCTTCTTTCTATGCTCACGATTGGCAGTTTGGTACTGTCCCACAGCTCACGGAGGCTCTGTGGATTTTCAATATCTGAGCTTCCCGTCAGATAAATTCATTCTCTTAAGTGTTCAAGTTCATGGATCTTCTTTCCCTACAGTGTCTAATCCCTTGTTAATTTCATCCATGAAATATTCATTTCAGATAGATTATTTTTATCTTTAGAAGTCCCATTTGCTTATTCCCTGTGGCTCCTATATTTCTCCTCATTGGGTTCATTCTCTCTCTCTCTCTCTCTTTCTCTTTCTCTCTTCCTTCCTTCCTTCCTTTCTGGTGATACCGGGGATTGAACCCAAGGTGCTCTGCCACTCAACCTCATTCCCAGCCCTGTTCCTTTTTAATTTTGTCTTGCTAAGTTGCTCAGGCTGGCCTCAAACTCTCAACAGTCCTGCCTCAGCCAACCAAGTACTTAGGATGATAGGCGTGGGCCCCAGTGTGGGGCACATTCAGTTCCATCATCTCTGTCTCATCTTTCTTTTGACAGAACTTTTGAGGTAAATATATTTTAATGTGATTGTCAAGGTACCATCATGTTTTCTCTTACTATTTTTAACTTGATCAATTATCTTAATGGACTTTGAACCTAGTATTCCCAGACTATATCCTTACCTAATCATAGTTCATTACTCTTTCAGTATTTGAAAACGGATATGTCTAGATATATCTTTAGAATGTTTACATGGAAATTCACAAGTGAGATTATCTCATAGACTTCATTTTTGCAAATTATATTTGTCAGACATAGATATTAATATTAATATTCCAACTTATAGAATGAATTTGGAATCATTTCATCTTTTTGGAATGGTTTACATCACTTGTTAAAAATTATTCCTTGAAATTAATTTTTGAATTTTTTGAGGAAAAGAGAACTCTATAAAACTATTTAAGGCTCTTGCTGTTTTTAAACAATGTAATGTTTAGTAACTAATTCACTGTCTTATTCCCCCAATTTCTTTCACAGTTTTGTCTAAAGAAACTTTCATTTTTAAAAGTCAATTTTAGCAAGTTATATTTTCATGGAAAAGTCATGTGTTTGATCTTGGCTTTGACACTGCAGGTACATTTATTCTTAACATTGGTCCCACAGTATCTTCCATAGACTCCAAATGTGTATATTCCATTTCCCAGTCCTAATTTTGAGTACTGTTTTATATCTTCTATTTTCTTGATTGGATTAATGCATTATTTTCCTATTTGGATGTTTTTCGTGTTCTCTGTTTCCCTTGCCCTCACCCTTGGTTTTGATCATTTCATTTAGTTCTTAAGACGGACTATTTGACAGATTTTTTTTTAATGACAATTTCTGGAAGCCACACAATACTTTCAAGGAGCTATTATTTTCCAGATGAAGATACTGAAGTTCAGGGTACTCTCACAATAAAGAATGTGGCACAGCCGGGGTTGGAGGCCAGACCAGCACGTCCAGCAGACCACGGCTCACCTGGAGGAGCCATGAGGCTGCAGGGGGAAGTGCCCAAATACTGATCCTCAGGAAATAGTTCCCCTCATCTCTGGGACACAACAATCCCCAAACCCTGAGCCCTGTGGAAGGCCAGCCTTTCTCTTCAGGGCAGTGGGGCAGGGACTACAGGTCCCCAAAGCCACGAATGTTCAGGAGGAGACGCAGAAGCCTAGCAGCCCCTTTCCCTTGCTGTCGGATGTGAGGGGTGTGGTGTGGGTGGTGTATATAAAAAGGGAGCCAAAGGCCAAGTGTGTGTCGGCTCCCACCAACACCCAGGGAAAAGAGGTTGATCAAATACTTGGCACCCGCTACGCTCTGCTCTGGCTGGTGCCCTCCAGTCCCAAAAACCTCCGCGCAAAAAACATGTGTCGATTCTATGTCCAAATGGAAATGTGGGTAATGTATACACACACAATGGCGTTGGTGGAATTCTGTCCGTTATTATGGATTAATACATCATCTTGGAACTTCTAAAGGAGAAAGGAGGATGTCCTGCAGTTCACAGCTGGAGAGTCCTCAAGCTCATGTCCTGCCTCCTCCAGGCCTTTCCAGGTGGCCCGGGTTCCATCGGTGCTCTGGTCTCAGGGCTCCTGGGGTGGCTTAGCTTCCCCTTTCATCACCTCTGCTCCGGGTCCGCCTCCCTTCACTCATTTGTTCTTTCATTCTGTGTCTCTCAAAGTCCACCTGTGCTGGGACTCTAATGGTGTGACCTGTGCTCTCATGGAACCTGCAATCCAGTGGCAGAGAATGTAAGCAGTGAGGACAAATCACAATAGGTGTCCTGAGGAAGGCAGGCCAGTGGAGCTCCAGCACAGGAGGGGCCTGGGCAAGGACCCCAGGAGGCAGGACCCAGCTGCCTGGGGAGTAGTGGGGAGGCGCCGCCCGGTGAGGAGCCTCAGGGAGGGAGCTGAAGCACAGAAGGATGTGTGCAGAATGAGGGACGAGAGGGTGAGGAGGAGTGGGGCGACGCCGAGGCCAGCCTGCAGCACGGCTGCCCCAGCTCCTCAAGGTGCCTTGTTCATCCCTCCAAAGAGCCCAGTCACCCCTGAAACTGGATGGGGTGTCCTCCCCTCACTTGAGAGTGAGGTCTGCACCCACCCCCACATGCCCAGACCTGAGCATGCGTCTGTCTCTGAACTAGATGATAGTCTAGTCCATCAGCAGAGCTGGAGGGCATCCACCTGTCTTGGTGACATCATAGATGCAGGAATCATTCACCAATCAGATGAGGGACCATTTCAAGCCTAGCCAGATCCTGCCAGGCACACGTACCCACTGCCTGTGCTTTGCCTAGATCTAGATCTCCCCTCTGCCCCATAAGAGCAGTTGTGCTCACCTTTCTGCATCCTGGGATCCTCAGAAAGCTCCTGGTCCAAGAGAGAACACAGAGAACACGTATGTGCAGGCAGCTTATTGAATCCAAGTCACGTGGACAAACAGAGGATGGCCTGTGTCCCTGGAGGCCCCCGGGGGAAAAGGAGCCAAGCCTCCATTGACCAGCTCAGCCTGCTCCTTGTCACACTGGACCTTTGTGCTCTGGCTCGCTGGAGTTTTCAGATGACAGTGTCCCATCTCTTCCCTCTTCACGGGGATTGGTGTAGGATGCACCTGTTCAGAGAGGACCGTCTGGAGAAGCGAGACGAAGGAGTGTTGGAACCCGCAGAATTGACGGGTTGTCCTCCGGAGGCCCTCCTGAAGGACCGAAATGTAATCATCAGCCCCGCACTTGATCAAGACAGAAATTCCTTTTACATCCTGATGTGTCCACAGTCCTGCCCAGCAAGTCCCCCTGGTCATTAAGAAGCACGGTGACTTCCGCAGGTCGCAGTGGGTCACTGCAGCTGCATGCATTCTGGCTGCTGAATTGGAAGTAGGCACGAGGCTCTGATCAGGGCTCTGGCTTCCCCGAGGTGTGAGTGGCTGAGTACCTGATCCTTTACAAGTTTGGGCCTGTTGGCAGGGGAAATCCATCCTTCCCAAGGCAAGGAGGCGAGAGGGCGTGGGCTACAAATGTAAAGTGTGACACGGCTACTTTCTCAATGAATTATTCACATCATGATAAAAGAAAACTCCACATTTTGAATTAATTTTATTGGATTTCCAAAAAAAGTGAGCATTCCAGAGGCAGGCAGGGGCAACGAGACCCCCACCCCAATCACTAGGGTCTCCCAGGACAAGCCAATCAGGTTGCCTTTTTTTTTTTTTCAGTTGGAAGGTGACTCCTAGTCTCCATCTGCTATTTTTTTTTTGACCTTACTAACAAATTATAATAGGACTAATTGCCCCAGAATCTACCCCTAGGGAAGAAGAATTTCAAATTACATGATGTAGCTCCTTTTCCTGGGATTGGTGAAGACAGCCTTATAGACTCGACCCTTCACACTCCCACATGGAAAATGGATTGCAGGTGGATGTCCTTGCCCTGCCCCCCCCCTCCCGCTGCACACCTGCTCCCGCACCCCTCCCACTCCCAGCTGGTTCATTCACAAGTTCATTGCTGCATTTGCCAGGAAATGGTCAGCACAGTGTTGCTGCTGGGGAAGCTAAGCACGGGCCAGCAGATCCTCGGCACCTCAGTGGATGGAAAGCTGCACAAAAGGGTTTGGACATACTTCACAGAGAGCACCCACATCTGCACACATGTCCGGAGAAGTCTCATCCGGGGAAATGGCATTGTGTTGGAGGCTCAGGGAAGCGCAGAGTGGTTTTGCAAGAATTCAAAGAAGTCAACAGGACATATAATGTACAGCCACCATTTCCTGAGCATGTGCTATGGGGTGGATTTCCTGCTGGGTTCTTCTAAGTCATTCATTCACGGAGTCCTTGGAATTCTAGTGGACTGGAAGCTCTCTGGAACTTGCAAAGATTGAGTAATTCTCCCAAGATCACCTCACCCGTGGGACAGCGTAAAGTCACTCTCAGGCCTGTTTGGGCCTCAGAGCTTTTGACTACTTCCATCTATGTGCAGGTCCCAAGAATTTGTAGAGAGATGAATGCAGACACGCATGTGCACACGCCCACAGGACCAATGACACGGAATGCTAAAGCCAGGTTCCCTGGGTTCACATCTTGACCCTCTCACCAGCCAGCTCCTGGGGACTCCCTTTGCAACTCGGGACTCATGGAATTTCCTGCACACAGTATCCCTTGCTACTCTAGGCCTTGGTGATCTCCCGGATGAAATGGCAAGTCAATGGATAAGATCACTTGGGCCCAAGTCTGTCAATTTCTCCAGTTCACAGAAGAGGACAGCATGTTCAGGAACAGGGCCTCGGGATTTCACAGCCAATGTGGTCCAACTGTCACAGGGTCTTGAAGTCCCTCAACAACATGCCTGGGAAGTCCAGTCTGGCTGTCAAGGTCCCTCAGTGTGGAAATGGACAAGGCCCAGGCCTGCTCACGTGCCTCAGAGAGGCTGAAACAAGCCTGCTCTCTGCTGGCCTCAAGCTCTGGCACGGGCACAGCCCTGAATTCCTGGTCCACACCGGGTTTTCTCTGCCGGAGTCCTCTTTGACAACCAAACACTTGACTACCCCTATGCAGGAGGTGGGGGCTTCCATGAGGCATTGACCCGGTTTGATGGGTACAAAGCTGGAGAGGGGGTGTCCAGTGGATTCAACTGCATGTGGCATGGTGTCCGTAATGTCTGAAATGTTTCTGGCACTTTCTGGCTCAGAGATGTCAGGCAGAAACCCTGACATCTTTATAGCTCCCCTTCTTCTCTAAATAACAGAGATGTAGAAATCTAGCCTGTTGAACCAAAGCACTGGAAAGTGCTTTAGCACCGCTATCTGGGCAGGTGACTGCCCAGCAGAAGGGGAGAGGGTGGGATGGAAGCCCACCCTCTATCCCACAGCGCAGAATGCCGTGTAGGGATTCAAAAAGCACGTGAGTGGACCCCAAGGGGGTTCTAATGCAGAGAAGAATGTAAAATATGATCCTATTGTATAAGATCAAGAGTTTCAGAAATTGTATTTATATAGGATTATGTGAGCATTGAGGGCAGCTGGTGAGAGACGCATACAGATTATTCGACTTGGTGGCCTGGGACTCGCCAGGTGGATTAGAGGGCAAGGGCAGGAGGCAGAAGGAAAGGAGAAAAGTGGGGAAGGGGAGGAGGTGAAAGGGAAGCAGTGAACAGAGGCGTCCATAATCAACACGGCATGTCTGTTCACGGGATTTGCATATAAATATGCCCAAAGAGATGGATGAGGGAGTATTTGATAAAATGTGAGTCTCCTACACAGGATGCTAATAATTTCTGTCTTAGAGGGTTGTCATGAGGGTCAGATGATGTCATCGTGTGTCAGGATGAGCGAATGGTCCAAAGTCCCATCTTCAGGGGAGACACAAGAGTTGAATCCCAGCCTCCTGACACACAGGCTGGCGCCTTTCCTACGCACGGTGAGCAGCGTGGGGAATAATCATGAACCAGACGGAGGCGGGTGATTGACTTGTTGAACGTGGGACACTGATTATTAGTCATTCTCTCAGGCTAAGAGCGTGAATCACAACAGATGACAATCCCCTCACTTTAGGTGGGAGTTTCCTCTAGTCAGCCACCAGCTCTGGGATCACCATGTCCAAGCAACAATCACATTTCAGTTTAAAAATAACTGAGGTGCCCACTTGAAGTGCACATGTGTCAGACGTAAGGCTAATGGGTGGGACCGTCAGATGCTTTTGGACATTAAGCTGTGGTTAGACCTACCCACCCACGCCTGGGAGAGTGGGGAGCCGGGGTGCCCTATGGGAGACACTTAATCTGTGCAAAGCATCTCACATGCACTCTCTGAATGATTTGCTGCCAAAAACCCCGGTCAGCTCCCGTTTTGCAGATCTGGAAACTGAGGCTCAGTGAGATTGGGTAGCTTGCTCATATTTTCAAAGCAGTTATATGGAAGGACCAAGAGTAAAATTCAGGGCAGCTTGACCCCCAACCCACAACTGCCATCCCACATGACAGAGGCACAGATTTTCCGGGTGTTGTTTATCTCAGTTGCTGTGTACGTCCACAGAGGTTCCAATGCATCCTCTCAAGCCATCAGTAGGAGTTTGACAGTTGGGTACCTCTGGGGGTCCTTGGAACGCCATAATACTTGGTGTGTTCATCTGCAATTCAAGGACTTGGAGGTGTAATTTATGTGTCCTTTGGTGCATCATTAATGTGACTTCTCGATGGATGCTTAATTTTGGAAGTGCTTTTTAATATTGTGGAAGAGACCCGAGAGTCAGAATGGCACTCCTCGAAATCAGACCAATGGCCGCTGCTGCCTCAAAGGTCACCGATGACCACCAAGACTCTGGATCAGGGGACGGGTCTCTTTCCTCTCTTCCTCCACTTGGATGCAGTATGGGACACTGTGACGGCCCCTTCCTTGTTGTTATCTCAGTCTCTCCACCTTGGGACTTTTGCGAACATGCTTGTCCTGGGGACCTGGATGTGCGACACAGATGGGATCCTGGGAGTTACCACTGACATCGCTCAGCCAGGGCTCAGACCTCCCTGAGCACCCCGCTGATGAGCTGGCATCTGGCACCTGCTGGCACCCCTCCCCAGCGGGGGAACTCTCCCCCTCACTCCTTTCCAATACAGTGGCTCCAACTTGGGGTGGATGTACTTTGGCTCAAAGTACAGTAGGACCCCAGGAAGGCGGGCTTCCACTTCTCCATCTTAATCCTAACCCTTCAACAGCAGACGTTATATTTTGTCCCTTTTGTGTGACAGTCCTCTGGAGTTGAACACAGGGATTACCTAACTCCTGAGTTTTCTTCACACTGAACAGCAACCTTCTCTCTCTTGCGCTGATGTTTGAGCGTCTTCAAAACTGTCGGTTTTCCTCCTCAATCTTAGAGCTGGGAACTGAATGGAAGATTCACGTAGAGCCTGCCTAGGAAATCCTTGAAGGGAACTTTGATCTTCTTTGTTCTATACTCTCTACTTCTGCTAATGTAACCCCAAGTTGCTAGCCCTCCAGGGAGAAGAGGGAACAATGCTGCCACATGTCGATCTCAGCTGACGACCAAAACCACTCTCTTCTTTGGCTCAAGACACTCCCAAGTCGCTTTCTCACCTGTGGTTGTGTAATAGAAGGGTTTGGGACACGGCTTCAGAAACCTGCTTTTCCCCATGGTGGGATTTTTTTTTTCCTAGTAAGTTTTTGTGCGTCCCCAGAGCCTATTAAGAGCTCTGTGGGCTGGAATTCTCCTGTGCTCATTTGTCATCCCCTCTCAGTTCAGTGGAGTCCACGGATTTGATAAGGAGCTTTCTCTGCCTTCATTCAAGTATTCACAAAATTTGTTTTAACAGGAGAGAGTCAAGGACAAAGCCTTATCTCCCGCCTCTGGAGAGCTCCTGAACAGACATGCCGAACAGGAATGAATTAATCAGCACACCCTGAGCCTGGTTCTCCAAGTCCTTAAAAGTCCACCTTCCTGATTGTCCCCGTACCTTGGCCAGAGTTTTTCATGTTATTCAAAAGGAAATCATAAAACTATCCTAGAGGATGTGGAAGCATAAATAGTCTGTGCCCAGCTGCATTTTCCTGTCCTAAATAATAATAATCACAGCACACACAGAAAAGGAAGGAAGGAAAAACAAAAGGAGGAAGGAAGAAAGGAAATAAGAACAGAAGCAGGGAGGGATGAGAAACTCAGACTGCTGTACAGGACTCGGTGTAAACAGGCCCTCGGATGGCTAGGAACGATGCAGAACCATCCCTAAAACGTTGCTCCAGAGCAACATCAGGCATGGGACTTTAAAGGTCGCTTTCATTTTGAAAGCTAGAACAGCTTTTCTTATTTTCATTCATCTCTCAAGCTTTCTCAGGGATCTGCTTTCTGCCTGACCCTGGGCCAGTGGCCAGGACTCCCAGGGCGGGGACCCATGGACCTGCATCAAGATAGTGCATGTCTTTGCTTCCCCAATTTCCCAACTTCTTCAACATTTCCAGCCAAAGAGGAGTGACCTCTTGTTCAAGCTCCCTTCTGCCCTGTGGCCAGAGGTCCTGAGTTAATTTAAAGCTCTCAGGTGGGTTCCTCTTTCCTCTCCAGAGTCCTGAGCTCTCACTTCAGTGCAAAGAGCATCATGCCAGGCTGGAAAGACAAGGGTCACTTCCATCATCAGAACTGCGGCACTGCCCTGGTCCTGAGCAGTAGGTTAATTTCTTCCTTACCCTTCTTGCTCTGAGTATGAATTTACATTGATTTCATTTTCCCCAGGTCTCAACCTACTGTGGGCGGTGGCCCTTTGGACACTGGTGTATCAGGACTCTGTTATTTGCAACGATAGAACACCAAATGCAAACCAGCTAAAGCAAAACAGGTAATTTATTGGCTCATATAATTGAAAAGTCTGAGGGCAGACTATGCTTCAGGGACCATCCCGTCCAGGGGTGCAGACAATATCATCACTGCCCATCTCTCTCGGTTTCTCCGCTCTTCTTGGCTCTGTGTTCAGAGGTCGACTTGGCCTCTCAGCAGCTCTAGGCTTATCCCGTCAGACCTTGTTTATTGCACTTCATTTTATTTTATTGTCCTTTGCAGATACTGCATTTCTTAAAACTGGAAGGTTTTGGACAACCGTGCATCAAGCAAGTCTACGGGTGCCATTTTCCCAACAGTTCAGACAATCATTAGTGTTTCTTAGGAATAAAACATTTTGTAAATTATAGTAAGTACATTTCGGCAGGGGTCGGGTGAGGGGTGGGGGTGCTACTGGGGATTGAACTCAGGGGCATTCAACCACTGAGACACATCCCAGTTCTATTTTGTAATATATTTAGGGACAGGATCTCACTGAGTTGCTTAGTGCCTGCCATTGCTGAGGCTGGCTTTGAACTTGCAATTCTCCTGTCTTAGCCTTCTGAGCTGCTGGGATTACAGGCATGTGCCACCGTACCAGGCTGTACATTTTTTTTAGGCCTAATGATACTGCATGCTTAATGGACTATGGTATGAGGTAAACATAACTCTTGTATGTACTAGTAAATCCAAAAATTGGTGTGACTTCCTTTCTTGCAATAGTTGCTTTATTGTAGTGGCCCGGAACAAAAGCCAGAGTATCCCCAAAGAATGTCTTTATTCTTCACTGCGTGTAGAGCAGGAGAAGAAAAGTTTCCTTCTGGATCATGTAAGTGAAAGTACCAGAGTTTTCTCTGATTGGAGCCTTGAGTTGGGTCACATGCATAGCCCAGAACCAATCACCACTGTGAAGTAATGCTATGCTCTGATTGGCTGGAAAGAGTCACGTGCCCACTCCTCCAACAGCAAGCTCCACCTGACCCCAGAACTGAATGTCGTGGGCAGGTTTCCAGAGGAGAACTTGAAATGCTGAATTGCCAAACAAAATAAATAAATAAAACGCTTCCTCAAACCTGGAAGAACATATCAGTACTTACAGGTCCCTGGTACAGAGTAGATACTCAATAAATCCTTGGAGGAGGGTCAATATTCTGTAGGTAAGGAGGTTAGACTTGCAGGGCAATAGCTATGAAGGCTTGGAAAGGAAACAGGTGATCCCCAAATATGGACCTCCAGTGAAAGACAGTGGAGGAGTTCACTGAGGTAGAGAAGAGCAAGGGGAGAGGAATCCCTCCAAGAGCGAGCTCAGCTCTGTGGGGGCAGAATGGGAGGTGCTGGCAGTCCCCTTGCCTTGGAGTGGTCCCACAGGTGCGTGTGTTCAGGGAGGGGAAGGCCCCAGGTCAAAGGTAGATGTAGTTCCAGAAGCCTGCAAATGGCCATCGGGAATCAGGGCTGTCTGAGAGGCCAGAAATGGGGCCAAAGAAAAAAAGAGTTGACCCATAAAAAAGTTTCAATGTTTAAACAGCAAGAAAACAAACCACAGAGTGTATATGGCATCCGTGAGGATGGCTTCAGTCATGAGCTCAGAAAGCACAGTCTGAGTGGCCTTGAAGCATAAAGTGCAATCATGGCCCCACACCCCAGTCCACGGGCTGAGGGTTCCAGGTTGGCTAATTCCATAGTTGAATGACACCATCAGGGACTCAGGTGCTTCCCATCTTTGCGCTCAGTGAGCCGACTTGGTCCCCAAACAGCTGTAGGCTGCCTTTAACACTTCTGGGCATCACATGGAACACGAAAATCTCCAGAGGAGGAAGGCCCCAGCCCTTCTTGGGGGCTCTTCTTTAACAGCAGGGGATCCCCCAGACACCCGTAGCAGACCCTTAACCCCACCACTGATGAGGGCCTTGGGCTTCACGTTAGTCCAAGTGTTCTCCAGGAGTGGCCTCAGACCAGCGGCGCCTGGGGACTAGTTGGGCCTGATCATTCCCCAGCCCACCCCAGACCTACTGAATCAGAACTCCTGGAGTCGGGGCCCACTCTCTGTGTTATATAAGTCTTCCAGGTGATCTAATGCAGGCTCAAGTTTGCAGGTTCCAGAAAAAAAAAGAAAAAGAAAAAGAAAGAAAGGATCAAATAATTCAAAAGGCAAAAAGTGTAGGGTGGGTGGGTGGTGGGTGGTAAGATGTTTTGGCTTAAAAACAGAAATCAGCCAAGCCCCTGCATGACAAAGCCCAGCCCTTCTCTTTCTTGGACACAGTGTCCCTCAGCCCCAGCCTCCTCTTCTCCTTGGGGTACCTTCCTCCCTGGCCATGTAGAACTAGGAGCGCCCATGGATTCACGTCTTTGCTAAGTTCTTGCTCATCATGCCCATCCACTAATCTTGCGTGGAGAATCTCTCCCAAGAAGCCCACCCTGACCCCACAGGTGTCCATCTCTCTTGGAAAGCACTGACCTTGGCCAGCCATCCCCTGTTGCCACACAGTGTCTCTGTATCCTGGAGTGGACTTCTGGGAGCAGATGCCTGCCCTTCTCCTGGTAATCCAGTTTCCAGAGCAGTGCCCAGCACTAATCCGGCCCATGTTGAAGATGAGTTGAATAAATGGAGTTCCCTAAGGATGGGAACCCCATCTTTCATCTTCCCAACCTCCTGGGTGTAGGAAGCTCTGTAGAAACCGTGGTTAAAGAATCATGCATCTGAGTGACCACCAGGCACCAAAAGTCATGGCAGGAAGCACCAAGAGCTTCAATATGAACTTCAGACAAAGCAATGTTTGATCCTGCCTGCTCTCTGGCTGTGTGAACTTGGGAAAATTCCTTCAGCTTGCTAAGCAACGCTGCTTATCTGCAAAAGAGAGTTTTCATAGAACCACAGTGAATTTTGTGACAATTAGAGCTGAATCACCTAGCGCACTGGCCTCAGGCTTGTCACACGGTGGGGCTCCATACCTGCCAGCTCTTATGATTTGACGAACATCATCAAGTATTGCAAATGAACAGGTGAACCAATTCCGCTAGCTCTGGTTTGGGGGGGGTGTCTTGTTTTCAGGAGGGAGTCAGTACACGGGGATAAAGGGTTCGCATAACTTGGCCTGAGGCTGTTGAAGCTGTCCGATGGCCAGCTGGACCCAAATGGCCAAGAAGCATTATGTGGGACTCAGTGTTATTCAAAGCCATTTGCTTGTGCAGGGGAGGGAGGAGACCAGGCCACCAGGCCACCAGGCAGTTCTATGCATACACTTTCAGCCTCCTTGACAAGAACTTCTTCTTCCCTTAAGATGTAACCCAGACATCCCTTCTCTGGAAGCTGTCCCCATGCCTCAAGTGGTCAGGCCTTTTCAATGTCCACTCTGTCCCCCATTCCTAGACCTGCTGTAGCCTCCTTCCTACCGTGGGATGCTCAGGGGTTGACATGTCTGTCTCTAGCCGTGGGCAGGGAGCTGTCCGAGCCTTTCTCAGGGCTTGGCACCCAGGAGGATGCGACGTTGGCAGCCTTCCTCCTTCTCTAGGAAACTTTCCGAGAGTCTCCTAGGAGGAGTCTCTTTCAACCCCACAAAATGACCCCGGGGAGCTGTAAGTGGTGTGGTGCTTATGATTCCACCTGGGACTCAGGGCCCGTCAATCTTGTCATCTGTGCTCTGTGAATGATGGGAGGTCTGGGGGTCAGAGGAACTGGGAAGGATGGATGGATTTATGAAGGGCAGAAGCTGGGAAGATGGCCAGGCAGAGAGGACAGCCCAAGAGAGAGCAGGGAAGGGACCCACAGGACAGTGAGCAGCCTTGGCTTCTGCCCCTGGTAGGTCTGCCCCTGGCTCTGTCCCGACTCCAAAGTAAAATCCAGGCATCTGTTCCTGTGATGCCCCTCCTCATCCCAGGTCATGATTGGAACCCAAGTCCTGTTGAAATCGCCAGGGGACTTTATTTACTGGGTTCAAGCCCTGGATCTGGCATCCACTAACCAGGTGGCCTGGAGCACTGGTTTGCCATCTCAGAGGCTGGTTTTCTCATGATTCCTGTCCTATGTCAGAAACGCAGACAGAGCGGCCAGCCCTGTGGGAGGCAGAGTCTGAAGGCAGGGCCGGGTCGGGGGGCATGTCAGCTCTGCATCCTACAGGACTGGAGAGGGAGTGCGGGGCCCACTGAGTGGAAACCTCAGGAGAGACTGTGTCATCATGGCAATCAAAACATCCCCGCCAGATTCCTGCCCTAACCCTGCACACCCGACCTCTCCCTCTATTGCAACCCTCTGTTATTCAAAAGGTCGGAAAGTCCACGCCACCGTCAAGACCAAGAAAGGGAAACAGAATGCTATTTTTTCTTTCTTGTTAACTCAAAAATCCCCTGGTCCACTCTACAGGATTTTAGAGAAGACACCGCCAAGGCCAGCCCAGGCTTCTGAGATCCTGATGTTTCCAGCAAGGGAACCATTTGAAAGGAGAGCCTCAGTTAATTTGAGCAAAACCACATCTGCTCTGTTCACAGAGAGCGGGGTCCACACCGTGTTGTTTGGCTTAGTGGGAATCAGCTTTCCCTGCAAAGGGAGTGTTATGGTTTAGATGTGGTGTCCCCCAAAAGCTCACAGGTGAGACAATGCAAGAAGATCCAGAGGAGAAATGATTGGGTTGTGAGAGTCTTAACCCAATCAGTGAATTAATCTCCTGTTTAATGAACTGAGAGGTAACTGACATGGTAGGGTGTGGCTGGAGGAGGTGGGCATGAGGGGGTGGCTTTGGGGTATATATTTGTATCTGACCAGTGGAGACCTCTCTCTCTGCTTCCTGATCATCATGTGAGCTGCTTTCCTCTGCCACACTCTTCCACCATGATGTCCTGCCTCACCTGAAGCCCAGAGGAGTAGAGTTAGCTATCTATGAACTTAGACCTCTGAAACCGTAAGCCCTAAAATAAACTTTCTTCACCTAAAGTTGTTCTGGTTGAGTCTTTGAGTCACATCAGTGAAAAAGCTGACTAACAGGGAGAGAACTAGGCATAGCAAAACTTAATAGAGAAGGAGGGGAGCCCAGTCCAGTGCCCGGGGTGCTAAGGCAATGACACAACACCCCAGACCGGGGAAAACGGGCCTCACTTGACTCTTCCGTCTTTTGTTCTTTTTCCACCCACCTTTCTTTTCCCCACACGAGGGTGGTTAAAGACACAGTGTCATTTGTACGGATCAAGCTCTCTTGTAAGTTTCCAGTTAAACATTCTTTTGTAGCTGACACCTATTAATAATTTAAAGTGGCTGCTCTTTTGAACAATGATCAAAATTAAGCTATTACCCACAGGGGGATATTTACATACAGCGAGTCGGCAGCCATTTAACAGCCTTTTCCACTCAAGATTTCTTGTGACCCTCACATATCATTAGTAAGCAGAAGAATATTTGGTTATGGCATGATTTTTCCCCCTTCTGTGTATTTGATAAATGTCCACTGGGAATTACTTAGGAAGTAAATAAGGTAATTCTTTCTGATTTCTGCAGGCTGCTGAAGTTACAGGAGAAGGGCAATTACTTTAGATCCCTCTACATGCAATTTACTAATAAGCCACAGAATGCAGAAACATGTAATTAGTAATTGCTATAGTATATAGTGATTCAGGGCTTACCCAGTCAGTCTACGGGCCTATGATCTAGTGCCAGAAAATGAAATGAATTTGGTAGACCCAAGCAATTCCCGGTGTATCTGAAAAGAGTGGCTGGTGATTGATTCACTGATGTTTATAGACCTGCCTGACGCCTACCCCAGCACTGAGGGGAATTTGCCTCCTGGCCTCCATTGTGTAAAATCATTTTTTATTTGTTCTTTTGGTTATACATGACAGTAGAGCGTATTTTGACATTTCATACATACATGGAGTAGAACTTCCCATTCTTGTGGTTGGACGTGATGTGGAGCTGCACTGGTGGTGGATTCACATATGAACGTGTTATGTCGGAGTCATTCTACGGTAGCACTAGAGTGTGCTGATTTGAAGTTCTTTGGGTATAGACTGAGGAGTGGGATAACTGGGTCAAACAGTGGTTCCATTCCAAGTTTTCTGAGGGATCTCCAGACTGCTCTCCAGAGTGGTTGCACCAATTTGCAGTCCCACCAGCAATACGTGGTGGACCTTTTCCCCCACATCCTCACCAACACTTATTGTTACTTGTATTCTTGACAATTCCTGACTCTATTTTTAATGGAAAGATGAACTTAAAAAAAAAAAAAAGTGCTGTTGACCTGGGCCCAAATCCTGAGCTTCAGGCTCCAGGCCACCCCTGTCAATGACACCATGACATGGCTTAACCATGCAGCAGGGAAGTGCCTCCACATAGGACTCAGATGTCCACAGGACTCAGAACCCAAAGAGCCACACCCACAATGGAGGGGGGGCTGCGAGGAGAAGGAAGGAGGAACAACAGACCTGAAGCCAGTGCCTCGTGTTGGGGGCTGAGTTCTGAATGTTTTAGGGAAGCTGTCTTGTTTACAAGAGCTAGGTAGTGCGGTGCCCTTTTCTTCTTTTCATTTTTGCCATGCTGGGTATGGAGTCCAGGCCTTGACCCTGCTAGGCCAGCACTCTACCACGGAGCCACGTCCCCAGCCCTGTGTCCACCTTTACAGGAGAGTAAAATGAAAGTCTAGTGAAGTCACGTCACTTAGGATCATGCAGAGTGTTATAACAAGTGGCGAGGCTGGAGTGTGACCCTGGGCAGGTCTGACTTCAAGGACCAGGATCCAGACTTAAGGACTCTTCCTCACAGCAAGGAGTTATTCTGGTGGGTGTGACTCTTTATTCCAGAAAACTAAATGTGTCTGCAGCATTAAACATCTATAAAAGGGTAATACGGAGATTAACGGGGCCGTTCGCAAGCCGCAGATTCCTAAAGCCGACTACTTTCCCCCCAGTAATCTCAAGTTTTAGGAATTAAATCCTAAAAAAAGAGTCATCCAAAAAAATGCAGAAAAAGAGTTTATACACAGAAAATAGTATTTATAATAGCAAAACCTGGAGAAAGAATTCAATATCCAATGAGATAGTACTAGAGAAGAAAGTTATGGTTGTGGCTACAGGAAATAGCAGCCATGAAGCATAATACTAATAAAGTTTTGAATGGCATAGAGGAGCCTTAAATCCTAATAAAGAGTGAGGTGAGATTCCTCGTTGTGTATACAGCAAGAATCCACCTATGTAAAATAACATTCATGAAAAGAGAGCTAAAGACCAAAATCATGTGTAGTAGGTTCATGGGTAAGGATATTTTTTAAGTAACAGCTTAACTGAGATACAATTTGCATACCAAAAAATTCATCTTTAATATTTATGACTTTCGGTATATTCAAAGAATTGTACAATGTTCATTGCTATCTAATTAAAATTTCATATTCTTATAGCCAATCACATTTGTTCCCATTCCTCCACTCCCCTGGTGAACATGAATATATTTCTGCCTCTATAAATTTGCCTATTATAGCAGTTCATATAAGTGGAATCATATGATATGTGTTTTCTGAGACTGGCCTTTTTTGACTGTGAATAATATTGTAAAGTTTCTTCCGAGTCATAGCATGCATCCGCTCTTCATTCCTTTTTAAGACAAGAGTACGATTCCATTGTATGGTTATGTCACAGTGTCTTCATTCATTCATAAGTTAATAGGCATTTGGATTGTTTCTGCTTTTTAGCTATTCTTAGCATGGTTCATGTGAACATCAATGCACAGTATATTTTCAGTTCTCTTGGGGAATACTGAGAAGGAGAATTGTTGGTAGCTCCAAGTTGAACAACTGCCGAGCTGTTTTCCAAACTGTCTGCACCCTTCTTCTTTCCCACTAGCAATGATTGGCTTTCTAATAGTGGTCTGCATCCTTGTCAACACTTGTTATTATCATTCTTTTTATTTGAGCCGTACTATCAGATATAAAGTGGTGTCTCATTATGGTTTTCCTTTGCCTTTCCTAATAACTATAACCATACTGACCATCTTTTCATTGTTTTTTTTGCCATTTGTGTATGTTTTCAACACCTGTTGAAACTTTTTGCCCATTTAAAAATCGTTATTCATTCCTTTGTTACTGAATCGTAAGTTATATATGTGTATATATGTGTACGCATATGCATCATATACATGCTTTATAAATATTTTTCTTTATTCTATAGGTGGTCTCTTCACTTTCTTGGTGACAATATGAAAGTCTTCAGTTTTTGAAGATGTCTAATTTATTTACTTGTGTTGTCGTTGCTTGTGCTTTAGGTGTCAGATATGAGGGAGCATCTCCAAACCCAAGGCCAAGGAGACTTACTGTTGTGTTTTCTTCTAGGGGTTTTTATGGGTTTAGCTCTTGCATCAAGGTCTCTGATGACCAGGGTGAGGTAGGGGTCCAACTTCATTCTTCTGCCTGTGGACACTCAGTTGTCCCAGCAACTTTTGTTGAGGTGACCATCCCCCCCACCACTTGAGTCATCTTGGCAAACTTGTCAAAAGCCAATTGCCCATACATGCAAGGGTCTTATTTATGGGTGCTGAACTCTGTGCTATTGACGTGCATGTCTATCCCTGTGTCTTGAACCCCAAATCTTTGGATTGTAAGCATCGGCTTAGGGAGAGAGAATTCTCCACCTGAGTTCTTTTTTAAATATCGTTCTGGCTCTTTTGAGTCACTTGTGATGCTGTGTGAATTTTCAGATTGGCTTGTCCATTTGCAGCACAAAGGCGTCTGGGATTTGATGGAGATGGAACTGAATCTACAGATCTATTGGGGGTCGGGGCTGGTCATCCTGTTAGCAGAACGATGCCTAGGTGAAGCCCCTGGCCTTCTCCAAGCTGTAATCGAACGCCTTCTTGGCCTGGCAGGAAGCACTGCGGCTCTGTGGAACATCCAGGCGGGCTCGGAAATCGCTTCTATGTGGAGGCGACCTATTAGGGCACAACAGCTGCTCCCCCGAGGCCAGTTCTCGGCCACTCCACATACCACGCGGCTTCTATTACTTAGTCCAGCAAGGCTTTAAATACCTCTGGGCACCCCCTCCGCCACTTCCTGTGGAATACTATTTCACAGCCTAATAGATCACCCTGGGGGAATGTGCTCTCTTACTTAGCCCACATTTCCTTCTGTGTTTAAGTCCACAGCTTCCGCTGGACCACAGCATTCCAAACCCATTTGCCTACTTGGGATTCCCATGCTTCACTGCCTCCGAAGCCATATTCTTCCCGGCGGACTCCGGGTTTCACAGATGAGGGCTTTGCAAAGGAGGCCCTGGTGAGGGCTGACTCGGGCGCCTTGGGCTCAGGGAGCCAGAAGCAGACATGGCCAGTGCCAGGAAACCAAGGGCCTCCTGGCCAAGAACCCAGTGGGCCCTGTCTGTGGTTTGGGGCAGGATGAATTGTCCCTGCTTTTGTTGTGTGGAGGTGGACTTCCGGTTCTCCCCCGGCTTCAGCAGGAAGAGGTCAGCAGCAGCACCTCACTTATGATACCATTTCCAGGATGCATGGGCTGGTCTGTTGGGGTCCTGCCTGGGAACTGCAGTGTGGAGAGGAGAAGAACCCATCAGCCTGAGCCACACAGCAAGCAGAGGAGCCAGGCAGAGGACTAGACCCACGTTGGTTCCTTCACCATTGAGTCTCAGTCTCTCCATCTATGAAATGGAGCAGGTGCAACACCACAGAGCTGCCGGGAGAACTGAGTGGGAGACTCTAGTGGGAGACGTGGGGCTCCATCAGTGTGATATTTCTTCCTTCCTCCCTCGCCCCTGGATGGCTGATGGGTGCCATTTTTCCAAGTAATTTAGCAAGGCGAGTGTCTGCGGTCCCTCTTCTCCCAGCCTCCTGCCCGGCACTGATAAGTTTTATTAGCAAAGAGGGAAGGGATTTTCTACCACCAAATTTCTTCTGAGCTTTTCAGAAGAAATTGATGGAGCTTCTTGGTTCTGTGGCCGGCACTTCATCCGGATGGGCTTGGCTGGGCAGCGCTGGGTCCTGGTGCTAAGGAAACCTTTCTAGCCTGGGGAGGGACTGCTAGACGATGCTGTTCTTCTGAAGGGGAAAATCATGGTTTGGCTTCTTGGGTTTATGGGAAGCAGCTGGAATCTGCCTGGAAACCACAGGGCTGTCTGCTTGGTTCTTACAGGTTCTGAATAGGCAGCAGGGGACAAGATGGCCTTTGACTGTCCCTCACCTGCTTTCCTATTCTGCATTAAAGAACCAGTTCTCAGGGAATCTCAGGGGCTGCTGATGGGTTTCACGATGAGGTGTGTGCGAGTGTGCAGGGGGGCATGCAGGCCTGTGTACTCTGGTGTGCACGCACATGTGCTATTTGGGATGAATGTGTGTATGTGTGTGTGCATGTCTGTGCATGTGTGTGGGGGGTACGTATAGATGTGAACAGGCTTGTATGTGAAAATGTATCTATATGTGTGTGTGCATGGGAGTGTGTCACCATGTTTGTGTGTTGGGGCACTAGTGTGTGCTGTTTCTTTCTGCTTCCCCTGGGGGCTCTTTGGCGGTCCCAGAGATGCCCTGTGGAGTTAAAGCTTTGAGAATTGGAGGGGCACACATGAGGATGCCCACTCAACCTTGACCTTGAGAAGCAGTGGGTACTCCGGAATTCACCCACTCAGAGGCCTGTTCTGCCTCATGCAAGTCATGGATCTCAGGAAGGACTTCCTGTCCCTTCGTCCCTGGTCAGGACAAGTCCACTCTTACTCATTCTTCAAGGTTCAACTCTGCCCCTTCTCTATCTCCCCCAACACCCTCTGATTCTCACTCCCACTGCGTCCCTGGGTAGAACTTTCTCCAGGCTTCCATCTGTGTCCACTGCAGGTCCATCCTGGATTGGCATAAGGCTCTGCTTAGACCCCTATTTCCCACGCTGGGCTGTGAGCTCCCTGGGGAGGGGATTGAGATTTGTTCCTCTCTGTCTCCCAGAGCCCAGCACTGCAGGCACCTCAACCCCAGCAAAAGAATGAGCAAACATGTTGACGTTCTCATCTGTAAATTTCAGAGGAAATGTCTCACCTGGTTCCTGGGAAGATTATATGGAGCATGCTTTAAAATGTCAAGAACACGGCAGGGCAGCCCTGTTGGGTCTGGGGCATCCGGCCACTGACCGGGACAGCAGGCAGCAGGCACAACTGAAGGAGAGCAGCCTTTCGGGGTGCAGATAATGCTTCAAATTCTAGCTGCACTGATTGGCATCTCATAGACTCTGGGTGAGCCCCTTGCTGCTTAGCCTTCACCCCCACCCCCCGGGGGAGAGAGCGATTCCCTCTTAGGTTACAGAGTGAGGGACAGTCTTCACAGTGTGCACAGCACACCAAGGACCCAATGGAAGTCGGTCAAACAGAGGACACATGAGTGGACATGGGCACTGACAACAGAGTTGTGTGTGCTTCCAGGACCCTCAGTTGGGGATGATGAGCAGGCCCAGGAGGGGGACCTGGAGTTGGCTTTGAGTAGGGAAGCCAGAGCGAGCCATGGGTGGACATGAACTTGGCCTTGTGAGTCTGGGGGAGCATTAGTTTTCTGTTGCTTCCAGAAGCTGAGTGGCTTCAAACAACCCTCATTTGTTATCTCGAACTTTCTATGGTGTGGGCTTAACTGGAGTCTCCACGTGGGGCCTCTCAGAGGCTGGAATCAAGACATCAGCCAGGTCATGTTCTCATCTGGAGGCTCAGCGAGGGAGAGCTGGCTTCCAATGTCCCCCAGGTGGTTGGAAAAATTCTCCTTGCAACTCTGGAGCTGAGGAATCCATTTTCTGGTTGGCCCTTAGCCAGTCTCTCTTGGCTCCTAGAAGCTGACTGTGGATTCCAGTCACGTGTACCTCCCCGACACAGAAGCTTACTCATTCCATACACCTTGCTCGCTTCCTCCATGGGAAGGACCTGGTCCTTCTAATGAGCATTTTTACCTGATTAGGCCAGGCCCACCCAGGGTAAACTCTCCTTCGATTAGCTTACAGTCAACTGGTTTGGACTTCAATCACATCTGTACAATCCCTTCACCTTTACCAAATGTCGCATAATCCTGGGAGTGATCGCCCATCTATCAGGGTTTAGATGTGAGGTGTCCCCCAAAAGTTTATGTGTGAGACAATGCAAGAAAGTTTAGAGGGGAAAAGATTGGGTTATGAGTCTTACACCTAAGCAATGCATTAATCCCCTGATAGCGATTGACTGGGTGATAACTGTAGGTTGGTAGGGTGTAGCTGGAGGAGGTGGGTCATTGGGGGAGTGCCTTTGGGGTATATATTTTGTCTATGGTGAGGGGTGCTTGCTCTCGTTCTCTCTCTCTCTCTCTCTCTCTCTCTCTCTCTCTCTCTCTCTCTCCAGCTGCTTCCCTCTTCCACACACTTCCGCCATATTGTTCTGCCTCACCTTGAGCTCCAAAAAATGGAGTCAGCCCTCTAAGGACTCTGAAACCATGAGTCCCCAAATAAACTTTTCCTCTTCCAGTTGTTCTTGTCAGGTCTTTTGGTCACAGCAGTGAACAATCCGACTGAAACACTGTCAGGTGCCAGGTTTCACTCACACTCAGGCAGGAGCTGGTGCGCGCTTGTGCGCAGGGTCGGCTGCTCCCTCGTTACCGCGTGCAGGGAAGGGTGATGGACTGCCCTGTCTGGGGGCGCCCTGAGGCCGGGGTTCTGAGAAGTGGCTGTCCTGTCTCTTCTGCCCCTGCCCCTGCCGTGGACAAGACCCAGAGTGTGTGGTGGCAGCTCAGCCCGATGGAGCAGTGCTGGCTTCTGCCTGTTTGATGGCGTGATTATTCACCGTCCCTCCTTTTCCTTTCCAACTTGGTCCAAACTGCACTGGGACTCGGGTTAGTGGTAGGTGCTTCTCTTCAGAGTGCCCCAGGCTCTCCTGGAAGAAGAGGTCACACCACCATGAAGTGGGGGATTCCGTCCCTGCCCCCCACCGCCTCCCCTTCTATGGCTGACCCAGCATGTTGCTCTCGACACCTCCTCTTGCTGCCATCAACCATTTCTGATGGCAGTGACTTTCCTCCATTGAGAAACACCCAATGACGAGGCTGCACACGGGGAGGTATCACGCTCATCTCAGGTGCCGGAATCTGTTCTCCTGTGAGGAAGATCAGCCACTCACTGCCCAAGCACTGGATTCCCCCTGAGAGAGAGGTAAACAGACTCTTTAGACCCCAAGAAGGGAGCCCAAATGTCAGCTTGGCGGGAGCCTGAGCTACATCTTCTTCATGGCCCCTCCGCCCGGTCTAGCGATGCCCCAGCGTAGAACATGGTCCTCACTAAATATTTGTTCAAAGGATGAAGGAATAACCCCTTGACTCGAGGGAAACTTAACTTTAATATCAAAGCCAACTTATCTCTTTGGAAATGCATTCCGACAAAGAATCAGCGGTGCCCAGTGATTCCTCCACCTGCCTGGCTAGATCTGCCTTGCCAGAGCCCCAGCGCCCTGAGAAGGACATAGCAGACATTTTAAAATGACCGCCAAGTCCACCCATTGACACCAGTCTTCCCTGCCTGTGAATGAATTAGCCCAGGAACGACCCTTCGAGGGCCCACAGGTGGGGAGGGCCCGACATGCCCTGCTCTTCTGAGCTGCGCACGTGGACACGCCAGGTCTGAACTGCACCCGGATGGAGCTGGCCCCTCAGAAAACCTGATGGGAGGTATTTTGCCCAGGATGAAGTGACCATGCTGATGACTGGCCTCACCTGGTGTTCACAGGGGTCGTCCTGATTGCAGGAGGAGGCCAAGGAGTGCCAGGCTTCCTCCCCCGCCGAGAGGGGACGGAGGGGCCACGGAGGGCATCTGCCACTGACTCCCTTCTGATTAATCAGGCTGCTCCAATCTGTGAGTCACCATGTGGCTCCGGGAAGAAAGCTGCCTTGGGTGGCGTGATCCTGAACCGTGACGCCCATGCAGGTGACTCTTCAAACAGCAGAGGCGGCTCCCAGGGAGCCAAGTTGGTTTTTATTGTGCAAGGACACAAACTTCCTGAGAGAGAAATGGCTGCCACACAGAGACGAGAGGAGAGAAAGGCAAGCCGAGGCAAGGGTGTTGCCAGCTAGTTCTCGGGAGCCGGAGCCGGAGGGGCCCTGAGAAAGGCCATTGCATTTTTCTCTTTAAGGCCATTTGATGTAAGGACAAATACATAGCCTGGGGGCTGAGCTGAGTTTGTGTTTGACACCAGTTCCAGCCTTGATTAGCTGTGTGATCTTGGGTGAGCTCTCCATGCTTTGATCTTTCCTTTCCTCATTTGTTAGGAGGAAATAGCTCCCCCAACTCCATTTTGGAGCCTGATATACTATATCAACCTGCCTGGGCCTTGTGGTGGGCTGGGAATGGGTGTTAAAGTCTCTCCCGACAGGCAAACCCAGACCCCAGGCAGAAAGACGAAAGGTATATGCAACCTCCTTGTGATTTGGATTGACTTGTTGGAAACGTAAATCCCTGTGCGGCAGTGTTGGGGCCTGGGGCCTCGTGGGGGGGGTCCAGCCACCGTCAGCTCAGGGCAGCTCTCTGGGCTGGGTCCCAGCCTCTGTTTGTGAAGCCTTCTCCCTACTTCTTCCTGGCTTTCCACTTCTTGACCCATTGCCCATCTCTCCCACCGGGGCCCTCCGCCTTCCCACCTTGAATTTGACTTTCCTTCCTTATATTTGCTCTTGGTCCAGCACCTTGGACAATCACTGCCTCTGATCCCTTGGGGAGTTCTGTCTATTCCATTCAAGGAGAAGAATCAAATCATCAAGGAGTCGTGTTTCTGTGAAAAAAAAAAAAAAAACACACAAAATTTTAGAAAGAATGTTTCTTTGTGCAGCCATCACAGTTCAGCAGCTTCTCTTTCTTCCGAATGTGAAGCACAGATCCCGAACTGAGGGAGGGCGAGAGGCAGCCGCTCTGGGGAAGGCAGGCTCCATCCTGGCCTCAGAATATTCACAGCTAAGCCACCCAGAAGCCTGCCAAGCGACTGAGTATTTTTTAATCATTATTTCTCTCTTCTAGGGGGGAAAAAGAGTCATTTGTAGCCTGGCAACAGAGATCTGCATGTTCTTCCTTCGTGCCAAGCCATAAACACAGCCTTCTCTCTGCTCAGCCTAATGATGCTCAAAGGCCAGCAACCAGGAGAGACGGGGGTGGCAGGCCAAGGCTGCAGGCACGGGCCGTGCTAACAGGCCAGCGGTGGGTGTGGCAGAGATTGGCACCACGACCGATGGGCTTCCAGTGGAAACCCAAGGGCTCCTGGGAAGAGTCCCACCTTAGAGGCAAGGACTTCCTCCGCCCCCAAGGCTCTGTTCCTGGCACAAGTCAGCAGTGAGGCTGTGGAGCCCGTGTGGGGTGAGTGTGCTGTGCAGAAAGACTTCAGGGACAGGTGGGCTTGGAGGGGGGCTCCGTAGCCTCACCCAGCCCCACTTCTGCTAGAGCCTTTCCTTCTCCCTCCCGAGCATCCCACGGCTTGCTGCTGCTACCATCTCCCTCCTGACCCCTGGGCATCTCTTCTCTGCTTTGTTCTCCAGTCAAGGGAAACGCCCGCTCCTCACTGCACCACAACGGACTTTGATGGTTCTAAGGGAAATATTTTTGCAGCCAAGGAAGAAGCAGGCCAGAAACATGAGGGGAGTGGATGGATCCTCACCATTTAGCATCACCTAAGAAAGGTCAGAGGAAGGACTGGTTAAGAACGTGGCCTTGGAGCTAGACTAGCTGGATGCAAATCCCAATTGCCCACTCGGTGGCCATGGCAAGCTATGGACCTCTCTGAGCTTCATTTTTCTCCTCTATGAACTGGAGATAGAAACAATTCCTATAAAACGCTTGTTTCCTATTGCCAGGCCCTGCCCTGAGTACTCTAAGGATGTAATCCACCATCGTCATCATCATTATTACAATCTCTGAAATATTTTTCTGTGGGCAAGAAATATGTTCATTCAGCTCTGTCCTTTCAGAGTTGTTATGAGATTGAGCAGATGATGCATTTAGACTCACTTAAAGTTCCTGGCTCCATGGGGGGGTCCGTAATCAATGCCACCTAGTGGGACCAGGGAATAGCTCAGTGGCAGAGCACATGCCTAGGATGTGCAAGGCCCTGGATCCATCCTTGGTGCCACAAAATATATCAAATAATAGGAATGTTACCTTTGGATTTTGCCTGTGGACTAAGCTTGCAGAGGGTGCAAGTGTGCCTACCTTGTAGACTGTTGGGCTCTGTCCCTCACAGAACAGACATACAGTGGGCTCTCCAGAGGAACTAACTCCACATAGTCTAGGAGCTGCTCACCACAAATCACTCGCTCATTGCAAAAGGAGGAATAGGAATTCTGTAGTGGAGAGACCAAGCAGGTGCCACTTTGACGGGTGTCGGAACAAACAGGACCAACATCAGGACAAGCTGACATCACCAGCTCCTGGATAGGGTGAGCTGAGAAGGACACACGGCATGGCAATGGGATTCCTGCCAGCCTGTGCAGCCTGAGTCTGACCTTGGAAAACAGCAGATGACCCCAGTAGAGGGACCTTCTGAGATCACCTGGCCTGTGCACAGAAGTACCCAAGTCAAGGGAAGACCAGACAAAGAAAGGCTGAGGAAGTGACCACATCAGAGTAGACTAAAGGGAGAGGGCACCTGTGCGCCACGTGGACCTGGGCTGAGCCTGGGCTGGACCCAGGACTGCGGAAAATGGCCTAACTGACATTGCAGGGTCAGTGAATGGAATCAAAATATGAAACGGGGTAGTATTATTACATTAAGAATTGTACAATTTCTGATGTAGATCACTGAACTGCCATTATCTGAGACAGCCCTTTATCTTAGAAAATATACATTGATACACACACACACACACATATATATATATATGTATATATGTATATTCAAATATATAAGGGTAAAAGGGCAGTCAAAAGGTTCAGAAAAAATGTATACTCTATATACATAACTTTTTTTCCATATGAAATTCAGTATATTTTATATTGTGTCTACATAATTTTTATGAACCTTGTACACATATTTTTTTCTGAAATGTGTGTGTGTGTGTGTGTGTGTGTGTGTGTGTGTGTGTGCATAAGAGAGAGGTTATACCAACCAGTTATTAAGGACTCAAGGATGTTTTCATTCTTCTGATCTTTTTCAGTTTTGCCTCTCAGCTCACATTATGATTCTGAGACTCATCTCTGTGCTGTGCAGAAGAGAGGTTTGTTCATTTTGACTGCGACGTAGAATTGCATTTTCTTCTGGGTCTGTTCTCCCCCTTGCGTGCATTTCAGTTGCTTCCTCTTTGTAGCTATTTTGAGTGGTGTGGCTCTGGACATTCTTGCACGTGACTTCTGGTGAACATGTGTTTACATTTGTGTGCATGGATTCACAGGAGTGGAGTTGTTGACGCACACATTGCACATTAGTAGATACGGACGATTTTCCAAGTTGGGGGACCATTTTTCTCTTCCCAGCAGCATAAGAGCATTCCAGTAGCTCCACATTCTCATCAATATTAGGTATCGTCAGCCCTTGGAGCCCATTCTGTAGGGTGTAGGGCAATACCTTATGGGTTTAGTTTGCATTTTTCTAATGACTGTCGAAGTTGAGCCCCTTTATTCACTGGGACATACTGTTTTGTGAGGAGTTCATTCAAGTCTTTGAGAATTTTCCCATGGGCTCTCATGTCTATTGCATTGGAGGAGTTCTTTATGTATTCTGAACAGAAGTCCTTTGTCAAACACAATGTTCTCTCTGTGGCTTGTCTTTTTATCCCCTCCACAATATCTTTCATATGTGGAAGTTTTAATTTTAAACAATTCAGAACTATCAAAAATTTCCAGAAACCCATACACTAACTTTTATAAATCAGGTAGATCCCAATCCTAGGTCCTCACTGGAAGGGTTCAACCTAGAAGTTCCCAGGTTGAACTAGATGGCTTCTCCCTCCTTGGGCCCCCAGGCAAGCTGGCAGTGCTGGGGATGCCGAGGTTTGGGGAGATGGATGCGGAGAGGCACATCTCCTCCTGCAAACAGTGCAGAAAGCCCAGATGCAGAAGTCTAGCCTCCTCCTCTCCAGGGCAGCAGGAGAAATGTGTGTGTGAGAGCATCAGGCACAGTACTACCCAGAGGCTGTGTTCACTATGGACAGAGACACAGGCAGGGTTTTTTGGTTGTTGTTTTTTTTTTTTTTTCGGTCAGCTTTTGCATCACTGTGACCAACAAACCTGACAAGAACAATGGAGAGGAGGAAAAATTTATTTTGCCTCACAGTTTCAGAGGTTCAGTCCATGGTCAGTGGACTCCATAGCTCTGGGCCTTTAGTGAGGCCAAACAGCATAGTGGAAGGGCATGGAGGAGGAAAATAGTTCAGAACATGTCAACCTGGAAGCAAAGAGAGAGGAGAAAAGCTCTGCCCACCAAGGACAAAATATAAACCCAAAAGGCACTCCCCCAGTGACCTACTTCTCTCAGTCACACCACACCCGCCTTCAGTTACTGCCCAGTTCATCCATATCAGTGGATCAAACCACTGATACCCTCTTCACTTCACCTCTGAACATTCTTGCATTGTCTCACACGTGAAATTTTTGGGGGACACTTCATATCAGAACCATAATATTCCACTCTGGTCCCCCCAAATGTATGCCCATCTCAATGCAAAAGTCATTGAGTCCATTTTCAAGATCTCATAAGTCTTAACATTTCCAACATTACCCAAAAGCCCAAGTCCAGAATCTCAGTTGAGACTCAAGGCCAGTTACCTATATCCAACCATACAATGGCTCAGAGCAAACATCTCCATTCCACAGGGGAGAAGTAGGAGCAGAGAAAGAAGGGAGGGGACCCAAGCGAGACCAAAATCCATTCTGGCCAACAAGTCCTGTGGCTCCATGTCCCGCATCTAGAGCACATGGCACGGTGATGTTCTCTCCAAAGGGCTTGCACAGCTCTGTCCCTATGACCTTGCTGGTTGCAGCCCACGTGGCCTCTCTCTTGGTTTGTTTCTGCTTGATTTCTGCAGGTTTCCTTGGCAGATATCTCATGTTACTGGCCTCTTTTAATCTTGGGGGTTTTCATGGACACTTTAGCTTCCTTCTCATATCACCTTCTCAGGGGCTGCCTGTAGGGATTCCAACCCTGCTACACTTTGCCAGGTCTCCCAGGACTTCCTTTGAAGCCTTCATGACCCTCTAACTCCAGCATCTTGTATTCCTGAAGAATGAGAATGATGTAGTTGATGACAAGGTCTACTGCCATAGCAAGCATTAGCCAAGCCTCCTGGGACCATGACCTAGGTGGCTGAACATGGTTAAAAAACTTCCTAGGTCCCTAGATCTAATCTCAAAGGAATCTTTATTTTTACACCCTTGAGTCTGTGATGAATGTCATCTTATTAATTTCTGAGATGCCCTCAAGCCATCTTCCTATTGTCTCTGTGAAAAGTACTTATCCTCTCTTTAGTGGCTATGATCTCTGTAACAACCACAACTTTCTAGGCCTCAGTTTTACATTCACGTTTCTGGCCAAATTGCAAGTTTTTCAAATCTTTTTGCTCTGCTTTCTGTTCCTCATTATCAAATTAAACTTGGCTAAAAATTGCCACCAATATCTATGGCACTGCTTGAATGCTGTACTGCTTTGACATTTCTTCCTTCAAATTAATTAGTCCATCATCTTTAAATTTAGCCTCATATAAAGTCTCAGGGCCTGGGCAAAAGTATACAGCTTCTTTGCCAGAACATAACACAAATGGCTTCTGGTCCAATTCTAATAAAGAGTCCTTATCTGAAACCTCATGAGCCCAGTCTTTTTTTTAATATTTTTTTTAGGTGAACACGATATCTTTATTTTACATTTATGTGGTGCTGAGGATCGAACCTAGTGCCTCCTGCATGGTAGGTGAGCGCTCTACCACTGAGCCACAACCCCAGCCCCATGGGCCCAGTCTTTAATGTCTGCAGTCCTGTGGGTCTTCTGAGTGCCTACCAGAATCACACATTAAGCTCTGCTTATGACATTTTAAGTTTTCTCCAGCCTGCATCTCCAAACTTTTCCAACTTCCCCTCACAAACCAGTTCCCAGTGCTTCTGAACCACATGGTTAGGTTAATCACAGCAATTACCCTACTTCTTGGGATTAATTTTGGTTTTTGTCATCTTTTGCATTGCTGTGACTAATATCCCTAACAAGAACAATGTAGAGGAAGAAAATTTATTTTGCCTTGTAGTTCAGAGGTTCCGTCCGTGGTCTGTGGACTCCATAACTCTGGGCCCAAGGTGAGGCAGAGTATCATGGCAGAGGAGCATGGTGGAGGAAAGCAGCTCAGAACAAGGGAACTAGGAAGCAGAAAGAGAGCTCTGCTTACTAGGTACAAGATGTAAACTCCAGTGACATACTTCCTACAGGCACATCCTTCCTGCCTACAGTTGTCACCAGTTAATCCATATTAGTAGATTAATCCATTGATTAGGTTAAGGCTCTAATAACCTAATCATTTCACCTCTGAACATTCTTGCATTGTCTCACCCGTGAGCTTTTGGGGGAACAGCTCATATATCAACGACGACACAGGTCATGTCACAGGGTCTGCTGCCAAGTTGGGCACTGAACAGCTCAGGGGTCCAGAGACTGAGAAGTCACTCTGCTGCTGGGGTCTGGGGGAGGAGAAGAAGGCAGTGAAGGCTTCACAGAGGAGGGGACCATCAGCACGGGTTTTATTGGTTTCCTAAGAGCCTGCCAGACAGACAAGGAGCAGAAAAGCATTCCAGGTTGACAAGACCTCAGGGAGCAGAGGAGATAGAACACTTGGAATATAGAATGGGATAGAAGAAAAGGGGTGGCCATGGCTCCCAATTTCCTCATCCCTCAAATGAAAAGTTTGAATCAGACCATCTCCCCTCTGCCACGCTGTTCCTTCTGCGCTGGCTGGTGTGAAGGATGTGAAGAGGACGCAGACGTAGGCTCTGACTTTGAAGAGGAGAAAGGGAAGGACAGCTCAGAGCTCTGAGAGTCGGGGAGGTCAACTACGGAAAGTTTCCCCAAAGAGATGGCCCTGGAGTCCAGCCCTGAAGACTCCATTATCCTCCAGCTGATCCTTCAGGTGAGTGCAGTCCTGTATGACACTCTTGGAGACCCTAGATCTCTCACATGCAGAGGAGAGAGTCTGGAGTGATGACCCAGAGGACCTTGTCCCTCAAATGCCCCTGAGCCAATGGGGAGCTTTAGACAAGGCCTGATACGGTGTTCTTTCACACCAATTTTTCAAATATTGATGTGCTGGGAATTTGGAGGCAATGCAGACCTCTGGGGGACAGAGGGACACAGAGTGAGCAAGACAGAGGCTCCCTGACTTTGTGGAACTCCCTTGTCCCAGGCTGTCAGCTCCAACCCAAACTCCCATCCCATGCAGTTGTCAGAGGTTCTGCAGTCAATGCTGCGTGTGCCCTCGTAGGAGGCAGATGGTGAGGGTAAGTGGACATCCAGGCCCACCTGGGACCTCGTGGCTCCAACCCCTCGGGGTTCTCAGAAGTTCCAACTTGTCTTCTTAAACCATAGGCTCTAGTCCCAGAGAGGAGTCCAGTGAACAGGACTTCCTCCATCTTGTGGCAATCCCAGGAATGTCTTAGGGACCTCACAGTTGGCCTCCTGTGCTGTGGTCCAGCGGGCCTGGTCCTCAAACCATCCCTGCACATGTGACCCAGCTGGAGTAGCAAGGCCCTCTCTGGCTGGGCCTCTGAAGCAGACCTGCTGGCCTCAGCCAGCCACCTCTCACTTCTCACTCCCGCTCCATCCTTCTCCCACCATGGCTGCCCTGGACAAAGCTGGAGAGAGCTCTAGGAAGCCTGGTCCTGACCAGGTCCTCTGGCTGGGCTGTTTGCCAAATGTCCTGAGCTACATTCCCTCACCCCTGTATCACCCTGGTGTCAGCAAAACAACCCAGTGTGAGAACTCCCATGGGACTGGTAGAAATGTAGGGGTCACTGTGACTTGGATTCATACCTCAGGGGCTGACTGTACAATCATGGATTAGATACTTCACTGCCCTGAGATTTAGTTTTCCCATCTGCAAAGTGGGGCTGATAACACCCCTCTTAGGTTTATGAAGAGTCTCCAATGAGATGAAGGCCTAAAGGCATCTACTTTGGCATCTAAAGGCATCTTAGCCTATCTCTTGTGTGTCAGGCCCAGAGTCAGGAGCACAGTAGGTACCTAATTGATACTTGGGTGGCCCAAGCCTTTAGCCTGAGCAGCCTCCACTGGGTAGCAATCAGGCAAGGGAAATCACCACAAATGCCTTGAAAGTCTAACCCTTGGCCAGCATTTCACAAGTAGGTTACAGTTTGGCTCAAGTTCAGAATGGCTAGCCCGAGCAGGTTGCAGGGCGTTCCGGCTGGGCCACTGGGATGGATTATGTGTGTGCCAGGTAAGGTCTGGCAGGGCAGAAGATAGGTGAGCAAGACTGCAGCCCACAGAACACACAGGGATTTCTGACCAGTGCTGGGGCCCAGACTTCAAAGTGTGGGACATTTACTGTGCTCTGCACTTCCTGTGGCTATTTTAATCTAATCCTCAAGGAACTCATTGTACAGATTAGGATGCCAAGGATCAACCAAAGTCAGAAACTTATCTGGTAGTACCTTAGGTGGCAGAGAAGTATCCAGAACTCAAGCTGGCCATTTCTTCTTCTACTCAATGCTGGCCCAGACCACCAAGTATTTTCTTAACACCTTAATAAAAACTGGGCTCTGAGGCCAAACCTAGAACAATCAGGGTCTAGGAAACAATGTGAACAGAGCCCATCCCTTGTCCCTCCCTCTAAACACCTCCCTCCCTTTGTATGGAGAAGAACCACACCCACACCTTTTATTATTTTGCAGAAGTGTATTATTAAAGTGCCCAGTTGAATGCGGTAGGAATCAAAGGTCTCTGCTCCCCCAAAGCACACAAGTTGGTAGGGTAGCAGGAGCAAGAGAACCATCACAGGGTCTAACTGGTGAAAAGGGAATCAGAGAAGGGCACCGGAGAGCAGGCAGTGCCCAGGGAGGGAGGGCTGAGATGGGAACCAGCCAGCTCTGGGTTCCAATGGGCACATCCTTCTCCGCGTGTTGAAATTCCCATGGCCCAGGCTTGACGCACCAAGCTGGGCACCAGCCAGGGCTGCTCACCAAACCTATCCTCTAACGCACACGTGGTCTCATCGGGAACCAGCCCAGGGGCCCCGGGACACCCAGGCCGCACAGCTTTCCTGGTCCCTTTTGCCCGCCAGAAATCGCCGCCACCATCAGTGACTCTGGAACTGGAAATCCCAGGTGGTTCCGGGATCCGCAGCGTGGAGACAAAACGTTCTCAGGACCGTTCCCTAGCAACCCAAGCTGCTCACAGCCCGCAGGTCCGCAGATGACGCCCTTCCATCCATTTGCACCGAGGCGTCCCTTTTTAGGTGCTCCGGGACCCTTCCTAATGTCCCTTCAATGATCCACGAAGCCATTTGCTTAGAAAATCTCCTTCCCTCCCTCCTCCCGCCCCCGCCCCCGCCCTTACGCCGGCGTTTAGCGCAGTGAACCCTCTGCGGCAGGCGCAGCGCACGGAACCCTGGGTGGCTTGTCGAACAAAGGCCTCGTTCCACGGTGGCGGCGGCGGTGTGGGGTGACTTCCCTTGCGGTGATGCTGCCCGCCGTGGGCTGTGCCGGGAGGGGGCGGGATGGATGGGATCCAGAGGACCAGAAGCAAAACAAGCCCAGCGCCAGGCAGAGGGGGAGGCGGGGAGGAGGGGAGGCGAGGGGAAGGAGGGAGAGGAGGAGTTGGGAGGGGAGGAGGGGGAGGAGGAGGAGGGAGGGGAGGAGGGGGAGGAGGAGGAGGAGAGGCCACTTCATTTATTTATTATGATGCCAGTTGTAGTGTCGGTCTCATGTGTGGGGAGCAGACTGTATTTTATGTTTTAATCCTCCAAGCTGTGTGTGTGGGCTGGGGATAATTACATTGAAAAATGTGTCTAATATGCGGAAGGTTCTTTTTGTGGGGAACGGGAATGCTCCAGTGGAATATCTTCCTCATGGCAACCGATGCCTTTTCCATAAGCCGCTCACAAGGTGCCAGTAATTGGGAGTGCTGCGGAAGCCTGCCCGCCCCCCCCCCCCCCCCCAGTTGGGCCAAGGCCTTCTCTCTTGTAGGGAGGCCTCGGGATCCAAGGAACAGGGCCTGCACCTTCCCCTCACCCCCACCTGCCTGCCAGCCTGGTGGGTGACAGGCAGGATACAAATGGGAGGCCTGATTGCTTTCTTGGCCACAGCCTAGGGGCCGGCGCTAGAGGATTGGGGGGGGGGATGACAAGCAGGCTGCTGGGAGACAGAGTGTTGCTGTGCGTGCTGTCTGTGAGCAGCATGCACACACACACATGCATGTGCATAATGGAGGGGCACAGGCATCCAGCCCCACCCTCACACATGCCCCCAGCCACACAGAGACACATGCACACACACGCTCCCACATCCACACATCCTGCACGCACACGGGCACATTCACACCCATTCATACACAAGTGCACACGCGCACACGCTTTCAGGCACAATGCACACGTGCACAACACGTTTGCATGTTCACATGCACGTTTACTTCTAGAGCCACACACATACACACACTTTCACATGTGTGTTCGTTTACTCTTTGTGCGTGAACACTCCTTTCCATTTTCTCTCACACGCACCTTTGTGCTTACACAGGCGCACACACTAGGGCTCGTGTGATCTGACAATTGCAAAGTGGTATCAGAAATATCTCCAGTGACATCTGCCTTCCTTAGAAGGCCACAAAAAAAAAAAAAGAAAAAAGAAAAAAAAAATCCACAGCCCCGCTCTCCTCAGTGTTTGTTTTTCGGGACACATGCCTTAGTGCCTGCACTGCTCACTTAATTCAAGCCACATGGCAAGTGTGCAAACTTTCCTTTGGCTCGTGGGGACTGCTGATTTGATGCCTGTTTACTCAGAAACTGCAGATCCAGTGGAAAAATACCCCAGCCTACTGTGATGCCAATTAGTCTCTTCCCGCGGTGGGCTGGGATCCCCACAGGAGATCCACAGGGCGGACAGCTCAGTCCTCGAAAAGCCCGGCAGTGATGAATAGGGCCTCTGGCTCCCTTGGGACCTGGCCAGTTATTTTGTAGGAAATTGAATTTCTTGGTGAGTTAGAAGATGTGCTAATGAGTGCTAATGTGGGGCTGGGAGGGCTGAGGGTGGGCTCTGGCCTGGGCATCTTCCGGGTCAGCTTCCACAGTACCTCTGTGATCCCTGGATCATCCTTTCCTCCTGCTCCTTCTTCTGGGTCCAGCACAATTCCACCCCACACATGCTATTATCCACCCCCCCCCCCCAGCACTGCCCTGGCTCCTTCCTAGGCCCTCCTATCTCTCTCCTGCATCTGTGTTGACAAACGACCCTCCCTCCGTCTGAGACACCCAAACTCTCCATGGGAAGAATTCCTCAGCCTGGGCTTGCAGGCCGTTCTCTGAGGTCGGCCCACCTGTCTGGCTTCAACTCTTCTTAGTTCTCCTCTCTGTACTTTGTTGGCCAGAGTAGCACTGGCTAATGTTCCCTGAGCTCCTCTGGTCCTGCCCCTGGGCCAGCCCGCTGGTCAATTATAGAAGGTCCCCTACCCTCTGTCATCGCCTCCTGCAGGGAAAGGAGTGGTCAAACTGGAGGGCAGCTCTGCAAGGCCCAGGGTTCCTTGGCTTCCTGCAGCTGCCCTGAGTTGTCTCCAGCTGTGTTCCCCTTTGTCCATGCTGCGTCAGCCACCCTGTCCCTCTTCAGATGACTCCGAGATGCCCCACGCAAGGCCTTTGCAGTGCCTTCTATGGCTGCCTGGAAAGTTCTCCATGCAGACACCTACTGACTCAATGGGTCATCTTAAACATCTCCTCTGTGAGTTTGCGCTGGGCCACCCCCAAGTCCCTGGCTCTCTCTGTAGTTCTTAATGCCATGTGACCCCTATACATGTGCCTGCAAAGTGTGCTTTAGAAAGACACATACTGAGGCTGTTTGGTCACTGCTGTTTCTCCTGAACCCAACATAAGGCCACACAGTGGGGACACTGCTCCACAATTATTGAAAAATATTTGAGAAAATCAATACCTAGCCTCCAGCTCTCACCTGACCCTCTCAGCCTGTCCCCAGGATGGCCTATTCTGGATCCATCTTGGGCTGGCACAAAGAATTAAACTTTTCTATTATTATTGTTTTCAATTGATACTTCCTAGTTGTACATGTGTATGGGGTGTAATGTGACGTTTCCATGTTTGTATACGTTAGGGAATGATCAAATCGGGGTAACAGGGTCTCTATCACCTCATCCACTTACCATTTCTTTGTGGTTAGAGCCTTCAGAAACCTCTTTTCTACCTATTTTGAAATATAAGACACATTACTGTTAACTGTTCACCCTACTGGGCAATAAAACACTAGTGTTTCTTTCTTCCATCTATGAACTTCACTGTCTTCAAAGTCTAAGCATGTGTCGAGTTCTTGGTACGTGTTGTCTCAGAAGACACAGCCAGAGTTTAAAAATTGAACATACATTGAGAATTTTTCATATATTTTAAAGTATTTCACAGGCACTCTGACCTGTTATTCACTAAAACACAAGGAATTAGGCAGTACTGTTATCCCCCATGGCACAGATGAGCACACTGAGACTCAGAGAGGTGAAGTGACACATCTGGGTCACACAGGGAATGGGGTAGTGATCAATTCCTAACAGGAGGAGAAGGATCAGGACCCATCAAGGGCCTGGGCTCCAGCAGCAAGGTAGCAAGCCGGGCTCCCCCTCCCCACCAGAGGGATCCCACCCCACTCACCTGCAGGGAGAGGGTGCAGGATCCCTAGGGGGATACAAGCTAGGGGGAAAGTGCACTCTTTCTAGGCCTGTTCCTGGAGTCCAGAGGCACAGGACTGTTTGGCTCCCCAGCATCCTCCAGAGCTCAGCCTGGATCTGGGGACGTTGCCACTCGGTGTCCTCCCAGACACTGTGGCGCAAACAAAGCCGAGGTGCTGCTACAGACACACGGGGCGGCGGCTGGAAACAGGGCCGTCTGTACCTTTCAATGCTGTCGTCTCATTAATCTTGTACCTCTGCAGTCCTTCTGAAGAGCGCACTCACAGCGGCTCATTCATTACGCCTCTAATAACAGCGGCAGGCCCGAAAGCACCAGGCTGCGGAGGAGCTGGCCTCTGCAGCTGCAGAAAGCCAATACCTTTTAAAATACATTTACACAGCAATAAATAAAAGCGGTCTCAGTTTACCTCTTTATTAAACTCTATTTGTGCGTCGGAGTTAAGGGCTGCATTTGTGTCTTGCTATTCAAATTTATTCGTGCGCGTCTCCTAGGCTGGCCGCATTTATTCCATCAGGCAGTCAGGGTGGCGGGAGTGTAAGGGGGCCTTTCATCACCAAACTGCCCTCAGGAAGGGCTGCTCCAGGCTCCTGGGCTCAATTTGGCCACCATGAAGACCACCCCCATTATCCAGAGGGGAAAACGAAGGCAGAGAACCATCAAGACGTCGTTAGTCTTACCCAGCAACCAGCAGACGGATGACCTGAGGCTGACGGATCAATGCTCCCCAAATTCTGGGGCACAGAGCTGGCCCCCTAAAGGGGTTGCCTCGTCTTACATGTAGTTCCGGTTCCCCATCCACGACACTGGAGAGTCACGGGCCAACCAGCCTAGGAAGTGCCCTGAGACAGCACGGAATCCATTCAAACTGATTTTGACCTTGGACATTCACTCTCTCAGTACCCGATCTGTTTGGAGGAACCAGCATCCTGTGAATCAGTTTGCCGGCAGCTCAGGATGAGCAATCTGGAAGGGTTTTTTTGTTGTTGTTGTTTTCTATTTGAGGAGCTTGTGATTCCACCATGAACAATTTCTTGCCTCCCCAGGCGGTTCCGAGTTACCTAAGATGCCTCCTGCCTGACCCTCAGGGGGTCTATCTTATTTGAGAACCCCAGAATCTCTGGGAAAAGACTCCCGGGGATGTGCAAGCAGCGGGGTTGGCAATACACCTGATTCTGAAGCTGGGGGGATGCCTCTGCCCTTCCCATCTGAGTGCAGATGTGGTGGGAAGAGGCCTCAGGGCCCAGGACACAGTCCTTTACTCAGGCTGGAGCAGGGGTGCAGCAGAGTGCGGGCTGGTGGTGAGCAGAAGACCCAGGTTGGTGGGCTGGGACTCCCTGGGCAGGGGCGGAGTGGGCAGAGTGCCAGGAGGTTCACCTGAGGGTTCCAGAGTACCTGGCCCTGGATCCCTGTGGAGATGAATGCCTTACCTCCCAGCAAGATCTAGCCACAACGCAACTGCTCCCCAACTCACCGGGGGAGTTCTTACTCACCTGGGGTCACCACAGTGGCTTCCCTATATGGAGAATGGGGACATGCCAGGCAATACCTCCAATGGAACAGCCGAGTGCCGAGGCAGCAGAATGATCATCCCCATTTCATGAATAGAAAAAGTAGACACAGAGAGGTGGTGTGCCTTGTCAGAGGCCACACAGCTACCCAGGATTCCAACTTTGGAATCCCTTCTGATTCATCACCTCTGCATTGCTGTCCTTCCAGAAGAGGTGTCAGGAATTATCTGAGCACTAATGGCCTCCAGGAGCTTCTGAGGGATTCCTGCCTTAGGGAGTGAGGGTGCTCTGTGTGGGCAGACTGTGGAGGGGCCCCCTCAGTTCTACAACCTACCACCAGTTCATACTTCCAAATGATGCTGAATATTGTGTTCCTTTCCCCCAAGATTTTCTACTATAATCTGTCCTTACCCTTCCATTCTCTCCCATCATATTCCCAAGAGGGATCTGCCCTGGGTGTAGTGGAATGGAAAGTGGCAAGAGACCAGTAGGTGAGGATTCTAGCTCAGGACTTGTGGCTTCTTTGGCTGCAGGATCTTGGGCAGGTAACTTCACCTCTCCAAGCCTGTTGAAGCCAAAGCATGAATCTAGGTCTCCTGTATTACTCCAAGCCTGGAGCTGTGACTTCTTTGGAAGGAAGAGCTTTAGTGTTGGTCTCAGGCTTGCCTAGAGCCTGGCTTGCTGATGTACAAGCAGTGTCTTTTCAGGGAAACTGCTTCACCTCTGTGGCTTTCCACACTGGAATAAGGCTGGAGAAAGGCACACTTCATCCACAACACAGGGTCATTGTAAGGACTGAACACACAAGAAACACCCCATGCCCTCAAAGAGCAAGTGCACAAATAAATGCAATGATCTAGCTCCCTTCTTTCCTTTTAGCTTCTGGGTATCTAGGCAGTGTGTTAGTCAGCTTTCTATCACTGTAACAAAATACCTGACATAACTCATGAAAAGAAAAGGTTTGATTTGGCTCACAGTTTTAGGGTTTCAGTTCATGATTGATTGGCCCTGTTGCTTTAGGCAGCACATCGTGGCAGGAGCATGGGGGACAGCAAACTGTTCACCCAAAGGCAAGGAAGCAAAAAGGAGGAAAGAGAGGATTGAGGCCCCGTAGTACCCTGAAGATGCATCCCCAATGACCTAATGTCTGTCTCCTACTAGATTCATCTCTCAAGGATTCCCCATGACTCTGGGGATCAATCATTTGTCACCTGGGTCTTTGGTGAGGGAGTCAGTTCTTTTTAAGATCAGAGTCAAAGGAGCACAACCTATCCACTGGCTGGTAGAACTGATGTGACCAGGTCATGCCAATGGAGTGGCCCAGAGTGCTGATCACCAGCTGTGTGGCCAGGGACTGGACTGTCCTGGACACTCTTCTCTCCCCACCATAGGAGCAGTAGATGGAGCCCAGTCCTCACCAAATGGCTCAACAGTCATTCTCAATCCGATTTTCCCTGTGGGTGGAGATCCAAGTACTGGATCTCCAGTTGTCCCTGCAGTTACAGGTGGCCATGGAATCAAGTTTTGGACAGTAAAACATATATATGTTTTTTTTTAAAATGCCTTAATCTCTAGGGTGGGTTTCTGGAAGGACTGGGAGTGAAGGCCATGCTGTCTGACTCAGCTGTATGTGTGTGTGTGTGTGTGGGGGGGGGGTTATGTGTGGGTATGTAGGTCAAAATGATCAAATTGTGCCCTTGAAATAGCATGATTTGTCAGATGTCAGTTACACCTCAAAGCTGTTTTTAAACTCTGGTGGGTGTGGTGGGAAAGAGATTTTCCTGACGAAGGAGAGCTTCATGAAACATGTCTTCCTTTTTTTTTCTTTTCCTGCCTCAAATGCAGGTGAATGTCTGAAGCCCAAATGGGCATCTAACAACAGAAATAGCCAATGAGTTAGAAAGACCAAGAGAGTCCTTGAGATGTAAATCCTAAACCCAACTAGAAGTCACCTTCTTGTTAGAGGAGGAAAATAAAAACCTGTTTGTTTACATCTCTGTGAGTGTCCCGGTTCCTTGCAGCCCAAAGCCTTCCTACCTGGACCTGGGCATGTCCTCCCTATGTGCTGAGTAAACACAGGAAGGGTTGGGAAAAGCCATGAGTGGGAGGAAGGATGGGTCTCTATGGGCTGGAGTGACCAGGGTCTGGAATTAGAAATGATCTTGGAAATGGGGGGGGCAGGCTTTTGCTAGGAAGAGAAGGCACAGTTGGTGGGTCCCAGCAGGGAGAACCACAGGAGCCAAGGGCAGAGAGATAGGAATGAGCAAGGCATAGAAGTTCTGCCAGATCAACCCACCCTCCGGAGCAGAGGCAGGCTCCACACCCTCCCCCCATCTTGGCTAATAAGCCATCCCATATTTTCCTTTCCTCCCCATGTTATTTTTTTTCCTAGTGGCAGAAAATTACAGCTGACAAGTGGCAATTGATCTCTTCACATTATTTTGAAGCAATTATATTGAAATAGGAAACAATGCTTCTAGGACAGAGCCCGATAACAGACTCGAACACAAAGCTCCCTCCAAGATAGATAGGGAAGGCCAATTTGCACTGCATAGAAACTGACCAAATTTCCTTCCCCTGAAATTACAGTTAATTATTGCCTGGCAATCTTTAAAGATAACTTCTGCTTCAACCCAAGGGACAGAGAACAGCCCCGAGTCCACAGTTTGCCCTCAAGAGGGGCTGGGAGCCTTGGGAGCCAATAGACAGCCCTCAAACCTCTATATACCAACAGGGGCTCTGTGGACCTAGCTCGGACACACAAAACCAGCTTCTGCATGAAGTAGGATGATTTCCCAAACTGAGGACCCTTAAAAAAGAAAAAAAAACCCATCTTTCCATAGGCCCCTAATAATGACTTAAATGATTGTATGAAATGTTAATCAAACCTATACAAAGCCAGGAATAAACCTCTGCTTACGGCTTATTCATGATGGGAAAACTAAAACATCACTGCAGATTTCAAAGCAAGTGCATCAGTGATGTCCATTTAATAAAAAGGTGTCCTGCTGCCTTTTCTGCAGCTGAATTTGCACCTGTGACCTGCATGTGATGACACTGGTGTAGCCAAACTGAATTTTCCTTGCCCTATTCCCCTGGTGGTGGGATGCGACCATCTCCTCCACTTCTGTCTGTTGGAGCCTTGCAGTGTCCATGCACAGGGCATGCCACGGTGCCACTGGGGGGGGGGGTGAGGAAGGCTTGGATGGCTTTTCCCGTATTCATTAACCCACAGCAGTCAATATGGTGGCAGTGTGATTGTCAACCCAACAGGACATGTGATAGCGCAAAGGGCACTTTGGAGTAAGGCGTCATTTAGAGTCATGGTTCTCAACCTCGGCTGCATGCTAGAATCTCTTAGGGGGATGAGAAGATGGCCGTGCTCAGGCCACACCTCAGCCCAGTTAATTATACTCCTGGGTAATCCAATGTGGTCAACTCAAGAACCAATGATCTAACCATCTTCTCAAACTTTAGCTTGCATGAGAAGCATGTGGAGGACTTGTGAAAACCCACAGGGCCAGCCCCATCCCCAGAGTTCCTGTTCTGTGGGATCTCGGGTGGGTAGACTGAGCAGCCAGCGTTTCTCACAGGTTCCCAGGTGCTGCTGAGCTGCTGGTCAGGGGACTGTGTTTTGAGAATCAACCATTTCAATAATCTGAATCAGCTTCTATTCACTTGTTGCAGATTATCATAGAATTAAAAGATTTACATCAAGAACCCACGAATCTCAGAGAATGCATCTGAGAACCTCAAACTTCAGTTTAAGAAATACCCATGGAATAGACCCATGTTTGGATTTGGAGTCCAAACAAGCAGGACTTGGATCCCACCTCTACTCACGTACCACTATGTGGTCTCTGGTAAGTCATTCACCTCTCCGTACCCATCTGTGACTTGGTGGGATCATGGAGTCCATCTCAGAGAGCTCGCTGCACACAGCCAGGCCTGGTTAGGTGGTGAGAAGGTGTGGGTTTCGGTCCCAGCTCTCTGTTTGCAGGCTGTGCCATCTCAGTCAAGATGCTTATCAGTACTATAAAGATGAGCCAAGGGCTGAGAACGTCTGGTGACTTGTTCCGAGGCTCAAATACATGCAACCTCGCTTTCTAAACTGTAAAGCACCAGATGACTTATTTCTTACGTTGAAAGGTATTCTGAAGGTAGTAGTGACACTTGTAGAAAAGTTTACAAAGAACCCAGTCTCCCTAATCGCATTCTTCTTTCCACATTTGGGGTGGGTCTTCCTAAAGGTGAACCCCACTCACCATTTGTCAAGAAACCTCTGAATCTGCAAAACTAAAAAAATGACCCAAAGCTCCAAAAACATCTGCTAGTGGATGGACCAAAGATCTCCCCAGTCTCCAGCATTTGCCCCAAGGGAAACAGCTGGAATGAGCCCCTTCTTTATCTGGCTCTCAAAAGATGCACAACTTTTAGTGGATGTTCCAGATGTCGGGGGAAAGAAGATTTCTTAAAAATGAGGAAAAATAGAAGTTCAGCAAAGGAAGAGAAAGGAGACCTCTTGAACTTCAGAGGACCGGCTACTGGCCATCCCTTCTCTGTGATCCCACTCGGTCACACCCCTCAGCCAGCATGGGAACAACGGCAATTTTGATGCTGCTGTCCCCAAACCAGAAGCTCCTCGAAGGTGGCTTTGGTTCTCGGCACATTTGCCGTCTAGCCTGCATCTTGTGCCTGACACACAGCTGATGCTGCAGACTGCGGAATGAATGCTTAAATGGCTGAAAGATAAAGGGTGCTGCAGACAAGCCGGCAGAGCACAGCGAACTCGCAGCTCAGATACATGCTGACGTTTCAACATCGGCAAGAGAGAGGAGGGGAAGGTATTTTACGAGGAAACCAAGAGGGAGCTAGGAAAATCCTGTAATTGAGTAACATGACAGCAGATGAATTTCAGTTTAAGGGAACAATTTAAAGTGCTCGCATGAGCTGATGAGTTTTGAATTAGTCGTAACCTTTGAGGGAGAAGGGAAAATTGAAATGAGAAAGAGAAAGAGAGATAGAAAAGATCTTGATGTTGCTTTAGACCACTCAATGAAGAAGGCAGAATGCAGTGGCCAGTGTTGCAATTAAGATGTTCAGCGGTGGCGCACACCTGTAATCCCAGCTGCTCTGGAGGCTGAGGCAGGAGGATCGAAAGTTCAAGGCCAGCTTCGGCAGCTGAGCAAGCCCCTAAGCAACTTAGCAGGACTCTGTCTCCATACAAAAAAATAAAAAAGGTTGGGTAAAAAATAACAACAAAATAGTTCAGTCTAAATGAGCAGGCAAGAAAGGAGAAGGGGATTATTTTAATATCTACAAGAGAAGTCTACCAAGAGGGAGGCTGGGATCATCCCCTTCCAGAAAGGAAGAAGGTCAAGTCCCAGGTTGTGAACAGCAATGCATTCAAAGACCCTTTTATGGAAAACTGAAAAATAGCAGCTGGGAACAGAGGAAGGGGAGTCCAAACCAGGAAATCCCATTTTCCTTATTTCATCTGTCAGAAGACAACAGTCACTCAGAATGCAACATCCCAAACCTAAGCCAGAAAGAAGGAAATCACTTTTTCTGGGTGGTGTGTGATTAACCTTTGGAGCTACACAGCAATTTCATTTTACTGTGACTTCTCACTTAAGAAGATTCAAAAATGAAAATTAAAGATGGGGTGTTCATGAGAGGTTATTCTCCCCAGGATGTAACTAGCAGGGGCCATCAATTCTCAAATCCAAAGGAGCCAACTGGGGCCAAGCAGAACATCTCCGCTCCTTGGAATGTCCAGCACATAGAATGAGATGCTTTTAAGGGAACAAGTCTGCTTTCTGAAGCTGTTGCCTTTGGTTATAGAGGGGAAAGATGATATGAAAAGTCAACTGTGAACTTATTCCTGCTCCTTCTCCAAGGCAAATAAAGAGTTTCCTTTTTTTTGGTTTATCCTGATCATGACCTTGACTCTCACAAAACATGCACACTTTCTTAAGATATTCTCTCTCTCGTTTTCTCTCTCAGTTTGGGAAGCATTTCTCAAAATTGTTGGAAAAGCCATTTGAAGAAAAAAAAAAAAGAAAGAAAGAAATCCTTAGCTCACAGGTGATCAATTACCCTGGGCAAAAACCCATTTGAAAGTCATCTCAAAAAAGCAGAGGAGCTGGGCTTGAATGCTTAAACAGACATGACAGGCCAACTTGCAGGTGAAAGATCTGCTTTGGCTCCTAATACAAATAGCTGCGCTAGCACCACAGGCTGAGGATAACACACTCTCCACCTTGAATATGCTAAATGTCCTCATTATTCACCACACATGCAGACTGGCCAGGCTCTCTGTTTAAATGAGAGATGGGGCACAAGGCAGTTGACTAGAGTCAGTGACAAGCATGCTTCAATTTAAGCAGACTAACTCACAGAACGTCCAATTCCCAAATAGGAGAAAGCAGGAGACTGTATTGGAGTCCCATTTGATCACAGTGGTCATTGAGACCTCTTTTTCCCTGAGTGTGATACCACCTCGAGTTGTGACCTCAGGTTGCCTGCAGCCTTCATCAAACAGTGGCCTCTACTGGTAAGGTTTAATATTGCAGCCCAGCTTGAGTAGACCTGGTCATTAAAGTAGACATGTTAAGGCAGGGTTTTCTAGGGTATCAAAATGTTTCTGTGGAAATTCTTGGTTGAATATGAGGAGAAATGGAAAGACACCAATGGCCATGCTAAAACAACCCTCAAAAGAGAGGTGTGCCAAGGACTGTGGAGTTCCAAAAGGGTGGCAACACATAAACAGGAGTCTGTAACACAACTATTCATGCCAGAGAGAGCAGATGTTGGCACAAACCCTTATTTTAAAAAAACATTCTTTGCATCAGTACTTTGAGATTTGCAACCTAACTTTGTTACAGAAGCCAATGAGAAAATGATTTATTTTGTTATCCTCTCATGACCAACTTAATATTTTTTGTTGCATAATGCTGTCACACTAGGGGTACCTTGTGATTGTTAAGGTACAAAGAACAAGTCAAGAAAACAAAGGCTCACCTGTCAAGATGGTTCAAAACTTCAAGCCAGAAGGATGAGGTGTGGTGCACAGAAATGACGCATTAAGCAGGGAAGGTCTGGGAAAGCCATCACACCCATATTTCTCACTGCTCAGGAGCAACTGAGGGTCATAGGATGGTGACACTTCTTCAAGGGCCTTTGAGCAGGATACTAACCTAGTTATGGATAGATGCAAGGCTACCAGTCCAGATCCTTAAAACTTGATAGGCTGGCTCCTGGCTTTTCCAGTGACCTTTCCATTTAAAGAGCTCTCCTCTAATCCCTTCAAGAGATGATTTCATGTTGGAATATTCCCTCAATCCTGCACCAAAGTCTATTTCCCAAACTATCTGTCCCCCCAAGAATTGGCTGGGACTTTGATTCAGGAATTAGGGTTAGGGTAACCTTATGCCCTTCTAGTGGCACTAACCCAGAAAACTGAGTCAGTGTGTCAAGGTGGAAGGTTGAGCACTCGAGAGCATGGAAGCCCCCCCAGCCCACTCTGAGCCCTCTTCTAGCAGGAGTCCCTGTCCTGCTGCCCAGCCCCCAGCCCCTCTTGTTAGAACTTCAGTGCCCTTCAGGAGACAATTAGAGTCATCTTAAGGAAAGCTGAATGCGAGGGAATGAGCCTCCATGGACTCAAGAGCTTCTTCCCTCCCAACATGCCTTATGTTCCTCATAATGGATCCTTTCTTTAAACATTACACCCCTCAATTAGCTCATAATTGCTGTCCGTGCCATATGAATAATGCATTGTGCAATGCAAATCCAGGTTCCCTGGCACTGGACAAATCACAAGCTGTTGAAGAAGCTGGCATAATTACCAAAACAATCCCAGGAACCCTGGGGGAAATGAGCATCCTCTGTCTGTCCTTCCACCCTGCCTTCCCACTGCAGCCTGGGGTCACCCCCACCCCACCTGGATTCTCTCAATAGTTTCTGCATTTGGAGTGTGTACCGTGTGCCAAGCAAAGTGCTCACGTGCAACACACTTTACCATTTTAATTCCTCACCAGCGCATGAGGCAGATCTACGTTTCTATAAAGACCTATTTCTTCTGGAGCTTGTGGGTCTCACAGTGCAGGGTTTGGTGAGGTTCACTTTTGCGGTATAAATGGAAAAGAGGGTTTGTTTTAGCCAGTGACAAATGTCATGCCAAAGGGTGGCTTAGAGCTGTGAAAAAGAACAGAGAGGGCACTTCAGAAGCCCTCAATGTGTTAATGATCAGGCAAATTACATATATAGAAACTACTTCTTTAAACCTCTAAGGCAGGGTTAAGAAATATATTCATAAGCATTACGATTGCACTTATCTCACATATTCAAATTCACATATGCCGATTCGCCACTGTCTATCCTTTCATACGGTCCTTTGACATCACTTGGTTAATGCGTGTACATACACGTGTGCATGTGGTCATATCTGTCTGTTCATAACGGTCATTTTGCACCCAGTAGTTCTTACCTTCCTTCTACCACCATTTCTAGATTTTCCATAAAAGCATTTTCCATAAAACAAATTATTCTCTAAAAGTTCAGACAGCTTTGAGGAGGTGTTTATCTTCAGACTCTGTGCATGTTTGAAATAAACTGACTGAGGCATCTTCTTTATCCTACTCCTCTTTCGGGAAATCAAGTTGAGCTAAAGCTTTTAATTATTCACTCAATTCCTCATTCATCTATTCTCTCTTCAAAGGTTTATTTAGGCCCTATTATGTGCCCCCATTTTGAGCAAGGAGATAGTGTTGCTAAAGATAAATAAGGTGTGATCCCTATCCCTGCTTTCTAAGTAATTTGTGGTCTGCCAGAGGAGACAGAGGGCCCCTGTAGCTCAAACTGACTACTTGCACTTGGGGTTTAATAAAGGGAGCAGAGGACAAGGGCTTTGAAGCAGACAGGCTTGATTTCAAATCCCCACAGCACCACTCACTAATTTTATGATCATTATGGAGCTCAGTTTCCTCATCTGCAAAATGGGAGTAAGTAATAGTTCAAACTTATAGTGCGAGGAGCGCTCTTGACAGAGCATTTTAGAATTAATTTATATTTTTCAAATATCAGGCATATATCAGTTTGAATTTTAACTTTAAAAAAATAAGTTTATGTAGAACAGATCCTTGAAGGACACTCAGAGATTTATTCATCCTGCTCTCTGCCCAAGGATGATTCACTGATCTCATCTGACTCTTACTTTCTTCATTGGACAAAAGAAGAATAGAGAGCCCTTAAGATAGCTTTGATATTGAAAAGTCAATTATTTTTGAAGGTAACAAATTATAAACCTCCCTGGTTGTCTTCCCATTGGAAGGAAATAGGATTTGGGTCAGGCCCAACGGGGTGGATGGAGAATGGGTGGGTGTTACCCAGTGGTTTGTGAGTGATGTGACCAAGAGACAGTGGGGAGCCAAGGTCAGGCAAAGATCCCATATCCAACTTGGAAGGTGAGAGAGACTTCAAATAGAAGAGCAACTTCAGAGTTGGTGGCAAAAGAGATTGAGAGATTACTCAGAACACTTGGAATGGAACCACTATTTGACCCAGTTGTCCCACTTCTCTGCATATATACAAAGGACTTAAGATCAACAGTGACGCAGCCACGTCAATATTTATGGCAGCTCAATTCACAATAGCCAAGCTATAGCACCAACCTAGGTGCTCTTCAACAGGTGAATGGATAAAGAAAATGTGGTTCATATACACAATGGAATATGACTTACCCATAAAGAAAAATGAAATTATGGTATTTGCATGTAAATGGATGGAACTGGAGAGTATCATGCTAATTGAAATAAGCCATTTCCCCCAAACCAGAAGCAGAATGTTCTTTCTGATACATGGATGCTGACTCACAATAGGCAGGGGTCGGGTAGAGAGGAGGGGAGGTTCATCTGATCAAACAGGGAGGCGTGGGGGAAGGGAAGAGGGATGGGAATGGGAAAGACAGTAGAATGAATTGGACATAACTTTCCTTTGTTCATAGATGAATATACAACCAGTGAAACACCATATCATGTTCAACTATAAGAATGGAATCCTCATTAGACTCAGTTATACTCTATGTATATGTAATATGTCAAAATACTCTCTACCGTCACATATCTTCAAAAAAACAAGTAAAAAAATAAAAGCACCCAAAGAGAGAGAGAGAGAGAGAGAGAGAGATTAATGTGGGTTTCAGGTAGACGAGGCCACCTCTCCACATGGCAATTTCTTCATTCATTCCACTCATGCAACAAATATTTCTTTAGTACTGACTGACTACTCTCCAGGCTGTGCTGGATGTTGGCATGCAACATGACTAAATAGGCCTGGTCCCTGTCCTCATAAGATTTACAGTCTAATGGGAGAATCGGGGATGGGAATTAACCAGTGAGGCTGGGGGAAGAGCTTCCATGAGCGAAGGGCACTGTGAGATGCCCTTCTGCTCCGAGTCGGGGAGCGGAGACGTTCCTTCAAAGGGCTGATCAAGACACAGAAGCAATTTCATTTTGTCTTCACTTAAACATGGGTTTAGATGCAAATGTATGGGAGTATCAAAAGATTTCCGGCTCCAAGGTTCTAGAAACTGCTGCTGTCATACCTGTTTCTTGTGGATGGACTCAGATTCGAGTCCAGATTCCTGCTTTTCCTAAATCAGCTCTTCCGGGACTTTAAAAGCCAGGAATTGTTCCTTTGAGCAGAAACTGGACATGAGCCCTGGTTCGTCTTACATGGAGTCTCCCTCAGGTCCCCGCACCCTGCCCAGGACCTTCCTGAGGACCCCTGCTTCTCTGCTCACAGAGAAAAGGGGGAAGGCAAAGAATGGAGGAAGCGAGAATCCTGAACTTCACTATTGTTCTTGTGCCTTTCAAAATGTGCTAAATAGCAAAGTAGTTTCACCAAATGTCAATAAGCATGACGTAGAGAGAAAAAGGGGTTCAGAACTCCATGAGTCTGGGAAATCGAGTTAACAATTTTTGCAGGCTTTTATTACAGGACTTATCTTGAGCCTTTGTTATCATGTTGTGCTTTGTCAGTCTCTAAGATATCATTTGTAATATTTTCCAAACGTGTTTGATCATGAAACATGGTTTTCCTGGAATAGTTCTTGGGATGGATTGTTTCAGAATTTGTTTTGGTAAGTGTTTTTTTTTTTTTTTATTTTTTAATGTAAGCTTAAAGTCAAGATTGAAAAATGGAATGAATTTCAGAGATGACTTTGTCCTCACCTCTGATGCTAGAGGAATCTAGATAAAAGCCAGTGATCTACATCTACTCCTCTGGCCTGACCGTACGTTTGTCTCTTCCACTGTGAATGCTGTGGATTATAGGAGAGAGAAGCACTGAAAAGGAATAGGAGATGGCTGCACTTGTTGAGGATTCAATGCTGTATGAAAGGCCTCTGGTGCTGAAGCAGTGTTCAGTAACTTATTAGCCTCCCCCTTCTCACCCCAAGGAATAAACATCAAACTTTATATAAATATTCTATATGCAAATATTCATAGAGAATATTAAAATGTGAGGTTTTGTCCTCATTTCTAAGGGAACATATTAATCCAAGTGAGACACTGTGTTCAATCCTGCTGATCCGAGTTTCGGCAATGTTAGTTCTCCCAGGAAGTTGTTCTATTTTATAACCTGGTGTTAAACGTCATGAAATAAAACCACTCTGGAGTTTATCATCCTTTATAGGAAGGTAGGTTTCAGAATTAGAGCATTTCAAAGTTTGGGCTCCCTGACATTTTAGTCAAGCAGAAATAGACTCCATGGGCCAGCGCTGGGCTGGGGGTGACTTGCTTTAAGTTATTGCCTGGACTCAGCAGCCCCCGGGAGCTCCTACCTGTCTACTGTGGGCCCTTCTTCCAAGTTAACATCTCCTCTCTTCTTCTCTTGGAAACTTAACCCTATCGTGCTGAAGTGCTTACTGGTAAATTCTCTGTGCTTCTGCAAACCCAGGAAACTTCCAGGGATTTTGGCCTCCTCGTTGATTTGAGAAGATATTGATTGTTGAAAAGAAAAAAAAAAAAAACCATCCAGCCTCAAAGTTGAATGTTTGGTGTCAAGCAGAGAACTCAGCCTGTGTTGAGCAGGGCTGGAGCTGGAGTCCACGCTGGGCACTGGCACTGTCTCTCTGCAACCAGTCTGAAGGGAAGAGAAAATGCTCAAGTTCAAGAACAAGCCTCCTTTGTGGTATGCACTTGGAGACCAGGTGCCCAGCAGCGGCCCTGTCCTCTATGGCAAATAAGTTGCTCAGAGTTGAAAAACAAAACCAAAGGCCAATTGAACGTTTCTGAATGTACATTTTATGCACTGTCCGGGTCAATGATAAGACTCCATTCTCTGGTACTCACCCAGGTGACAGCCTGGGCAGCACTGTAGATGGGACAACAACAGGCTGGGGCCGAGGGTCTGGATTCTGATGTTTCTTCTTCCACTCACGGGAACAACCTTGGCTGGGCTACCTGGGACGAGCCACGGTCTCTGCTGTTGATGCTGCGTCCATCCTGTGGGCATGGAAGCTGCTTGCCTTGTTATAAACATGACGTGGGAGGCAGGAATGGAGCTTTCATCCGAGTATCTGTCTGCCCCTCCAGGGAAGAAGCCACACTGGGTGCTCCAAGAGGAGCCAGACACCCTTCACCCTCCAGGGCTCCCCTCCACCCAGTAGAAAGTCAAGGCCTCTGCGATTCACAGAGGTGAGGGCTGGCTTGTTTCTGGCCCACATCAGCAACTTAGATTTTGCAGACCTTGTACCCTTGAGCCCAGGAGGTTATGAAAGTGTCCTGTGAGGAACAATCTGGTCTGCTCACATAGAGATCTGAGATCTACCCAGTAAGGAGGTTTCAAATGGGTATCTAAAACTGATTTTAGGAAGGAGACACCCTGGCAGCTAATGCTAAGTGGGGGTGTCTCCCAAATGATAGGGCCTGGGTTCTGCCTCCAAAAGAGACCTGAGGGTTTTAGGCAGGGGTCAGGGGACACTGGGCTATGTTATTAGCACAGGGGATGCCGAGGAGGGTCTCCAGTGCATGAGAGGGTCCTGAAAAGGCCATCACTTCCTCACTTCTGTGCTTGCACCTTAGAAGCCAACTAGAGTCTTCTCAGAGCATCAATGTTTCTACAGTCACCCAAAGACCGCTTCTAGAAGGTTCTATAAAATTTTAAATCCAGGGGAGACCTTCATCTGAGGCAGCAGAGCAGGCTTGGGATGGGTCATAGAAAGATGAGGACACCGAGGCAGGAGGACTTGTGAGGGGACACACCATGAATCAGCAGCAGGGCTGGTTCTGAAACCCAACCTCCCGGTGGGGGCAGCCCCCGGGGAGGCTCAACCCTGCACTGAGCTCCCTGAGCACCCACCAGCAGGGGGAGCTCTGCCTCAGGGCAGCGTTCAGCATCTCCTGGCAGGAGGCACCTCTTCCCCCGGGGAGGAAGTGACTTGAAAGAGCCATCCGTAAAGGCCCAGGCTGGCAGGCGAGGCCACACTGCCATGTATCTCTGCTCTGCAGCATCTCCCACCTATCCACCCACTGCTAGCTCCTCCTGGGTCCTTGGGACCTCTGAAAATTATTCCATCCAACAGGAGGGCATGAGTTCCTCCCAAAACATGTGCATAAGTTTGGTCATCTTAGTTGGGACAATGACAGGGACCATGACCTGTTCTAATACCTCTCAGGGACTGCGCTGGCAGAGTGGCTCCCAGTAGGGAGAGGTGGAACCGGGGTGCAGGTGGGTGGGCTTTTTAACCAGAGAAATGTGTCTATTGACCTTTGCAGACATTTATTGAGCACCTACTAAGTGCCAGAGGATGGACAGTCATGATCCCAGATATCTAATCGGGGACACGGAGTCCAACTTTCCTTCTGAATGTCAGCTGCCCAATCCTGGGCTTTGTGCTGCTTCTCTTTCTTCCTCACTCTTTTTTCTTTCTTCCTTAAGCCACCAACAAAACTCTGACCTCTCCCCGCACACACAATGCAGGCAGTCACTCATGCATTAACAACCACTGGGCCCCAAAGGTCGTTTCTATGACAACCCCGGGGTCCTTAATGACCCTGGCAGGCCAATGATTTTGTTTTGTTTGAGAGTGAAGGAATAATAAGTCAGGCCGGCTTGCTCAGGCGCTGGCCCCTCTCCCCCTTGCCCCCTCCTCTCTGCACTGATATACTGTTCATTATCTGCTGTTGCATCAGCCCCAGAGACGGGGCGGCAGCCAGCTCTGAAAGACAAGAGCCTGGCTGCAGACAAAGAGCTGCAAAGGACCAGAGTGTGCCCTGCATCCAGGGCCGCCTGGGCTTCTTCAATGCCTTCGCGGGTAGGGAAGTGCAAGCAAGGACCCTGAGGTCCCCAGCTCCTGGGGTCCTGTGGCATCTAGATGAACCCCAAATCACTATGCAGTTCTTTAGAAAAGCATCATGTGATGAGCCCTGTTGGGAGACCTCCCTACCCAGGATGTGTGCCCGACTGGCAGCCAGGCAGCACGGCTCCCGAAGGCAAGACCTATCATTTTAATGATGGGATGAACAAGCAATTAATGTGAGCCCACCAGCCTCCATATGGATCATCAGTAACTGGGGAGGCTGGGCCGATGGCGCAGACAAAGGCAGGAACAGGGCGGCCCAGCTGATCCCCGTCCTGGCCTCCGGTGGAGCCCTGCCCTCTCGGTTCTCCAGTTTGGTTCTCTGGTTCTAGGCGGAGAAACGTCCCGGGGAGGAAGCTTTCATTGTCTTCTGATCTTGGGGCCAACGGGCCTCTAGCTTGTCACATTAATTTTCAAACGTGGCGTTTGGCAGCCTGGGATTTTACTAGCAGAGACTTGGAATTATTTTTGTTGTGTGTGCACCGCTAAAATCCCCTAGAATAAGTCATTATCCTCAAAAAAAAAAAAAAAAAATCAGCTCCTACTGGCTGCCTGGTGGCCCAATCAGCAGACTCATTCTCCATGCTTTCCCTGAAGTAATTAGCGTTTTCATTTTTCCCAACCTGCCTATTAGATAAACTCCAGGATCCCCTTCGGTTGAAGCACATTTTTGTGAGTTGACTCGCCTCAGCCTCTCCCCAGGAAACAAAAGGAGAAATCTGGAGACGGGCACAAAGAAATGCATGATCTAAGCTGATGTTCTCCTGCGTGGACTATTAGTCACCAAGAAAGGGCAGCGTGCTGTGGCCAGGGGAGCCAGGGTAGGGTGCTGAGGGTGGGCACAGGCATGTGCTTTGGACCCTGCCATGATACCCCGCAAGAGCATTTGGTCATTCACTAGGCCGTTCCCGAGTACCTCCCAGAGCTCACCAACCCAAGGGTGCAGAGACATGCCGGACAACAGCACCCTTCATCCAATGCTCCTCTAGTATCATTTGTCCTTTGTCCACTGAGGCCAACTGTTGATCAGGTATGGTAAACTCTGGGGTCACACAGGTCTGCAGCAGCACTGGTGAGGGGTGAACTCAGGGTGCGGGGGGACATCTCCCCTGTATGAAACAGGTAGCTGCAGTTCTAGAAGGTTTCCAGGGAAGACATTCTGCTGGTCAAAGAAAACATATTTGCATAAAGCCAGTGGTTCCAGGGCCAGCAGTAGGTACCCTGTGCTCTATACTTTGGTGACTTTAAGTCAGATGGGTGACCAGGCATACTGATGCTCCTTGGGAGCTCCTGGAAATGAAGACCCTTGGTCCTGAGGTGTCTTCTAGATGATCCTCCTAGACAGACCCCCTGGATCTCCTGCATCATAAACTGGATGATCCCTGTGAACATTAAGGTTTAGGAAGTGATGGGGTACATCTCCAAGGTCTTTGAAGTTGGCTGGAACATTCCCTAGCATTTTCCCTGTGCAGGTTGCTCTTTGAACTTTCTTACGCACCTTCGTTAGGACGTCTCAGGGTAGAACAAAAGTCCATTCAGAACATAAAAAAGGATCTGAGGTTTCTCTGGTCCAAATCTCTCTCTCAAGAAGAGAAAGAATTAAGTTGTCCAAGGCAGATGGATTGCTGTTTTTTCTCTTCTCCAGGGCTGAGGCTGCTCAATCTCATAATTAATGCATTTTTTTTCCATTCTCATTTTCTAGAATTTATTCTAGCTATGGACACAATTGACCACTGTTCTTCTGAAATTCCCACCTCCAGAGGTCCCTAATCTGGCACCACCCCGGTACGTATCCCCATCCTTCTCTAGCCTTCCAACTTCCTTCTCCTCCTCTAACATTCTAGATGTGGCAGGGACTGTCCCCAGGGCTCTGTCTTCTGCTATCTTCACTCCAGAGTTCCTCTAAGCACTTGGACCTTCAAACCCGCTTCTTAAGTGGGACTGCTTTTAAGTAAATGATCTAGACATGGACAAGTCAGCAGAAAGATGTTATGGGGGTGCAGGGTTGTAATGAACGTTTATTTCCCACTCTCGCCCATAATCAACAATTGCAAAATCTGGCTGCTCTGACCTCCTAGATCTCTCTTGCCACCATACCACCTCTGGTAGCTCCAACCATGAGTGACCCCATGAACATTTGTTCACCTGCACTGCAGGGAGCCTCTCTGAGAATCTCCAGGTATCTGCCCAAGGCATGAGGCTCAAGGAAACACCTTTATCAAAAACTGGCCATGTGCCCATAGGCCTCCTAGAGGAAGCCCAGAATCCCCATGATGGCTTTGAAAGCCCTTCATACCATGATCCCTGTGTGTCCCACACTCTTCCACATCATGCATACTAGGCCCCAGGTGAATGAAAGCTGTGTGTTTTCCTACTGCTCCCTTCAGCTGGAATGCTCTTCCATGATCAATTTTACCTGAATCCAGGTGCTTCCAGGTGTTTAAGGCTCAGCCAGGGCCACTGCCACCTGCAACTCAGTTCTGGCCTTCGTGGTCAGCAGATGCTTCTGAGTTGAAGTCTTCTTTGTACTTCCCCCAGTGGCACTGGGTGGGTGTTGTAGATGAGTGAGGGCTCTCTCCCTGGTCACCTTCTTACTCTGTCCTCACGTGACCTCTCCTTGGCACATGCTGGGGATGGGGGTCATTCAGGGGCTCTCTGGTGCATCTTATAAGGACACTAATCCTGTAGGATTGGGGCCCCATTCTTGTGTCCTCATCTATTCTTAATTACTTCCTTAGAGACCCCATCTCCAAATACAGCCACAGTGAAGGTTAGGGCTTCAACATGAGTTTGGCAGAGGCTCGGGGCCCCTGAACACACTCGCCATTAGAGGTCGCTCACTTTGGCTATTAACGTGCACATCTTATTCTTCCTTCAAAGTCCCAAGTATTCCAAGGATGGAGCTTATGTCTTGTCTATTTAATGGTACCACCTGTGTAAGAGATGCTTAGTAAATATTCATTGGATGATCATACACAGGGTCTCCTTCCTCCTCTGAGTCGTCAGAACCCTGTGAATAACCTCAGTGACTGTGGCCTTTTACGTCAGTACCTGGGCCCTCCTGCTACCCACCCTCCTCCATCTGCGCTTCTCCATCCACCTGGGATATGGAAGGAGCTCATCCATGCTTCTCAGAAACTCTTGCTGAGGCCCCCAAGTAACCTGGGTAGCTGCCTTTGGCCTGGAGAGGACCTCATCTGACTACTGCCCGTATGCAGCAGCACAGTCATGCTGTAGCTGCCCGTTTGCCTTCCCAGGACCCCTCTAGTGAGAAATCCTCTTCTTGCTTCTCCTGCTTTGGGTGCCAGGAACTTAACTGCAATTGCCTGTTTGCTTGCTGTCTCCCTAAGCGAGTCCCCCGAAAGGCAGATACTGGGGCTTTTTATTCCCATGTACCTAACACCTGGCATGTTTGTTTGACAACTAATAATATTGCAATTAAATATTTGTTGAAAAAATGAATGAATAAAAACAGGAACTTTAAAAAAATTTTCCTATCATTCCTCTAACCTGCCTGAAATTGCCTTTTAAAAGAAAATTTTCTTGTAACGTTTCAGGCAATTACTTTACATGACTGTTCACAGGATAGTCTCATTTCAGGCTCCGTGACAATGGGGGAAAAGATTAGTATACAGAGAAGATGAAAGAAAGGAAATTGGAGATCTACATTAAATTTGAAAAGAAAATTCCCCAAGAACAGTGGTGTCTTGACATTCATGAGAAATATGTTAAAAAAAAAAAAAACCATCCCAAAGACTCAGCTGCAGTCATTGTGGTACAGCTTGTAGTTTCCATCCAGGGGGACGTGGGAAAGAAGATGTGAAGCCATCAGATCCAAAACCAACTCTGATGACAGGAAGAAGAGGATATGATATGAACGTGCATGGGGCCAGGTCGTTGCTGAGCACTATACGCATACTCTTATTTAATGTTCTCAGCAATTACAAAAGGTCAGAATTATCATTTCCATTTTACAGTTGAGGAAAGTTGAGACCCAAAGTGGGCAAGTCACTTATTCAAGAACCTGTGTACGTAGCTAGGATGACCAACATCCTGGTTTGCCCAAGAAGTGGGGCTTTCTGTTCTAAGATGGGGAAAGTCTTCATGTCAGTGACAGAGGATGTGTTTGAAGCCAGTGATGTATGCCAGAAGCTATTGAACACTACTGAACATCTGTTTGGTAAAGACTGGCTACAGTGTTCACCAAGGCAAAATTTTTGAAGTGGTCAGTTCAATAGAGTTATCTAGCACTGTAAGGCGAACAAGTTCACATTCTACAACCAGAGATCCCCGAGAGCTGGGAATGCTGTCTCATTTCTCTTCCTTCATTGCATGCTCCCTACATCAGACCTTATACAGGGAAGGTATTCAGGAAGAGCTTCGTCCAGGTGAAATCTTTTCCCTCCACCCAAAATGAAGAATCCAACCCATCATTCATTGATAAAACTTGGCTCTTCACGTGCTAATACTCCATTTCAAATGCCATTATTCATTTGGTCTGCTCCCCCCACCCCCTTTTTTTCCTTACATATGTTTTTTTTAGTTGTAGATGGATACAGTACCTTTATTTATTATTTTTATGTGGCGCTGAGAATTGAACCCAGGGCCTTGCACATGCTAGGCGAGTGCTCTACCACTGAGCTACAACCTCAGCCCGGCTCTTTCCCTTTTAATACTGTCCCATGTAACTCCAGTCAAAGTTGCCCATTTGCCTATCCAGGTCCATCTAACGGGGAATTATTTATTTGCTGTGCCCACTCTGGGTGCTGGAAACTTAGCCACAATTGCCAATTCACATGCAGTTATAAACATGACAATATTTTCATGCTTTCCTTCATTGGGGACTTGGTGAAGGATTAGTGGATATGGCAGGGGCTTGTTCTCTTACAACATCTGCTTCCCCTTCTCCCTTGGGAATGAATTGTTTCCCAGTGGGCACGGCTGCCCTCCCTCAAGACCACATTTCCCAACCTGCCTTGCTCCATCATGTGACTCAGTCCTGGCCAATGAGAGGAGGGTGGAGATACCTGGCCTAGAATACATTCCAGGCCTTTCCTGAGGGGACCTGGTGTGCACCTGTCACCCCTTCTTTCCCATCGTTTTCTTTCCCTGAGGACATGAGGGCCACTTTGGACTCCAAGGTCAAGGGTTTCACTGCAGGGATGGCAAGATGGTGCTCTAGGAGCTTCCTGGGTCCAGACCCCATGGGACCCCATATTGGCCCTTTATCTGTCTGCTCAGACTTTTAATAAAAAAAAAATAAGATTCTACTGTGTTGGAGCAACTGTTGGGTTGTCAGGTAGTCACAGTTCTAAGCCTAAATAAAATGGGGAGAAGGATGGCTGCTGCTGCGTAGTGTGACATGTGCATTACTTTGTGTCACTCTTGCCCAGACACTGCTCAGCTCGCGTTAGCAGCATCGAGACAGGATACCGCGGGATGGCCGTGGGGCTGCCTGCTTGCCAGCCTTGGTTTGGCATCATCTCTCGTCAGCTGGCCCCTGGCTGGCCCACTGTCCCTGCTGCTCAGAGTTGGCATGGACTTTTGTCCTGACTGTAGATGGAGTCCTCTCTGTGATCACTCCCCGTCGCCAGAGTGTGGAGATTCTCACCCGTTCTCTGACTCCTACTCTGGCTTCCCCATTCACTAGACCAGGGAGACCGACTCTCCTGAACGAGCGTTGCTCTCCCTGGGCCCCTCCCTCTCTGTGCCTGTGCTCTCTTGTCCTGCTTTACAGGAGGAGGAAAGATTTTTGTGTCTCCTGACATGAATGAGGGTCGACAGGAGCTGCGGGAAGACTCCTGCTCTCCATCCCCCAAATCAGAGGGGGCTGGAGGTTCTGTTCCAAGTCCATCTAAGTGACAAAGTTCCAGATGGCAGCAGCCTGGCCTAGTGCAGCGTTGGCCCCCAGCAAAGCCAGCTGCAGGAGCCCTGGCCGGGGTCCTGGGCAGCATCTCTTCCTCACTTCTCTTTTGGGCACATGCTGTCTCTTACCCTTCATAATATAAAGCTTATATTAGCTTTAGCCAGCAGTTTGTTATATAAAATGTTCCACATGACAGCTCAGCTTTGCCCTGATTCTCCCATTTCCTGTCACCCCTTAAAGATCTTTCTTAATGTCCTTGCTCTGTAATCCATTAATTTCTATTTTATGAGTAGAGGCTTCCCTTGGTATTTCTGTGCTACTCATCTTTTTTTTTTTTCTCTCTTATTTCTTATTCTTTTCATCCTCATTTTCCTTCTTTTTGACACCATTTCTCAGTGAAACTCTTCTCTATATTTGAGCGGAACCTCTTGTTTTCAGTGAGGTCTGTTGTCCCAACACTTCATCCTCCACACAAAGGGGAAACCAAGCGCTAGGATGGCCTCCTGTCTTGGTCAGCTATGCATCACTGTGACAAAATACCTGAGACCAACAACTTGGAGAAAAGGTTGATGGTGGCTCATGGTTTCAGAGGTATCAGTGCCTGGTCTCTTGGCCTTGTTGCTTTGGGCCTGTGGCAGCGCCGGACAACATGGAGGAGCACATGGTGGAGGAGGCCTGTTCACTTTGTGGCAGCTGGAAAGGGAAAAAGAGAAAGACGGTGGAGGAAGGGAGTTGGAGTCCATAATTCCCTTCCAAGGCAAGCCCCCAATGACCTCACTGCCTCCCACCAGGCCCCGCCTCTTGAATGTTCCTCTACCTCCCAATAGCACCACATGCTAGGGACCAAGTGTCCAACCCAAGGCCTTGGGAGACATTTAAGATTCAAGCCACAACCACCTGCTAGAAACAAAACAGCCCCTGAATGTCAACGGTATCTGCAAAAGGTGCTAAATAACTGGGTCGATAAGGAAAGCAATGAACAAATGCCTGTGTTTATATTCTTTCAATTATTTCGTTTTTTCTTGGAGACTTCTCTAATCTGTCCAGTTTTTCCCCCCCATAAAAATAAAGATTCTACTCACAGAACTAGAGTCAAGGGGCAGATCTGGCCTTTTGTGAAACTGAGAAAAGGGGGCTGCTTACCTTTGCCATTAAAACCATATGTGTCTGGTGGTCCCTGGGGCCCAGCTCAGTGGTGGAGCATGCACTGAGCATGCATGAGGTCCTGGGTTCCATCCCCAGCACCAAAAAAAAAAAAAAAAAAAAAAAAAAAAAGAAAGAAAGAAAAAAGAAAAAAAAGAAAAGAAAAAGATGTCTTGACAGACTCGTGGCTACAGACAAGTATTTCTCCTGTGTTTCTCAATCTCCTGGCCTCTAGCCAAGGTCAGAAACAGGAAAGTGAGAGAGGCCTTCAGCAGGGGCTCATGGCAACACTAGAAGTCAGCAGTCCATGTGAGAGGGCTCCTGTAAGAACAGCCTGGGGTGACTTCACATCAACGTCCACAGCGCGGGAGCTCCCTGTGGTCTTGGTCTTGGTGAAGGCCTTCTGGGGTGGGGATCCAGGCAGGAGCTGGGTGTGGCCAACATCTGCGACCCAGCCAGATGTGAAGGGGTGAAGGAGAGGCAGGCCTGGTCAGCACCCCTGGCGGTGGAGATAGTGTCATAAGTGGGCGTGGAGGGTGAGTAGGGTGCTTGAAGAGGAGAGGGAAGGTGCACCATGCAGCACTGACTGTCCAACAGTGGCCCCTGGGGAGCCACGGTGGCAGTGGCTGGAGAGGGAATGGGGTGCAGAGGGGAGGGGCCTTCGGGGGGCCGCTGTGCCTCCTCTACGTACCCACGGGTCCCATGCTGGATCCCTTCCCATTGGGCCACACTGCCTGGGCCACTCAAGGCTACGTGGGATTTCTTTTCTTGTCACTGGTGTTTGACCAGGAGACTGCACCAACAGAGAGCCGCAGCAAGCTCCGGAGGCAGAAGGAACTCTCCATGGAAGGAAGGGGACTCATCCAGGGCACAGTGTGGAAGGCTCCCAACTGGGATCCGTGTCCAGGGACCTGTGGTCCCAGTACCCCTGGGGACATCCGGGGATAGGATGGGTCCATTCAATGGGTCTGCATTGACTTGCTTGGTGGATTTGGGTGAGTCAAGGAAACACAGACCCTCCACTTCCTCGTGGGTGAAGCTGGGATAGCAGGAAGGACTTGGGAGCAAAGGCCAGCTGTGACCGTGCTTTGGAACGCTGCTGGCAGCAGGGCCTGACCTCCTGGCCATCCCTCACCCCACACCCGGCAGACATGGAGAGTAGCCCGGGTGCTGATCCAGCTGAGCTGACGGGCAGCGCGTGCCTGGTGAGTGACGTAGAGGAGTCAGTGAGTTACCAACAAGCCAAGCCAAGCACACCCATCGCTGGAGTTCCCCCAAGATGGCATTGAGTGGCACAGCGGCCCCTAGAGAGGCCCACCAGAATCTGTGACTGTGACCTCCTGGGGAAAAGGGTCTCCGCAGATGTAATGAAGGCAAGGATCTCAAGATGAGATCATTCCAGCTTGTCCAGCCGGGCTCTCGATTCAATGGTGAATGTCCTTATCAGGGAAAAGAAGGGGGGAAGACAAAGGCACGGAGAAGGAGCGCATGTTGAAGATGGAGGCAGAGAGGGGAGTTAGAAGCCACAGCGAAGATTGCCAGCAGCCAGCAGAAGCAAGGGAGGCAGCAAATGGATTCCCCAGGCCCACAGTACCTCGACTTCAGACTTAGGGCCTGCAGAGCTCTAAGAGAATACATTTCTGTGACTGTAAGCCCATTTCTTAGAGGTGATATTTATTACAGCAGCATCCAGAAACTAATACAGACACCACGGCAGGCAGTGGAGATGTACTTTGCAGAAAGCCGGGAGCCAGGGAAGGCCTGTGAGCTCCAGGCTAACGGAAGCATATCCTGAGAGCATCTGTGGGAGGGACTGCTGGAGGATCGGAATGAGCTGGAAATCAAAGGCTCGAAGCCTCCTCTCAGACCCATGAACGCTGATGACATCCAGCCTGACCCTTCCTCATCTCTCCAGGCCTGATCTGCAGGTTTTCATGCCAAAGCTGAAAAAACAGCACAAGAATTGCAGAGGCAGGTGGGAAGGGGTTGGGGAAGGCTTTTCTTTTCCCTTCTCCTCTCTGCCTGTATTGCCAAAGCCACGTCACTGGCAGCAAGCCCAGCTCTCAGGGAACAGGTGTGCAGGAGGCCCTGTGACTGGTGAACTGAGGGGACCAGACCTGGATGAGGCCCAGGCCCAGCAAGAGGAGGATCCTGCAGCCCTGTCACCTTCGGGTCCACGGTGTCTTCCTCAGGCGTCGGGAATGCCCTGCAGACATGTCTACTTCTCCCCCCACCACGCTCCCAGGTTTTTTTTTTTTTTTCTTTAGAGCCTTCTCTCTCTTGTCTTCTTTACTGATTCGGCCTATCTCAGGACAAAGCCCTTAGGCATTGGTGGCCCTGCTCAGAGCACCAAGCTGGATTCTAGAGAGTGCTCAGGATGGTCCGGGAGACCCACAAGAGCCCGGCCTTTCTGTCCCTTGGATGCTTATCTGACTAATTTTTTCTCACTCTCTCTGTTATTCTGTGAAGTGCATCCTTGACATACAGCAGTGATTCTGAAGGGACAATTGGCAACATCTGGAAATGTGCTTAGTTGCCCCTCTTTGGAGTTTGCTGCTGGAATCCAGGGGCTAAAGGCCAGAGATGGAGCTGGGCATCCTACAGGAGTGCAGGATGCCCCCACCACATAGAAACCCCAGCTCCGTGTCCACAGCACAGCAGTTGAGGAACCTTGACCCCCCGTGAGGCCTACTGACCAGGGGGGAGATAGAGCAGGTGACTCCAGGTAGCAGAGGAGAGGTTTCTGCCCTGGGACACGCAGCTCCTGTGAAAAGACAAAAGACAAGAGCCCTGGAAGCTCAGCGGAAGTGACAGCTAAGGGTAGAAGAAGCCAGGGTTGTTTGTAAACATGACCGAGGAGGAATTAATTATGGCCAGTGCTATAATTATGATTTTCCCCTCTGGAAATTCGTATGTTAAAACTTAATCACCATGTGATGCTGTGAAGACGTGGGCCCTCAGGAGGTGATTAAGTCGGGAGGGCAGATTCCCCGTGAATGAGATTAATGACCACATAAAAAAGGTCAAGGAAGCCATCCAGCCTTCGTCCCCTTGTGCCTTCCATGCTGTGAGGACACAGCATTGGGTCTCTTTGGGAGACACAGCAGCAGGTCCCCATCTTGAAGCAGACAGCTCACTAGACACTCCACCTGCTAGAGCCTGGATCTGCACTTGCCGGCCTTTACAGCTGTACTCAATGTGTTTTTGTTCTTTATAAATTTCCCAGTCTGTGGTATTTTGTTATAGCAACAGGAACGGACCAAGACAATCAGTGTCTACGGATAAAGCATCTTCCAGAAATAATCTATTATGTGCATAGTACTTAATAGTGTTTACAAAGTGCTCTTTAAAATCAGATCCAAAACATCAAAAACACTTTTGAACCCAAATAGTCACATCCACCACAAAACCCCTAAGCTCTGGCATGTAAAAGTTTAGTTGAATTTAGCTGGAATATAACTCAGATAAATGCCATATATACTTGAGAATTTTAGGCATTTGTAGATGACAGAAATGATGGTATAAAAATCATTCTGTTTACTTGAAAAAATTTTACTTATTTATTACTTTCGTTAGCAAGCAGCAGAGGATCTTAATGGAGATGTTACACGATGCATACAAGAGAAACAAAAGAAAAGACTCAAAATTCCAATATCTAGAGAGAAATGCTCTTGACACTTTGGTGGATACAACCTATATCTTTACTGTACAGAAGTAGTTATCAGGTTGCACATACTCTATTGAGACTTCATATATCCATATTCACATGTTTATTTGTATGTACGTATTATATATATCTGTTTGTACTTACACACCCACCCACCCACACACACACACCCCCCCCCACACACACACACTGTAAATATCTTCGCACCTGACTAAGGATTCCGACACACAGCGTGAGTTTTGGTTGGCTGTGCTGTTCTGCTTTGTGACCATTTTTATTGTCATCCGTGGTGTGGTGATGAACATCAGTCATTGTCTCAGGTAATGTAAATTTGAGAAACTCCCTGAATTTGAAGCAGGTTTTGGGTGGTGTTTTGTTGTTTGGTTTTGTCCTTTGGAAAGACATCCCAAGTCTGACTGCATCCCAAATACCTCCTATGCCCTGCTCTGTCCCTGGATGAAATGTGACAGACATGCTGTAGGATGTTTATCTTCATCTCTGGCTTTTATCCCTTAGATTCCAGGCTCAGTGGAGGTGATGGTGGATTTTATGTGTCAGCCTGGCTGGACCTGATATGTGCACATCCATTATTTGGATGTTTCTGTGAGGGTGCTGTTGGATGGCCTCATTACATTTAAACGGGTGGGCTTTGAATAAACCAGATTATCTTTTGTATGGTGAGTGGGCCTCATCTAATCAGTCGAAGGTCTGGATAGAGCGAAAGACTGACCTCCTCTGAATGAGAGGGGATTTTACTAGCAGACTTCTTTCCTGCAGCATCCCACCCTCCCTGGTCCCTCTAGAGACTGCCTTTGGACTTGAACTGCAATCCTCACCTCAGGCTCCAGCCTGCTGGCCTCCTCCACCAGATTTGGATTTGCAATCACACTTGTTGATTTCTCAAAAATAAATTCCTTTCTACATTTACACACCTGCTATGGGCTGTTTCTCTGGGAAGCCCTGCCTGAGACCCTGGGCACTGTCCTTCCTGTTGGTCTTGTCTCCCTCTACTGCGTCAAGACTCTGAGGAGGAGCATATCTACCAGAAGGACCAGCCTGTGCTCCTGGCCGTATTTCCAAAAGGACAGCCCTTCTTTGGCAGTGATAGTCATGGAGAGCTGGTATCCACAGCCCTGGGTGCGGTCACTCCCTCCGGCGCTGGCACTCTGGCTTGAGATCCACATGCACGCCGCCCACAGCGAGAGGGTCATCTGTTTTCCAGGCAGATGGACAGGCTCCAGAGGCGAGTGGCATAAGAGAGATCACGGGTGCCCATGCCCACATGCCCACTCCTCGTGCTGGGGTCTGGCTCCCCCTCTAAGCCCAGTGGTGCCTGTCAGAGAGATCCTTGACTCCACAGACTGGAGTCCAGGCTGACATGAACCAGAAACCTGGCCACGTGAGGCCATGGGAGGGACGGGGGCTATTTGGCTTGGAGAAGAGGAACAAAGGACTTCGGTAGGTATCTCCTCCGAGGCGGTCTTTGTGGAAAAGGGACTGGGGGTGCATTCGCTGGAGGCAGAGCCCGGGTCAGAGGGTGGAGGCCGCGCAGAGGCCGACTTCGAATCAGAGCTGTTCAGAGCAGGCGGTGAGCTTCCTTCGACAGGAGGATGGGACAGTGACAGCTGAGGGAGAAGACTTTAGTCTGTGGGGACAGGAACGTCTTCCACGCCCTTTTCTGTCCTGAAGGCTGTGACATCTCTGAGATAGCCCTGGTGCAGCAGAAGCCACCCCTCCCTGCCCGCGCGGGACAAGGGATCCTGAAACAGCCACTGTAGAAAGGCCTGGGATGACCTGGGACCTGTCCCTAAGACGGGCAGGTTCATTTGGGCCAGGCAGCCACCAGGAACGCTGGTGCCGGGCCACTGGGACACGTGCCCTGCCCTCACCCTCAGGCACGGAGAACAGCTTCTGTAAACAGCTCCGCTGGGCCTGGCCACCCATGAACATCAGGATGGCGCTGAGAAAACCTCTTCCAGAAACTAGTGCCGGCTTCACGCCCAAGCTGCAGTTAGGCCTGAGGGGCTCCTTCTCCCCCAGTTCAGGAGCATGTGGCTCCAAGACAGAGGTCTAAACTGACCTGAGAGATGCTGGCCCAGGCACCTATTCCCAAGACCCAGGAGCTCCTGAGAACTTTGAGCCGCTGCTGCCTGCTGCACAGTGACTTGCAGATGTCCCTGTCCTGGGAATACTGGCAGGCAGGAGTGTCCAGAAGGAGCCCTGGCTTCATTCAGTCTCAGTTTTCTGTTGCTATAACAAAATATCTGAGACTGGGTCATTTAAAATTACTAGAGGTTTGCTAGAGACTGGGAAATCCAAGAGTACAGCACTGCCTTGGACAAGGGCCTCATGGTGACATGGTGGAGGGCCTCGCACGGTGAGAGAGAACAGGTGTGCTGGCTCATCTCTCTTCATTTTCTTAAGCCACAAAGGCCTTCAAGGGGGCCCCACCCTCCTGACTTTACCCAAACCTAATTATCTCCCCAAAGCCCAATCCCCAAATACCTCCACGTGAGCCTGTGGATTGAGGGTTTTATTTCCAACCTATGAGTTCCAAGGGGTGCACCCAAATCATCAAAGCAATTTCATTGTTTCCAAGTGCCTCGGGACACAGGGATCTGAGATGTCAGGAAGGCAGGGACTTGGAGTCGCAGCAGCAGGCGTGATAAAGGCTTAGGGTTCTTGTCCAGGGCCAGTTCAGGATCGATGTTCTGTGACTCCTGGAAGAGGTCCCCATCCTCAGGGGGCGTCAGGGTGGTGACAGCCCCGTGCTGCTGGCCTCTGATCGGCTCACCTCGCGGCGTGGTGCCCTCTGGGCCGACCCGGTTGCTGGGACTGCAGGAAGACAGAGGGCTGGGCTCTTTAACAGGGTCAGAGATGGAGAAGGCAAGCGGGGTGCTAGATGGAAGAAACAAAACCTGGGGGGACGCATGAGCACGCTCCCCACCTGTGAGCAGCGGCCAGGAGGAAACGGGGTGTATATAATTCCATGGGTCCTTCCCTGAGGGCCAAGGGGTGGAATTAAAAGTCAGGGAGCGACTTCTTATAAAGAAATTGAGCAGTTGTGCTTCTCAATGTGACAGGAGCTGCCTTGGGAAAGAGGGAGCAGCCACCCCTGGAGTGGAGGCAGACAGGGTGGCGTGTTGGGCTGGGGAGGCCCGAGGTGTGGCCCGGATCACTGCCGACACTCATCTGGACGTGAGGGTCTGGATTGTACGGACCTTTCCAGGTGTCGGTATTGGCTAACTGTGACCCCAGAAAGACCAAGACGGAGGGACAAATAAGAATCTGATCAGCACAGAACGAAGCTCTGACTTAGCTCCTGCATCTGCAGCGTGGCTGGGAGTCGTTCTGTGCCACATGATCCTCCCTCTCCTCCTGGGACCAGAGGGGTAGCCTGGGTATGTACGGTCACCTCATTGTGAAGTCAGGGGGACAAAGATGCAAGCAGAAGAACACAAGGGAGGCCCAGGGCAGGCATCTGTCCCCTGGGCCTGTTGCCCAAAGCAAGTCACATGGCTGAACCCAAAGAGACAAGGACCTATGCTGCCCCTATGGGTACAGGGTGGAGTGGAGAACTGGAGCCAACAGGGGGGTCCACCACACGGTCACCATGTCAGTTTTGCTGCACTGGTTGAGACGGCCACCCAGCTTGGCTCCTCGTGCCCCTTTAGTCAAAGGTGATAACGGAGTTGCCTGTAGGCGGGTGGTGATCTGTTGCACTGGGGAAGAAGTGGTCTTGCTCCTACACAGCAGAAGGAAAGGAGGTGTATCTGGAATTCTGGACATTCCTAGGGTGTCTCTGAGCTGTGATCAAAGTCAATGGAAAAGTACAACGACCCAATCTGGGCAGGATTTCTCATGGCCCTTTAGGTAGGAATGAAGATTCACCTCACCAGGAAGGAGCCTCGGCCAGCTGAAGTGCTAGCTCAAGGGCAAAGGGGACATGGAATGAGTACACGAAGAAGCTAGTTATAAATGCCAACTGTCACGGGGGAACAACTGCAGACGGAGGTATTCTAAAGTTACCCGTTGCCTGTATTCTGTTGAGAATATGCTCTTGTAGGTGTAGTTGAATATTTTCTGTTTTCTTCTCTTACTTGTTGTCTTCTCATTTAGCGTAAGGTGCCTTCATAAAAGGTGAGCCTATGTCACCATGTTTAACTTACAGTGTATCCAAAGAGAAGAGTGACAGTCCCCCAGACATATTGCACAGTCTTCTGCCGCCGCAAGTTAATGTTTGCAACTGTGTTAGTCAGCTTCGCATAACTGTGACCAAAATACTGGAGAAGAACAACTTGGAGGAGGGAAAGTTTATTTGGGGTTCATGGTTTGAGAAGCTCAGCCCATGGTTGGCTGACGCCGTTGCTCTGGACCCAAGGTGGGGCAGAACGTGATGGAGGAGGGGTGGGGCGGAGGGCAGCTGCCGAGCTCATGGCAGCTGGAAAGCAGAGCCACAGAGGAGGAAGCCAGGGACAAGACCTAGTCCAGGTCACACCCACAGGGACTCACTTCTTCCAGGTCTGCCCTACCTGCCTACAGTCGCCCCCCAGAGTCCTTTCCAATTATTAATCTATCAAATGGATGAATCCCCTGAGGAGGTTACAGCTCTCAGGATCTCATCATTCCATCTGAGGACTCCCTCATCGCTTAACATAGGAGACATGAAAAATCCAAACCGTAACAGCAGCTGGGTGCGGGACATTTGCATCGCGTTAGACAGAAGGACCGGCTTGCTTTTTCCTTTCCTTGGGGACTAAGGGCAGTTTCAAGAGATGGGTTTGGATGCCACCTTGTCAAGGGGAGGGCTGTTTGGGGTGACGGCTGGTTTTCTGTGCCAACGTAGCCAGGCTAGCATCCCCCGTTGTCTAGTCCAGGAGTCTCGGTGAATGGGTTCTTGGATGAGGTTAAGGTGAGTGGACTTCAGGGAAGGGGATTGTCCTGGACAGTCCGGGTGGGTCTCGTTGAATCAGTTCAGTGGCCTTCAGAACAGAGCTGAGGCTCCCCAGAAGGTGAGCTTCCGTCTGTGAGCTACAGCTTCCTCCTGTGCCTGACGTCTCCAGCCAGCCTTCCTGACAGCCTGCCCTCCAGAGGGGGCACGTCTCTGGCCAGCCCCCAGAACAGCGTTAGCCACTTCTCTGTGATGCATTTCTTAATATGTTTTTTTTTTCCATTGGTTTGTTTTTTTGCATGAGTTTCACTGGTGCAGAATATATGGAGCTCAGTCAATGGAAGCAGCAAGGGAATAGCATAAAATATTATGGGATAGGTCACAGACCAGAAGTGCAGGCAGAGGAAGGGCACTTGGCCCAGTGAAGCCAGGACAGTGGGTGAGAGCTGGACTGAGGTGAGTGAGGCTTTAGGACGGGAATGCCGGGCTGAGGGGTTAAGGCTCAACGTGTGGGTCACGAAGGCCATTAAGGCTCCACAGCGAGACAAACAGATAAAAATCTAGAGCTCAAAAAGATTCATGTGACTCCTGGGCCCCGATGGGCTGGAACCAGGAGAAACGGAAAGCAGGGAAAAGCCCTTTCACTGGTTCTGTTCTGGGAGGAGGGCAAAATGCCACCCAGGAGCTGAACCGAGACCCAGTCACAAGAAGCAATTTGTGCATCTGTGGTGAAGGGTGATGGGAATGAGGGCAGCACCATGACCCAGAATGGAGACGGGACAGGCGGGGGAAACTGACACTGTCCATGGGAGATGAGATCATTCCCTCCCCCCCTTACAGCCTCCCTGTGTTAGAATCGTGCATTCCCACAGTTCATCCTGCTAGAGGTGGAGTATGTTTCTCTCGTCCATCGACATTGGGGTGACTTTCTGTGGCCAACGGAGATAAGGCAGAAGTGATAACAGGCTGACTCTGAGTCCAGACCTCAAATAACATCTGTTTCTACTCATTCTTGTGCTTTTTGATTTCCTTGAGGAGCCTGAGTCCTGGATTGAATTGAGCTTCTTAGAGTCCTACCTTCAGCCAGGTTCTGCTAACCTTCATCTCAGGGTAAGCCTGTTCAATCAAGGCTAGCATCTCCCATTGTCTCGTCCAGAAGTCACTGTGAACGGGTTCTTGGATGTGGTTAAAGTGAGTTGACTTCAGGGAAGTCAACTTCTGCCTTAGACCAGCCAATTCTCACATCAATTGCAGATGCATAAACCTAAGAATAGCTCCTTGTTATCGAAGGCCCTGAGTTCTGGGGTGCTTTGTTACATGGCACTATTGTGGCAATTGCTGCCTAATACACTTTATCCTTCATATTAAGATAGCGTAGCTGCCTCCAGCAAGGTGGTGTGTTCTCCCACGTCTCTCATGGTTCTTTCTGACTCAAGAATTCCTGGACCCAGAGGAAGAATCTGTCCAGCTACAGACCAGTTCTGGGTGTGAGGTTTGAGAAACTGAGGGGGAAGTGGAACAAATACTCTACTAAAAACAAGGAGACCCAAACTCTAGAACCAGGTCTGCACTAATTCTCTGAATGATGTTTAACTGATCACTTTCCTTCTCTGAAACTTGGTTTCCTAATCGGTGACATATGGTAGTCACACAAATCACCCCCTCCTTCAACTCTGTCCCCAGTGCAAACAGCGGAGGCTGTAGTTTATTGAGGAGCTGTCTTAGACACTCTGGTATATGTAACCAGAATTCCTTTTTAATCGCTATCAAAAACATCGGGCCTCACTTTTATACTTTTAAGTTGGTAGTAGCTGCTCAGAGTTGCTTTGAGAAAGAGCCAGTGCTGTATCCAAGCTTGTCAAAAATGAGTCCTATGGTTGAGCCCCCTTCTCCCAGGAGGGAGGAGGTGGTGGCACTGTGGTTTGCCCCTGAAGTGATGGCTCCCCACTGGGAAAGGTGCATGCAGTATTGGGTGACAGTGATGCTAGTGGGCTGTCTGGTCACTGTGTACACCTATGGAGCCAAAGCTGGTGCCACTGAGTGTTCCTGGTGCTGAGAGCTTCCTGCCTGGGCAATGCATGCTGGGTACTTGGGAGCCAATTCTCTGACATTTTGAAGCAATCACAAAACAATGAATGTGGTTTTCCCCCGGGCTTTGTGGAAGGCCAGTGGGAAGCATTAACCATGGTTTTCCTGAGACGTGCAGCCATGAGGAGCAAGGGTGTGCACCCATGGTCCTCTCTGGGGACTCAGGAGACACTGGGTTGCAGATCCATTGGCAGCTCTCTGTGAGGTCTTGGGAGAATTGTGGGGCTTCTCTAAAATCTTGGGTTCCTCACCTCTAAATTGTGATCATACAGCAGAGGTAAGCATCGGGGGGATGGCCTTGAGCTCCAGGGTTCCTTGCAGCTCTAACGTGCTCAGTGTTTAAAGAAAAGGAGTTTGAACAGGAGAAGTTTTAGCAGTTTTAGAGGGGATGGAAGCATTCAAGTCTAGAGTCTTGGAATTATAAGTGAAAGAAATCCATGCCAAATGGGCTTTTGGAGAAAAATGTATATATTTTGGTTCATTGTCTGTTTTCAGTTGCTATAACAAATATCTCAGTCTAAGTACTTCCTAAAGAAAAACAATTTATTTTGCTCACGGTTTTGAAGGCTGAAAGTCCAAGATTGGTGGTTCCATCTGCTTGGCCTCTGCTGAAGGTCTTGTGGTAGATGACGTCACAATGGTGGCAGCAAACTTCAAAAGATCATATGGGGGTGAGTCAGAAAGCCAGAGGGACTTGGGGGCCAGGCTGGCACTCTTTACAATACGCACTACTGTGAGGACTCACCCGGGGCTCACAATAACAACCTTAACCCCTCCCAAGGGCAGTGCCCTCACTAACCTAACCACCTCCCCCAGGCCCCTCCCTTAATGGCCCCACCACTTCTCAACACCACTACACAGGGGACCAGGATTCCAGCACGTAAACGTCTGGGGATAAACCACATCCAAGACCAAAAAGCACAGGGGCAGGATTGTAGGTGTGGACCCAGGGTCAACTCCATTGTCTGTAGCAGCACATCCAACACCCCCTCCATACCTGACCACTCTCCTAGGTAATGAGCCCACCCTGTGCTGCCTGTCAGTGGCCCCAGAACTCACCTCCCCAACCAGAAGAGCAGCAGGATCAGAGCAATGCTCCACCTTTGGCTTTTCTGCCTAGCCACAGTTCCATGGGTCTATTTTATTGAATGTCTTAGGTCCTCTGTTCATCTCACTATGACCTGGGATGCATCTAGCTTCCTAGACAGGGTTGTTACCACCTCTAAACACAAGGATAGAGAAGGGGAAGGGAAAGGGTTCTGAAGGGAACGGGGTGTAGATGCTGGAAAAACAGACCGCAGATACCCATGCTGCGGAACAAGGTCTCTGTGTTTATTAGCTGACAGCTGACCCAGCCTGGAGACATTCCTGAGGCTGGGAAAACCAACAAACAGAAAAACACCCCGTCGCTCATGAGCTGGCCTGAAAACTCAGGCCAACTTATGCACGGGCGTTTCCCATTTTCCGCAAGGCCAGGGGACTTTAGAATAGGAATTTTCAGCACATCACAAGACCCCAGTTCTCCTCAATGGGGGATGGAGTTGGGGAGGTTAGGTGAGCGCCAACACTGAGGGAGGTTGGCCCGCTCAAGTCTGAAGTGATGGTCTCCCACCCATCACCAGGCAGGTGAGAGCAAGGGGGTTATTGTGTCCTGAGCAGGGACCACAAGAGCCTCTATGGAGAGACTGTGCCTGCACCAGGAGAAAGGCAGGGCATCCTGGCACAGGGCTGGCAGGCGATGAGCTGTCGGGAGCCATCATGGACACCGTCTGGAGCCAGCTAAGCAGATGGAGACAAGGCAGGATGGCCAGAGGAGGGCCCAACTCTGAGGAACCCAGACTCCAAGTAAAAGAGCAGATTTCCTCTGGAAACAGTAGGGAGACATGGAAGGCTGCGGAGCAGGGGCAGGACTTGTAACTGAGCTTGCTCATATGCCAGCTGTGCAAGTTGGCCTAACATGGCACCTTCTGTATCCCCAAGGACTTGACAGGGACCATATTAAAAGTGTGCCTGTGGTGGCTCACGCCTGTCATCCCAGTGGCTCGGGAGGCTGAGGCAGGAAGAACATGAGTTCAGAGCCAGCTTCAACAGAAGCAAGGCACTAAGCAACTCAGTGAGACCCTGTTTCCAAAAAAAAAAAAAAAAAAAAAATACTGGGGATGTAGCTGAGAGGTTGAGTCCCCCCGAGTTCAAATTTCTTACCCCCTGAGAAAAATAGTGTGCATGCAAGAAATATCAAAGAGTAAAAATGCAGCACCATAAATAGTGTGTGATGTCAACATGGTGGAAATGTGTGTGCATACACACACACACACACACACACACACACACACTACACGGTGAGGACACACATGTAGTGAGCTCTCTGCACAGGCCACGGAGCTCCCCTGGTTAATTAGCCCTGACCCTGCCATAAGCCTCCCTCTTCCAGCTCAAAAACTAAGTTTGACATGGCACGAGCCAGTGGCAGAGGCGGCTAACACCCCAGGCGTGTCTAAGTCCACATTAGCCCCTGTGTTGAAATGTTAACCACGATGATGATTGTGCACGGATTACAAGGATTTTCATTTTCCTTTTTTATACTTTTCTATAGTTTGCAAATTGACTTCGGTGAATATATGTTACTTTTGTCAGTGAAAAGCAAATATATAGTTTAAAAAAATCTCCTCCAGCGCCTGTGCTGTGGGACCCTAGCTCTCCAAAGACGTTCCCACCCAAACTACCATTTAATGTTGCCAGCACTTGAGCAAAAACAGCCTGCTTGAGGCTGAGAGAAAGAGGCTTTACCCCCAGGTTGGCAGTCACTCACCTCGTCACATCATTTATTTCATTTTTTCTCCATTTCCTTCCCCTTCAAAATTAATTTTAATTGCATAAATAATGTCAGGATCCCTGCTCCCCATAAAAAATTTAAATGTCCCAGATAAGACTAAAATATCCTCTGACCACCAGTCCTCCCATCCAGTGGCCACCAGGAGATAAGAGTAGTTATTGTTTGGACTGTGTTCTTCTAGACCTTTCTCTATGCATTTACATATATAAATATGCATTCGGGAAAAGAACATGCGGCGTTTTTGTAAGTGTGCTTAACATCATTACGTTCTATTTTACATACGGTTCCGTGACTTGATTTTTTCATTTGCCTGCATGCCTTCCCTGTCCAGTGGTGTTGAGAGGAACCAAGAAATGTCATTCAAACACTGCACAGGGGGTGGGGCCAGGCAGGAGAAGGCCCTCCCACCGTGAGCTCTCGGGTCGCACCTGAGCTTCTAGTCTCTTCTGGAAGGTGGAGTAGCATCTGCCCAGGAGACAGAATGTGGTGACCACCCAGCGGGTGGTACTTCCAATCAAGGGTCATCTTAGCAGTGGCATCTTTGGCGAGCTGAGGAAGGGAGTCCGGTATATCCTGAAGACCGCAGCACCATCTTTTCAACTTTTCAACGACTAGAGGCCCCATTGCAAGGATTTGGCCTAGAAATGGAGATGGAGCTGAAGGAAGGCCTTCACTATCCACTCCCCAAGGAACTCTACCCACGGAGGGGGGCTGGAGGGGCTAAGGGAAGACTGGCCTCCTCTGATAAGACCATGCTGGCATGGAAAAGAGTCCACAGCGGAGTCAACCCTCTCCCAAGGAAGGTGAGGAACTAGGACCACAGCTGGGTTTAAAATTGCAAAAGCAGGCAGATTTCACACCTGTGAATCAGGGAACTGGGAAAGGGGTCCCTGAGAAACAGACCTGGACTCCTCAGGGGCCCCAGGAAGTGGGATTCAGCATACAGATCCACCAGGGCTGGGGTTGTGGCTCCGAGGTAGAGCGTTCTCCTAGTGCATGCAGGGCCCTGGGTTGGATCCTCAGCACCACATAAAAATAAATAAATAAAAGCAAAGGTATTGGGTCCAACTACAATTAAAAAATAAATTTAAAAAAATACAGATCCACCAGCTGGATTTAATCTGTTGGAGAGAAAAAAAAAATGCAGTTGAATGGTCTTGTGTTCTCGGTCCAGGGTCACGTTCTTTAGAGTCAGGAACAGCCGAAGGATGAAAGGAGAACAGGTAGGTAAGGCCAGAGCAGAGGGAGGCCTAGAGTGGCTTCCAGGGTGCTGCAAGGGGAGACCAAGGGGACTGTCTGCCAGGCCTTGCTCTGAAGTGCAGACCCTGCAACTGCAGGACCCCCAGAGTGAGCACTGACTCAACCAACGTTTGCATAGGGCTGGCCCTCCCTGGCTTGGGCCATATCCCTCTCCTCAGATGCAGGAACCACAGCCAGGAAGTGTGGACAGGTGCGGAAGAGGCCCGTCTAGGGTTCAAAGGCATCCAGGTTCAGTTTGCCTCTCTGATTCCTCACTCCCCCGTGAGCCTCAGTTTCCTCTTATGTCAATGGGGAACCGCACCCACCTGATGCCCAGTGCACATGGACAAAGTCCAGTGATGCAAATGCTCAAAGAACGTTGGCTTTCCTTTGTTTAGTGTCCTTACGACCCCCGGGATCTCAGCCTCATGTCTGGAGTCTGGCACAGGCTCTGCATCAGCCTGGGGCTGCCTGCTGTCTCTGGGCATGTGCTGAGGCAGCCCTCAGGAGGTGGAAGAAGCTTCCAGAATAGAGGAAACCCCTCTTCCTTAGCAACCATTTTCTCTGATAAGTCCGTCCCCACCCTGCCTGAGGCTGGAGGTGGAGGTTGTTTATTGCAAGACGCCCTGAGAGCTCGTGCCTGGAGGGGGTCACGTGGGGTGATTGTGTTTGTGGGGTTGATACTGTTGCTGAGCAATGGTCCTCCAGGAGCCCAAGTGCTGTCCTGAGAGGCTCCCAGGGCCCACTGTCACTTGAGGTGATCCACGCCATTCAGATGCAGGAGCTTGCCCTTTGTGGGCTGTGCAGCACTGAGTCCAGAATAATTTCCAAACCCAGTCACAGCAACCAAATGTTTGTACAGCTGGGGAGAGGAGAGTGCTGTCGAGTAAGATCAGAAACCACAGTAATTGTGAGAAACACTTGGGGAAATAGACGGGGAGTCTCTCTGGAAAGCCAAATGCTCTCACCCCACCCCAGCCTGCGGTCAGAGATGCACATTGTCCTGGGTCCAGGAGATACTGTCAATCCCAAACCCTTCCTTGACTTCACCCTGCCCAGAGTGAGCCACCCACTTTAGGGATCCCACATCATGGTCCCTGGCCCCTCCCTCCTATCAATCTCTCTCTCTCTCTCTCTCTCTCTCTCTCTCTCTCTCTCTCTCTCTCTCTTTCTCTCTCTCTCTCCCCCCTGACTTCATTCCCAGGGCTCAAGCTCTCCCAGGGTCCCCAGGTGCCAACTCATGGCCTGAAGCAGGGTTAATGTCAGTAACAGGTGGTTGAATTTTTAAGATTATTTTTTTAAAATTATTGTCATTGAAAAAGAAGGGGACTAAAGGGGAATGGCTGCACTCCCAGGGCAGCCCACTGGCTTTGGTTAGCATTGTGACGATGGCCAGAAGCCTGACGGAGGCTCCCAGGATTCCCTTGGCTTTGGTCATTGACTTCTGCTGACCTGGATGAGTTGCCCCCCTGTCCACCCCAGCCCATGGCTACCACCACTGTTCCAGCTGTAGCCACCCAGTTTTGAAACGTGGGTCTCCCTTGGCCTCTAAACCAACACACCTTCTCCCATGGCCCAGGCACAAGGGCCCCATGTGGCTCACATCCTGGAGGCATGGGATGTGCGGACGACCTCAGCTACTGGTTCCAGGGGGACACAACCTTCCATGGCCGCCCTGGCCCAAGTCAGCCTCACGTCCTGATCCTGTGGTCTTCAGGCTCCACTGCTCCACTGCATCTGCCTTACCTCCTAGGGACTAACTGCTTTGGTAGGCCTCTCCCTTCAAACTCAACCGTCTTTTGGGGGCTGGAGAAGTCCACCACTGTGCTCTGAAATATCAAAATTTTAAAAATAAAAAACTCTCTGGATACAAGGCTTCCAGGCTTAAAAAGAAAAAAAAAGAAAAAGAAAAAAAAACTGTGCTGTTTCCTTTTTGGTGGGAATGGAGACACTTCCAGGGTTCTCTGACACGGCTGCAGTCACCACCACCAAAAAGAGACACCAATGATATACAGTCCATTCTGCAGGGAATTTTCCATCCGTCTTTTCCCTCTGAGGCCCTGGCAAAGCCAAGCATGGCCGTAGAGGTTGGACTCTGGATAGTGGTCAGTGGGGGGAAAGCCCAGGTCTCAGGATATTGGGCCGAGGGTTCAAACTAAGCACATCATACACCAAGAATCCCATCAGAAGGGCACCCATTGTGAGTATAATGAGAAGAACTCTCTAGGCCAATGACTTTAAAAAGGTTTGGCCATGCTGACAGACCTCTTGGCTTGAACTTGAATAAATATAAGATCTTGGGAAGAAGTGGAGAGAGAAGCACTGAGTACATTCGGCAGAAGTCAATAGAAACTCCAGCTGCCTTCAGCCTGCTTTGCTCATAAGCAGAGCAAACGTGCCTCCTGTTCTGGGCTTGCAGGACAGCACCTGTGCCAGCCATGCTGCTGCAGCTGGACCCCGTGATGAAGCAGGTGGCACTCCCTGGACCAGAGGAAGTCATCCTGTAGTTCTAGCAGGGGGGTGGCCAGCACCCCCACTGTTGGCCACACAGGCTCCTGAAGGGTGGTGACATTGGGAGATGTCCTGGCCCTCTTCTCTACCCTACATGGCCAGTGTGGTGGAAGGAAACAGAGAGGTTAACACACGTGATGAACTTGAACTTTGGATGTGGCTGCACTTCTTGTTCGGCAAAACTCAAAAAGAACCAGGGAGAAGCCGGGAGTGGTGGCGCATGCCTATAATCCCAGTGGCTTGGGAGGCTGAGACAGGAGGATCACAAGTTCAAAGCCAATCTCAGCAACTTAGCAAGGCCCTAGGCCACTTAGCAAGACCCTGTCTCTAAAAAGAAAATCAAAAGGGCCGAGGATGAGGCTCAGTGGTTAAGCATTCCTAGGCTCAATCTCTGGTACCAAAAAAAAAAAAAGTGGGGGGAGGAGGAGAAATGACCACATTAAAACATGGGAACTATGCCACACTTCACCAACAGCCACTGCTGCAGGGGTAGCAGGTGCTTTGGAGGACGGGGAGAGCCAGGCCAGTCCAGAGGGACATGGAGGCAAACCTGCGAGGGCCCAGGGTGCACAGAGCAAGGGAGAGCAGAGGCAGGGTGCAATGGGGCTTGGCTTCCCCTGGGCTTCATAGGCACAGTGGGGAGTGCAAACCCAGTCCTAGAGTGTCACCATCTGATGGCCTCATGAACAGAGAGAGGCCAGAATGCCAGGATGCAGCATGCTGCACACAGAATGGGCATCCACTTCTTGGCGGATCCTGGGATCATGGGAAAGTCTCCTCTCTTCCTTAGCCTCAGTTTCTCCATCCCCTTTATGGTGTTAGAGATATTATGGGTTTGCCTCTGGCTATTGTCCTGGATAGAAAGGAAGCCCGAGGGAAGCCAGTTGCAGGGGAGAAGTAGGCACTGCTCACTGCCACGCTCAGCCTCCTGCTCTCTGTCAGCACAGCTTGACAGCTGACTGGAAGGTCCCGCATGGGTCTCATCACCCAGCACCTACACAGAACCCTGGGCTCCCAGGGCTGTGGATACTAGAGACAATAACAGACAGCTAGAGGGGAGGAGGCCAGCAGTTGGGTGACCTGCAGATGAGCAGTTCAGGCAAAGAGGACCATCCTGCCTCAGGCTCCCACTGGGAGACCCCAAGCCTGGCCAATGACCCAGAGAATGAGGTCACCTCCCAGTTCTTGGCTCACCTGGGTGCAGCTGTCCTCTTCTAGGGAGCCATTAGGGTCCTGTCTTCTGAGCAGAAGAGCCCCACAGCCTGCAGATCCAGGAGGACCAGAGCCAGGGTCCTTCCCTGGAAGTCCAGCTTCCTTCTCCACACCCTACATTCAGCCTCCAGCAAGTGGAGCAGTCCAGAGTCTCATGGGGATGGCTGTCGCAGACCCCATTAAGACAGGAAACAGCTGGGTGGGGTGGCGCAGGCCTGTAATCCCAGCGGCTCGGTAGGCAGTGACAAGAGTATCACGAGTTCAAAGCCAGCCTCAGCAACTTAGCGAGACCCTAAGCAATTCAGTGAGACTCTGTCTCAAAATAAAAAATAAAAGGTCTGGCGATGTGGGTCAGGGGTAAAGTGCACCCCTGGGTTCAATCCCTGGTACCAAATAAATAAATAAAGGACAGGAAACAAGGACCACAACAGCAAAGAGCCCACACCTGCTGATCTTGAGCAAGCCTTGCATCTTGGCGTCTCCTCCCCGGCTGTGTTAGGTAGCTGTCCATTACTGAGACAACACCTGAGAAAATCAACTTAAAGGAGGGAAGGTTTATTTTGGTTCATGGTTGCAGAGGTTTCAGGGCAGGGTTGCTCCTGTTGCTTCTGGGCCTGTGGAAGTACTGAACCTTACGGTGGGAGGGCTTAGTAGCCAGAAAGTGAAAAAAGAGAGGAGGGCACACCCCCAGTGACCTCACTCCCTCCCTGTAGGCTCTGCCTCCTGAGGGTTCCACCACCTCCCAAGACCCATGGGCTAGCACATGGGCCTCTAGGGCATTTATGATCCAAACAATAGTACAATCCATGCTCCTGGTCATGGATGCTTCTGGTGACGGATGCCCATGTGACCTGTGGATACAGCCAAGGGGGCCTTTGGGACATTGCCTTGCTGATTCAGATTGCTCTCAGGTCAGCCTGACATTACTTCTTCTTACTCCCAAATCTGAAATCCTACTCATCCTTAGGTTGGTTAGCTGGACCTCCTCCAGGAAGCCTTCCCAGCTCTCACTTGCTCACCGAGGGTCTCTCACATTCATCATGTTCCTGCTATAACATCTGACACTCAGCTTTTTGCCCATCAATTCCCATCGTCCTAGTTTTCTCTGCACGATGCATGGATTAGAGCCACAACCTAACCTGTTCATGGTCCAGTGTAGAGGGGGTCAGTTGAAGGTCACCATGTTCAGGAGGACCTAGCCCGTTTTCTTCATATTAGCAAAGAGCTCCAGGATTGGCCACCTGAAAACCAATGCTTTCATTGAAAACAGGGGGAAACAGGTTGGAAGACAGGAGGTGCTCTCTCTAGGTCATACAGTGAGTCAGAGATGGGGCTGGGCCCAGAGCTCTGCTCTGCAACTTCGATCTCAGCCAATTCTGAGTCTCTTCTGGAACCTCTCTGACAGATGGCTTCCCTCCGCATGGATGCCTCGAGCTGCTGGGAGCGCAGCCCTGCGGAAGGCAGCTTCCGCGGTTCCGGGCAGAGCCCCAGCTCTTTCTACCCAGTGAAACTTTACTTCATTGCAACCACCTCCCTAGGACCCACCTTTGCCCCTCATTCATCTCTTTGATCTCTCATTCATTCATTCATTCATTCATGCATTCATTTGTGCAACCAGTTTTTGTGCCTGGTGAATTTAATGAGTGCATCCTGCCTCTCAGAATTGAGAAGGCTGCATATGTATTAAATGCTTCATGTGGAACTCTGAGCTTAAGAGGGCAGCAACCACATCTGCGATCTCTCCCTCTATCTTCAGGTCCAGCCAGTGAGTGGCATTGCAAAGGTGCCAATCAGAATGGAATGGAATGGAATGAACACGGAATCATGAGTGAAGCCGACAGGAAGCAGGCAAAGGATAGTCAGGGTCTGGAGGTAATAGAGTGGCCAGTGCTTCAGGGATCAAGGTAGGCTTTCCTGAGGAGGTGGCCTTTGAATTTAGTGCCAGAAAGCATGATATTCCAGAAGCCAGGGGAGGTGGAGAGGCACAACAGGGACAGAGACAGTATCACAATAAACACAGTGCAGCTAGACATTACTAAAGCCTTTTCGGGGCAGTGGTAAGGCAGGAACAGGAAGCAGGAAGAAATGAGGCAACTAGAGACCAAAGGGCCTTGAAACCTAAGCTAAGGCATCTGGACATGGCCCTCAGGCAAGGGTGGCAGCAGTGGCTTTGTATGACTTAGTGACAGGATCTGAACCATGCTTTAAAAGATCACAGTGACTGTATGCAGACTGCATCCCCCAGCTCCTGTGGGGACCTGTCAGGAAGCTGGCGCAATCGTCCAGGTGAGAGGTGGTTATAAGCAGCCAAAAGACCAATCATTTCCCAGGTGAATGGTAATTGGACATTCTAAACGCAACCCCAGGGTCATCAGTGTCCCCAGCCATCATTTCCTCCCTGTGTCTGCTCACTCTGCAGGAGCAGCTTAAGCCGCTTACAACTAATCCTGCACCGCCTCCTGGGCCCCTCCTCACGCAGCACAGTGGACGGCCCTCCGTGGGCAGCGCAGCGGTTCTATGTGTAGACTTTGAGGTCTTCTTTCTCGCCCCGTCCCTGGGCTGCCACTGGCTCCATACAGGCCCAAAGCTGTGCCATGGGACCCGGAGCTTGCTCATTGCCTCTTCTGGAAGGGAAGGACGGGGTGGCAACCTTCTCTCCAAGATGGCCTCCCTGGCTCTCAGGCCCAAATTGATTAATCATCACTTGATTCCAGCTATCAGCTCGGCTGCAATTGGCATATTTATTTCTAATCAGCTCTTAAAAATGGCATCATTCAAAGGTGCTTAACCACATTACTTAATTCTCAGCCTGTATTGCTATTGATTTCAAATATTCTCCTCAAGATATGGCTCATCATTCAATGCAGAAGTCTGTTTATATAATAATCTTATCTGGTTACTAAAATCTGTGAAATCTTTTCAATTGCCTCTAATGCAAGATCGGAGGCTGGTTGCTAAATGAGTCAATTTTACTTTAATTTGGTTTATTTACAGTACATGTTTTAATGCTCCGCATTCCCGTCTTTTGCAGCGATGCTGAAAATAAAGGCAAATACAGGCACAGAGAGAGGCCTGCACTTTTCTCAGTCTGCAGGAGTCGAGGAGGGCTGGGTGAGCTCCCAAAAGACACGGAGCTTCCTGCCTCTGGTGGCCGGAGGAGCAAGTGGCTCACAAAGCTGGCAGCCATGGCGCAGTGCCATCAAGAGTACCTGAGAAAAGCCACACGGTCACTGCCCTGGCTCTCATTATAGATAAGCAGGTTTCTACATGTCAGAGACTCACTTTCCCCATCTCGGAAAGGGGGAGGGTTGATGTGCTTCCAGATGTCTTGGGAAGAGCCCTGGAGACTCTGAGGTGGAAGTGCACACACAGTAGGTGTTCCCTACACAAGACTTCCCTGCTCCTTCCACTTTAATCTTAAAACCACAGCAATTGCTTATCCCAACTGTTCTTCCCATGGTTGATCTTGACTGAGGCCTCTTGGGAGTAGTTTCTCTATACACAGAGGAGCCCATGGAGAACAAAGGTTAACCTAGTCTTATTCTTTGTCTAGAATAAGACTAAGGACAGCACCCGAGCCAGGCTGTCCTGTAGCTCCCATCCCAATGGACCAGGTCCCTCCTGCTGGTGGCTTCTGGCCCACAGAGCCACCCCTACCCCTCTTTCCATGCCCTGTGCTTTGCACCACTCTTGTGACCACCTCTTGGTGTCTCTTTGAGGACATGTCTAGGGAGAAACCCAGTTGACTTTTCTGTGTGTCACTGGTTGTTGATGACCTATAGATAAAGTCCCTCGGATCAGCTGTCCATTCCTGGTCCAGTCACCTGTGTCCAGAAGGCAGAGGCCACAGCTGGTGGTAAGGAAGCTGTTCCTCCACTGCGGAGCCTGAACTGTTCCAGCCGCTGGAGGAGGCTCTGGGTGTGCAGAGTGGGGCCCTGGCCTGGAGTTGCCCTCACCTTGCCCGAGAGACACGCTCACCAGAAAATGGAAAAGCCACAGCCCAGTAAGTGGGTGCTATGGGGCCGGGGGAGGAGATGGTGATGCTAAATGCACCTGATCCTCTTTCCCGTGTCCTCTGCTTGCTAAGTCCATGAGAGGGATGGGCCCTCCATGCTGCTGTGTCTCTCACCCAGCCAGAGCTAAGGAGCCCCCTGCTTGCAGCAGGCGATGCCCATCTTGCCCTCTAATTCTGCAGCCCTCTCTTGGTCAGGTGTGAAAGCTGCTATTTCATGCTCATCTTCCCCAATTAACAACAGCTGGTCCCCTATAAAACCAACTGGCGAGATGGTTTGTTATTGGAAGACAACGCAACATCATTAGGCATTAATGGCTCCTGGGCTCGTTGACTGGGGCCGGGTTCTCAGGGTTAATGTGGCAAGATGTTGGGTCTCACCCTCCTGAGCTCCTGCGCTCTTCTATTTTTAGGCACCTTCTTCAAGCTTCCTTTTCTGAATCATGGAACAGGGAGGTGGAGGGGAGATGGAGGAGGGACTTGATTTCCTGGAAGGGAAATTGTCCAGGGGGGAAAAGATCATTAAATGAAATCATTGTTAATTCAAAAATTAAAAAAAAAAAAAAAACCTATTGTGTCTGCTTGAATCTGTCTGTTTCCATTAGTAACTAGATAAGCACTCTTTTTCCATCTACCACCAGGTCACCTCCTCGGCTCCCTTGGGACCCCTGAGGCTCCTTGCTTGCAAGCTGAGGTGAGTCATGGTCTATGTCCACAGAAGGGCATTTTCCCCGGCTATCAAAGACTTGTCTGGGAGAGATGATCTTGGACAGGCTGTGACCTGTAAGTCACACTGAGTAGATCTGGCATTGAGAATAAGTGTGTTACATGTAGTTCAAAAATTGCCTCCTAACGGGAAGTTTTCATTATGTGCTTGTGCATGTCCCTGTGACTTAAAACCAGAGCTTTAGACGAGCATGGTGGCACATGCCTGTAATCCTAGTGGCTGGGGAGGCTGACTCGAGAGGATCACAAGTTCAAAGCCAGCCTCAGCAACTTAGAGAGGCTGTAAGCAACTCAGTGAGACCCTGTCTCTAAATAAAATATAAAAACGGGCTGGGGATGTGGCTCAGTGGTCAAGTGTCCCTGAGTTCAATCCCTGGTACCAAACCAAACAAAACAAAACAAAACAAAGCTTTACTCTGTGTATTGATCTTGCTAATAGTGACTGCTATGGTTCTATAAGGAGACTTCCTCTGAAATAAGCAAGTCAGAAATCTCCATTCCATTCATTCATTCACTCGGCAAAGAGTAAAAGACCACCTGGTATCTATGTCAGCTTTCCTGACGAGAAGACCTCCACCCCACATCTGCAGGAAGGCCAGATGAGCCTCTTGGGTTTTGTTAACAGGAAGCTTTCTATTCATTCTTCTGTTTTCCCTCTTTCCCTCCATCCTTTCCTCCCTCCCTTCCTCCATTCCTTCCTTTCTTCCTCACTCCCCCCTTCCATAAAAATTTCCCAAGCATTTATCCTTGATATAGAATTGATTAACTTTTGGTGTCTGTGCTAAAGGAACAAGGAATTTATTGTCTGTGCAGAGCAGCCAAATGTCACCTCCCACCAAGAGGAAACCCTGCACCAGGAGGCTCAGAGTCCAGCCGAGGAATTCCAGGCGCAGTCCACAGGCCCTTCTCCCAGCCTGAGGCCTGGGCAGAGCTTGGGTGTGGTGAGGTCCCTGGCCTGAGATACTGCTTCTAGCTCTTTCTGTGTTGCTGTCCTGTTTCCCTGCCTAGGATCCTCCCTTGGCTCTGTTGGGGAATCAACAAGTAGGGGTGGAATCACCCCTGGGCTCTGCTTTTTCAGGAGCAGAGCGTCATGCAGCCAAGCAAGTGTGCAGTCACCCCAAAGAGATGGTGAAACTGGGGGACCCACGCCAGGGTCCAGCCTTGATCCAGTCCCTGAGAAGGGCCTGGAGTGAATTTACAGCCCTTCTGGGATTTGCATTAATGAAGAGGGACAATCGGTGCTCTTACATCCTGGGTGGGAGTAGATTAAAAGGACTCACTGTCGAGCCCACTCATGAAGCATTTAATCAAATAGTGCTAGGAACACTCACTAGTATTTCCCATCACTTACTTTCCCTGGGAGGGTTCACCTCTACTGACTTATGCCCAGAAGAAAGGACCATTGCACCCTTTCTGTCCATGGGAAGCAACCTGACTGTTCAGAAGCTTCGCCACCGACCCTGTTAGTGTATAGGAGGTAAAGTGACTTCATGCCCGGCTGGGATTCCTTCCAGGATCCTCCACCCTCATGCATGCTGTGTGAACTTGGGCAGGGTTTTGACTTCTCTAGGTGTCAAGATCCTGGTTGAAGGTGGACACTATTCTGGAATACAGACGGGGAATGATTTCCAAAATCCAAATTCACTGCCCCTCTCTATCCTCAGTGTTCCACCCACAAGCCCAAGACCTGCACACAGCCAGGCACCCAGGAGTCCCTCTGCAAGTATGTCATGAATGAATGGAGGACAGTTGCATTTTACAAGCAGGAGACATACTCCAAATGGCCACCCCCACCCTTGGGCTCTTTGCTATAGGACTTTTTGGAAAATCTCTCCACATGCAGTTTCGTTCTGACGCTGATTTCCTGCAAACCAGCTGACCTGTATTTACAGTATCCACATTTGTTTTGGAAAAAATCCAAATGTCCACTTAACTGGGCTGGAAGCCAGCATAATCTTCCTATATTGTTTGTAACCACGAGATTAATGGTGGGCCTTGCTCCGAACCTCGTGGTGACATCATTCACCTTGGGGTGTCTCTTCAGCGCAGATTACAATAATGGATGGGTCTTCACTGGAGCCGTCCTGCTCTGATTTAGGAGGCCTGGCTTCTGCAGGGAGGCAGCACAGGGCACGAGGTGGCATCACACTGGAGAGTCTACTGTGTCGCTGCGATAAGGCCCCAACCTGGCTCTCATGTGTTCCAGATGCAGGACCTCAGGAGACATGCTGAAACTCTCCAACCCTCAGCTTTCTCGTGCACGAGGGTCCCAGCACCTATGTTGCGCCCTTGTCATGAGGATGGGATAGCAGCAGGGCTTCATAAATGCTGTGCACCACCCACCCATAGTACATGCACTCTCAAATTCTATTCCCCCTGGGAAGATGGTAGGACAGCTTGTTTGATGTTAAGATAAGGCACAGGTGACGACCCAACAATGAAAAAGAAATAAGGCCCCTAGAAAGTGGACAAGGAATTTGAAAAGCATTTTTTTCCAAAGACACACAAATGGACAATGAAGCACACAAAGACGCTCAACAGCATGAATCATTAGGGAAAGCCAAATGAAGCCACAGGGAGATAGCACCCTACACCTGGCAAGATGGCAAGCAAATGGAAAATTATGTTTTTTAGTGACTCAGGAGGCTGAGGCAGGAGGTTTGCAAGTTCCAGGCCAGCTTGGGCAATTTAGCAAGACCTGTCTCAAAAGAAAAAATAAAAGGACTAGGGAAGCAGAGCATCTCTAGGTTTAATCCCAAGTGTAAGGGCCAGGGGGGTAGAGAGAGAGATGGGTTAGGGAAGGAAGGGAGAGGGGAGAGAGAGAGAGAGAGAGAGAGAGAGAGAGAGAGAGAGAGAGAGAGAGAGAGAGAGAGGGGAAGGGAAGGGAGGGAGGAAGGGAAGGAGGGAAAGAGGGAGGAAGGAAGGAAGGAGGAAAAGTCTAAGTTTGGAGAGGTGGGAGCCCTGTGTTGTGATGCATGGTGGCACAGCTGTGTCAAATACTAAGTTTATTCCTTACAACTTCAACAGAGAATAATCATATGATCCAGCAATTCCAATTCTGGTGACATGTCAAAATAAAATGACAGCAAGGACCACATTCATTGCAGGACTGGTCACAATAATCTCAAAGTGGAAGCAGAGTGTCCATTGATAGATGAATGGATAAAGAAAATGTGGATTCTCCAGATAATGGAGTATTATTCAGCCTTGGAAAGGACAGAAGCTCTGACTTGTGCTACAATGTGAGAGAGCCCCGAGGACATTTGCCTGGTAAGATAGACCCGTTATGAATGAGCAAGCATTGTATAGTTCCTTTTATATGATGCACCTAGAGAAGTCAAGTCAGAGACAGACCATGGCAGGGGGTTGCAGAGGCCTGGGGAAGGAAGGATGGCAAGTTAGTTGTAAATGGATAATGATATTTCCAGAGCTGCTTCCTGAAGCTTCCTCAAATCAAGGGCTGTCTTTCTCCATTGTCACATGCAGCACCTGGTGTCTGTCAGTGGCATGAACTACAGGTTTGAGGGAGGAAGCAGGATTCAGCAGATGACTTGGTTCTGTGTGTTCACATGCACGGACACACATGTGTGTGCACACACAGATGCACACACGTGCACACACAGAGGAGAAGCATGGGCTGCAGCATTCACTGGGTGGGGTGCTGGTAGGCAGGACTTCCAGGACACTAGCCCTGAGGTGACTGAAGTCATCTGGCAAGAGCTGAAGGCCTCTGAACTCATCCTGCTGTGAACATGCCCCTGAGCTCTCAGCCCAGCCTAGGCTGAAGGACAGGTCCCCCGGGGTCCTCTGCCATGTGGGCTCCTGCCAGCCATCACACTTCCCAGCTGTGCAGCCTTGGGTGAGTCATTTCATCTTTCTGTGCCTTGAATTCTTCTGTGTCAAACAGAGATGCTACTGTCTTCTCCTGGGGGGAGCTATAGGGAGCAATGGTGAAGGAATGAGCCCACTGCCTGGTGTCCCAATGGCAGCTCTGCAAGGGCATGTGGCCCTGGCCCGCGCACTGGCCAGAGAATCTCTTCCGGTGGTTGCACAGGCTCCGCCCCTTCTGCCCCCCTCCCCACCCAAGGCTCAAAGCAGGGGGTGGGTGGTTTGGTATTAAATGGCCTGGATGAAATGCTTTCTGCTAGCAATTGCCTTCATTGCCTGCCGTAAAAATACATCTATATTTAAATATGCTGAGATAATTCTTAAGTTTTATTAGTACTTAAATATTTTGGCATGTTTATTTCTCCTGGAACAATTATGGAGGTTTCATTGTTTTACTTGCAAAAAAGAGACTAAATCTCCTTTTACAATAAACCCCTGACAGGTTGAATATGGTGCTTCCCCAGTGTGGGACCCATTATTGTCTAGTCAGCTCCCGGGGTGCAGAAGCAGAACTGGGGAGGGAGCAGCCGGTCCTCGGGAGGCCCCTTGCCCACACTCATCTCTTGCTCCTCTTGCCATCAACCCGCCTCCTCCTCCCCTGGCTCCTGCCCTGGTGGACCGCGCCTTCTCCCGCTTCCCATGGATCTGGCCAACGGGGAGCCCAGGCAGGAGGTCTGGGAAGGGGAGAAAGAGAAGTTAAGGTGTCGGCCCTCTGGCTTCCTCCCTTTGGGGTCACTAAGGACCGGCTTGCCCCTGGACCAAAGGGCACGGCTTCTGTCCAGGCAGCCTTTCACACTGTCCAGCCCATGCCTTCGCCGCCCTCTGAGTCGCCTTAGCACCCTGGGGGAGTGGGGGTGGCACTCACTCCTGTGGGCTCCTACTTGATCTACAGGGTTTTCTCCCCACCCTGACCCTACCTTGAAAAGTGTCCCTTATTAACTTCTCCTGAGTGACCCATCTGAGCAGGCCCACTGTCTCCTGCAGGGCCCATGAGGGACCCAGAGCCTCACTAGGCCTGGCTTCCATGGGCCTTGGCCTCCAAGGAGGCACTTGTGAATGTAACACTGTGGTTAATGCTTAAAGCGGCTCTGCAAGAGGTGTGGGCAGGGCTGTCTTCCCTTGTTTTACTGATGGAGACACAAAGGCCCAGAAAGGTTGCCTACCCTGCCCAATGTCACACAGCTGCTGAGCAAAGAAGCAAGTACTGAAACCCCAGGGTGCAGAGCAGAAGGTCCAGATTCTGCCATCTCTAACAGCTGGCCATGGGGGACTGCAGGGACGGAGGAGATGTGGAGAGGACCTGTTCTCACCATTAGCTTCCTCCCTGGGGTAGGTGGGGTATGGGAAAAAGCAAGTGCAGCTCAGTGACACCAGGGAGACAGAGGACCGGCCCATCCCTGGGTTAGCTGTGTGACCTTGAACAAGTTACTTTAACTTTCTGGATTCTAATTTCTCTTTTGTATCATGGAGGTGGCACCAGCTGGGCTTGGAGAGTGAGTGGCCGCCCCAGCCTTCAGGGAGCCAAAATGGAGGGTACTGAGCATGCACCACAAGACAGACAGTTCCAACCGCTGTGCATGTGGTGTCCGGTCAAGACAGCTCAGGGCCCCCCATGGACAGGCACAGAAACCAAAGCACAGAGGTGATGGACACTCCCCTCCACCTCCCATGGCTGTCATTTGAACATCAGGTCCCAGAGCCCACCTGACCATAGCAGAGTATGGAACTGGGGGGCTTCACAGGTGTGTGGTGGGTGGGGTAAGGCCAGGACATAGCTGACCCCCTGGTCAGTAATGGCAGCCACGTCTTTTGTCCTCAAGTTCACGGTTTATCCCTGAGGAGTTCCTCAAGTGTAAGTGACCAGGGATCATCCCTTGCAATCCACTTCTGGTCTGGTCTTCACTCCTCTCATCGTCCAGGTGAACAGCAGGACCATTGGCCTCCCTGGGTCCTAGCCTCCGGGAGGCCTTAGGCTCTTCTGCACCTGTAGTGCCCGTGCCTCCTGCCCTCCCTGGTCAGGGCCGGTGTCTGGCAGGAGCATTTTTCTTGTGAACTACTGGCTGCCCGGCCTGGAGGAAAGATTTGTGGAGTGAGCCAGTCCCTCACGTACCCCTGAGGGGACATTGACCACAGTCCTGTGGTTGGGTGAAGACCTGGCCCAGCTGGGACAGGGTGGGTGAAGGCCAGGCGGTGAGGCTGAGGCCTGCGTTGGTGGAGTGCAGCAGGTGGAGGTCTCGGAGCCCAGCTGTGTGGTGCTGAGTAACTCCTTGTCCCTCCTGAGCCGGGGTCCCTCATCTGTGAGGTGGGTGAGCATTCAACAGCACAGCACATGGCATAAAGGCAAGTGGGGTGTTCAAGTATCTAACAGAGGGTGCGCAGGGGGGCCTATCAGTCAGAACCAGTCCCAACCAGGAACACCAGTGTGGCTGTCCTGGTGCCAGTACAATATGCCACCAGTCCTGGGTGACTGTCGAGAGCCAGAGAGAAATTCTCACCAGGGGTCACACGGCCGAGGCTCCATCAACAGCAGCCATTGTTTTATTTGTAAATTTCAAGAGCTCTGGTTTCCTCGGGGTTGTGACATTTTCAACATTTCAATCCTTTACAGCATATGGTGGAAATTTCATTACTGCAACTCTAGGTGCGGGGGAAATGCCAACCACTGTGCGGTGAGATTTAATTCAATCCTTCAGACACTGGCTAAGCAGGCCCTCTGCGCACGGCTCCGCAGGGAGGTGGGAGGGATACAGCAGCCCTGTTCTCAGGAGGAGACCCCAGATCTGTAGAAGCCACACAAACAACCCGGGGTAAATAAGTCAGGAGAGAGCAGGGCTCAGTGTGGGAGCAGGAGGCTGGCAGAGCAGTTTCCCGACAGTTAACGCCTTACCCCGCCCGCCCGGACCCCTGTCCTATCAATGGGAATATTAATGTTCACGTTCAGAGGTGGCCACCATGTCTAACCCAAGCACTGTCCTGTTGAGGCTGTGACCCTGGGCTTGCTACCACATGCCCCTCCCCTGGAGACACCCAGCTGGCCTGCAGGAAGGAGGAGAAGCTCCCTCAGGTTGGGATGGTCTGGAGAGGCTTCCTATTGGAGAGGCTGTGGAGTGGCCTTGAGGATTTGAGGACTGGAGAGGCCCAGGGAAGAGCCCCAGGCAGGAGGAGGTGAGGGTCACAGGAAGAAGTGCAGGAGCGAGGCGGGCTGTAGGGTTGCAGACAGAGCCTCTGCTCCATGGGGTTTGCTGATCATTCTTATGAATCCGTCACAATTTGGGAAAGCATGAGTGGCTTCCATTTGGAGAATGTCACATGGCCATATGATCAGGAGCAACCCCGACAGGGCCACTCTGGCCCCTACAGAACCCGGGAAGGAGCCCAAAGGCAGTGGAGAAAGGGATCGTGAGGACAGTGGAAAGAGGCCCCAGGGAGCGCTGAGTGCAGGAGCCCACCAGGTAGAGGTCCCCGGGGGCCAGGGCAAGCTCTGCGCCTCAGGGTCAGTCTCATCATCTCCAGGCCCTTTCAGTCCAGCTACTGAGCTAAAGGCCCCTTCCGTCTTGGCCTAGAGGCTACTAAGAGGAGACAGGTGGAGGGGAGAGGGAGGAAGCAGGTAGGGATGAGGGGGCAGTGTAGGGGTGCACCTGAGCTGTCTGCACGGGCAGGGGAGTCTGGCCTCACTCCTGGTCAGGTGAATTTGGGGCAAGTCACAGGTGTCTGGGATTCAACTCTTGAAATTCTGCCCACAACCCCACTGTAGCTCTCTGTAAGGTCTACTTTAGCAAAACTGTAGAGACTTTAGGGAGACTCCATTAGGAAAGCCCCCATTGCCAAAGGAGACCCCAACTCCCATAATTCCCCCAATTACACAGAGCCAGGGGGAAAGAATGAGAAACAAAACTCTTCTCATCTTCAAACAAGGGACATGTCAGTCTCGATCCATCAAAGTTCCCTTCATCAGAACGAGGTCGGGTTGGGACACTGGAGGAAAAGAAGTCGCTTCTGGAGCCCTGAGAAGCCGGTTCCTGGAGAATGCCCCCACCCCGCCCACACCCATGCCTTCTCCAGGCCCCACGCATGCTGCCGACATGAGTTAGGAGAGCAGCCCCCAGGCACAGCAGGGGCACCCAGTGTGTGGGGCTCTCCCTCAGATCTCTCAGCTCTCGGTTTAGAGCAGGAGGCGCTGCTTGACCCCCTGTGCTCAGAAATGGACCTCAGGGCTCCAGCAGCCTCCTTTACATCAGATGCAAATGTCAGGTCTCTGTGCGTGTTCCTGGAGAGAAGCTCCACAGCTTTCACTGAGTTTCATGATAGCCGTGTCCTCATGCTGTAGAATGTCTTACGAAAATAAATAAATAAATAAATCAAGCGGGAACTGCACTCTGTCCTCCTCTTCTGGGTCCCCCGAATGGAGGCTGGGCCTGCTTCCCTGCAGCCGGGAGGCAGGGCTTATGTCCGCCTGGAAGGCAGCTGTCTTCCCGGTCTGGGGAGGGGCTGGCAGAGCGATGACAGGGCCCCCTCCTGTCTCTGACACGTGTTTCAGGGCAGGAACAGGGATGCCAACTGGGGTTGCTCACATTTCCTCCTCAAAGCTCAGCCCACACACGCCCCTCAGACCCCCAGAGCCCTAGAAAATTCTGATGGGATTGCAGTGGGTCGGTACCAAAGGCCATCGTCACACCTGCCCTCTCTTCATTTTTTGCTTAAAATGCAAGGAGAGCTTGGGGACCCTGTGGGGCAGCTTTCTCGTATTATAGAAGGGAAGAAGAGAGCCAGGTCAGGCCAGGAGCACTCTCACCGTTTACACCTGTCTTAAAGGTAGAATATGATCAGCAAGACCGTGCAGGCTACTGGATGGGGCAAGGGTCTTTCTTCCTCCATGACCCCCACATGGCCTGACTGTGGGGTTGAGTGTTTGGGGGAGGAGCCTGCGTGCTGGCGAGGCTGCAGGTCTGAGCTCCTCTGGGGCTGCAGAGCATTGGTGCAGGGCACCCAGGGAACAACATGCACTAACCCCCTACAGACGGGTCTTCATAGTAACAGCAAAGGATCCAGGCATTTACTCACTCACTCATTTATCAATTCTACAAAAATTTATTGTTAGAGTAAGTTATATTCTAGAGCCTAGTGGCATAAAGGTGACTGGAGCAGGCTGTGAAGTGATGGGACTTAGAGCCTCACAGAGCAGCTACATGACTGAGCCCCCACTGTGGGAGGAGGACTATGCCTGGTCCCTCCTCTCTCCTTCTAGAAGCTCAGAAGAGGCTCTCAACCCACAGGGGCATCTCGGTTGGCTGCTACGTGGAGGTGATGCTGGGGCCCCTTCTCCCACCTTGATGAACACCTGCTGTGGTCTAGATGCCAGGCTGGGGATGGTATGGTACCAGCTTTTCTGCCTGGGCCCAGCAGGAGGTCTGCCCAGGCATTGGGCAGCTCCTGACCAGTCCTTGCCTTGTCACAGCCTCTTCAGCCTTTCTGGGCTGGGCTGGCTCAGCCCCTCCTGTTCTTCTTACCAAGAGCTCCTTTGGAACTGCTCAGAAGCCAGTTTGAGTTGTAGTTCTCCTGTCCCACTGCACCCCAATAGCAGAGTGCTGAATAGGACTGTCCACCTGTCTCTGCACACCCCACATAAGGGAACCCACAAGGACCCCCTGTCCCTCTTGGAACCCCTTCTGTGTACTCATATTGCAAGAGCAGTTGGAAACTAGGTTCAAAGAGGAAAAGTACTACAATGGTTCATTTGAATTGTCAACTTGATTGGATTAAGAGATGCTGATGATTAAGGGGCTTCTGGGTGTCTCAGTGAGGGTGTGTCTAGGAATGATTGACATGTGGGATAGCCAACTGAAATGGAGACCCTCCCTAAGTGTGAGCAGCACCATCCAATAGGATGATGGCTTGGATGGAATAAAAAAAAATGGAAAAACAAGGAAGTGGCTGCAGATGCAAGCTGGATTCTTCTTGAGTGGGTTCTTGATTGCTGCTTCAATCATCTGAGAATATTGGACTTTCACTTCTTCCCTCTTCCAAAGTGGTCTCTGCCAGTGATTCTCCAGGGAGTTTCCAGAAGCCTTCATCGCAGACTAGGGCAGTGCCGTCGATCCTTCTTGTTCTGGGGCTTCTGCCTGTTGGACTGCACAACTTCTGGTTCTCCCAGCTCTCCAGCCTGCAGACGGCCACTGTGGACTCCCCAGCTTCTGGGCGCCTAAGCCAACTGATAAATCCCCTGTTTATAATCCTACTTCCTGTTGATTCTGTTTCTCTAGAGAACCCTAATACAAGTACCTTCCAGTGGAATCTAAGGGAAACATCTCCTTCTGTGTACGGATCTCTGTTCTGCACCCCTCCCCATGTCACCCTGTTGTTAAAGTGTCCTGAGGTGGGCGGTGCTGGGTTCTCAGATCCTGTGGGCTCTCAGTGCAACTCAGGAATGAGATCAGCTGTACCTATGGATCAAATAAGATCCAGGCATGGAGTGGTTTTGATAAAGAAGCAATATGGTCACTGCAGTTAGCGTAGGTATTTGACAATATTAAATAAAACTTTATTATTCCAAACCATGTCAATGGAAAAAAAAATCACTGCAAAATGACCAATTTCCTGTTTATCCATCTCTCTGCTGTTCAAACAGAGCAACAGAACCAAAGTTAAAAGGTTTATACCCAGGGTCTAGTGGTTGAGGTACAAACATTATTCACAGCCAATTTGCTGTGTGACCCTAAGCAAGTCTCTCCACCTTTCTGCTTTAGTCCCCTCCTCTACATAATAGGGGTGATATCACAACATGTGGGATGTGGCACATGAATTGATAAAAGAGGTTCTCCCATGGTATCATTTGATCACTTGCTTGATTTTTTTTTCTTTTTCTTTTTTTTTTTCCCTTATGAAAACTTCTTCGAGCCACTTAGCATTGGGGCTCCGGTAAAGCAGAATGTGGCACAGATAGGAAGGGTCACTTCCTGCTGCCCAGAACCCACAGGGACACCCAGTTTCAAAGACCTGAGAAATGATCTCCACAAGGGGCCCAAAGGGAGGCAGAGGAAGTTTCTACCCTTCAGGTACAAGGTTTCTATACACGAGGCTCTGCACAATTTTTGTCTGGAGTTCGTTCCTGGGTTTGGGATGAAAGGAACAATGGGGAGGGTTCCCTTCAAAGGCCAGCCCCGGCCGGTCGGCAGCCAGCCGCACTCTGTTCGGAGCCATTGCTTTGCATTATGCATGAGGCTCTGGTGGGAGCTGTGATGCTTTTTCAAATATTTCTCTAATTGATGAGAGGGCCTTTGATAAATGGCTGTAGAACGAGGAGCATCCGATCACAAGGGATCTGTCTTGTTCCTTCTTGACAGATGTTTATTTGACTCTAAGGGGAGGCAAAGGTCCAAAGAACTCGCCTCCCTCCCTCCCTCCCTCCCTCCAGGAACATTCATTGTCAACAGAAATTCTATGGTTTTGTTTTCAAACCCAAACAAGGACAGTTGTGTAAGGTCTGAAGTCTGGTGCCCGCCATCCGTCAGAGGAAGCGGGGCGGGGAGGGCGCGGGCAGGAAGCTCCAGCCCATGGGCACTGTCTGGCCAGAGCCCTTGAATTTTCCTTAGTTGTTGAAGAGTGCTTCCTAAACCTCTTCCACGGGGAGAGACGGATCCTTCAAAACCAGGATACAGAGGCACCGACCAACCAGAATATCAGAACAGGCACTAGCTACAGAGGCTGTTGGACCAGACATTCTTCTTCTATCTCTAGATTATGGTGGGATCCTCGACCCCAAGGAGGACCCCAAGGAGGACCCCTGGAGCATGCAGGAGAGACGGGCAGTGACCCTGGGGGCCTTGAAGGGGACAGAGTACTAATGATAAGAAAACAGCTAAATATTTTCAAAACCCATGTGCCTATTCAGTGTGGTTCTTAATGGACATTTCCCTAAGTTACCGTCCTGCCAGGATCTCCACATCTCAGGGTGACATTTGAAACCCTTCTTCAACCTACTCCAACTCATCTCTTCCTCCACATCTCCCCCCATCCTCCCAGTCCCAGGCCCCTGAGTCCAGTCACGGTAATGACCCATCTCCAAGTCAAGAATGTTCCCTTACCACACTCTACCAAACATTTTAAAAAATAACACCAATCCTATAGGATCACTTCCACAAAACAAAGAACACTTTTCAACTCATTTTATAAAGTCACCATTATCCTGAAATCAAAAGTGTACAAAAACAATACATGAAAAACTAAAAGCAAATATCCCTCATGAACACAAAAATATCCCCAACAAAATGTAAGTAAATCAAATAAAAGGAATTTTTATACATTGCAATAAGATGATTGGGTTTATCTCAGGAATTCAAGGCTGGTTCAATATTTGAAAATATTGAACGGATGAAAGAACCAGAGCCATGCAATCCTACAAACTGATTCAGGAAAAGAATCTGACAAGTCCACATACATTCATGATGAGAATTTTTCTAAAGTAGAAATAGAACATGATAACCGCAGTGAAGGATGTCAATGATAATTCCACAGCTAACATCAAACTTCATAGTGAGAGACTGACTCCTTTCTCCTGATGATAGGAAACAAGGCAAAGTTGTCTACTTTCACCAGTGCTAGTCAACATCACTCTGGAAGTCCCAGTGCAATAGAACAAGAAAAAGAAAGAGAAGACATACAGATTGTAAAGGAATAAAATAGAACTGTCTCTGATTGCAGACAACATGGCCATAGAAAATCCCAAAGAGTCTACATAAAGTCTTCCTAGAACTAAAAGCCAAGTGTAGTGAGGTTGCAAGATATAAGTCAACATGAAAAAAAAATCAATCATATATTTATATTTTAGCAAGTCTCAATGGGAAAGTAGAAATTTAAAAACCATTTAAATACCATTTGCAAGTTTTCCAAAATAAATACTTAGCTGTAAATGTAAGAAAACACGTAAAGGACCAAGACAATAATGGAAGAAATGATACCTCAATAAAAGCAGAGACAAACCATATACTTGGGCTGAGAAACTTAACATAGTAAAGAGGCCAGTTGTGTCCAGAAGAATTTTCTGTATATAGACAAAGTGATTCTAAATTTTGTAAGAAAAGGAAACAGAACTAGAATAGACAGAAAAATTGCGGGGGTGGGGAATGAATTTGTAGCACTCACACTACCTGATTTCAAGACTTATTATAAACTATAGTAACCAAGGCTATAGGGTCTTGGTGAAAGGACAGAGGCTTAGATCAGTGGAACAGAACAGATAACTCAGAAGTAGATGGATAAATATGGCCAAATAATTTTTGGCAAATTCAATGAAGATAGAATTATCTTTTCAACAAATAACAGTTTGGAACAACTGGACATTCACTGCAAAAATAAACAAAAATACTCATATCTTATGCAAAATAGATTGTAGATCTAAATGTAAAAAGTAACATGCTAAAACTTTTAATATAAATGAGAAAACCTTCACGACCTAAGTGAGGCGAACAGATCTTAGATATGACAACCGATGGCATAACTCATAAAGGAAAAGTTTGATAAACTGAACTTCCTCAAAACTGAAAACTTTTCCTCTGCAAAAAACACCATTAAAAAAGCAAAAAGACATGTTACCAGTAGAGAAAAAATGTTTGTAAACAACATATCCAATAAAAAAAAAACTTGAATCCAGAATATATAAACAACTCTCAAAAGTCAACAAAAGGAACACATTCACACAATTTAATAAAAAATTAGGCAAAAGATTTGAACTGATACTTCCCTGAAGAAGATATACAGGTGGAAAGTAAGTTTGTAAAATCCAAATTAAAATGAAACCACAATAAGATGCTATTAGAATCTATTTAAGTGGAAAAAAAAGTTTTCTGGTGATTGTGTGGAGTACCTAGAACTCTTGTGCATTCCTGCATAGAATGCCAAAGGAACTGCCCACTGAAAAACAATCTGGCAGCTTCTTATAAAGTTAAACATATATGAACCATACAACCCAACAGTCCCATGCCTATCTCTTTACTCAAAATGGGGGGAAAAAACTCATGTTCACACTAATAGCAGCTCGATTTGCCCAATCTGGAAACAGCCTCAATGTCCTTTAGTGGGCAAGAGAATAAACCAACATTCAAATGCAGAATTTCTACTGGGTAAATTACACAGAAGGAGCTATGGCTGCACATCACCATGTGATTGAACCTCAAAGGTCTTATGCTGAGTGGAAAAGCTACCTCATAAGGTTATGTGTTGTCAGCCCCCATTTCTATGACATTCTGAAACAAACTTGGATGGTGACAGATCAGTGGTCGCATGCAATTATGAATTGGGGGAAGGTTTCACGACAAGGGAACAGCATGAGGAATGTGGGGGTGAGGATAATGGGAACTGTCCTGATCACATAACTGTCCTGTGTAAATCTGTACTCCCATAACTATGCCGACACCCATCCTTAAGCATGCACACACAGGAAGCAAAACCAGTAGTCCTCTCCTCCAGTCCACGATGACCACATTCATTTCGTCTTGTCCAGCCCTCCAGTAAGATCTCCTTCAAAGGGACTCTTTATCCCAGGGGAACCACAAAGACCTCAGCCCAGTCACTGTTTGCAGGACCCATTCCAGCTGCCAAGGGGACACTCTTCCATGCACCCCCAGAATCCCACACCATCTCCTGCCCTTGGCGCTGAAAGAACTGCCACCTAGCACCTGTGCCATGGGCAAATCCACTGGTACGCCATTGGGCTGGGCCCCCTTTTGAGCCCTTGCACACCAAAGCCATGGGACAATCTGTGTGCCAGAGGACAACATATCTGTCCCCTGCTCTGCATTCTCCTTTCTTGGAGATGTTGCAAAACACTCTTGTGTCTTGGCTTAAGAAAATTTTTGTGAAAACAGTTCCTGCAGTTTTATTTTCACTTTCAGCTGAGTGTATCCCCATTCCCCCCACATCCCTGCAACCCCACATCTAGAGGCACAGGGCTGAGATGGAAGACAGACCTGAGAGGGAGACCCCATGTGGAACCCACACTCAGCCACACCTCCAGCCAGGAAGCCCCTCTTCAGTTAGGGTAAGTGGGCTCTGAGGGGCACAGGGCCCCTGTTATGGGAAAATTACACAGAAGGAGCTATGGCTGCACATCACCATGTGATTGAACCTCAAAGGTCTTATGCTGAGTGGAAAAGCCACCTCATAAGGTTATGTGTTGTCGGCCCCCATTTCTATGACATTCTGAAACAAACTTGGATGGTTGTCAGTGGTTGCATGCCCAATCCCTGGCACCTATGAATTTGTTTTGTTACATGATAAAAGGGACATTGCTGATGGACCTTAAAATAGGGAAATCCCCTGAATTAGCGAGGTGGGCCTGATCTAATCAACAAAGCCCTTAAGGGCAGAGAACTTTCTCCAAGAGGAGATGGAGGAGTTGAAGCAGAAAGAGAAGCCACAGAGATTCAGAATGAGAAGGACTCACTGTGCTATTTTATGGCTTTGAGGATGAAGGGGACTGTAGGATGAGGTACCCAGGTGGCCCTAAAAGGTTGAGAGAGGCTCCTGCCCAGTAGCCAGCAAGGAGACAAGGAAGGAGATCAGCCTTGTAGCCCCAGAGGTCTGAATGCTGCTAGCAACCTGAGTGAGCATGGATGTCAAAGCTCTCCTGAGCCTCCAGATGAGAGCTCTGGCCAGCCCTGGGTCGTAAGACCTGGATTCCAGCCTGTGCGACCCAGAGCAGAGAACCAGCCACGCTAGCTGAGACTTCTGACCTACAGGACTGTGCACTCATCAACTTGTGTTATTTGGGGCACCGAAGCTCACAGCAAATTTTATGGCAGGAAACTGATGCAGTCACCAGGCTAATCAATTCCTGGCAGGCCCATCCAGCACAGCCAGACATGCCAAGCCCAGGGCCCCAGGGTGGGTCTGGAGCCCCTCTGTAAGGTGTGCCCCCTCCTCTTACCCTCCCATCTTCTCATCCCTGCCCACCCTATCAGTCACCAACACATGAAGACTCCATGCCTAGATGCCCCAGGGAGTCAGCCATGAATGGACTCTCCTGAAGCCCAAGAATGGTCTCATTGGAACAATTACATTCTAGTGTCTCCTTCACAGCTTCCCATGGACACAGCATGATCCACTGGGCAAAGATACAAGTTCCTCATCGGCCTCCTTGAAGAACTTTCTGGAATCTAGGAGGAAAAGAAATGGAACCAGAAGTGGGCAGATCCTGTGTTCTTCCTCTGAGACCAAGTACCAATTCCTTCCCTTCCCTGGCTCAGTCTCCTCCCGCTGTAACAGGAAGGACCAGATGGTCCCCAAGTTCCCTCCAGCCGTGAGGATCTAGAAATAGAAGATTCTCCTCCTCCCTCCACCATCACCACTGCCAGGCTGTGTTGGCTCTGGAAAAGAGAATGCGAGCTATGCCTAAAACTGACAAGGATCCCGTTCTATCCTGGATCCTTGGAAATAGAAGTTGGGAATGAAATATCCTAAAGGCATTTTGGACCCTTATTCAGTGTTACGGATTGAATCATGTCTCCCCCAAAGATATGTTAGAATCCCAACCCCCCCCCCCAGTGCCTGTGAGGGTGCTCTAATTTGTTAAAAGGCTCTTTAGAGGTCATGAGGGTCAGATGAGGTCATAAAAGTGGGTCATAATCCAGTATGGTCAAGTATGACTGGTGTCCTTACGAGAAAGATGACGGAGACCCAGGGAGGTGGTCATGTGATGGTGGAGACAGAGATTGGAACAGTGCGTGCGGGAGACATCCAACAGCAAGAATGGAAGCCACCACCCAGCTAGAGGCAAGAAGATGCTCCCCTTCCATTTTTGGAGGGAGCATGGCCCTGCTGACTTCTGGAGTTCCAACCTCTGGAACCGTGGAACAGTAAATCTCTGAAATCTCTGCTGACCAAAGCCACCCCGTCTGTGGCTCTTGTTACATGAGCCCTCGGGAGCAGGCGCATCCATGCACAGGGAACATGCAGTTACTAAGGGTTGGGCACTAGCTGGTCTCTGGGGACAGACTAGTCCATCCGAATGGATCCATCTCTACCCTGGTGGAACTTTCACTGGATTCTTGTTCTGAAAGAGAAAGGGATCTGTCAAAAAAAAAGTTCTGGTTGGGTACTCAGGTAGCGTTTGCAGCCTTCCTGATTTATTTGGAAAGTGATGTTTGTGTGTTTGTTTATGTATGTCAGTCATTTTCTAGACGGACGTTTCCCTAATCCAAATCATTATTTCCCAGTAGGGAATTTGCTTCAGAGTTTGTCCCAAACTGGCACCTCAAGTCCCTGGAGGCATCACCACCATGTGGGCTCCAGAGGGTTGGACAACTGGGAAAGGGGTTCACCTGGATCAGAGACTGGGGGGCTCTGGGAATGGAATCCTCTAGGACCCCCCTTAGGGATGCCAGAAGTACCATGACCTTGGGGATCGTTGAGGTGTAAAGGAGGCTTAGTGTGGCCCACGGGCACCTCCCACTCCACCCGAGGCCCTGGATGTCTAGAACTGCTGTGGGGTGGCAGGGCAGGAAGGGAACAAGCTAAGATGAAATTTTATTCTGATTCCTAAGAGCAGCTTAGAGCCAATGAGTCCAGCTGTGTCCTGGTGCCTACTAGACATTTCTTATGCAGGATGCCCCACAACCCTGCTGTGGACAGCGGAAGATGCCCAGGACCCTCAGACACAGGGGAGAGGGGATGTGGGAACAGGCCTACCCTGGACGTGGCACTGAGGAGCCAGCAGGGGAAGGTGGGTAGGGTTAGCGGGGAGGCCTGCCTGGCCTTTGGCTCCGACACACCCAGGTCCAATTTCCACTGCCTCCTGCTAGTGCTATGACCTTGGGTGAATGAAGCCAACGCTCCCCATCTGCAGGACACAGACAGGCCGAGGACTTTCCCCGGGGAGTCGTTGGGAGAAGGTGTCAGCATAGTCAGCCGCTGTTCTTCCAACCGCGGGAGCTGTGGTGGGGGCAGGTGGGGAGTGGGGAGAGACCCTTAGGACCAGGGAGAAGGGGCTGCTGGGGTGGAGGGAGCGTGACACTGACCACCGAAGGCCAGAGAGTGCACTGTCTGCCCATCGCCTGGCAGGGCTGGGATGGGAAGGAGAGGGATGGACCAGGGTGGCTCCAATGTCACTGTCACTCAGTCTCAGTCCCCGGCCCCGGTGCACATGTGCTATGTTCCAACTCTCTCTTCCTCAGCTAGATGTGTACATCAGTGCTTCCGTCATCTTCAGGGCATGGCGCCTCCCTTTGGGAGGACAGGCTGGGGCTGCCTCAGTCACTCTTCCTGATTTTCATTAATGTCACTGCAACCCTCAGCCTGGATGCCACCTGTTTCCTCCCTTTCTCCCAATAGAAACTGTCATGTTGACTTGGTTCTTAAGCATCTCTTTACTGTCTTTACTGTGTCCCTTTCTCTGCTTCTCTCTCGCCACCACTCCTAACCAGGGCCAAGTCCTCCCAAATCAGTGAGGTCTTTCTTCATCTGCCTTTCCCCACCCTGCACCCCTGATAAAGCTGTCGGAGTGACCTTCCTGAGACCCCATCTGAAGATGTCCCTTCCTGCTTCACACTTGATAGCTCCCCACTGCTCCTATGAAAAAGGATGTGACTTCAACCTGGGCCACAGCTTGCTCCACCTGCCTCTCCATGCTCAGCGTGCCCCATGCTTCCTCCCTCATCAAATTCGCCCTGCTCCTCATTCCCCAGGGCCTTGGCACCAGCTGTGTCCTCTGTCAAGACAGTTCTTCCTCTCCTTTTCCGCTTTCCCTGGGTGTCTTCTGCTCACCCTCAGCTTCTCCCACAGCGGTCGCTTTCTCAGAGAATTATTCTCCTCTTTCGAGATTAGTTCAGCTTCTCTTTCACATTTGTCTCCCCTTAGCCCGGATCTCCCTTCCTGGTGTTTTCTCAGGTTGTAATTGCGTGTTCACTAATGTGGTCGTGGGCAGCCACTGGCAAGTACATGTTTGCTTTGCTCGCCATTTTCCCCAGCCCCTGTCACCAAGTGGCACAAGGTGGGAGGGCAGTGAAGATGCAATTGGATGAATCTCTGACCCTCAGAAGCGATGGCTTCTCCCTGTTCTAACTGTGCTCCTGAGTCACTTACTTCCAGCCATTTTTGAGGCGTCCCATCCGCATTCACGTGCACGTCCACCCCCACTCTTTTCAGAGTGACCATGGCTCACAGTGCTTTTGATTGATCTTTTCCATTTTTCTCCAGAGACTTGCGATGGGGCCAGAACAGCCCACCGAGCGGAACAGTGTGATGGGAAGGAATCCCTGGAAACGAGGTCGGAAAGTTGCCTGGGGCTTTCAGTGCTTTATCCAAGAGTTTGAGGAGTCCTGGGTGGTATTCGGCAGGGGAGGGATGTGACACCAGGGCTCTCGAGACACTCAGATGTCCACACAGGGCTTTGTTCCACAGCTCAAAGCTCCGGCCTGGCTGAGTCCACACTCGCCTGGGACGGCCGAGGAGGAGGTCTGGGCCTGAGCTGGCTTCGCCGTGGGAGGCCCCCGTCAGAGGTGGCCGAGCTAGGGCTAAGCTCCCCGCTTTTAAAGTCAGACGCCTCTTTCAATAACCAGCTCCCCTGGGGTGTCTGAAACCACGTCTCTCTTTATGGCACAGACAGAGGAGGGAGCAAGGAAGCCTGTGTGGCTGGGAGAAGGCTCCCAAGTGCAGCTGCAAGAAAAGAGCTCATGGGCCAGGCAGGGGCACAGACTCCAGGCAGGACGGAATGGCCCCGGGCACAGAATCCACTGAAGAAGAGGACCCAGGTGCCCTGGGCTCTGTGCCCCCTGCCCCTCGGTGAATGGGCTGCTTCTGGAGCCCAGGAGGGCAGGGGACAGGCTTCCCGCTGCCTGTGGGTCCCCCCCACTGTGTCTCACAGGGAGCCCTTGGAGGATGCTTGGCGGAGTCAACTTGGACTGTGACATTGGCCGATCCTCCCCCATCCCTGGGCTTCCATTCTCCTGTCCTCAGGATCAGAGGGTGGGATCAACAATGACATCTCATGCTTTCCAAAGCTGAATTCTGAGAGAGAAAGACGTGGTTCCTGGGATGCCCCCTGCCTCTGTTGTTGAAGGGACAGTTTGGATGTGAGGTGTCCCCTCACAAAAGCTCATATGTGAGACAATGCAAGAAGGCTCAGAGGAGAAACGATTGGTGAGAGCCTTCAGCTAATCAGCGCCTTAAATCCCTGATAGCAATGAACTGAGTGGTAACTGAAGGCAGGTGGGGTGTGGGGGAGGAGCTGGGAATTGGGGTGTGGCTTGGGGGTATATATTTGTATCTGGTGGGTGGAGTCCCTCTCTCTGCTTCCTGATCTTCCTGTGAGCAGCTTCCCTCTGCCACACTCCTCTGCTGTGGTGTTCTCTCTCACCAGGAGCCCCAGGGAAAGGAGCCAGCCTCCTATGGACGGAGACCTCTGAAACCGTGAGCCCCTAAATCAACATTTCCTCCTTGTTCTTGTCATGTCTATTGGTCACATCAGTGCAAAAGCTGACTAAAACAGACAGGAAGTGAAATCTTTTCTTTCAGTGGCTAACTGAAGACCAAGGGGACACAGGTATCACCACCCTGAGTTCAAAGTCCTGCTGGGCCCATTCTAAGCCATGCCTGGGACCTTGAGTAAGTTGCTTAAACCTTCTCTATGGCCACCTCGATCCCTGTGAAACAGAAAGGTAGCATCTTTTCATCAGTTTCTTTGAAGGTAACATATACCACATCATGCTCCAAACCCAGGGATGAGCACACAGTGGGTGCTCCCCTTTCTAGGGGGGAAGGGGTACCTGTTCAGGAGATGGAGCCTTCTGTAGGGTTTCTGATCAGTCTGGGGGGTGGTATGAGTGCCATCTCCAGCTTCACCCAGCTAGCAGCAGTTTGACCACAGACACGCAGATCCATGGAGAAGTATGCCCAGGTGGTATGGAGATTCATTTAGGACCAGGTTGTGAGAGAAGACACACTCCAGCTGGTAGCTCACATTCCCTGATTCTGTGTCCACTGCCTTGGGGGTCTTTACTATGGACCCAGAGGCACCTCAAACCCTGACGCATGAAACCATTTGAACCCCAACTACAGGGCATGGGGTACAAACACCAGGGGAAGTCCTGAGAGAGAGCATGTTCCAAATTTTGCCAACAAGCTTGGGGATGAGAAGTTTTCTCTAGGAGTTAATACTTAGAAAATCAGCTGGAGCTTTACACTGGTGAGTGACAGGCTCCATTCGCCTGACATAGTCAAGGAGAGGAAATAGTATAAGCCCGGAAAGTTGATTGGTTCCAGATTGGCCAAGGGACCCTGAATGGATAACCAAGATTCCCCTACTTGTATTTACCATCTTTGCAAAGAGCATAATCCTGACTCTGGTGACCTTCAAGGGCCATCGTGAGAATCAAGCAGAGCCAGAAAGCCTACCTGAGACAGGTGTGCTGAGCCTTAACTCCAGTTCAGCAGGGGACAGCCCTGTGCTTGGTGGCCTTTCATGAGCACTTGGAATGTCTTACTTGGACCCACTCTTTGTCACCAATGACTAGGTGACAGAAGGCAGGGAGGCTCTCCAACATCACCCCCTCGCCTGAGCAGGGCAGGAGCCAGGAGGAGGCTGGACCTCAACCTGGCAAATGTCTTTGCTTATCTTTTCTGAGAGGGATGTCTCTCCCCAAGATGGCAACCAGGACCATTCCACAGGTGACATGGTGCCATTGTGAGATCAGACCCACTCCCTGTGCCTCAGGCCAGGCACCCCGTAATGAAATCCTGTTTACTTCTGGCTGCAGCTGTAGTTTTCAAGATTTTCTTAAAAACACATCCCAGATGGCCCAGGCGGCTCACTTCCTGTGCACCAGGAGTGCAGTGCACAGCCCTCCTGGACAGCTGTCTCCATTCCAGGGAGAGGCACGTCCTAATTGGTCACAGGAGCTCAGAGCTCCAGGGCTTTTCTCACAGTGCTTGTGTCCATTGAAGATGGCATTGGTCACTGATTTTGCAGAGCTGTGGGGGTGGGTCCTGAGGGCTGCAGAGAAGCAAGGCTGAGTGACAGCTTCTGTACACAGGGAGGCCACCTCACTAACCCGGACCTCAGATAGGGAGCAGATGTGCAGTGGCCTGACGAGTCTCCCAGTCAATGCCAGAAGCTTGTACCTGGGTCACTGTCCTGGGTAGAGGGGCCCTATGTACTCTGCCATGCCCCAGATGACTTCTTGTGTTTTCAACTTTCTTTCCATCTCTGGGTCGATCGCATACGGAGCCCGCCTCAGTGTCCTGATATATTTACTATGACAGGACTTTGTGACAATCATCCTCCAACGTTACAAACAGGCAATATGAGGCCCTGAGATGGAATGGCCCATGGTGGGGGAGGGAGCGAACACCAGAGTAAAACAAAAGCCCCCCAAACCCAACCATATAAGACCCTAAAACTGGGGTGGGACTGTCCACTGCAGCCTGAGGCCTTTCATGGAGCCTGTAGACTGAGTAAAGATGAGCCGCTCTCACCAGTGTGGAAGGGCATCATGGTTCAGGGCCCAGACTAAATAAAAAGACAGGGGAAGGGTGGACCTTGTGCTCTTCTTGAGCCAGGACATCCCTCTTCAGTCTGTGGACTTTGGAGCTCAGGTTCTTGGGTTTTCAGACCCCAGGACTTAGACCAGCCTCTTCCCTCCTGGCCCAGGTTTTAAGACAGCAGACTGTGGGACCTCCTGTCCTCCATAATCATGTGAACCAGTTCCCATAACAAATCTCCTCTTCTGTACTGGTTCTATTTCCCTGAGGAACTCTGAATAATGAAGATGTGAGGAAAAAGTGGAACCCAGATAAAAAGGACTCTCAGGAAAACTGCAGTCCAGGTGCTTGTCCGGATGAAGCAAGACGTTGGTTCTGCAAGGAACTGGCTCGTAGTAGGTGTTCAGTGAATGTCACTTTCCCTTCTACTTCTCTTCTCCATTTGTTAGCAAAATGGAGTTTTATTTTATTTAAAGAGTTTCAGAAAAAAAAAGTACAAGCTGTTTTCCAAGGCAGTTAGAGAACTGTAATCAATTGCACGGTGTCAAGTGACAGATGGAAAAGAAAACTGGGAAAGAACATAGACCGGAAAGGCTCACGAAAAACATGTCACCACTGGAAGGAAGCTAAGCCATCACCTTCTCCAAAGCTTCTTGTCGTCAAAGGGAAAGTGGAAAGTCCAGGGAACAGAAGGGACCTGACGGAGGTCAGGCCAGGACTGAGCATGACTGGACACTTCCTCTCATGGACAGAGAGGGACCTGGGGAAGGGAGGGTTTCCTGGGATTAGAAATGGCTCAAGGATAGGAAGAGCATCAGGTAGGTAAGCTCTGGGGGAGAAGGACCTGGGATTGGATCTTGGAAATGTCACGAGTTTATGAGGATGTCAGGCAACTGGGATAAAGATGTCCTTGGTTAGGAGAATAAATTGTAGGGCCAGCTTGAAAACAGGCTCCATTTCTGATAAGTGGAACCAACATCTATTGGATGGTGTGGCCAAGCCACTCATAGGCATGTATCCACAAGAAATAAAAACATGTCCATAGAATATGAAGATGTTCAAAGCAGTTTTATAGATAATTGCCCCAAAGTTAGTAACACCCAAATGCCCACAAACAGAAAAAATATAGGGATATAGTGGAATAATATTTAGCAATAGAAAGGGGAAATCCATGGATACATGCAAATTATAGATGAGTCTGGAAAAACAAACATTATTTGAACAAAAGAATCTAAAAATAAGCGAAAGAAGCAACAAAATTTGGAAAGCAAAGATAAACAAAGATGTCTCATTTGATATTTATGGTAATAAAAAAATGTAGATCATATTTAGTTTTGAGCACCCTTGTGATGTGTTGTAAGAAGAAGACTATGAGTTCTGTCTTTTTTTTTTTTTTGTACTAGAGATTGAACCCAGAGGCACTTAACCATTGAGCCACATCCCCAGCCCTATTTATTTTTTTATTTTGAGACAGGGTCTCACTAAGTTGCTTAGGGCCTTGCTAAGTTGCTGAGGCTGGCTTTGAACCTGCAATCTTCCTGCCTCAGCCTCCCTAGTCACCGAGTCTAGAGGTGTGCCACCACTTCTGGTGAGTTCTATCTCCTTGAAGTAGACACCTGAGCACTCATTGCCCAGCTTCCCTGTGGTGTGGCACAAGCGTGTGACCCCATCTATCAGTTGGGCTGTTGGGGTGTTGGAGCAGCCGCTGAGCACTGGAGGAAAGAACTCAGCCCAGAAACTAACAACAGTGATTACACTGCTGTGTTTGGGCACGGAAGTTGTACAGAGCCAATAGCAGCTGTGATGGTGACAGATGTGAAATGCTGCTATGTCTACCACACAGTGACGAAGGGGACATGGCACAGTTGGAACCTCATCAGACTGTTTCTGCAGCCAGGTTCCAGGCAGTGCTTATGGATACCTCACTTCAAGAAAGACCATCGAGTCATTTCAGTAAGTTCATTAGCTAGCCAACATCCTTGCCATGTCCCACAGTCCACCCTTACTGCAGCCACCAACCTCCACCCTTTACCTACAGTCTGTTACCCTGCATCCCGCCTCATTCTGCTTAATGGCCACTCAGCTCTTTCACTTGCTCCAGTCAAAACCAGACTCCTCTTTTCCTCTCCTATGCAATTCCCAGCTCAGGAGCACATCCTGTTGGCCCAGCCTCCTAGATACACATGCTACCCAGCCTCCTCTTCCTCTTCACTGCCACCACCCTGCTCCAAAGCAATGTCCTACCTGGATTTGCAAAGTTAATAGGCTAATTAGCTTTTCTCCTTACGTCCATCCTTGCGCACCAGTCTAGTTTCAAAACCCTGCAGCCAGGGAGACCTCCGAAAAGTGTCAATCCAATCATCTCTCCACTCAGTCACCTTTGGAGACTCCCATTTCATTAGATGGAAATACCAAATCTCTACCATGGTCCAGGTGATGCAAAACTCCTGAACACATGATTAGACAACTGAACATCATGGTGTATTTTTTAAAGACATTATGATGAAGTAAGGTTTGTCCCCCAAAGTGCAAATGACCTCTATTTCTGTGATTCAGCTTATTAATGACTGGGAGGTAAACCACCATATCAATCAAAGCTGAAATAACATCCAAAGTCCAACACTCATTTCCATTTTTTTTAAAATGCTTTTATAAAAATGAATAGCTGCTATTCAACAAAGGTTACACACTAAATATCTAGGAAAAAACATCACACTGAACAGAAATCTGATTTTAAGTCAAGAATATGACAAGCAGAGCTGCTGCTACAACTGCTGTGCCAGGTCATTCTACAGGTTCTTGTTAGCCTAAAAGCAGAGGAAAATAGTGTGAGAGTGAACAGGAAGCCTTTTCCCCCATGATTTACAGTAATCAGAAAGACCTATAGGAAAACAACTTTGCCATGTACAAGATCAACATGTAAAAAGTAATAATGATCTTCTCTAACTCCATTAACAATAAGACATTGTAGTAGAAAATAAAGCACCATATGTAATCAGAAAAACAAAACGGCAATTATTTTATTAAAGAATGTACAAAACATTTAAACCTAAGGAAATGACATATGATCCATATTTATAAATGCAGGACATTCTGAAGATGTCAATTCTCCCTAAATGAATCCATACATTCACAATAATTTCAATCCCAACTCTAACAATATTTGGGGGGTGGGTAACTTAACAAACTGATTTAAAAAAAAAAAAACAACAACTATGTAAGAAAATTAACGCTAAGAAATGATTAAGCCAATATTGCCAGAGATCAAAGTTGCCCTGTCAGAAGGTAATTAAAATACTTGGTACTGGAGTTTAAAAAAGACAGATGTATTAATAAATATAAAGTCCCAATTATATATGAGAACTCAGTATTGTTACAAACTGTCAAGTGCCTGAGGTATTAACTCTTGGGAATTAACAATTTAGCCTGCCATGTATTTCAAGGTCATTGGCAGAAGACATGAGAACCCTGGATCAGAGATGGAGAAGAGTTTATGGCTCACATGGTTACCAGGATCACCCGTTCCCCAAGTCTCAATTCCTACAGGACACCATGAAGAGATGAGGTGATGTCTGCACACACAATAGATTCATTGACTGGAGAGGAGACCTTAGTTTAAAAACTGGCCCCCTTCTTTTTACTGGGCAGTAGGTCTGCCTGAACTTTGGGAGGCGTTATTTTCGATTACACTGGGCAGTAAAGACACCAGCCCATGGCTCTCCAAAGAGTCTCTATTTCTACTGCTGTTTGTTGGACAAACATCCTTGGAAACATTGTTGCAGTATCTGCTCACAAGATGGCAAATCTGCAAGATACATACAAAGAGTGGTCCTCCAACAGATATAGGGTAGAGCCAGCTTCACAAATCACTAAGGGCAAGATGAATTATTTCATAAATCATATTAAGAAAAATAACTTCTTGTGCCAAGAAAAGTAAAGATGAGTCCTTACCTAATTTTTTCCAGGAAAAAAAAACTCTAATGGAACAGATGTTTAAAGACCTAAAGGTAAAAATTAAGGCTGAAACACAATAATAAAAATGTGTCATATTTTTTTTTTACTTTGGAATCATGAATTATTTCTTAAATAAGACCTGAAAAGTATAAGCCATAGGGGGAAAATAAATAATTTTTTTTCAGAAATAAAGGAAGAACTATGTTTATCAAAATGGGCCATTGAAAATCTTATCAGAGGCATGAAAAATTGGGAGAAGACTTTGACCAAGTCCAAAACTGGCAAAAGATGAATAAGAAAACTGTTTAAGGCTTCAAGTAATTCTTGCAAAAAAAAAAATCAAATAGAAAAATGGGCAAAGGATATGCATAGGCAATTCACAGGAGAAATCCAAAAGACCAATGCGTTTCTGAAAACATAGTCAAACCAAGAAAACACAGAAATGCAAGTTAAAATAAGGCAAATTAAGATGAAGCACCACTTTATACACCCCCTGACTAACATTAGTGAATTGGAAAACAGTAAATCCTGGGTGAGGACATGGGAAAAATTGAGAGCCTTGTGCACAGTTGTTGGAAACATGTTGCAATACTTTGGGAAATTCATATAGAAATAGTGAAATTAGAGTATTTACACCCTATGGTCTGCAGTTCTGCATCAGGGTTTGTATCCTACAGAAAGTCTCCCACTGTGGTCTATATGTCCCCCTATACCATGCAGCTCAGACTTGACCATCAGTCTTCCCCACCCTGCTGACTGTCGACACTGTGACCCTGCTCCATGTTTCAGGCCACTCTTGGCTTCACTCAGTCTCCGCACTCATCGCTCTGTATATTTGGACTTGGTTTAGATGTCATCTGTACTTCCCATTAGGCTGGGGGTTTCCTTCCAGCACTGACCATATTTTATTCAGCCTGGGTTTTGAGCTCCCTGCACTCCACCTGGCATAATGAGGCATTCCGCTCTGTGGGATGAGTCAGTTCTTCAAGTGGAGAGAGCCTGGATCTGGTGCCTGGTATTTGTAGGGCGGAATTTCTTCCTCGGCTTCAGATTCCAGTCTCATGCCAGTTATCTTGGCTGGTCTGATAAGGGCAGGGGGAAACGGCTTGGGTCTTGGGCTCCCTGTGTATCAGCAGGAATACCATGCATCCTCCAGTCTGGGGTGTATCCTATTGGGGTGAGTCTGCTAATGGTCGGTGTCATTTTGAGGGAGCAGACGTCTGCCAGGCCAGAATGGGATTGTGCTCAGCACAGCTGGAGTTTGTCAGCCACAGGCCCCAGCCATTCCACTAAGCTTCCAGTCCTCCTGGTCCCCCTGTGTTCAAGAATGCGGGGCTAGGCTCCAAAAAAATGCCCCTGGCTGGGTCCTGTGAAATCCTAACCCTGACTCTAGCCTCTATTCCTTCAGCATCACCACCTTCATCGTAAAATAATTTATACAAGTGGAAAGGAAGAAAAAAAAACTCCCGAGCAGAAATACCATATGTAGAACAACATCATGAAGTCTCCTTAAGGTCCCGAAAGCCGCAGCGGGCCATTTGGAAGATGCATTAGCTAGATAAGTATTAACAGAAGGGCCTCTCGCAGAAACGATACCCAAACTACCACCTTTTATTAAGCCCCCAAGAGAACTTAAAACCAGTCCATTACTCTGATGTCTGGGACAGGCCTGTTTTCTCTCCTCCTCAGCCAAGGAAACTTAAGTATTTCAGAAAAGGAACATGGATTGACCATAGGTGCAACAGAGTGCCATCACCTTTGTGTCCAAGCCCGGGGTGGAGGGACGCTTGACTTGCAGCTGATGCTCAGAGTGGGGCCAAGCATCAGCCATCTTTGAGCTTCTAGAGAGCTTCCAGGGCAGGGAGAAAGTTAGATACCGCTCAATGGACTTATTGCCAACCTGGCCCATCTCCAGAAACCAGCGTACCCAAAAGACATGAAGAACCAAGTTTTACCTCTGCTTCTAATTTTGCTGTGTGACTTTAGACAGTTACTGAAGCTCTCTGGCCCTCCAGCTCATCATCTACAGAAAGACAAGAGCACCACTAACGGATCACTCAATGATGTGTCAGAAGAGGCCATCCAGCTCATGATAAGCAGATAGACTCCAGAAGAGACCAACTGCCAACTAGGTCATTCTTCCAACTTCCTGGGTGGGTGGCTTGCAGATAATTACAGAACCTCTTAAAGTCTCAGGTTTTACATCTATAAAATGGGGTTTTCAGAACCAACCCTCTGAAAATAGAGTAAGGATGAAATAAAATTTTATATGGAAAGTGCTCAGTTCCCAGAGCACAGTAAGTGCTCCTTAAGTATTCATAGTTCTATTATAACCACTTAGACCCTATGGTATGGAGTCTTAAAATTGGGTCTCAGGGGTCCTTGTCTCCTGGTGTTCATACCTTATATAATGCCTTTGGCTTGAGTGTGGCTGGGCCCAGCGGCTGCTGAGTGCCTGAGTGCTGCACTCCAACCCCTCCCATAACTGTGCTTGTTTGTGGATGGTCATCAGCAGGGACCACAGCACCCCCCTCCTCCGTCTCCACCTCCAGCCCAGTCTGTGAGAGGCCCTGAGCCAGAGAACCCAGGTGAGCCAGAGAACCCAGGTGAGCCAGCCCCGGTACTGACCCACAGAAACTGAGATAATACATGGTTTAAAGCCGCCAAAGTTTGGAGGAATTTGTTACGCAGCACATAAGCAATGAATGCAAACTTCTTCCAGCTCCAATATACAGGTGAGATTGGAGGTGATTCCTAGGTGAATCTAAGGTGATTCCAAAATTCAGCCTTTCTTTACGACACCTGGGGATCCCTGGTGGGAACTGGGGTTTATGATAAAGAAGGACCTATGCAGCTGCTGCTCCCATCTCCAGGTGAGGCACCTGGAAGGCAGGAGGCTTCTGCATCTTGCATCTGCTTGGTAAAAAGGCATATAAGTCCTCAGCATGTCTGGTGGAGACACTGTATAATTCTGTGTCCCCTTTAGTAGTTAGATATCGGCTATGGTTAGAGTATGACACTAAGGAAACCAGCAAATACCACACGTCAAGATTTGGGGTTTGACGGAGATCCAGGTCCAGCATTTCCCAGAATGTCCCTGCAGTTAATCCTTGTAGGTCATTATTCTAATGACCTTGTAGGTCATTATTCCAGGGACATTCCAAAGAGACACGTTTCCTATCTGAAGAAGACAAAAGGCTTGGGACATGAACTGCAGACGAGGTTTCTCAATGTTCCTTCCAGCTCTGGACTCCACAATGCTGTCACATTTTTAGAACTCAAATGCAACTAAGTTCTGTCTTTGGCATAACATAGGTTCTGAATTCAAATTCTTGCTGTGGTTCCCCCCAGCTGATCATCCACAGGCAATCTACTCTACCAGGTTCCTCATCACCAACCAAGACTGTTACCCACCTCTGGGGGTCACTTAAAGACCTAATGTGTGTTCACGTTCCTAGAACACACCTGGCACATAGTAGGTATTCAGCACACACTTAGGTACTTGCTCCTATCTCTTCCTGCTGAAACAGAAAGTTTAGGGTCATGGTCAGGAAGTGGGTAGTATGCCTGCATCCAGCTGACGAATGTCAACATGATTCTCTGCAGATTGGATTGTCCCCTCTGAGTCCATTTCCTCTATTCTGATACTAGGAGATGGTGTGAAGTGAGACTACAGGGATATGGGTCATCGCCTTCATCAGCATCCTCACCATCAAGGGTGACAGGGACATGAATAGCTTCATTTTTTTTTTAATGTACTAGATATTTAATTCTGGCCAGATAAAGAGGGCAAAAGCAAGGTTTCATCTTCCTTGTTCACTGATACATTCCCAGGGCATATTCCAATGTCTGGAACATAGTAAAAGTTCATTTAAAACCGTTTGGTTGAGTGAAGGTGTTGAAGACTGTGCTGGAGAAGATCTTAGGCAACTCCGACATTCCCCATTTCTAGAGGAGAAAGCTGTCGGGCCAAGCTGCCCTGTTCAGCAGGATGGCCTGTCCCCAGGCCAAGCCAGCCTTCCTGGTATCAGGTCTGGTCCAGTCTCCAGGTAGAAGGCTGAGGGCCCTAGACTTCCCTTAGTCCTCGGATTCTGGTCAAATTTCTGGAGACTTCAGAATAATGATGTCTGCTTCAAACTCAACAAGAAGGACAGCACTTGGGGGCTGGTTTTTAAATTTTTTATTTTAGTTTTCCTTTTTAACACCAAGGAAGCCCAGTAGAAGCAGGAAAGAGCCCCTGCAGGAAGGAACTGGGGGGTCCTGGGGTTGGGGAGCGAGGAATCTCACAAAGTCGAAAACCTGCTGGTGCTTGTTAAAAAGAGCAGAACAGCCCCCTCCCTTCCCGCGGGGCCTGGCGGGTCTGACCCTCCTCTTCCAGAACCCCTGGTTTTATTTTATAATCCCTCTTGGAGGGCTGCAAACTCCCTAGCTACGCGGCTGGCTTTTTACGGCCGTGACTGGAGAATGACTTCATCTTGGTGAATTTATGGGTCAGAGCTGAGAACAGAGCCGAGGAACTGAAAGGGGGAAATCGCAGCCCATCCCGCCCCGCCCCGCCCCTCCTTGATGGTTTCCCCAGCCACAGCCTTGCAGAGCCAGTTCTCACCCCACTACGGTGTTAGGGGAGGGGTGTCTGGCCAGAATCTCCTGGACGCCTGACATCTCTGTGAACTCTCATCAGAACAAGGTCCTTGGTGGCGGCCGAGAGCTGGAGCTGACAGCATACCCACAGACCAGGGGCCCTGCCTGGCATTTCCGCTGTGAGGCTGGGCAGGTAGAGGTTGGGGTCGACCGTGTTGCTTTAGACATGACTTCCTGGCACTGTGTGCCCTTAGGAAGAGCCCTCACTGTGAGACATTGGTCTGACCAGCCTTCCAGGTGACAATCTACCTCCTGGTCATTTCTACTGCTGCATTCCTAAAGCAGAGCTCCCAGCACAGGTGCCGGGGTTCCTGTCTCTCTTCCTTGACCACATCCTGTGCCTGCAACATCTTCTTTTCTTGGCTAACACCATTGCCCAGAAGTCTGATGGTCCATTGTTCAAGGTCATGGAGCTTGCCCTTGAGCCTCTGAGGATGGGCAGCTCTGGGTGCCTGCTGACAGCTGGGACCACGGCCAGGCTCTGCATCTTATTTCCTCTGACTTTTTCTTCCCTTCTGTCCCCAGTACCTGGTGCTCAGAAAATCTCATCCCATAAACCAGGTAAATAACAGCCCGACCTGGAATCCATTTGATAAACCCAAAGTCCCCGTCTCTCATTGCTGGTGTGTGTCCCAGCAAGCTCAGGACCAGAGTGAAGGAAGAAGATCCCAGGGCACAGTTTAGGGATGAACTTATTCTCAGAGTCATCCAAGTGCAGGGTAGGCACCTGAGAACAAATACTGGCTTTAATTCTGTACCCTTCTCATGTTATAGGAGTCCCACCCTGTCCCTAGAGTATGCCTAGAACAAAACTCACTATCCTCTCTAGCCTGGGGATTTTGACTGTCTCAGAGGTCATGTTGGACTTCAGACAGAGACAGACTCGGGACAGCCAAGCTGTAAGCTCTGCCACCTATTAGCTCTGGAATTTTTGAACATTGCCCAATCTTCTGAGTTCTGGTTCCTTCTTCTGCCCAGTGCTGTGTGAACTCATCCCCCCCACACCCCATTCCCTGAAGAGTAAGAACAAACCTGGTACAAGGTCCACCAGGTGAGTGAGGGACCTGGAAAGATTTTAAAGCTGAGTGTTAACTTTTGATTAACTCCAATAACTGACTACAAGCTAAGCCTGTGACAAGGTACCAGAGTCTCAAAAGTTAGTGAGCCAGGGTCCTCGTCATGGATGCACTTGCAGACCAGGAGAAGTGGCCTTTACCTCTCACCATACCTGGCGGGGGCTTAGTACAGGTATCCAGGCAGACAGGAGCACGGACACTGGCCTGGGAAGTGGGGAAGATTGCCATGGGGGTTAAATTAAGGTCATGACCCTGCTGGAGTGACTTTGGAGCTGGACATGGAGCTGTAAGAAAGAGGTTTTATTTTTCAGAAGGACATGGAGACAGAGTGTTCCAGAAGAGGAGCCACTATGGGCACAAAATTGGAGACACAGAAACTTGGGGTGATTTTGAGGAAGAGGGAAAGCGATGGTCTGAGTGTGTCCCCTGAAAGTTTTTGTGTTGGAAACTTACCTCCCAAATTCCTGTTAATGGGTTTGGAGTTGGGCTTTGGGGAGAGGAGTTGGGTTAGATAAGATCATGAGGGTAGGGCCACATGATGATAAGAGTGAATTTATGAGACAGAGACGGGGGCTAGCACCCTTGCTCTGTCGCCATGTGACGCCTGCCGCTGCGCCTTATCATGCAGCATGATGCCTTCAGTCCGTGCTCCTGCCTCCAGGACCATGAGCCGAAAACACTTCTGTTCTTTGCAAATGACTCAGTCTTAGATGTTTTGTTTTCGCAATAGAAAACAGACTAAGACGGTGAGTAGGTTCGGCTGAAAGGTGAGATAGTAGGGCAGAAAAACAAAAATGAGTGTCCAGAAAGATAAAGGAGTTACTGAAAAATTAGGCAACACATTGTACAACGTTCTTAAACATTTATACTCGGCCAGTGGGAGTATATAAATGAGTGCCTGAGTGTGTGGTGGGAGATGGGGCAGTAGGAAGAGTTTGACTGTACGAGAAATTGCATGGGATATGATGTGGAAAGAGCTGTGGATTGCACGTGGGCATGCTGGAGGCTCCTTGTATGACTTGGGTCAGTGGGATCTTTGAGGTCAAAGCCCTCTGGGTCATACTTAAAGGAATTAGCACAAGCTTCCCATGGCCCTGTCCTCAGAGGCTTGGAATTCCTCTGTGGTAGAGACCGGGCCTTCAGAGACGGCATTGAGCTATTGGTAAGTCATGTCCAGAGCTCTCCATTTGGTGCTGAGTGCCAGAGCCTCGGGGGACTGAATGAGAACAGAGGGTCTGGCTCTGGTTACTTTGCCAATTTCCCTCACCCCTCTCTTGCCTGCTCCAGCTTGGCACCGCCTCATTAGCAGCACCCCAGAGAACCCACACCTGCTGTCGGCCCCCTCCCCCTGTCCTTGGGAGCAGTGTTCCCATTACCTGCCCACGCCTCCGGGATGCTGCCTCCTGCTCTCTAAGTGCCTCAAAGTCCTTCTCCGCCTTTCTCATCCCCTTGGAATAATCACTCCAAGAAAACCACACTGCTCTCCTGCTCCAGCCCCACGGAGATGCACGCCCTCCGCGCTCCTGGGGCATTTGATCGGTCTTCCACCCCTCCTCGCCTCCTGTCAGGGAAATTGGAATCCGACTCAAACCTGTAACGAGATTAATGTTCTAAAGACAAGCGTGCACCTCAGAGTGGAATCGGGGCTGCTGCTCTTTGATAATCTATTCAACTCATTTGGTTCCATCGTTAATAGACAGCTGTGTATTCTGTGATGATTACAATATACATTAATCAAAGGCACGTTTTGCCGAGAGTTGAAAATTACACTTCCCTTTTTCCCCTTTGCAGGGAAGAAGAAAAAAAAAAAAGATGAAAATGTTCGCCATTCAAGGAGAAAGGTATCGAGAGCCTCAGAAAACAAGCAGAGAGCCTCTTTGTGAGATCCAGTGCTGAAGACAATGAAAAAAACTGTCTTCAAATGTCATCGTGTCATTAAAATGTTAGGAACAAGGGTGGGTCAGCGGTGAGCAAGGCTAGGAAGAGTGTCATCTTGAAAAAAAAAAAAGAAAACAACTTTCAGAAATTTCCGGGTGGATGCCTTTCAAGGTCCCTCTCAGCATTACCAGGTGTGATTTTACATTTAACCAGCCCTAGAGGATCTTCCAAGTCACAAAACCAACAAAGGCCGGCTGGACACGTTGCCACTTAGTATTCAAATGAGACGCACCAAGCACTGCGTTTCTCTACTCCCCTGCACAGGCCTGGGGCCATTTTTAATGACAGATAAACACACACTGGGAGGGGGGGCTCAGGCAGAGCCTCTGACTTGGACTTGGGGGCTCCATCTCTGGTGCGAGGCTGGCCTCAGAGCTGCAGGACTATGTCTCCCGTGTGAGCACCAACATCCTCAGCTCAGCAGCAGGAATAAGCAACAACCTTCCTAATCAAGGGCACCGCGGGGACTGAAGTTGACCCAGGGCATCAAGTGCTCTCGGGAGCAGGTCATGCCACACCAACACCTGATGTGGTTCCAGTCAGGAGCTGGCGGGGAGAGGAGAACAGTGTGAATTTCAGGTCTAAGCATGGAGCCCAGAGTCAGAGGGCCCAGCTTTGGATATTGACTCTTGACCTTGAGCATGTTATTTCACTCTTCCTGTTCCTCAGTTTCTTCATACTTAGATGATGATGATAATGGTGCCTACTGGTAAGGTCATCCACTGTGTCTTAGGGCCATTAAATGAGTTAAGTCAGTCATTTAGATCGTGTCCAGGAAGAGCAACCTCAAAGTATTTGCAATTGCCACTTTTTAAAATCTGGAGCCAGGCACAGTGGCGCATGCCTATAATCCCAGTGGCTCTGGAGGATTGGGATTTCAAAGCCAGCTTCAGCAACCTAGCCAGGCCCTAAGCAACTTAGCAAGGCCTGTCCTCAAAATTTAAAGAAATTAAAGGACTGGGGATGTGGTTCAGTGGTTAAATGCCCCTGAGTTCAATCCCTGTTACCAAGTAAAATAAAATAAAATTCAGTGGAATAAGAAAGTATAAATACAAAATCCCGAGGTCAAAAGCCCTTTTGTTATAGCAGGAACCACCTCTGTTTTGTTCAGTATTTTCTCTCCAGCCGTTAGCACAATGTTAGAACATAAGTGATAAAGAAATGTTCATCAAATGTAACTCAGAACTCATGGCACCCTGGGCAAGGAGGGAAACATCTCAAGTCATACAAGACTCACTTTTTGGTAAAAGGAAAGTCCCATACCTCATTGTCAGATGGCACAAATTTTTTTCTGGTACCAATTTTTAGAAAGAATGTATTCCATGGGTCCTATGTGGGTCCCAAATTGTGTCCTGCATCACTTCTTCAGTAAGAGTTAGCCAGAGGGGTGGAGGAATGTCCTCCAAATGACCTTGGATGATCGCTGGACTGTAATATTCAAAACCTAGAATTTTAGAATAGGACCTCAACGAGTGAGATCTGGACTGGTGGCATCATTAGTCATCTGCTTACTGTAAGGTCCAAACTTAACCTTTCTTGGAGTGGAGGTGCTTCACCTATTTTAGAGTCAGAGACTGTCTCCCCAGAAAACTATGCCTGTATCCAGCGTTTTGCATCCAGCTGGGTCGGGGTGGGGGAAGAGAGGGCTGTGGTTGCCCTAAATCATGTTTATTAATCTATTAACCCTGGAGGCATCAATGAGCTGCAGACTAAGAACCACTTAGAGGGGCAGCTAGAGAGCCCGCCCTGTGGAGGCCGTGCTGGACCATAGCCATTCATCCGTGCAGGGAGGCAGAAGAGCAGCCATCGGCCTCCATTGTCCTCTCGGGGCTGGGTGCCAGCAGTTGGCTCCAGGGTGCACCCTTTGGCAAGAGCTTAGAGTGTAGATAGCCTCTGTTTTTGATTGAAAGACCCACCAAGTAGTTTGGATCTTAAGAGAAAGAAGCTTAGACAACCTCCCTTTCCACCACCTTCCCAAGGAGGCAGTCGATGGGCAGAGCCTTCTAATGTCACCAATGACCCTCAGGAGCAGTGCAGGTGGTTCTCATGAGTTCTTGGCCCCAGGGAGCTCAGCAAAGTCCTCTCCAGAGCAGGAGTCCCTCATCCTCATGGGACCTGATTGTGGGGAGCCATGCCTCAGAGGCACCAGGACCCCTCTAGCAGCAGTGGCCTCTGGGATCCTGTTGGAGAAGGCCTGGGGCTGCTTCTGGGTCCCTGGGTGGATTGTCCTGATGAGAGAGGTTCTGACTTTCCTTGTGGATGTGCAACCTACACCTGCTAACAGCAGAGACTAGTTCGGAGGTAGTACAGATTTCCTGCCACTCATTCTGATCCAAATTAGGTAGTCTAAGAATGCTTCTTCTGATCCTTTCTGGAACACTGGGAACTGGCAGAAAGGTGCTCACATAAAGGCACAGAGTATGTTTCTGGCTTCATCAACACCCTTCATCCCAACCCACACGGCTGCTCATCCTGCTCACTCACTACACTGTCGCCCATGTGGCCTCTTCAACCCTTGGAATGTGGTGCAGCCTCCACTTGTATATAATAGATGGCATCCTCGTCACCCCTTAATACAAATACAACCTGCCTTGGCAAGCCTGCCCAGGGTTCCCCAGCCAGGGGTCCCATAGTGCCTCCTGATTCTGTTCCCAAGGGCAATCCTGCTGGTTTCTTAGAATCTGTGCTCTGCCCATGTCATGGGGACAAATGGCAGCCCCCACCAGGGAGCTGTCATTAGGACATCACACATCGATGCACGGAGAGTGCTCAATAGGGCGTCTCAGGAAGTTCAAAGATGCCAGCCGAACACCACTTATGACCACAGCCGATGACAATGTTCCAAATGCTTCCACACTGATTTATCTTAGCAAATCTTCATCTGAGTCCTCTGAACCACTAAAGGGGAAGGTCTTGTCCAAGGCCACAGAGAGAGAAGGTGGCAGGACCCAGGGTCCCCTCTGGCCATCTTCAGAGTTCCTATTTCCTGTGGTCACAGCATCTACTCCTAGATCAGGGGGACCCTCCAGAAGGACTGATTGGAAAAGGCCATATTCCAAGTGGAGATGTTTGCATTTGCCAATAGAGGCTGTCATAAAACCATGTGACCAGAGGGAGAATTTATGATAGCCTCCTTAACACTCTTCCTCCCTCAAATACATCGCAAACAACACTGCTGCTGTGACTCTCAAATGAGGACATAATGATCAGCCCCGGCTACAAAGGTGTCACTTGGGCCCACCAGCAAGTGACAATGTTATGAAATTCATCCCCCAAGAGGAGACATCCCTGTCCCACCCAAGCGACTGGAAACAGAGCAATGCCACCTGAAGGGCTACAGGAATGTCCCCCAGCAACGGAGAACTCTGCAGCCTGTGTGGGAACCGTTGCCATCTTGCAGGATGCACGGGGACGGCAGGGCAAAGGACCACACTGACTTCTGAGCCCATAAATGCATCGTGGTCTCATTCTCAAAGGCCAGAGCCCACCCATCTGGCCACCTACAGAGGTCTTAGCTCTGCTGAGAGGCTGCTAGGTTTCTTTTTGAACTTGACAAAGTTGACTTTGGCATCGGCCTCTGGGGGAGTTGGGAACTCTGCTTTGGGCTGGATGGCCAATATTTATCTATCAACTTATATTGGAGTCACATGAAATTCTTTATTGTATGTTACCTTGGTTGGTATTTAATGAGGCATGAGTTGGATCTGGGGACCAAGTTAAACAACTTCTAGCACTCAGGTCCAGACCTCTAGTTAGGGACTGGGACTCAATAGGACTAAACATTATATTAACACGCCCAAGGAGATTTCAAGCCCATTAGCCGTTTTTGGACCTAGACTCTCTCTTGATTCCTAAGGCAGCCTGCGTCTTCATCAGAATGTGGATCTTGCATACTAATGGGGTGAGAAGGCTGGGTGCAGCAGGAGCAAATGAACCCTGCAGATCATGGAGTAACTGGAAGAGCCAGCAGAACTCCTACAGCTGGGACTTTCTTAGCATGTCACCCTGCCACCAAAGTCCTGTCCAACGTAAAGCAGGAGCAGAGGGCAACCTTAGGGGACATGTCAAGGGACGAGGGGCTTTCATGTCCCGCCCTGAAGTGCCCTCGGTGCCCATGAGACTTCTCTATGGGACAAGAGAATCAAGAGGATATTCCACAGAAGGTCCTAAACCAAAGTGTACAGGGACCGTGCTAACTAGGAAACACGGTCCAGTGACTGTCACGGCCATGAACAATCATCACCACTCGCCCCCCACCTTCCCCTTCCCCCTCTCCACCCCGGAGAAGCACTTAGGAGAAAGTGGATGCAGTGGTTCCCTTTTGTGACAGCTGAGACCCGAGAGTGCAGTCGCACACTGATGGCACAGACCAGCCTTCTAGAGTCTCAAGGGGCTTCCCAGGGCTGGAGTGAGTCTCCTCGACCGAGTTTAAAAGGAATAGTATCAACCAGTCAAAGATGTGCTGCGTGATTGCTCCTGGCGGGCCCAACCTACCAACTCATCTTTCTAGTCTCCAACATCTGGACTTGGGGGTGGGGGGCGAGAACAGTCAAATGTTCAGAAACTAGTTTTCTTCATGCTTTAAAAGATGTACTGTGGTCAAGTGCAAATGTGTGTGTGTGTGTGTGTGTGTGTGTGTGAAGTATATGCTTTTGGTGTTGTAAGGTGTTATCTCCTGCATTACACCCACAGTGTGCAGGAGAGGAAGACACACTCTCTCCCCACCTCACATTCTCTTTTTCCTTCTTATTCTTCATTCCTCTCCCCCTTATGTTCCCGATCTTGGTCCCCATATTATCTGTCTCTCTTTCTAGGCTGTGTCACTTCTGGCATCCTTTCAACAGGCAGAACACAGTGGTCCCCCCCTTATCCAAGACCCTCAGGGGATGCTTGAAAACACAGGTAACACTGAGCCCTGTGTATACTATGTTTCCCTATATATTTATGTACCTCTGATAAAGTTTAATTTATAAATTAGGCACAGTGAGAGATTAACCACAAAAACGAATAATAAAATGGAATAATTATAACAATATACTATAATGAATATTATGAGGATGTGCTCATTTTCTCAAACATCTTATTGCACTGCACTTGAACACAAGAACTGTGACCACGGACTGATAACCAAGATGGCGACTAAGCAATCAGCAGAGGGTAGCATATATAGTGTGGATACGCTGGACAAATGGATGACTCACATCCTGGGCAGTACAGGGCTGGACAGCACAGATTTTATCACTACTCAGAGTGGCATGCAATTTAAAACCTATGGATGGTTTATTTCTGGAACTTTTCATTTAATATTTTCAGACTATGATTGACCCCACGCAACTAAAACCATGGACAGCAAAACCACAGAGAAGAGGGGACTGCTGGACTTAAGTTTTAGTCTCAGCTCAGTCACCATGCATCTGGGTGACCTTGGGCAAGTTGCTGGCAGGTCATCACACTCTTCTTCACCCTTCATTTGTGAGCTAAAAGGGCTGCCCATAGCAGCAGCTTTCTGGGTCTGCCTAGTGGGGACCCATAGAGTGACAGTGGTTCTGCCGACCTTAGTGAGCACTTACCTGTACTGACATGATTCTACAATGAAGCTGCCAACACTCAAACCTTCCTGGTCATGAAAAGAATTGTTTGCTTTTTGGGGGAAAATAATAGCTCATTGGGATATCAATCCCCTGCCTAAGACCCTAAGGTAGCTCCCATTGCCATAAGACAGAGTCCCTGAGAGCTGGAGGAGGACAGAGACACACCCCAGCGAGCCCGCTGTGTCCTTCCCAGCCCTTCTCCTGACCAGGGTTCATTCCCCCCGAGTGCTCTGGCTGGCAGACGTCCCCTCCTCCAGGGACCATGCTTCCCGTGCCCCACCTGAGGCTCTCTGAGCAGACTGTGCCCTTCCCTTTTCCCTCATCTGATGCCTCCTCATCTCCAGATCCCAGAAAATGACTCAGCTTAGTGTCAGTCCCCTCCGGGCAGCCTTCCCTGAGGCTGAGTGAAAACGCTCCATGGCAGAGCCTTCCAGAAGTCTCCTCGGCCTTGGCCTCCATTTACCTATTATTCCAGGCACCCAGTAGACCCTGGGTGACTCTTTTGGTGGAACGACACCTGGTGGTGGATCTTGGGGTCCCTTAGTAGATCCTGCATGTCTCTCTCACTTTGGAGCGAGTTCTGCTGAGTGCCACGCAGAGCCCCAGAGCAGAAGGCGCGCACCTCCCTGGCATGGAGGGCCCTGCACCACAATCCTTGAACTTGGGCTGAACCCTGCTCAGGAGCATCATCCTGGGAAAAGAAACTGCATTTGCATCGATTCTCCGCACAGCCATTCTCTTTAGGGCCATCCATTGTTCCTTCTTGACATGGGGCCTGGGGAGCAGCGGCACCCCCCTTGCTCTCTATGTAAATACAGGCTCCTTGAAGGATATTTATTGGCCTGCAGAAAAGATGCAGGGGAATTTTGCTCTCTAGGTGAGTGATAAAAAAGAGCAGCCAGCGGATATGTTCACCAGCTTATTTACCACAAATCTCTTATTTATGGCCCCATAACCTTCTGATGGCCCGGTCCCCCACCCCCACACGCACACACCTGGTTTTCTTCCCAGATGGAGAAAGTGCTGAGCCAAAGACTCTTTGTCCAAGGTTCCCCTCTGCCTCTTAGTTTCCACAGCTGGAGCTGGACCGATTCATTTCCCTGTGACCCAGTGGAGGTCTGAATCTCTTGCTGCCAAGCACATTGGGCTTATTATGGTCTGGCCGGTGGCTTGTGAGGTCCATATTAAGCACCTACTGTGCCCAGCACTGTGGATGGTGTCAGAAACAGAGAGGAAGATGCTTTTATGTCTTTCCCTTGGGCCTCTTTATTCCAGCCTTTTAATGACAACTGAGCACCTCCCCGCCAGTCACTGCACTGGGCATGTGCTACACTCAGCTGACCCTCTTTGTGATCCTGTGAGGATGCAGCATTCCCCAAACCAGGCAAATCATAGACTCCAGAAGCCCCTGTTTATCCATCACTCAGTAAGAGGAACTATGCCACCACCCAGTTCCCCAGCTGGATAGCCTCCTAGAGTCCCCCAGAATAAGCAGCCGAGGCTCTGCTGCTGGTGCCTCTCCCCACCTGTCCTCCTGTCCTCTGGATGCCACCCCTGCCTCACCTCTGCCCAGCCCAGCTCCTGCCACCCCAGGCTGGCATTGCTGCCAAACAGGCCTCCTGAGCTCAGATGTCCAGCTGTTGATTGATTCTTCTCTGTGGTTCCCTGAGTGCTCTTTCCAAGGCACACGCTGACCAGGTCCCTCTCCTTCCAAATTATTTAAATGAACCCCTGTCACCCACACAGAAACATCCAAACTTTTGGGGGCAATCAAAGCATCATCTTTGATGAACAGGCCTGTCTTCGATGTCCCCATTCACGGGACTCAAAGTGCCCACCCTACTGGAGCCCTGTGGTCCTCTGCTCCCACCTAGCTTGTTCTGGCCTGTCGGCCTGAGCACCTGCTGGTCCTTCACCCTGCATGCCTCCCTGCTTCTCCCCGTAACCCCTGTGACGGTTGTGGAGGCTGACAGTCTCCCCCCCCCCCCCCCCCGTGAAGTCCCTTGCAAGGACATGTGTCAGTGGATTTAGGATCCACAGGATAATTCAGGATAATCTTTTCTTAAGATGTCTATGCTAATTGAGTCTGCAAAGACCCTCTTTCCAAATAAAGTCACACTGATGGTACCATGTCAAAAGACATGTCCAACCCATTCGAGGGCCTCTTCACAGTACTTCCACAACCTGAGTGAGACTCCTCCTGGCCTTTGCCCTCACCTCGCAAGGAGTGAATGGCCCTGGACATTGAGCTCCTGTGGGCTAAGATTTTCATTTCTTTGTCCCGGCACCTGGCCTAGGCCTGGTTCATGGACACTCAAAAACAACGAATGAGTAAATGGAAGAGTTAGATGTTGTCTCCCCGTTTTGCTAAAAACCCCAAACAACTCAGAGTTTTGTGAGGGAAACAAGATGGGCCTAAGGCCATGGAATGAATGATGACGGAACCAGGAGTCTACTACCAGCACTTTGGTCTGGGGTCTTTTTCTGGGAACCAGCCACACTACCCCAGCTGGGACCAGAGGCCCCTCAGAATGTCTCTCCTTCCACAGAGTAGAAACTGAGGAAGGTCCCCCATCTCCCCCAGCCCCTGCCTTCGCCCCTCCCTTCACGCCCGGTTCTCCCCGACCAGAGACACACACTTGCCTTGACGCAACTCTTTGGGGAGAAAAGTGGCTCCCCATTTGGTGGATTTCCCAAAGGTCCTGGGGGCCTGAGGGAACAGTGTGCCAAGGCTGTCCAGCTGGGAGGCCAGAATTGTGTAATGCCAGAGTTTCCAGGGGACATAGTCCCCAGAGGATCGGGTACTCAGCAGGGGCTGAATCCCTGCCATGACCCCCTGATCCCAAAGACAGGGCATCCTTCCCTCACGCGCATCCTGGGCAGGGCATGAGCCGCATCCCGTAAAGGAGAAGCACATGGCGCCGAGATGGAACGAGTGGCCCCAGTGACAAAGTGAGCCTGAAGCAGAGGCCAGTCACACCCAGGAGACCCACTGCAGCGGCACTAGCAGGTGACCTCTGGGGGAGGGGCCACCCTGTGTGCGAGCCCGTGGCTGGCTGTCGGCTGAGACATCACCCATGTGGAGAAGGTTCCCCAAACACACACGCTAGCTTTCTTCTGTGACTTGTTGTGGTCCAAGAAACTCTCCCCGTGACCCTGCACTCATTATAAGGGTTGCCCAAGGGACAGTGAGTACACCTCTGTCCCCAGCCCATCCCCACCACAGGGTTTTCTCTGGCTTGCTGGAAACTCCTTTTCTCTCAGCTCTACGGAGGGCCTCCCTTACTTTTGACATGAGGTCTGCCGAGAACAACTAGAGGGGTCTTGAGCAGAGAGCCAGCGCCAGAGAAGCCACGCCTGTCTAATGGCCCAGGGGACGCCACTCAGCCTCCTTCAACAGTTTCTGAACAGGAAAAACCAGAGCAGCAATACCCTACTTCACTGCAAAAGTTCACTGAACAGGGGTCCTCCATGTGCGGGTCCCACCATGTGCCATAAAGAGCAAGAGGAGCTCACTCCAGCTGTCCAAGAGCTTAGTCCTCTGATGAGTTCATGTCACTTTATAGGTGATGCTGCAGAGGCACAGAGAGGCTAAGGACTTGCCCAGAGGTGCATAGCCCTGAAGTAGAAAGGAAGAATCCAGATGGTGACCTGCTTCTCTGCCAAGTGCACATTTCATTCGGTTGTTTTAACCAGATGCCGAGCACCGGACTGGTTGAGCACAGTTTGTTGAATGGAGAACAAGAAGATGGATAGAACAAGGCTCTCACATTCTGGGGGACGGGCACAAATGTCCAATTGCAATATGGTGAGTGAGGGTGTGTGTGTGTGTGTGTGTGTGTGTGTGTGTGTGTGTGTGTGTGTGAGACAGAGAGAGAGAGAGAGAGAGTGAGAGTGAGAGAGAGAGAGAAATGCATAGAGCAAGGGAGGCCATCTCACCTGTGGAGTCTGTGGGGGATGCAGTGGCAGTGGGAGAAGGTGCCCTGAGAGGGGCAGAATCAGAAAAGGGCAGCCAGGTGAATGGACTAGAGAAGTTGGCCTATTCCAGGCAGAGGACCCCGAGTAAGCAAAGGAACTGAGCCATTAAACAGCCTGTTGAGTGCACAGAATGACAAGGAGCCGGGTGTGCCTGGAATACCGAGAGGGAGGACGGCACCGGAGGCAGGCGGGCGCCCGGTCCTGGAGGGCTGAGAGATGGCTCAGGTCTGGGAGTGGGGGCCGTGCACGGTGGGCAACAGGGGGAGCCACAGAAAGGTTTAGTCAGGAGGGATGTGGTCAAATCAATTTTTGTTGCCAAAGGATTATTCTAGAAGTTTGGTGCAGATGGGGGAATAACCTGGGTCAGGGAGATTAGGTCAGAGATCTATCTGGAGGTGAGAGGTGGGAAGCACCTAAGTAGAAAATGTAGAAACAGTGGCAGAAATGGAAGGATCAACTTGGACATGCCCCCGGGGGTGGTAATAACAGCAGCGGTGGACGGACAGATTGTTGAGGTGATGTGGAAGGGAGGAGCCTGTGGAGCCACCCAGGACCCTTTCTGGGTCCTGGAAGAACACAGAACCATACACAAGCTGGAACCCAGGAGCTGACCTGGACACAGGGGGATGGGCTTCACACCCACCCATGCAGAGGCCGTTGACTGCCCCAGGCGGGGCACGTCCAGGAGGGAGCTGTGGAGTGTGGGCTGTGAGTGTGGATGGGGTGGGTGGATGGGGGGTGGCCAGCTGGAGATGGAGGCTGACATCTTGGGGGTGCTGCCCAGGCCTTAAAGGAAAGGCCCTGGAGGAATATGGTCTGTTGAAAGGAAGGTCCTGGAAGGAAAGCCCAGAAAGGGCCAGACAGGTTAAGAAAGGTGAGTGGGAAGTTTCTGGAGGAGGCAGTGGTCGAAGGGCCAGACTCCAAGAGACCCTGCAAGGCAAGGACAGAGAAGTGCTTGCTGGACTTGGCACTTGAGGGTCACTCACTGGTGGAGTGCCGCAGTCTGGCTGGGCACAAATCACGAGCCACTGAAACAGGAACAAACTTTATTTCTGAACTCCATCAGCACACTCCACACACGCTCCCGGGAACTCCCCTGAACGCACCCACGCCGATCCTCCAGGAACCCCCAACAACCCCCAACCGGAAAAAAAAAAACCCTCCGGCACTTCCCCAACCAATGGGAACTCTCTGGGAATCCCTGAGAGAACTCCAAAGTAGCAGGCCAAGGCGGACAGCAGGGGTCTAATATTACAATTGAATACACAGCTTAACATAACCATCATCATCTCAATGGCTTGCTGGCGTCACCTCTCAACCACTCCGTTCTGGCAAAAATGCCATGCATCATTCTGACTTGGCTATGGCTCTCAGCAGTGGAGACCCGATTTAATGGAGACTGATGTCAGCAAGAAGGGAGCAGGACTGGGAGCAGGAGTGCGGACCCACCTGCACGCTCTTCTTCAGTGCTACAGGAGCCAGGAAGAGCCCCCAAGGAGAGAGCCAAGGTCAAGGCGGGTCCTCTCCTCAAGTGTGTTCATGAGGTTCCTACAGAAGGACAGGTCGCCCAGGTGAGACCATGAGAGATCATCAGTGGGGCCAGGTCTGAGGTCAGGCGAGGAGCAGGCCCGTGGAGAAGACCTCTCCCGCACCCATGTCCCCCTCTTCAGAGATGCCCACCCAGCCATTCCCATCAAACTGGAAGCCCATGTCTCCCTCCGGCTTTGACTTTCTCCGATGGCTTTTGCTCCATGGCTTCCACTTGCCAGTCATCCCGTGGCTTATTTCTCCCCCCGCCAGCCCCAGGAGGGCAAATGTCATCTGTCTTGCTCAGGCTGCGTCTCCAGCACAGGGGACAGCGGCCGGTGCATAGGAGGATTGGCTTTGATCTTCGACACCCGAGAACCGCTGACAGCATGTGACGGGGAAGCACCCTCACCAGAAGACGAGCTCTTGGGGTCGCAGGATGGGCCCGGGGTAAAGGCTGTGAAGCGGGAGGGAGGCCCACTGAGCACAAAGTCCCGGTTGGCAGAGGGCTGGACCTGCTGCCCACGAATTGCAAGAACTGAGCATGCGCATGTCTTCCTAACCCCACCCTCAACGCTCCAGTGCAGTTGGCCCCCGTGGGAGCATTCACACGGGGGACATTGGCCACGCCTACAAATCAGGGCTTTTTTTTTTTTTTTTCTTGGACAGTCCAGGTGTGAATGACAAGGGACAGACAAGCCAGCTGGGAACATACAGACAGGCTGGGGTTCTCCCTCAAGGCCCCACAGGACTTTACCAACTCCGACTTTTATCCCAGCTTCAGCCTTTGGTCTTCTCCACTTGGACCACAGCATCTGGTCCCTCCTCTGGTTGGAATTAAAAACTATCCATGCAAACCCAGAGGCCCCCAGGCTTCAGCAGCCCCGAGATGGGCTTGGTTTCGTCTTCATTCCCCAGAGTCCTCTGGACGGGGAGGGAACTCAGTGTTTCCCCTTTGGGTGGTGTTTGGAGCCACATCATCTGACCCAGAACAAGAGAATAGGAAAGGACAAAGTTCCTGAGCCAAATCGCCTCCCTTGGTCCTCCAGAGCCCCTGTCCTCAGGCATCTGAGGCAGGAGGAAGCCCAGGCCAGCAGATGAGGGCTAAGAACCCCGCACCAGCCCTGAGGGGGTCACCTGGAAAATGGGCCCAGCAAGAGCTGAGAACCTCCTGGCTCTCTCTCCTCCTACCTGCCCCCGAGGGCCGTGGCTGTATTTCTAGGTAAAATCCACACTGTGTCTCTCCAGGGCGGCCATGAAGCTCTGACTCAGGACATTAGTTACAATTAAGAGTGGAGACAGTCCTGATGGTTAAATGATCACAGTTTTGAAGCAATATTGACCGTGACCAGCAGACTCTGCGGTCCGGGCGAACGCCGCCTCCCAGAAGCACGGTGTAGGTGCCTGTGTGTAAGTGCACAACCAGGCAGCGATCGAACCCTCATGTAGGTGTCTGCATCCAAGCGCAAGGGTTCCCGCTTTCATATCACGTCAGACTGCTCCCCTCTCCTGTCATATCCACGCTGCAAGAAAGAAGAGAATCACTTCTGTTTCGTAAGCTGCAGAAATTAACCGATCCGTGCGTGCTGAGCTGACACCCGTCTTTGTGTCCCTCCTTACCTTTGATTCTTTTTTGATCTTCTCTCCTCCCTTCTGATTTTCACTGCTTGTTTCTCTGCTTTCAATTTCTCTCTCTCTCCTCCTGCGTCTGCTGCTCTGCCCTCCTCCTGGCCCCTCTCCTTCTCTCCACTCCTCTCTTCTTTGTGGCTCCTGATCCCTTTTCCAACTCCTCTTCCTCCTTGCTCTTCTTTTCCTTCCCTTTCTCTCTCTCTCTGAGCAACCCCTACCTCTCAAGGTCAACAAGAAACTCTGCCAAGATCTGCACTCAAAAGGGCTCTCACTTGGCTTTAATTAGGATCCTTTCAAAAACCCTGACCCCAGAGAAAGCCCTGCTCTCCAGCCGCCAATTCCCTTTGCTCTATCTTATCACCTCCCTCCTCCATGCCTTCAAGAGCAAGAATCCAATAAAAGAGATTTAGAAGGGACATGTGGAAGAGGAAAGGACGGGGGGCGTCCACCTCCTCTTCCTCCGTTGCATAGATGAGAAAACTGAGACTCCGGGAAGGACCGTGATGCTCGAAGGTCACAGAGCCAAAGCTAATGTCAAAACAAAAACAAAAACAAAACCCCCCGGCTCTGCCAGCCACTTCTTCCTCTTCCCCACTGCCCCCTGGACCTGGCCACAGAGGGACTCCGTGAGGATTTAGGGAGCACCCCCCCACACACACACACCAGACTCTGCATAGCAACAAGTGCTGCTGTTTTATTCTTTTTCCAGCCGTGCCCCAAGGCATCTTGGGAAGAAGCTACAGAGTTAAACAAAAACAAACGGTGAACTTGGTAATTGCACACACCCCTATTTTCTTAACAAACCAACTGGAGCTCGTTAAGGGAGGCTTCTGAACGTAGACAGAGAGAACCTTGTCGTCACCCGTTAAATATGTCTAATTTTACACACTGTCATGTAGCACTCCATCCAGCTGGCTCTCCACGGAGAAGGAGTGAGTGATTGCATCTTGGCCCGTTGCTTAGCACATAGGTATTTTTCGCAAGGAGGTTTGGGGACCCGGCTTTAATTGTCTAGTGTGGGTAATCTTGCATGCTTGGCATCTGCAGCACACTTTTAATTTACCTAAAACAGACACCATCTGCCTGATGCTGACAGGTCATTCTGTCTTACCTGAGTCCTGCCCCCTCTCTTGTCCTCAGTTTCCCCAACTGTAACATAAGCACCGACTATCGAGTCTCCGAGGGCCCTTCCAGTGCTAAGCTTTGTTGTTGTTCAGGCCCATGCTACACTTGCCAAGACCTTAATTGCATCAAAACGCTGAGCAAAGTCTGGTTTTTGTTAGGGCTTTTGCTTACAGAGCCGTCTTCCAAATCAAGAACCCTCCCAATGCTTTTTAATAAGCCTATACCTTAAAGAAAAATGAAAATTAAAATATTGAACCTCTGGGTGCACTCTGCTCCCCATAATGAAATGCGCATGGAGGACATGCATCCGGTTCAAGGACTTTATCCAAAGTTATCATAACTTAACAGTCATAAGCTAATAGTCAAATGGAATTAATAACAGGAATGTGGCCATTTAAGCAGGGAGATGGCCCCGTGTCGTGGAATTTCTGCAGCTAAACCCTCTTGAGTTTCTGTAAGCTAATAGCAATTAGCTCCTGAGTTAATGGCAGCTGTGGTCATAATGAGATTGGAATTGATCATTTAGAAGCAGGCTCCCATAAGCTGGTCTTATGAGGCATTTCAGCTGCAAAGCACTGTCTTGACCCCTTCTCCTCCTACCTTTCATCATGACCCCTCTCCTCTAAGGCTTTCTGGACTCAGCATGCATGCTCCCTCCCCACACAGCATGCAGTGCTGCGGGGCTCTGGAGGGAAGCATCAGGGTGGGTTGTGCAACCTGAGCACCAAGCACTCCAAGTCTTCAAAGAGCAGATTTTACTCAGATCCTGCAGCATCAACCTGCTCGTGGCAGCTATTTCCTCCACAGGGCAAGTCTACCTCAGCTTCAAGTTATATCACTTTTCATATCTGAGCAATAAATTAAACTCAATTTGAAAATGGAAAGCATATTACTCACCTCATGGGTCATAGGAAAGAAGTAATAAGAAAATCTGTATAAATACATCACAAAAAGATACTCATTAAATGTCTGCCTTTCTGTATCAGTTAGTTTTTGCTGTGTAACAAATGACTCTCCAAATTAGTGTCTTAAAACAATAATCATTTGGCTGGGCATGGTGGTGCACACCTGTAATCCCAGCAACTTAGGAGGCTGAGGCAGGAGGATGGCAAGTTCAACCAGCCCCAGAGACTTAGTGAAGCCCTAAGTATTTTAGGGAGATTGTATCTCAAAATAATAAATATAAAGGGTTAGGGATATTGCTCAGTGATAAAGTGCCCTGGGTTCAACCCCCAGTACCAAAAAATAAATAACAGTCATTTTATCTAGCTCATAATTATGTGGATCAGCTGGGTCTTGTTTGTTTGTTTTGGTTTAGCTGATCTCTTCTAGATATGCTCATGCATCTTCTGTCAGCCTTTGGGTAAATTGGAGGCTGCAGGGTCTGGGGAAGCTTCACGTGCATCCTGTGGTTGGCAGGATGTGAGGCTGAGGGGTGGGAATAAGTGGGCCCTGTGAATCTCATCTCCAGTGGACTAGCCTGGGTAGTGGGCTAGCCTGAGCTGTAGACTAGCCTGGGCTTAGTCACACGTTGGTCTAGGAACCCAGACTCTAAGAGGGAAGGCAGATCCCAGTGTTCAAGTGCCTTACAAGTCTCTGCTGTGTTGCATTTACTGTCATCCCATTGGCCAAAGAAAGGCACATTAGCTGTGCCTAGAGACACTTTGCCCCTGGATGTAAATGGGGGCATACACTCAGAGATGGAAAGAATCTGATCTATGGCCATCTTTCCAATTACCACACAGACCTTCCCTTTGCTTTACTCATCCCCTGCATCATGCTCTGTCTGGTAGATAGCCATGTGTTCAGGAAGTGACTATTGTGTGAATGAATGACAGAAACCAGCCTTCCATCAGTAAAACTACGTGTCCAAGATGTGACATGATCTCTGCCCCTGGGTGGAGGAAGAAGGACTCTCGGACACAGCCTCCTTGTTTTCTCCTATGTAGAGAAGGAAATAAGTTGAAATAAGAGCCATGAACTTGCTTTCTAAAGCAGAAAGCACTCCAAGACACCAAGTTCTGCGTGGTGTGTCCCTTTTCTGAACATTGGTTTTCCTCACGTATTCAAAGGCGTGGGGCTGGTCTCCTGGTCCTCCCCATTCATTGTCTGGAATAATTTGGAGGCTGGTGAGGCCCAGAAGTAGCTCCCTGTCAAAGGCTTCTCCCAGCACCGAGGGGTGGGGAGGGGTGGCCATGAAGCTCCCGATGTCCCTCTGCCTTTGGATGTTCCTGGAAATTCAGTAAATGAGTCAATATGTAGATAATCCTTGAGCTAGCCCTGAATCGTCTGAACAAAAGGTGATTAAATTACTCAGGAATCAATTCCAGAGCTGTTTTCCTTTCTTATTTAAAGAGCACAGACTATTTTCTCCTGAGGATAAGAATCAATATTTGAGTAAAAATTGGGCCTCACACCATTCCTATCAGAGCCCCAAACAAGCTTCCTGGCTCCGGGAAGTGAGGAGGAAATTGAGGCCAATGCTCACCTCGCCTTCTCACTTGAACGAAGCTTCTCTACCTGCAAGTATTTTCTCTTTCTTGGACTATGTCTTGGGAGATTTTGCTCTGCAGGAACGTCAGGGCCCATCTGTCTTGACAACACACCACCTCCTGCTATGGCTGCCGGGTCCCCAAACGTCATCTAAGTCATGCTGCTATAACAACTGACGCTCCGTGACCTACTTCCACCAAGGCTTATTGCTTACTCATATTGTACACCCTTTCTGGTCACCTGCCACGGTGTCCTTTGTCAGCTTGTTCCATCGCGGAACTGGGAGAACAGTGATTACCTGTCCAGGGTCATTGCTGGTTCACCGCTAAGGGAAAAACAGAGAAGAACTCAATAGTTTTTAAGGCTTCTGTTCAGAAGTCGCACACTTCGGTTCTGCTCACATTTCATTGGCTAAATCGAATGGAATGGCCAAGCCTAATGGGGTAGGGAGGAATAATCTTCCATGGAAAAGACCAGCAAATATTTTAAACAATAATGTAATCTAACACATATGGCCTCTGCTTGGGTCTGCTCGGTGCTGGTGTTTAGACAAGGGTGTGAGTTTTCCAGGGCTGGGTTGGAGGGGAATGGGGAACGAGACCCAGGGGTACTATGGGGGAGGTGGGGGGCCCACTGGCTCGGGCTCTGTCTCCTTCAGTTTCCAGCAGAGGAAATTTTAACAGGCGCTTCCACGAAGCCATTTGCTCATGAACTCCACAAGTTTCCAGACATTTCGGCTTGAAGCAGCCCCAAGAATTGCTGGAGGAAAGCCAGCGGCTTGGGCTGTCTGGCCCTGCTCTGAAGAAAAAACGTCCCCTCCTCTAAGGTCACCCAGGGCAGGGGTCTGGATGCTGGTTAGAAAAGTGTGATGGGACCAAGTTCCCTGAAGGACATCCCCCCAAGCCCCCTGCATTCAAACCCTGACCCCACCAGGGGTCATGTATCCGCCTTAAACTCAGGGGAGGGTGACCTGATTCTCTGCTCGGCTTCTTATCAGCCGCGTGGTCTTTAGAAGGCTCAGTTTTCTGCTCTGGGCCTCAATAAAATGGGGCTAAGAGCTCCAGAGCTACTTTCCTTTGCCAAGAGATGGGACATGCTGTGCCAAAGAGTTTGCCTCCGACTCCTCAGAAATCTGATAAGGAGGTGCATTCCTCATCCTGCGTCTCAGGAAGACTCACAGAGGGAGATTCCACCTCCAAGAGAGTGGACACGGGCAGGCAGAGCAGATGCCTCCCCAGAGTCACTGAGAACTTAGCTCCCACCAGGAACAACTTTCTCACAAGACCAGAGTCATAGGGAGATGGAATGACTGCCAAGGGAATAATGACTCCCTGCCCTAAGAGATGTGTGGGTAGGACTTGACCTCTGCCTCCCGAGGACACACCAAGCAACCGTCAGCAGTGCTGGGTGCTGGCATTGCCCAAGGATCAAGGGCGCTTAGAACGGATGAGCTCTATCAAATGCTGAGGTACACAGACGTGACCTCATGGGTGACATTATAAAAACATGTGGCTTTTGGAATAGTATATGTTCTTGCCTGACCGCCCTGGGCCTTCTGAGGATCCCTCCACCCGAGTTCTGGGAGGCTGGGCTATAAATCTCTCCTCAGCCTCCTTGGCATTTCTTGAAAATGAGGCATCGGCCCTGAAGCTACTGACCTCCTGTTCCCAGGAGCCAGCACACGCCTCTTGACCTCTGTTCAGTCACAGGAGAGAATCTCAGGATGCACTGCAACCCCTCATGGCCAAGGTGCAGTGGCACACAGATGTCCAAGTCAACCAGACTGGCCCCAGGAGTAAGGGCAGAAGTGGCACTGAGTATTTAAGGGGTGTCCTTGGTGAATGGATCATGTCACCATGCACCCTGGACCTGCTGAGCATATGGAATAGTTTGGGGCTGGGAGTTTCATCACGGTCACTTTCTTGGCCTTGGAGCAATGTGGTTCTCTCCTTCCCCACCCCTAAGTAATCACCTTCCTCCTCACATTGAAAATGGTCGGGATGGTGTGCTGGTGCTGGTGTCTTTCCATGGGACACACTGGTCTGGGTACTGCTGTGAGCTCCCCTGGATTTGCCTGAGCATTTCTTACAAACCCAGCACTGAGTGTGCATGCTGCCATGTTTTTTTTATTTTTGTCTTTTTCTGTTGGTTCCCCTAGTATGCCTGAGAAGAGGAGCTCCTGATGCCCATCTTACAGATGGGGAGACAGACTGGGGCATTGCTCAGAGTCACTCAAGAATCAATAGGCAATTACCCTTCCTGTGATGGGGGTGAGGTCCCCCTGGGCTGGTCGGCCTCCAGCCTGTTCTCCAGCTCTCAGGGACACACCGTGGCACACACTACCCCCTGGGCACTCTCAGGCTGGTTCCTGAGACCCTGTCTCAACAGCTCCCCAACAATGTCCAAGAATATCTGTACTTCCTGCTCCCCTGCCAGTCTAGCCAGGCCTGGTCCATTTGGGAGGAACCTGCCAGGTCAAACTCAGCACTTTCTAAGTGAGCTTTGAGGGAAGAGAGGCTCCTTCTCCTCCTTGTGTGCTTAGGAGGGAGGAAACAGCAAGGCAGGATGGAGAACAGCATCCTGTTTGTACACGGACCTGAGCACATCATTTTGTGAGCATCAGTTTCCCCGTCTATAAAATGAGGTTCGAAGGGCTTTAGGCCAGCATTTCCCTAAACTTGGAATATCGCCACACCTTCCCCATGATTCCAAAGTAAGAAGGAGGAACCTCAGCAGCCCAAGGGCAGGGTCACCGGAGCCCCTGGGCTACTTTGCTGGCTTCCATTGCCCAGCCTCCAGGGCCGTAATGACAGCATCTCCCTTCAACACGGGCACTGTGCTGAGCGTTTGTTGGTAGACCTGGCTACACTTAGACCTCAACGACCCTGGGGGAAGGTTTTATCTTGTCCATTTTTACATCCAGGAAACTGAGGCTGGAAGGCAGAGTGATCCATCCAAGGTCACAAAGAGCAGCAAAGCTGGGATCCAGGGGTAGGAAGGGCTTCAAGGCCCCAGAGCCGCCAGCCAGCTGCAGACCGCCTCCAGCCGGCCCTGCGCTTCAGCGCTTCAGCATCTCAGCTAATTGTTGACAGTCGTCCTCCCAGAGGATGTGTGCAGCCGAGCTGGCTCTCTCTCCTTTCTTGTGAGCCTGCCATGAATCAGAAGAGGCAGAGGAACAAAATAAACAGAGATGGATGGGAGCAGAGGGTTTCGAGTGGAATCATTTTGCAAAGCTGCCTTTTTGCTTCGCCTTTTTCTGTGAGGTGCCCCTCTTAGGAGCTTCAAAGAGAAACCTGCTCCCAAGCAGGATCTTTCGCCTGAGCCAAAAGCCATTTATCTGGAATATTAATATGCCAGCAGCTGCCTGTGACGGTGCCCGCAGCTGATCACACACTCCCAGCAATGATCCCTCCTGGGAATGCTCCATGAGGCTCCAGGAAGCTAATGGGCCCCCTGGGGCACATTCTAGTTACCTTTTGTTTGGCTTTCGCAGAGCTTCCTGCAGACTGCCAGCCAAGTGTGTCCCAGACTGGGGACCTCTGGGGTAGGACAGGACTCCGGACCCCAGACCCACACCCTCGCCACCACAGGTCACTGGTCCTCCTTCCAGAAGAATAAGAAGATCCTCAAGAGCCAGTGTACCCACACACTACTGATGCTCCTCCGCTCACAAGGGGGTTACCTCTTGCTAAACTTACCCTAAATTGGAAATATCATACTGAAAATGTATTTAATGCACCTAATCGAAGGAACATCTGACCTTAGCTTGACCTGCCTTAAACAGGGACAGTCACCCCAGCCCACAGGTGGGCATCAAGGGAGTGTGCGCCAGCCCAGGAAAAGATCAAAACTCCAAATTTCAAGTACAGTTTCAACTGAATGCACATGGCTCTAGCCCCACCATCCAATAGAAAAATCACAAGTTGAACTATTGGAAGTCAAACAATGGCCAGTTGGAGACTGTCTATCTCCCCAATACCAGGACTCAGGCTGAGGACTTACCCACATCTTGAAGTAAAGGGTACTGGACTTGGAGTAGGAGACTGGCGTCAGCTGTACAAAGCCACTCTGATGCTGCAACACGCTAGGCCAGATGCAGGCACCCCTGGGCTGTGGATCTTCTCTATAAATGCAGTTGGTTGGACTTGATCCTTTCTTTTGAAGGGTTCCCTGGCGGGGAACATATCTTAGTGATGCAGAAGGAGGAGCACAGAGACTTTGGGTTCCAATCTTGATTCTGCAGGCTTTGTCAAATGGCTGAGGCACTGTGTCATCAGGTTTGTCATGACACAAATGGAAATGAGAGACCCCCTACAGGTCCCCCAGGGGGTCTCAACTGTAGAGTCAGAGGGCATTTGCTAGAGCTGGAACTGGGACTTCGTTCACTTTATGAAACCAATGCCAGCAGTGACCCTCCTTCCCCCAAGCTCTCCATCTCACAAGGCCAGCAGTTCATAATCAGTCACTGTGAACCGCAGTGAGAAGACGTGCACAACATCTCCCAGCAGGAATGTCTCCTGCTTCATAAGGTTGAGCATCACATGTCAGAATTTCATGGCACCAACTTGCAGCCCCACCCTACCAACTCTCAGATCTGTCCTTGTCACAGAGAAGGTCTCTCGGTAGTGCCCTAGTTTCCCCCTTTGAGTGGAAATTCAGAACTACTCCATCATGACCCAAATGGCACCTATGGAATGGTGACTAACACCTTGCAGTTACTGTTCCAAGTGCGTTCTGTACCTTAACTCACTTGAGGATGATTATGACCACCCTATGAGCTGGAGACTATTTCACATGGGAACCTAAGCAACGCCCAAGGTCAGAAAGGTACGAAGTAGCAGAGCTGTGGAGAAGGGCTAGAGTCGCCGGACGAGTGGATCTCAAATGAGAATCGGACTCACCGGGAAGGATGTTAAAACAGACTGCTGGGCCCCCCTCCGGGAGTTTCTGATTTACTAGGGCTAGGTGGGGGTCTGAGGATTTGAATTTCCAAAAAGTTCCCAGGTGATACTGACCCAGGGGCCCTACTTTGAGAACTACTCCTTAGGCCGCACTGCCTCTGATTTAGAGGGAAAAACGGACTCAGTGTGGAATCCAAGGTCTTTTGAGACTCCAAGATCCCTGTCTTCTGCAAAACATTAGCTACGGAAAATAGTGCCCAACAGGTTGCTGAAGGGAATTGCATCCTGGAAAAGGGTGTGATATCCATGGTCAAGTGTGTGTGGGAAATTGGAGTCCAGTGAATTCCAATAGGTTTCTTTACTGGGTTTCTGCTTTGTATTTGTTTATGTAAAACCCAAATGCACTCTGTGACATAATTCAGCAAGTATTCCAAACATACCTGACCTCAGTGGCCTTTTTCCACATGGTAGCTCTTGGGAACAATGCTCCATAGAGCACCCCTGGAGAAACTGCCTGGCCCCGTCTCCACCACTCGCAGTTCCACGAGAGGCTAGAGTCCAAGCTAACAGCCTTAGGCTCACTAGGACAGTCTTCCAGAAAGATTCCTAGAAGTGGGCCCGGCCCCATATTGATTGAACAGACAGAGACCCCACCTCCTTTTCTGCAGTCTAGTCCAATAAATCAGACCTTCCATCTTCTCCAAGCCCCTGAGGCAGATAATCTTATTACAAGGGAATGTAAGCAAGATGATAAGGATGATGGGGTGACATCTGCTGTGGTTGGGATGTGGTGTGTCCCCTAAGGTTCTGGGTCGAGAGCTTGGTCTCAGGGTGATGGTGTTTGGAGATGAAGTGAGACCTTTAAGAGGCAGGGATAGGTCACTGGGGACCCTACCCTCAGGAGGGACTAGAGTGGTTCTCATGGGTCCCTGAGTTAGAGGGTTGTATCAAAAGAGAGAGCCTGGACCCTCCCGACACTCTGGCTTCCTGTCCCTCCAGGGGCTTTCTCCCCATCCTACATCCATGTAGTTTCATGTAGGCAGCCATTATGCTGCCATCTGCCATGAGACTTCCACCAGAACCCAATAGAAGCCAGTACCATGCCCTTGAACCTCAAGAATGGTGAGCTAACTAAATCTCTTCTCTTTATAAAGTACCTAGCCTCGGGCATTTCATTACAGTAACAGAAAATGGACTCATACACCATCCCAAATTCCAACTATTGCAAATGTATATGCCTTTGAGGTTCTAGGTAGGCACACCAAGACTCTTCTGTTTGAAAAAGGAAGACTAGTGTTTTACCCCAACTTCGTGGGGGGTGGGGGAAGAGCTCTACTTCAGAAACCTCATGAGCCTCATGCTGCTTCAGTCACTTGTTAGGCACTAGGAAAGCAAAGGAGAGTGAAGTACAGTCACTGCCCTCAAGGCTCATAGTGTGGTGGGGAGGCCACTGCCTACATACATAGTCTGTGTCAAAGTAGGCAGCACCAGAGACAATGAGCTGAGCGTTTGGAGGATTGGGGGTGGTCACTGCTTGCTAGGGATCAAGGAGTTATGTTAATAGGCAGATGGTGCTCTGAGAAGGAAGTGGCTCCCCTCCCCATCTGATCCAATCCCACTCCTTCTCCTGAGCTAGTCTGTGCAGGGGTCAGTGAGCAGCAAGACCTACAAATTGTGAGCAACTCCCCAAGGTCTGACGGAGAGCACAGAATTTCATTTCCTTTCTAATCCAGGAAGAGTTTGAGTTTCAGCAGCTGATAGTGCCAAGGAGAAAATGAGAAAGACAGAGGAGGCTAGAGAGACCTTGACCCCTGCAGGTCCCGGCAGGAGGACCTCCCAGGCCAGTCCGAGTGCTCCTCAGAAAACCAGCGGGCTGCTCACCCCAGCCTCCGAGGAGCTGAAGGGGAGCTGCAGGGATGCTGGATCCCCACTGTTCCTGTGGCTGGGGAGGCGATGGGAAGACAAAGAGGACTCTTCTGGGAGCCTGGGCAAGGGTTCTGGCAATAAACCAGCTGCAGTCACCTGGAGATTTGACTGGGATCTGACGTCTGTGGCTGATGGTAAGAGGCCTCAGCTCCTTGCTGGTCCGTGGCAGGAGGCCTCTATTTCCCCCCATGGGGGTGTGTCCGTGGGGATGCCCAAGTCCTCACAGTATGGCGACTGCTTCCTGCACAGCTAGTGATCCAAAGGTCAGCAGGGAGGAAGTCACAGGGCTTCTCCTGGCCTACACTCCAAAGTCACACCTGGACGCTTCCTCTGCACCCGGTCCCCTTGAGTCAAGCTCATTACAGTCAGGCCACACACAAGGAGAGGAGATTAAACTCGACCTCCTGAAGGGAGGCGTATCCAAAAGTTCTTGGATCTGTTTGAAAACCACCATATTCCATCAGCCTGATAATAAAGGTAGGAGTCTGACTCTTTAACACTGGAGCAAACTATGGGGAAACTGAGTGAGTGAGAAAGACAGAAAGAGAGGGAAAGAGCAATGAGTGGTTCGTCTACAGATGACGGATTTTAAGTGGATCATGACAAGAGTTTCTTGGAATGTACAATGAAAGCACTGAAGAGAGATCTTAAAGCAGAAATGACACAATATTAGAAGAAAACTCATAACGGTCTGGAACTAATTCTCTTAAAACTATTTGAGGAAAAACTAGGACTCTGGGGCTCAAGACAGAGGTACTCGACATGGGAGTAGGGAGGATGCAGTCAGAGAACATTTGGCATTTTTGTTTCCACATAACAGAAGAAGCATGTATTTAATTATAAGTGTGAGGAAATAGTGAAGTAGAAAAACAGAGTGAAAATAGGGAAAAAAGATGAATCACAATAAAAAATAAGTAGTAAACACAGAGTCACTGTAAGGAGTAAATTTGCATAAAATTGTCATTATATTAAAAGTGAATGGACTAAATTTTCCTATCCAAAGATAGGGGCTCTCACATTAGTTTTTTTTTTTTTTTTTAAATCAACAGTAGGGAATGGAAATGTTTTCTGTATGACAGGAAGTCATTGAATCAATGTAAAGATGAAGGGACACAGGGCACAGATCAGGGGAGTCTCTATGGCACAGTCGAGGACTTGAAGTCCTGCCACCACCTCTCATTGTAATGCCCCTTCAGCAACTCCCTGCCCCACGACAGCCATGAGCACCAGAAGTAAACAGGCAACCCAGAAAGCTCAGTGTTGCTAAAACCCTTCCCAGAAATCAATACCACAGCCGAGGTGCAGGGGGATTCTTATTTCATGTCTTTTAAACTCAGCTTTAACAAGCCTGCTGAATATGCTCTTTGAATTTCCCTGTTGTATAACTTGCTGGAATCGAGTGCTTGATTTATCTTTTCAAATAGGAGACAGTCCCAGTTGGGAGCCTCCTTTGGACCAAATAGATGCCATGAAATTCCTTTCATATGAGCCTGTTTTATCTGCCCCAGTGGTGGGAGGAGCAGTGACTCTAGGAATAGAACATGCCGGCACTGGAGTATCAGAGGGGCTCCGGGTCACAGTTCAGCCATTATAGGCTTGAGGTCCAAATGCCTGTGGTTGAGGATTGCTTCCTTTCCAATTTTTTCTAACCCAGACAAAGAATTAGAAGCCTGATATTCTGGAATGCAGTCATTCTTTCATAGATAATGGTTTTGTATTTACTGAGTGCCAGTCACCGCAGCAGGCTCTGTGGACAGAATCAACAATCAGAGGAAGACACTGCCTCAGAAGGTATGCATTCCAGCGGAGGCAACACCTGGTACATAAATACTGGCAGAGGTGGGTGTGATAAAAATAAAGCAGGGCAGGAGGTTGGGGAGAGCGTATCCATCAACCCGTGAGTTCACTGAGTGTACAGTCCATGGCTGGACCCTCGCTGTGGTTATAGGGCCTCCACCAGACCCAGGTGGCGTGCAATGTTGTACAGAAAAGCATGTGGAGCTAAAGAGGGGAGGTTGCTGTGGATTTAGGTTTATTCTTAAAGTGGTGGATAACAAATAAGAGGGGATCAACAAAGGTTTGGGGCTGGTGACTAGTGATAAAATGTGTTTTCAGGAGGTTTGGTTCATCCTTGGTGTATAGGATGAGTATGAGTTGGTGAAAGGAGATCAAGAGTGACTCCAAAAGTGGGGACTCCCACCTTCTTGAGCCACCCTGTCCAATAGAACCTTTTGCAGTGATAGAAATGCTCTATTGCTGCACCACCCAGGGATTCTTAAGTAGTTAAAATATGGTTTAAAAAACCGTATTGGTCACCTCTTTGCCACTACGATGAAGTACCTGACTCAAGTTACTTATGAAGAAAAGAGGTTTATTTAGCTTACAGTTTTGGAAGCCAAAAGTCCAAGCAGCATAATGCAGACTCCTTGCCAAGAGCCACCCTTTGACTGTGTCACCTCATGGCAGATAGCAATGGTGGAAGCAAACAGATGATTACATCTCAAGCCAGGAGAGAGAAGATGAGAGGGGCCAGGCTTGCTTCTTTGATAACAACCTTCTTTTGAGAATTCAAGGCGTCCCATGAGAACCACATTCCAGCAGCATATCCCTGATGACCTACATACTTCCAGCTGGGCCCCACCTCTTCAGGATTCCATGACCTCCTGTTGCACCCCTCTGGGGACCAAGCCTTGAACACAGGGGCCTCTGGGGAGACTTGATCAGACCCTATCCAAACCATAGAAATGACTGAAATTAAATAAAAAATGAAATTAAATTAAAAAGTAATGAAATTAAATAAAAAATAATTTTATTTAATTTCAATAAATGTAAAGGCAAAAACAAGTGACCACGTGTGGCTAGAGTCTCCCACAGTGGGCAAGGTGGCCCTCGAATCACACAAGCTAGAGCCCCTGAAGGCCTGCCTCTGGGTACTGATGGTGTGACCCGAATAGGAAAGTCAGTAAGGAGGACCTTACCTCTCTGAGCCTCAGTTTCCCCCTTTAAAAGCAGAGATAACTATACTTACCCACCACCTATGTCACTTTGCCTTACAAACTACAAGAGACTGTCACTATCAGATGCTCTGGCATCAACCCCTGGGTCTAATTGCACTAGGTGTACAATCTTCCGGGGGCAAGGGGGGGGGGTTGATGATACGTATCTATGTCGTCATATATGTGCATGTGTGAGTTTGAGGTGTTGATGGGCTTTGGCACAGTAAGTCTCGTTTTTTTCAATATCTCCTAAGACATCATCTGAAACTCAGGCAAGGATGTAGGCGGACAAATATTTATTAAAGTGTTATTCATATTGGCAGAGTTAGATGCAACCTAACTACACAGCTGTAGGTTACCTCGATACAGAGAACTTTGTCCATATATTAGCACACAGACACGAAGAAAAGTGGCGATGTCAGATGATATTTAAGAAAAGGCTTGCAGCCCGCTATGGCTAATTATATAGCTCTGTATATTGACAATGGATGGGAAGGAAAGCTCGACGTGCTTATCACTAGGTGACACGATTAGAATTCATGTTTTTTTTTCCCCTGCATCTTTTCATATTTCCAATCCTCATGATGAGCAGGCATTGTTTTCATTTGTAATGAGGGAATGGGGGTGGGAAAGGTTATTTTTAAATTAGGAGAAAGCCAGGATTTATTTTTTTTTAAAGATATTCTTTTTGAAATAAATAGCACCACCAGCAGCCCCCAGATCTTGACCTGGGGGAGAAAGCAGTTTTCCAGAGCTAGAACCCAAGGAATCCGGGGTTCTGGTCGACTCCAGAGGTCCCATAATCCTTGTCACTGCTGGCCTGGCTGGAAGCCCCTGGCCTGCCTTCTGCCTGGCTGGGCCAGCTGCTGGGCTTCTAGGCAGGGATGGTGTCTTCAGGACACGGGGAATCCAAGGCAAGGACATTGTTCAAGGGGATCTGTACATGGTAGCAAGGCAGGGGCCGATTCAGTCTGTGTCTGTCTCCGCCAGTCTTCATCCTCTGCATCATTTCTGCCATGGCCTGTCTGGCCATCTGGGTCCCTGGACCTCACTGTCTTGGTCCCTCCTTGCCTCAGTTTCTCCTTCTATCCCATGTGACCTGTCTCTGCTCTCAGCACCCCGCTAGCTGTGTCTCTCTCCAGGCCTGTCTTCAGCCCCCTCCCCTGGCAGGCTGCCTCCCCGCTCTCCACCCCCCTCTTGCCATAGGGAGGCTTCGGAGCTTGGCAGGGTGCTGAAGGTGATGGGCTGAGGCCTGTCGGAGGCCCGGGAGCTGTTACTATTACTGGGGGCTGCTTCTGTCAAGAGAACATTCTCACATGTCATGAATCAGAAGAGGGTGTCTTCACTTCCTTCTGCCTGATCCCAACAGATTCCACATATAGTCCCCGCGCAGCTCTCCCACCCCACCCCCACACGCAAGGAGCAGGCAGGAGGCCTTCGGAAAGCTGTCCTGAGAACGTGTAAAGTCACCGAGGGGACAGAGCAGAGGAGTCACACTCTGCTTTCTGATAAGTTGAGAGGTCTGCCCTCACCACCTCCCCCCTGACACACACCCCTGCAGAGATGTCTGTCTGCACTGAGCATTCTGTGCTCAAAACATCTCCCCGAGCCAAGAACAGCAGGCCTTGGTCTGGAGGCTGAGACGTTGCTGAGCACTTCTTAGAAGAACCTGTCTCTGGGAAAGAAGCCACCAGGACATGGCTGGGTTTGGAGGGGTGAGACCGCACATGGGGCTCAGCAGCCTCCTCTTCTTGATTAAAAATTCAAAGCCATCCATCTAGGGGTCCCCAGGAATAGGACTCCAGAGCCTCACCTTCCCAACAGCTGGCTGGCAGAGGGCCAGGCCCAGGGTGACGCTTGGGCAGCATGTGTGGCCATTCATGAAGAGGAGTATGGCCGAGGAGGCGGTGCAGCTGGGGGTGGGCAGGCCCGCCGGGGAGGGTCCATCACGGTTGGAAGAGACATGGTCTAAGGAGAAGGGGTAAGAAACAAGACCACGAAGAAGCAGGCCCCCCAGCCCCTGGGCTCATCAAAGGTCTGCTCCCTGACTCTGAACGCAGCCCTGGATTCTGTCGGTTTTGCTGGGATGTGCTTTGATTTTCCTTTGCTGACCCTTTCCCAGCTTCTCTACTGCCCTTGAACATCTCTGATCCTGGACACAAAACGCTTCTTTAGATTCCCCATTTAGGATGAGGGGGTTGGATCTGCATAGCACCCCAGCTTCCAGGACAGCACCCTTGGGGCTGCTTACATGAATGAAGACCCCTTCCGATCCATCCCCCGGACCCTGCATTGAAGACGTCAGACTTCAGTGCCGTTTGAGAAAATCTCCTGTTCAGCTATTAGAACAGAGAGGGACTCTCTGGGTTCCCAGAGCTTCACAGCTCCAAGACTCCACCAGCCCTCTTGATGGGGCCCCTCCCTCGGGCCTCCCCATAGTACCTGGTTGGGAAAAAGGACCCAGCTCTCTAGAGATCCTTGTCTTAACCTGAAATTGGCCTAGGCTAAAGGATCAAAGTGGGGTTGAAGGTGGAGGACTTGCCCCAGGGCAGGAAGCCCTTGAATGCCAGCTGATTTGAATGAAGAAGTCCTGGGTGCTAGATTTCCAGAGTTCCCACCCAATAAAGAGATGAGAGGCTGCTCTGTGGGTGAGAGTGCTGGTGTGGAGGCCACCTTGACCTGGTCATCCTTGGGGAGGCCTTACAACTGAAACCAAGTTGGTAAGATTCACTTTTAATTTATTGATAATACATTTATTTCATTTATTAATTATAATTATTAATTTATTAACCTTAAACACTTACCGCTCTGAGAATTGAGCGCAAACTGGAGACACACGAGAAGCTATTTGTAGAATGAATTGAATGAATGAAACAATTATTGATTTGATGAGTCTACGAACTACATTAGACATCCACGCTGCTCTTTCAAATCATCTGGGACGTGGGATAAATAGTGGGCTGGAAGGAGACATGGAGATGTCCTGGTTCCAAGAGACAAGCTCAGAGACAGAGCCTGATGTAGACAGCTCTCTGACCCTAACAGACCCATTCACAGATCAGCAGATTGAGGCTATGGGAGGTGGAACCCCTGGCTCAAGGGCCACATACCTAGAAGATGACTGTCAACATGGGGACCCGCTCCTGTTCTTCTGGTCTCTGCTATCTTTAAGAGACAGCATGTTAGCAAAATTCACCAACTTGAGTTTTTCCACACTTACCTTAGAAGCATCCGGACAGGCCATGCCCAGGGTTTGGTAGCATCTTGACTCTGGATAGTGGGTTCTTGAAGCCCTCCCTGCTCACCAGGATCCTCAGAGCCCATCATAGGGGCTTAGGATCCAGAGACTGGGAGTGAGTCCTGCCATCATGGTATCATCCATTGACTGTGTGAACTGGTCAAGTTCTGGAACCTCCATGGTATTAAACCACTTATCAGAATAATGGGGGATAATGCTTCACGGAGGCTTCGTGAAGCTCAACTACTGTTACATAAAACACCTAGAACAGTCCTGGAGCGAGAGAGGTCCTCACTTAGAGCTGGCCACAAGTACTAATCCGGTTCTGAAATTTCAAGATGGGCCGTGTAAGGAGCTCAGAGCCTCCTGGGGAATGTGTTCAAAGCAGAGCTCCTGCCAGAGAAACCAGTTCAACAGCAGAAGGAAGGGGCCCAACATCCGGATTCTAAGCAAGCACCTAGATCTAGGTGTCCTTAAAGACAAAAATCATAACAAATCAAGTGTCCTAGATTTTAATCAGCTTTAATTGCAGTTCTAGAATTGCACCACAGACTAGACCAAAAAATGTGCGGTTCTGCCACATAGGCAGGCTACGTTAACAGCCAGAGAAAGGAAGCGATGGGCAGGAAACAGAAATGAGGTACAGAGACGGCTGGATGGGTCATAGCCCTGCTCTCCCTGGTTTGAACAAGGCTTAAACCGTTGGCCTGAGATTGGTGAAAACTCAGCTGTTACAAAGGCAAATTCCCAAGTTGGGTTGTTTAGGTGCTGAGTTAGTTTGCATAGTTTCACATAAGGACTCAGTTTACAGAGGCATCCCCAGGCCAAACTCAGTTTGACTTTACAGTGTCTAGACACCTCGTGTCTAAAATAGGTCTCACACAGGCAGCTCCCTGAACATATATGAAAAAAATCAGGGTCCATGCTTCGACTTGTGTTGTTATATGTGTCACTGTCCCTGCAAGACGGAAGGTCAAGAGGGCAGGGGCCAGATGGGTGGGTGGCTCTGTGGCTTCCACAGAGCTGGACCTGGGCCTGACATAAGGAAGACGATACATGAGATGGCCATCAATCTATTCAAAGGGAAATTATGGTTGGTGGGACCATAACTAAATTCTGAGGACCAGAGTAGTTTCTAGAACTAAGTTTATAAAACCCAAAGCTGTTCCTGCCCCTTCTGCTTTTGCTCACGCCATTTTGGTCATTGCGATGACTATGAGATCCCACATAATGCATCTTACAATTTATTGCTAAAAAAAAAAAAATCACTCTTCTTGACCAATGGGTGTGCCTCCTTTTTATCCCATGAAGGCTCATTATTTTTTCAAAGACGGCCAAGACGATATCTACCGTTCTACACACGCTCTTCTTCAGTAGGAACTTGGCCTTTTCCGGAATCAGGAGGTGGTTGGTTTTTCCATTTCCTTCAGTCTGGGTGGGTCCTCTCACGGCGGTGACCAAGAGATCACTGCCCCGGTTCTGAGCACGACTCTCAACTGATCTTGGGGCTCCCACTCCCTGCCTCTGAGAAACCAGTTGTCATGTGAAAAGCACAAACAGTCCTAAGGCCATGACGCAGTGAGAAGTCACCACCACAAAGGCCTTGGAGGATGCGGTGCCACATGGAGAAGCAGAGAAGCCAGGGAGGAGTGAGACACTGGACAGTGACTAAATAATTCATCTTCTGAACGGATCCCCTGGTTCCAGCCACCACAGTTCATACCACGCATATCCAAGAAGAACTGCCCAACCAGTCAGTCTCTCCCCAAATTCTCAGTCCATAAGATCATGAGCAAAGTGAAATGATTATCCGAAGTCACTATGTTTTGGGGCAGTTTGTTTTGCAACAAGATAACCAAAGCACACGCTGTGATGACACATAATCATGATGTTTTCCTTTTCTCCTTGACTGCTAGGAAGCTAAGAGATGGGTTTCAGACTCAACTGTAGCAAATGTCCTTGTATTATCCTTGGTTGATCTTTTAACCAATCCCCTGGATCCTATTAGATTTGTGCCTTTATTATTTAAAGTTCTCCTGTATTCTTTTGAGAGAAAAAGGAGTTTAGAAATGAAGGAGATTGGGGGAATTTTCTTGCTTCATCCACTTTCTCTCTATATACTAAATTTCCCCTTTGTCAAAGTCCTATTTAACTTCCAGAACTGGACTTGGATGCATCACGATGGGTGTTATTTTGTGGGTCACATTTTTATTCACTGTAATTCTATGTCTTTTCTCTATCCTTCCCCTTGGACTCCCACTTGAACAAGTGGTCTCTCAATGTCTCAACGGGCTGAATGATCCCAAGAGATGGGCGTCCATTGGAGGAAATGCCAGTTAGATAACTGGAGAGATTTTTTTGTCAAGGGCTTGTCTGTTGAATAAGTAATACCTGAGAACACTCCCACATGCAAATGAGCCTCTATGTGTCCTTGGACAAATTCCTGAATCAGAAACGGTGACAGCTCTCAAGTACAGAGCAGTCACCATGGCCAGGTGTTCCACGGGCCCACAATCCAGTGGACATCTGTGCATTTCTAGATATTAGAAAGGTAATGTGGTACTTCCAGCTTATGTTACCTAAGACTTCCAGTGGGAACTAAGATATTATCCTGTAGTCAAACATATAAGTATTTCTACAAAAAAGAAGAAAAAAAACCACACAAAACCACATGAGTAGTCATAATAATGACCCTAGATGGTTTTACTTCATTCCAGGGCAGAATTAATTGCCAAGTGAGTTATGAAACATGCTTTAGGTTTTCAGAACTTTCTAATTTGGGGATTGTGGAGAGTATTTGTGGTCCCGTGCTAAATTCTTTGCTTGTGTTTATCTCACGAATTCAATCAATCCCCAAGAGACTAATACCATTATTATTCCCAACATAGAGAGGAGAGAATGGAGGCTTGGAGACACTGAGCCCCTGGGCAGGCAGAGGGCTCGTCAGGGGCAGAGCTGGGTTTCTGTGCCAGGTGTCTGACTTCCACACCTGTGGGCTCAAGCGTCGCCCTGTCCTCCTCAACTCCGGGCCCCGGGAACAAGAAGGAACCTTCCGACCCAGCTCCCAGGGAAGCTGCCTGGTGAGGCAAAGAGGTTTTCAGAGAAGAAAGAAGACCAGGAGGGAGGGAGTGGAAGATGGAAGGAGGAAGAGAAATCTCCTTTTACAAAGTCAATAAAGTATAATTCTTCCTCTCCAACTCCAGGCCCCCTGGGAGAAGCTGAGCAACCACAAGCAAAATTAGAAAAGAACAGAATCTTCCAGAAACGCTCCAATTCTCCCCCTCCATGTTTGCTTATGGCCCTTGGACCAGTTACCCCACCCCATGTAAAGAGATCGGTATTTTTAAATGTGCATTATTTTATTAAAAGAACAAAAACCACCCAAGCTCTTTTATAAAGCATGATGCTTAGAAAGAATGGGGGTCCCTCCCCAGGTGACTTCCCATCTCAGCTCTGTCACTTGCTGGCTGTTTTCTGCTCTCTGAAGACCCTTCCTGGAGAAACCTTTTCTTGCTGATCCCTCTTAGTCCAGGTGAATGGTCAGGCCTGGGGCAAGTCTTCCCAATCTACAGGAAGCCCACAGGAGATGGGCATATGTGCTCTGGGCTGAAGGAGAAGAGCCTCCACTCTTCTTCCTGTGGTCCTTCATCCAAAGATACCGTCTTACACAAGCCCCCTCTCTGCATCTCTCATCCCAGGTCCCATGGCCGGGGGATAAGCCTCATCTCCTCAATGGGCATCAGATCCCTGCAGAGCTGACTAGGAACATCCAGAGGTGTCCACAAGCAATCTTTTCAAATAAGCTCTCACTCTGCAGATTTTATGCCCAAATCAGAAATGTGCCTCCAACCATCCATTCAACTTCTGATTTCCCATCTTGCACCACACACTGCACTAAGCATCCGGTGCTCATGTCTTCATTTATTCATTCAACAAACAGCCATTTACGAAGTACCCTCTATCTCTCAGGCAAGGTACCAGGCACTCCGGAGCCAGCTGTCAGTCACACAGAAAACGATCCCTGTCCTCAGGAGGCTCACATGTTAAGTCAGTCAGGCATGGTCCCTGCTGGCCCAGAGCTCACTCTTGTTCCTGTTTTTGTTTTGCTTGGTGTTTGAGAGGGATGAAAAACTGTCCTAAACTATAGGTTGATATCTGGTATGATTGATGTGGCTCATGACTCTAGAAATGTAGCAACCGGACCCGACCGTGGGGACCATGAAACCTCCCGGAGAGAAATGATAGAGACACTGACATCTGCAGGATCAGTAAGGGTCCAGGCTGATCACAGAGGTGGGTGCTGGGGCAGACGCTACGTGTTCAAATAAAAGAGAGCACAGCTCACACAGGGGAGAGCGGAGCTCTGGGGCCAGGTGGGTTTGAGGCAGGGATTGATGGCCATGTGGCTAGAGAATTAGGAGGAGCACTCCTGCATGGCTTTGTCTTGACAGCCTTGGACCCTTCTGGCAGGTTCTAAGCAAAGGCACAAAAGGAAGAAAGTGAGTTGGCTCTTACACTAACCAGGCTCCCCTGGTGACCACTTGGACACTGGCCTATACAGCCAGGTTGGAAGGATGCCTCCCCAGAGGTGGGAACCCTCTGATTGAACCTGAGGCCGGGAAGGAGGTGGTCATGGCCGTAGCTGCGCGCGTGCGTTCCTATCATCATTAAGACAAGTTCCTGAGCCGCTGGGTAGCTGACTCTAGTCAGTGTCGGGGTAATTAACCAAGCTGCCTGAACTTTATTCACAGCCTGACAAGGTGCACTCCTGGGACTTGTCACTGTGGTTCATCGGGGGGCGGGGACTTGACATCAGGCTGATTAGGGAGTGTTTTACACAGCAAGAAGCTCTCTGATCTTCAGCTGAGCAAGAGCCCCCCTCCCATCTCCTAGGAGAGACGCCTGCAAGGGAGAGAACAAAGATCATCCCGTCCATCCCCCTCGTTTCCAGATGACAGACAGAGCAGCGTGAGAGCTTGTCCTGGGGTGGGATTGCCACCAGAGCCTCACGGACTCAACTTGTAGCCTTTTCTCCCAAAATGCAATGTCCTGCACCAGGGCTTCTCAAACTCCATACACACAGGAATCACCAGGGAGCTTGCAAAAATGCAGGTTCTAATTCAGGGGCCTGGGCTAGATGAGGTTCCCCATCGCTAACAAGCCCCCAGGTCATGCCGGTGATACTGGTCACCATTCTAAGAGCAGCATCAGACACTTTTCGAGAGACTACCTTCAATCCCATGGAGCTGGCTCAGGGTCTCTTAGTGAGTGACTCAGTGACTCTATTTGGCCCTGGAACTGCACACTTCTGCAGTCGGAGCACATCTGGTTACAGTGTTCACAGAGGTTAGACCTCCAGCTTCCTGGATCACTTACTCTGGTCATGCTCTTAGATTTCTATGAACCAATGTAGTTCACTTCAATAAAACAGGGTTTAAAAGTTTAAAGCTTTGCGAGGAAGCCAAGGCAAGAAATGGCCTCTCTGCTTACCAACTTCACTCCTCCTCTGCAAACCAACTTACTTATCAGTGTGTTAGTCAACATTCCATCACTGTAACAAAGTACCTGAGAAAATTATCTTATAAAGAAAAAAAAAGAGTTGTCTTGGATCACAATTTTTGAGACTCCAATCTACGATTGGTTTGCTCTGTAGCTTTGGGACCTATGGCAAAGCAGCACATGATAGTGAAATTGTGTAGCAGAGAAAATCTTCTCAATCATATCTGAAAAGCAAATAGAGAGGAAGAAGAAGGGCCATGGTCTCATTATCCCCATCATGGACACAGCCCTCATTACCTAAAGACCTCCCACTAGGCCCCACCTCTTAAAGGTTCCATTACCTCCCAATAGAACCACCCTGGGGACCAAGCCTTTAACACATGAGTGTTTGAGGGACATTTAACATCCAAACTATAGTAATCCACTGATTCGTCCTAGAAAAACAACTAAAAAATAAAATAAAATAACTGCTACCCACACTGACTTGGGCTTGATGGTCACACCATAGCTGCAAATTTCTCTTTGCCTCTGTGTCAATTTTCTGAAAGGGAAGGTCTGAGGTGCACAGCATATCTATTTGGTTCTCTTTTCTTCTCTGAGCCTCAAAATCCCTGCAACCAAACAGGAAGCCTTGATTATGTGTCTTTCAGGGACTTGGGGACTCCGTGTATTAAGTCTCTATGACTCTAAAGTGCTTTAGGAAAAAACACCTGTACCCTGGTCACCAGGAGAGACAATTACACAAAGGTGCATTTGAGGTTATTCACTCCAAATGGCTAATTTCCAACAAAGAATCACCAGGCAAATGGAAAGTTTTCATATTTCAATTATGCAATTGATTCCATGATACCATTCCCAAGTGGTGGCCATCCCAACAAGCCTAGGAGGAGATAACAATTCCCAAGCCCCGATTCTTAATGAGGTTTTTTGAGTGTGTGAAAGTCCAAAGGGTTGAGTTTCCACATCACCTCTGTGTTTAAGTCCCAAAGTCTCATTTCACAATTGAGAAAAGTAAAGTTCTTCTTAGATCTGATATTTAACAATTCCATCTTAATTATTATTTTATTTTTAAGCTCTAAGTCCTTTCTTAACTGAATGAGGATAGAGAGGATGATATGTTGCTACTGTTCCCGTCTCCCAGGAACATCTGTGGTTTGTGCTCGGCCCCAGTTGCCAGGAGACGTTTGTGTATGTTACACAGGAAATACATGGCCCTCCCCAATGGGGGAGTGTTTTTCAGGTTGCACTTCAAGGAGAAAGGGTGTTTTTTACATGAAAGAGAGTTTAAACCTCCTTAATGGAACCCTCTGCTCACATCTCTATTGTAACTCCTCATCTCCATTGCCACAGCACAAAAAAATAGTGACGTCCTACAGAAGGAACACAGCCACTAGAAATTAAAAATATACACAAGAGTTTTCAGCAACCCAGGGCACCTGGCCATGACCAGGACTCTCTAGACTTAAGTTTTTAAAGTCAAAAGTGGGAATTACAGCTCAGATTGGGCTCTGTGAAGTCAGGACACGCCCCACCCAAGGAGGATAGAAATGGAGCCAGGATGATGGCTTCAGACATCTCATTCTGGCTTCTTAGACTTTGTTGTGATCAGACCGAAGACCTAGTGAGAGCTAGGGACTCCCTTCCTAGAAAGACATCCATGCATCAATGTGCATAAGCCCCCCTGCCATCTCTCCCCAACCTCAGCCAGCTCAGGAGCCTAAACTTGGACCTCCTGTAATGGACCAAATGCTGTATCTTTCCAAAATACTGATGTTGAAATCCTAACTCTCAATATGATTGTATTAGGAGGTAATTAGGTATGAGAGTGGAGACTTCACAAATAAGATTAGTGTTCTCTTGAGAGGAACCCCAGAGAGCTCTCTCACCCATTTTCCTGCCATGTGAAGATAGATAAAGTAGTCTGCAACCTGAAGGAGGACCTTCGCCAGAACCCCTCCATGTAGTCATCCTGATCTCAGACTTCCAGCTCTTGGTACTATGAGAAAAACTTTCTGTTGTTTATAAGCCATCCAGTCCATGGTCTATTTGTTACAGTAGCCTGAATGGGCTCAAACACCACTGTACTTCGGTATTGCCTCTTTTTATATTTATTCCAGCCCTGTCACAGCTGAGTTGACTTTAGACCTGAGGGGCTGGAGCCCAAGTCAGCAGCTGTCCCCCAGGATCATCTCTGGCTGTGCACAGGTGACACATCAGATGTCCTTGGTCTTCCCCATCCAAGCAGGCATCGACGAGCAGGGGAGCATGTGGACGGCTTGGGGACGGAGCCAAGTCAGGCGGGGTCTGCTTGGCGCACACTGACTTGGTGTTTAAACAAGCATCACCCAACAGCTAAAATCTGCTTTGGCCAGACATCCGTGTGCGAGCCTCAGCTTCCAGCAGGGAACAGCACTCAGCGGGCTCACAAAGGAGGCGTGAAGGAGACCAGATGGAGGTGTGCTGTGGCGACACCTGCCACATGGTGACCAAGGGCTTTGGTTTCCATTTCCTTTCCCGGTCCAGACCAGCAGTAGGAGGTAGGAGGACTGGAGCCCTGGTTCTGAGTCCCACGGGTGACATGCTGGTGCCAGAGGGCAGATCTCAATTTTCCTGCCTGTGACTCACGACGGGGAGGTGGACTCCAGGGTCTCTACCTCTGGCCGGAGCAAATTCTGATTCTCAATGAACAAGGAGGAGGCAAGACCAGATAAGAGTCTCACTGTAGCTGTTTCTCCTTCAGGGTTGGGTCTGGGATGCCTGATACCCCAAACCGAGTGGTCCCTGCTAGCGGCTTCTGCAGGCAGAAACGCGGGGGCTTTGTGGCAGGCAGCACAACTTGCCTGGTGTGCTGAACTTGAGTGCTCTTGAGTTTCTGCTCCCCAGAAAGATCAGTTTCCTGCCGACGTCATCACTTTTAGCCAGCAGAGACCTATCAGCGGCTCCATCAGGCGCTGGAGGCCCCAGCCCCCCTCCTTGGCTCTAAGTCTGAGCCCTGGGAACACCAGGGAAACTTAATTCTCGAACACCTCCAACTCAAAGAGCCACTGTTCTGCAGCACCAGCGCCGGCCCCCGTGTTTCAACAGCAGCTCTCGGGTGGGTTCCCCACCCCAGACGTCGATAGGGCCCACCGCGCCTGTGAATGTGTTGATCTGGCTTCAACCCCAGCTCAGTTTCAAAGCCTTGGCTGCCATCTGGGCCCGCCCTCATTCCGTCTCCGGCTGAGCTCCTGCGCGCCTCAGGCCGCCTCTCAGTGACTGGGAAGCTTTCTCCGCCTGTGGGTTTTCACCCAGCGGCTCCTGATGAGCCATTTCTCGTGGCAGGACGCCCACCACTTAGGGGAAACAGGCTTGGTTCTGGGAAGGTCTTGCTTCATCCCTCCTTCTTTCCCTGCCAGAGGTTGACATAAAGGGACACCAGATAGGCTACCGGAAGAAAGGGGTGCAGCCCTGCTCCTGTGGGTCCTTCCTGCTCCGGCGCTCGCTCCTCTGGACAGGTCATCTGTCCTCTGTGGATCTCGGTTTCCCCTTGGGCTAAGAGTAGCGGGTCTGTGGCTCTCGCGGGAAGGAATACAAGTGCTCTGTCAATAGGAAGCACTCCATCGTGTTACCAAGGAACCCATTCCACAAGGAATATTTTGAACTTTTGCTATTTCCCTTCTTGCGACGGAGAAATTAGCAGGCACAGATTGTGAAAAACCAGCCCTGTCTTTGTAATTACAAATGTGCACACATCCCACTGAGCATCATTTTCAGAAGGCATATTAAGCAGCAGAGACCACAGGGGGGACCCGTGTAAACAGGCCTCCTCAGATCCTGGCAAAAAAAGCCTTGGAGGACGCAGTTGTTCCTGCGAGTGACTGGCTGTTCCGGCTTCTCCACCCCCGCCTCGCCCCGCTGCCTGGCTGCCCAGCGCTCCTTGATCATGGCGAGGGAGCCGGCTTGTGGTGCTGTGCGGGGTTAGTGCTGTTCTGAGTCCACACCACACCTTCAAGACCCAGACACCCTGGAAACCCTTCCTCAGTCCCAGGTGGCCTCCTGTGTCCTCTCACGTTTCCCTCCCTGCAGCTCATGGGGAACGTGGCCTCCACTCACTGGGATGCTGAAGCGCCATGAGAGTCAGTAACCGGCTCAAGGCTGGACGTCAGCCAGTTCTGATGTGGGACTTGAGGCCACGTCTCCAGAGCCCTCGCCAGCCCCTCACGCTCTGCGCAGGTGCACAATGGAGACTGCGAAGTCGTGGGCAGTAAAGAGCTTTGACCCAAGAGATGGGAACCGATCACTAATTAAAGCCCATGTTGGCCGGACCCAAAGGCCATGTTGGCTGGACCCCTGCTGTGTGAGAGTGAAGACTGCAGAGATCCAGTTCAGCCCCAGAGACCTCCTGGGGGGTGTAGGATAAGCGAGGGGCACCCTGGGCTGCCCTAGCAACTGAAGGTCCTGCTGGGCAGTTCTCTCTGTTCCCCCCTAATGGTGACTCCCACTTGACCGGCTTCAGATGCCAGTTCCCTGAAGGTGGGCAAGGGGCCTGGGCATGGGTGACGCTGCCTAGAAGAAGCAGGCAGCAGGCAGCCCTCGAGTGCTGCAGGAGCGAGAGAAGAATATCATTCACCCCGGGGCTGGTTAATGGAAGGATTCCCTGTTGACGGACAGGAGGGCGAAGATTAATTCTGAAGCAGGCATAGATGTTATTTAGGAAGGGAAGGGCATTCGAGACAGAGATGAGGTAAAAGACAGATCCATCATTCACCGGCAACGAACAGCGGAATCTGGCTGCAGCAGAGGGTGAAAGAAGCCGGGCTGGAGGAGGTGGGGAGGGAGGCAGCGGGTGTATGAGGCTGAGGAGCAGACAGAGGCCATCCTGGTGGCCGTCCTGGAAAGCTAGGCTGAGTCTGAACTTGACCCTGAAGAGGGGAGGCAAGGAGAATCTTTAGCAAGAAGTCATGTATTCAGAGGCAAGTTCTAGAAAAATCGCTCTGTGGGCAGGTGGGAGATATTCACCCCTGTCTGGGAACCCACTTCGGTTCTGGGTCCTTCTATCAGAGTGCTAATTGCAAACTGGTCACTCACATTCTGGGAGGCTCCTGGCCCAAGCCCGGTTGTGTCCTAGGAAGCTGCCCTGGTCTGTCTCCCCAGAAAGACCCAGTAATTGGAGCGTAGCCCTGAGACACCAAGGCCTCAGAGAGCTCTGTGGTTTTGGACACTGATGGGATCCTGAGAAAGGGGATTCGGCCTTTCAGAGCAGGAGGCGCAAGCCCACCCAGATTGAGGTGGGTCTGCAAGAAGTCCTGGCTCAGGAAGGCGGTTGGTGACCATTTCAGAGGGGAAACATGAGCCAGCCTGAGGACATGGACACAGGTGCTGAGAGAGCTCTGAACCCAGACACCTGTGCACTCAGGGTGTCCAGAGCCACAGCCTCAGGGGACTTCCACACAGCTAGCCCTGGCTCCTCTGGCTGGGAGCACCTATTGGGTGCAGAACAAGGAGAGGTGTTTTGCTTTGTTTTGTTTTGTTTGGGTTCTGGGGATTAAACTGGAGTGCTCTGCCGCTTAATGCCAATCCTTTTTTACCTTTTTAAGTGGCCCAGGCTGGTCTCAAACTTGCAATCCTCCTGTCTCCGCCCCCTAAGTCACTGGGATTATGTGTGCACCCAGGACCCAGCACCCAGAGGGTCTTAGACAATGGTGCTGCAGTGCATGGGGCACCGGGCAGGGCAGGGAATTCTGCAGCTCAGGCTATCCGGAATGGAAGAACATCAGAGGCTCTCTTGAGGGGTCGAATCGGGCTTCCCTACTTGCATTTTGTAATGAGTTCCCTCCTGGAATTCCCACAAGAGAAACCCAGACACTGGGTCCCCACCCCCTTATCCATTTCTTGCTGGAACAAAAAGTCCAAGTAGCCGTACATTGCTTAATGACAGGGACAGTTTCTGAGAAGTGCGCCATTAGGCAATTTTGTCATTGTGCTAACATCCCAGAGTGTACTTACACAGATCTGGATGGGGGTAGGTCAGGCGCTGGACGTGGCCTCTTGATGCAATCCAGAGACGCAGTCAACAGGAGATGTGCAAGGGCTGCTGCTGGCAAAACAGGGCGTACCGTTTCACAGCAACCCATGGTTGTTTTTTAAGTAAGTGGACGGAGTGCACTGTAAAATAACCAAGTATGATATAGCAAACACACAGGCTGTAACCCAGTCCTTCAGGATCCTTATCAAGTGTCACGTCCCGTACGGAATCGTACGTGCTGTCCTTTCCTGTGCCTCGGCAACTGTGGGTTGGTTTACATACATCAGCATCACAACCAACACAGGAGAAATGGTCCCACAGTGTTAGGACAGCAGCACATCACTAGGTGACAAGGTGATAGTTCCACTGGAATCCGTGTGGGCGTGCACACGGGCTCTGGAAATGGAGCCCGGGGCCTCACGCATGCAAGGCGAGTGCTGCACCCCTGAGAGCCACCCCAGCCTTCCACTGCAGTCTTAAGACACCACCCTTGTATGTGCCTGTCACTGAGACACCCCTACTACTGCCTTCTGGGATGGAGTGTGCAGTACGCAGCCTCTGAGGGGCCCCTTGGGAATCCCCTCCTCCTGATATCCATCCCCATGTCACGGGTGGTCCCCTCCCATACTGTGTGACCAGCTGCATCCCACAGAAGTGGTGGCTTCAAGTGCCAGGGGCAGGGTGGGACCTGCATCCTGGCTGTGCTCTGCCATGGACCCCACGTTCAGGGGAAGCAAAAAGCCCCCACGTCAGGGACAGCGCTGTGCAGAGCCTGCAGCACGAGGACCAGCCGCCTCTGCTGCTACTGCGCAGAGTTTGGAAGCACATCTGCCCAGTTGTGCTGCAGGTGACCACAGCTTCAGCCAATGTCATGACTGCAACTTCAGTTCTGGGAGAGAACCTCACCCAGAACCACCCATTGAGGCCCGTCAGGTTCTGTTCCTGGGAAAGAGTCATTGCATGCTGCTGAGTTTGGGGTAATTGGTGACGTCACCATGTGTAAATACCACACCACGGGAAACATCTCAAGATCCTGAACAGGGCTTGAGATGGGCGTGGGTCAGGGTCCAGTCAACCTTGTGATCTTGGGCAGGTTCCTTAGCCTCCAGACTTGATCGCCTCATTTCTAAACATGGAGGAGTGGTGGGCCTCAGCTGTTGTGGTGGCGATTAGCTCAGGGAGTGGTGTGGGGCTTGTAGCCCCGGGCGAGCCCATACTACCTGCTCAATAAACAGGGCTCAGCATCCTCACCGGACCTCGACCTCTCCTTGCACCCACGGACTTTGTGCAAAATGGTCAACTTTCTACTCACTCACTCCCCAGCTCTGGGCTTGGCTGCCCCTTCCTGAAGGGCTGCTTCTGGTGGCCACCTGTTCACCCATCCCCCACCTGTCACTGTTAGCCTTCCAGGTAGGCAGGTGTCAGCATCCACAGCAGAGACGATGCTCTTTCTGGGCTCCTACTGTGCAATGAGATTGTCCTGTTTTGTGATTGTGATTCATTGTCTTTTTTTCCTGGGTGCTTGGTGGCATTTTGGAGAAGTGCATTGAAGGAACGTGTTCTTGGCTGGGCCCAAGGAGGTCTTGCAAGGTGGAAGGCCAGACTGGCTGCTGACAGACGGTCCTCCGCAGCCTCGGGCAGCGGTGACTAGTCCACACCTCCTTCACGGTGTTTCCTCTGTTTCCTTCACCACCCCAGGCCGCGCTTCACCGGGGTTCATTTGGAGTGTCATCTTCTTTGCTTCTGTTTCACCTTTTGTCATGATTTCATGTCCCCTTTCAACCGTGTCATTTAAACAGGGGACAGTAAGTGTCTGGATAATTGGGAACTTATAGCCACACAATGATTAAGGGAGTTCGCGGCTATTCATTCCTTCAATTTGGGGCCCCCTCCTGGCCCTGGCTAATTCCTTCACTCTGAAGTCCTTCAGGGTCATGATGACAAAGAGCCTCCAAATCCCTGGGCCAACCCCCCTGACTTTCTCCCAGCACAGAGAAGGCTGAACGGTGGTGTCACGTGGCATCTTAGCCCCAAGACAAGTCCAAGAGAGGAAGCCACAGCACCCACCGAGGGGCATAGCCTCAAACACACCCAGCCTCTGCTCCCGAGGGACCAGGTACTGCCCAGCAGGCAGAATGCCAGGCAGAATGACCACACCTGAATTTTAGCCCAGGCACCAGCTCCCACTCACTGGGGACCTAGAGCACATCCCCTGCCCACCACAACCCTCAGTCTGTCCATCTGTGTAATGGGAACAAGCCTTAAAGGACTCACTTGCCCACGATTTCTTGGGTGCAGACTTAGCCTTGGGCTGTGCCAGTCCAGGGTCCACCTCAGGGAAATACTTCCCTTTCCCTCCAGAGGCCCCTCAGCCTAGAGAAAGAGCAGGTCTGTGATCCGATCCCAGCCATTGCATTGACTGCCGCCCAGAGGGCAAGACATCAGGAAGCACAGCCAGCCAAGCTGGGCACACCAGGGAAGGCTTCCAAGCAGGCTGCTCCAGAACTGAGGGGGTCGTACAGGTGAGCAATGGGGGGCTCAGGGAAACCACCCAGGTGCAGGGCTGAGGAGCACCAGGGCGGATCCAGCTCAGGCTGGTGTTGGTCTGCAGGTGCATGGGGCCGGGCAGGACAGGAGGCAGCTAGCAGCTTGGAATTCTGGGTAAAGCATGGGGCAGAACCAGGGAGGCCCTGGGGAGCCTGCATGAGCCAGGACCCAGAGGGCAACAAGGGCCCTTGTGGAAGTGCTTGTCACTCAGGGGCCTGGCACCCGTGTGAGGGCCACGGGTTATTCCAGCACCCTTTCCCTGTCACCCCCCATAGCCCTTTCTTGCAACAATCCTGCTGAAACCAGCATCTTTTTAAAAAAATGATTCTATCTACAAAGTAGAAGCAAGCATGTGAGTGTTCATGTGTTTATCATCAAATGATTGGTGGTTTTCTCTTCAATGTCCCTTTCTCTACCCAGTGGTGTTGCTACTAATCTCCCGTTTCAGGAACATAAACACAGCACCTTGGTGTTTGTAGGAAGAAATTGGGAGGCACTTGATTCATTCCATTATCCAAGAAGCAGAATCATTTCTTCCATCCAATCCTGCAATCCAATCACCTGCAGCAGGAGATGAGGAAGGAAATTACTCTGCTTTTCTTTGGCTTTTTTCCTAACTAGTGGCATTTGAGAAAATTAAGTATGCTGTGCTTGATATTTAGGGCTCAGAACCCAAGGCAGAGTTGGAGACTGAAATGGGAGAAGGCTGTTTGGTCACAGAAGCAAATATTTCACTGTGTCCTCCTCTCACCCCTGGGAATGTCTTTGTAAATAATACCTTTTGTGTTGACACTACCTTAAATATTTCCAATAAGGCAAAACTCAGAGCATTGTAAACAGTTCCTGTTTATCACGACTATGGAAATTTCACTTTTCTTGGTGGGGGTGTGGAAGGAGGCCACCTTGGCTTTGGAGTCCAGCACTCTTGGCCTGAGTCCTGCCTCCCTATGGTATGACCTTGAGCATAGGCATTCAGACTCAATGGATGCAGCTTTAGGGTGGTAGAAAGAACACCAGACTTGGAAACAGTCAGCCTCAATTTGAGCCCAACTCTGCTGTCTGCTCACTGTGTGGTTTGAGCCATGAACTTAAACTTTCTGAGCCTTGGTTTTCTTGTTTTTAAAACAGGAATAAAAATGCTGACCACTAGATGATCACAGAAAGTAAAAACATGAGACAACACGCATGATGTGCCAAGATAGGGCCCACGCAGGGCTGCTGCATACAGTTGCAAGGTTTCTGCACTGCACAAAGATACCAGCCAAGTGCTCTCAGCTGTGTGTCTGATCTCTCCTACCGGGCCCTTTTATTAAAAAAATGCAGCCACCCAGAGGAGAGCGTTCAGATAATTTGTTCCCCAGAGAAGGATCCTGTCTGCAATTCATACAACAGTGAAATGCTGGGAGAGGGGTCCCTGAGAACAAGGAGCTGGCTCTTCACCCCACCCCATGAGGCTCCACACCATCACCCTCTGCCATCCTCAGCTGAATTCCTTCAAAAGCACAGAAGGAATCACGGGCAGAGGCAGCCCAGCTCGTCTTCTGATGTCTCCTGCGTCCTGTTTTCCTAGGTCTCTTGTTGCAGTTGAAATTTTCCTTCATCCAGCTTTTCCTGGATGGTGCACCTGCAGGGACCCAGAGAACAAATGACTCAGTAGTAAATCCTACGGGCTCAGTGACTAAGTCAGTGCACCGTGGGTTAGGTGAAGTTAGGTGAATTTGTTCGCTGCAGGAAAAATATCTCTGAGATGTCACTCAGCAAAAATACAGAACGCTTTTTCTTGCATGTGTGTGGAGGGGCATCTGAGCAGAACCTTGACCACAGCACAGGGACTTTGCTCTCTGGATCACTATTGACCATTCTGGCCATCAGGGAGAGAGGCCGGAGACTGCTGTCCCTGCTGCAGCCAGGAAGGGACACATTTGCCTGGGGTCTAGAGGCCATGGGCCAGTCTTGTGGTCCTGCCCACCTGCACAGGGCCTGCGAGATTTGGGGGAGCAGGTGGGTGGTCCCATGAACACCCCACCTATATCACTGGCATGCCTATGGGCTGACTCAAAGGGTCCCTGAACAGGGTGCTGACCTGGGGCTCTGGCGCTGGCCTCAGTCCTGTCCCTGGTAGGGTGGGTGGCTGTGAGCAAGTCCCTTCCCATGCTCAGGGCTTGGTTAGGGCTCACTGGGCGAATGTGAGTATCAAGGATGGAGAAGGGGACAGGGCTGGGTGTTCCAGCCCCTGGCTCTGCAGCATGTGCCTCTAGGGGCTTGAGGCATTGGAAAGCACGGCTGGGACAGACCCCAGAGAGTACGGAGACGTGCGAGGAAGAGAGACTGGTCCAAGAAGCCAGGGCCCCTTTCCAAGGTTGGCTCTGGATCCCTCCAGAGCCAATTACGAGCACAGGGAGCCCAGGGGCCGCTTCCGCTCCCGTTTCACCGGAGCCTGTGAGGCCCACAGGGTCGTGCTGCTTTTAATAGCGCCTGGAGCGGGTGGCAGGGCCTGGCCTGTGGCCGCAGAAAGAACCGTTGTCTCCGGGGGCGATCGACTGGCCTCCATCCTGAGGATTACCGTAACTTTTTAATTAAGGCAGAGTTTGCAGGGCGTTTGGTCTTTTGATGTGGCGGCGGCAGCTGGAGAACAGGCCTCGCACTGAGACTTTACTGCCTCCGATGGCTCAGGAGCCCGCCACCCACATGTCAGAGCCCACACCCCATAAACAGCCCAGATCGTGTGTCTTTAGGGCAGGGGGGCAAGAGGGGTCTGGGACCACCGTGACGTGAGACGACCGCCCTTGCTGATAGCCTCCGAGAGGCCGGACCACCCCAGGGGCCCCCAAGGAGTGGGGGGGAGTAGAGGTGGCCGCGGAGTGGGTGAGGTGCCCTGAGACCCAGAGAGTGCGGGTGTTCCTGGCCGTGGTGTTTCACAGTCTCCAGGCAAGACGGGGCGAGAGGACGCGGAGCCAGAGGGCGTGTCCCCACTTCATTTTAAGTGTCATGCATATGCTTGGGACACCTGAGTCGGCCCCGCTGGCTAGGGGAAAGGGCAGGGACCCACCTCATCCATCTGTGTCCCAGGGTGCTCGGTGGAGCTGGACAATCCTCAGGTGTTGGCAGACCTGACACTGAGCTCTGCAGATTGGGTCGCTGTCTTTGCACCCCGTCTGTTGAAGGGGCAGCTAGGAGCCAGCCACCAGGTGTTTGCCCTGGACACCAAGGATTTGGCAGCCAACAGTAAGCTCGGCCTCAATCCTTCGATTCTAGCAGAGCTGAAGTACATGACAGCTTGATGTGGCTCAGATAGGAGGTGTCCCCCAAGAGCTCATGGGGACACTACAGCAGAAAGCTTGGAGGTGAGATGATTGGCTTATGAGAGCCAAACCTTAATGGGTGCATTAATCCCCTGACTGGGATGAAGCGGGCGATGACTGTAGGCAGGTAGGGTGCGGCTACATGGGGTCATTGGAGTGTACTTTGTCCTTCTAAGGCAGAGTGCCCCTCTCTCTCTGTCTGTCTCTCTCTCTCTCTCTCTCTCTCTCTCTCTCTCTCTCCTTCCTGGTGCCAGGTCTACCACCCCCTCTGCCTCGATGCTCATCTCAGGCCCTGGGGAATGGAGTTGGCCACTGGAGACTGAACTCTCTGAAATCATGAGCCTCCAAATAAACCTTTCCTCCTAAAATTGTTCCTGTCGGGTGTTTTGGTCACAGCAGTAAAACTCCTGACCAAGACTGAGCCACTGGGATTCATTCAAGTCGCAGAGCTAATCAGCAGCCGAGCAGGGACAAGAGCCTGCACTGACTGGCTCCCCAGAGAGCAACGCTTTTCAAACTTTTGCAGGAGGAACCCTGAACAGGGTGCCTGGGGGCAGAGCCCAAAGCATCCAGAGGCAAGCGTGATGTTTCTTTGCCATTTCAATTTTCAGTTGAAAAAAATCATACGAATAATGCATTCTAGGCCAGGTGATATTCATATTTGTGTGGCTATGAAGTCAATTGTACAAGTTCCTTAATCCAAATTTTCTTGAAGCTTCCACCTCCTTTTCCCCACATCTCTGTATGTCCCTTGGCACACGACGTGCCGTACGTTCTTGGTGATTCACAGCAGGGGACACACTGTGTGGTCACACAGACCCTTCCAATTGTCCACCGGGCCTTATGGCCTGGCTTTGCTTTGAAAATGAATGACACCATAAACAAATTAAAAAAAAAAAACAAAAAACCCTCATGATAAACCAGGACATAATATTTGCAGACGATTCTTGATCCAGATCCTGCAGATTAAGGAGGACAAAGACCAACAGCTCAATACCCCCAGAACCTTTATGTGGAAGGATCTACAAATGGCTGCTAAACATGTCCAACTGCGCTTGATCTGATTCATGAAGAGACCCTAAGAGACCTATGGAATTGGCAAAAACCCCAATGTTGGTCAACGCCCCAGACTGTGAAAGAGGGCAATCACACTCATCCGTCGCCGCCATTTGGGGCACAAATTGGCGCGGGCCCTACGGAAGTCAGTCTGGTGATATTACAGAGAAGACACGGTCATCAACGAGATTCTTTTATTAGGTCAGCCACTTCGTTTATGTATTCAGGACTGGCTAGAAGCTCCACAGGAATAATGAGCTCTATGCACAGGCCTGCCCCCAAGGAGCTTGTGACCCTACTTGGAGCCATCAGAGAGAGGACCAGTAAAAATAATGATAGTTTTTCTCTCTCTCTCTCGTTTCTCAAGAACTTCCAAATGCAATAGGTCACCGAGCATGACAGCAACCTTGCAAGACATGCATTTTTATTTCCATTTTCCAGTCCAGAAAGCTGAAGCAAAGTGTCATTTGCCCAAGGTCACACTTAAAGTTGCCCTAGAGCTAAATGAAGAAACTGGTTCCCAGACACTCTCCGCTGGGGCTAGACAGCCTGTCCAAAGGACCGCGTGGCCTCTAGCAGCACCAGAGGGGACATGAGAGTTACAGGAGGTGCGAACCAGCGAGGAATCAGGCCACAGGAGCACAAGTCGGAGGGTAGGAGACGGTGGGTGTACTCTCTTCCCAGGGATCACGGCTTGGTTCTGTTACTTGCTACCTAGGTGACCCTGGGTGAGTTGCTAAACCTCTCTGAGCCCCAAACTATTTCTCTGTAAAGTAGAAGTAATAATCAGGTTTTGGTGAGGATGCATCGGGATGATCTTTACCATGTCAGGTTATTATTACCTGTCGGAGGTTTCACTCGGTGCTCGAGGAGGAGGTAATGAAGATGCGGAAGAAAGAGGAGGGGGCAGGTGGCAACCAGGAGGAAGAGGATGGGAGGGAAAAGAGAAATAGGAGAAGAAGGTGGAGTCGAAGAAGTAGGGTGATGAGAAGACGAAGGAGAGAAGGAGCAGCTTCGCTCCCTCACCTGACCTGCTCCAGCTCACCTGGCCAAAACCTGGAAGACAGCTCCATGCTTTGGAAATGGATCCCCCACTTTCTCTCAGGTCTCCTGAGCTGTTTTCCTTTTTTTTTTGGGGGGGGGTTGGGGAAGCAGCATGATTGTGAAAGAAAGGGGAAATACCACAACTCCCTATGGAGGGTTTAGCACAAAAAAACTCCAAGGTACTAGAGGAGCCTCCTGACTCCTGCTGTGATCCTGAGCCCCTTCAGCATGTTGGAATCTCCCAGAGTGACCCCTGAAGGCTTTCTCCTTCCCACTCTGCTGCCAAAACGACTCCCCAAGTCTGCCCTGGTGTAAAAACACAGTAAAACCTTACACCATCCGGCAGGTATGCAAGCCCCGTAATAAATCTCAGCCCTGGGACGGTTGGATCAGGCTCCCTGGGCACCCTCAAGGGGCCTTTTTGTTAACAGAAAAATAGAAGGAACAGCTGCGGGGGCCCTTCTGCCAATCCCCCCAGCGACCTCTTATCAGGGCGTGGGGAGGGGCGTGGGGTCCCAGTTCCCTCACGGAAGGGCACATGTGGGCAGCCAAGGGACAACACACATCCCAGATGCTGCTCATGGACCCCCAAGCGTCTTCGGTGGCAGAGCTCTCCCCGGGGTCTCCTTGCCGCCGATGCCTCCTAGCGTCCTGCAAAGCCAACCCGTGACTCTCCTCCTGGGGTCTCTCTGTCCCCTGCAACCCTTCCTCCCGCCCACCCTCCTTCTTTTCCCCACTCTCCCCCACTCTTGCCCCGGCTGGATGCTCAGCTCCTCCCAGCAAGGCTTCCGCCGGGTGGTGCTCCAAATCCTAGTGCGGCCCCTGGAACCATAGGTGCCTAGTAAATAGCCCTCAGAAAACACAGTGTCGCTGCAAAACAGGAAACAGACGGCCACCCTAACACACGCCTGGGTTACGTTCAAGATGGAGCTCAGTGCACTGTGCAGCTCAGGATGTCGCTGTTTCCGTTCCCTAAGGGTCTGAGACAACCTCAGCCCTGTGCCTCCTCTGGGCGAAGTCCCACCACCAAGAGCCCAAGGCATTCTGAGGCTGCAGTTAGGAGCGTGTGACGGCTGTGGGGGCTTCTGTTGGGTCTGTCCACTCTGCACCCAGCCCCCTTCTGCTCTGAGTGCCTTTGGGTTTCCTCTCAGGACCAGTCCCCAGCCCCTGGCCTATCGCACTGGAGCTGCCTGACCTCTCCAAGCCCCAAGCCAGCCAATCAGGCCCTCTCTCCACGGGGAATTTGCATCCCCTAGCATTGACACCATGGTGTGGCAGAGACCGGGTGGCCCTGCAGTGGCCCTTCAAGGACACCGCCACTCGTTTTCCGCATGCTTCACGCAGGAGCTGCCCTTCCTGAGATCTGGTGCACCAATTCCTCGTTCTCTCTGCCACCCAAACTTCCAAGACGTTCTGCACTTTGGGTGGCTGAGCTGGGAATTGCTACTGAGAGCTTGAACACCCCAAATCCAGTTTTCTCCACTTTGACATTTTCCCATTTTGCACTGGAGGGTTTTTTGCTGAGGGCATCCTGCTGATGGCCAGTGTAGCAGATGACCAGAGGATACTGGGTCACCTCGGTGCCTCCGGGAAGCCTACGTGCCTACTCCAGGGTCTCTCAGTCTCAGTACTATTGACGCTTGGAACTGGATCGTTCTTGGCCATGGAGACTGGCCGGGTACTACAGCATGTTAACTGCACCCTGCCCCCCACCACTAGATGTCAGTTACAGCTCCTGAGTGGTGACAAAAGTGCCCAAACACAGCACATCTGTCACCAAGGGGGAAACCACTGCTAGAAGCATATTCAGTGGCATCCTCCTGGCATCCACCCTCACGGCGGGGCGAGTGCCAAGGGGCTGCCCTCCGAGGACATCGGAAGGTCCCTTACCCCACCCCAGCCACTCTCGCGGCACAAGTCAAAGCCCGCCTGGTGGCTGGCTTGGTGAACTTGATGCGCACCGAGGACAGCCAGCCTACACGGAGGCCATGGAGGGGCCTGAAGCCGCGACGCTCCACTTATCACAGCAGGTGGCATGTTCCAGACAACCCAGGGACTGTTCTGGAGACAAACCTGCCTTTCTTCTGTCACCTGCTCTTTCTGCGGTAACGAGGGTGGAGGGGTGGGAGGAGAGACAAGGTGAAATCCTAACCCGCGGAGATAGGAAGGTTCAGCACTGCCTTTCAGGCCAGCAGGCGCCGACCGTTCTCACACTTCAGATGGAAGCTCTTGGGGCTTTGATCCACCACCGGTTGCTGCTTTGTTCTCTGCTTCCTGGTCCAAGCTGCTCCCCTGGCGCCCAGACCACGTAGGCACAGGTCCACTGAGGACAGCAGGCTGGCCTGCTTCCAGGGAGGTAACTGCTAAAACCACCTCCTGCGTCCTCAGTGTTTCCCCAGCTCACAGGGACATCTTAGGCTGAAGGAGAGGGACAGGATCTGGCGTGGCCAGGAAGGCTGGAGGCTGGAGGCTAGAGGCTGGAGGTGAGTCCCCGCTCTACTGCTGACAGCCAAGCGTGGGGACACCTTTCCCCTGCCCGGGGGTGGCCGTTTCCTGTTTACACACTAGTGTTAGAATTGGTCAGTGAGTCTTCAATTTATTGCAGCATCTTGATGTGAATCTGAACCACCTCCCCCCCACACACACACTTCTCAAAAAAGATGCCACTGTACTTGGGCACAGTCTCATGATTTCAGAAAACACATGTAGGTTTGGGAGCCCTAGACATCTGGGGTGTCCGGGGTAAGGCTACTGGACCAGCACCCTAAAGAGACGCTTGCCTTCCTCGGTCCTGCTTAGAAAGCCAAGCCCATCTATGTGACTTCAGGGACAGAGGGGACATGACTTTTAGAACCAAACACACCTGGTTTGAGATGCCAGCTCCTTCTCTTATTAGCTCTGTGATGCCAAGCAAATTCCCCTACCCCCCAAATCCCCATTTTCTTGGTAACACTCACTTGTAGTTAACGTCACCAATGAAGTTACATAATACATGTGACCCCCATGCACCTAGAAAACCCGTGGTGAAATCTTACCCTCCTACCCTCTCTCTTCCTCCCTTGATATCTTATTGATATTAAGATCATCTTAAAACGGGGCAGAAAAGCAGTGAGTACATCAGGTTTTAGTGATACCTAGCAGGTCCTAGGCAAAGTATGACAATTATTTATTGTTACAAGTAAGGGAAATCACTAATTGTGGCATCCCAAGAGATGTATTTATGCTGTAGATGAACTTAGGAGCTGTGTGTCTTTGGTTAATTGGACTAACCTCTCTGAGCCACAGTTGTAAATGGGGATAGCAATCCCACCCTAACAGTCTCCTCCTGGAGAACTCTGTGCGTGCCCCTGAGAGCATCTTAACAGCAGTCCTACTGTGAAGAGGATGTGCAGCAGCAGATGGGGAAGGGCTTCATGAAGGGGGAAACACAAGGCAGACCCAACTTTCCACCAGTATTCGGGGGGGCTCGTCTTCCATTGTGAAAACAGAAATTTCTAACCAAAGCCCTAGAAGGTGGACCAGGAAGGGTCAGTGAGTGACACAGAGTCCAGTGCTGTCTCAGGCTGAAAGGTCGGGGCCCTTTGTGAGCTCCCTGTCCAGAGGCAGGATGAGAAACGGGGAGGACAAAGCAATCAACACCTCTTCCTGGGGTTTCACAGGGCATTCAACTCCCTCACAGCCGCTCCACCGTACCCAGTTCTCACTAGGGTCCTCTGTTTGGATGCTAAAGCACAACAGCCAAAATCCTGGGCGAAATTCGAACTCGTAATAAAACATTGGAGTGGTTGATAAGCATGGTCGGGGGTTTGGCTCCTGAGGCGGTGTGTGGCTGGTCTAATGAGACCCTCGGGCTTCCAACGTCTCCCCCAGATACCTGCGCCCCACACGCAGGCCTCGCTGTCTCTGCTGAGTGGCTCTGCCACCTCCGATGCCCGAAAACCCAGATCTCACCAGCACACGTGCCGCTGACTCCGGGGCTGCAAGCGTTGGAAACGGCAGAGCTGTTTGATGAGCACGTAATGCACGATCAATAACGACGTGTCGAAATGGAGGGAATGGAGGACAGCTGCCTGCCGAATCCACTCTGGGGTGGACGGCATCGGACTGCACCTCAGGGAGCACAGCAGAGGGCGTCAGGCCTGAGCGCCATGCTTCAGAGACACGGGGCTGCTGTTCTTGACCAACATGGGCCCACCTGGGCGGGAAAGGGGCAGGCCGAGGGCTGCCTAGAAGTGCCTGGGGACTAATTGTCAAGGACGGAAACAGCAATCAGGAAATGACTGGCAGGCTACATCAGGCTTTGCAAAAGTAATAATAATAATAATAATAATAATATGACAATTGTTCATATTATTAACATTGATAATTAATCATTGCTGTGCATTAGTATTAATAACGTCTTAATGCACCATAGACAAATGGTGGAAACAACCAAATGTCCATTGGTAGATGAATGAATAAAGTCTGGTAAAAGCACAGGAGAGAGTATTACTCACCTTCAAAGGAAAGAAATTCTGACACATGCTGCAACATGGATGGGACTTGAAAACTGTAACCTAAGTAAAACAAGCCAGTCCCAGGGGTCATACATCATCCCATTAATATGAGGTTCCCAGAAGTCACAGTCAGAGAGACAGAAAGTAGGAGAGCCGTTACTCCGGGCTGGAGGGAAGAGACGTGGTCCATTCCTGTTTAGCAGGTTCTGAGCCTCAGCTTGGGAGATGAAAGTGGCCAGAGATGGACCGGAGTGATGGTGATGGGTGCACAGGTGTGAACGGACTCACAGCCACTGACCTGGACTCCAGGGGTAGATCTCGTGTGTCCGTATCTTACCACACACACACCATAGGGCCTGGGAGTATCTGCTCCATTCTGAGGTGGATTTTCATGTCAGAGGCCCGACTGCCCATCCGACGGTAAAGGACAGGATGAAGGGCTGAACCTCATTTGTCCCCGCAGCCCCCACCGCGTCAAAGACAGCGGCCTCCAACGTGTGGTCTGCGAACCCCTCCGGGTCCTGAAGACTCTTTCAGGAAGTCCACGAGGTCAAACTCTTTTCACAACGTCACGAAGACATGACTTTTTGGTGGGATCGGCTCTGATGAGGCACGAGCAATGTCCACTGTGAAATCGCTGGATCCGTGGGCCTCCAGCTTGAGGCCCCTGCCTCCATCCCTGCTCTGGACACTGGACTGTAGCCCCTCTGTCCTCATGACTTCGCAGCTTTGGAAAACAGGGGCTCGGGCCTGTCCTGGAGGAAGCACAAGAAGGTAGTGATCAATTCTCGGTCCTCATGGGCGCATCTTTTAAGTCTTCTGTGCACCAATGTGGGGTCTGTATAAAGTGCTCGGCCACGTCCTACAGCCCAGAGGTCACCTGGAGGAAAAGCATGTCACAGGCTGAAGCCGCCGCTGGGCTGTTTACACAGAGCATCGTGGATATTCCAAGTGTGGCTGATAGACAGCCTCGGGTCACGCAGCCGGGGGTATCTGGCAGGTATTTTCTCCAGAAATGAATGAAGCAAGTTGGTCCCTTCAAGACTAACGACGACAGCATGGCTACCAAGCCCAGAATAGAAGTTTTCAGTAAAAACTTAGGAGCCTGGACAACTTCTACCCACTGCCATAAACTTGAGTATTTCCCAATACTTATTGATTTCCTGATGAGATCCGTGGTGAAATAAACTAATGTGACTGTTTGACTTGTATAATTGAAATGGGCCAATTTTTGAAAGTTCTCTGTGGCTTCCCAGTACTTTCCAAATGACCAAAAGCATCATGTTCCAAAATCGCGCATGGGTCAACGATCCATCAAAGGGTAAGACCGACAAGTGCTGTTTCCCGGCATCGATAGCCACAAGTTCGCTGATAACGTTTCAGGTTTCACGTCACAAACTTGAAGAAATCACCACCTGGTGAGTTTTGGTGCAATATCAAAAAAGACCCTCAGTCATCTGAAAAAGTCATGCTCTTCTTTTGTCCACCAACAGATTGAGTGAGGCAAGGTTTTCTCCTCAAACTTCAACCAAAATGACCTTTTAGAACATACCCAAATACAGAAGCAGATACGGGAAGTCAGCATCTATTGGGCCAGATATTTGCAAAAGTATTGAGATCATCCTTCTCGCTACTTTTTTTTTTTTTTTCTGTTTTGGAAAATAGTTATTGTGAATAAAATACATTTGTGCTAACATGTAGTGGGCTGTTTGCTGCTATTGCTCCATTTATCATTAAGTATCATTTAAAAATTGTTAAATACTCATTTTTGTATGGAGAGAGATAATCTACATAAACAAAAGCTGGTTGGGCTTCTCAGTCATTTGTAGGAATGAATGGGGCCTCAGATGGGAGGGTTTGAGGTCCTCGGACCCAACAGTCCTTGCTCTAGTAAGGAAACAGGAAGGAATGAACCTACAAATGGATGAGGGAGGGTGTTGCTGGTAAAAAGAGTAGGGCCCCAAGTGGTGGGCGGTCATGGAAGGTTTCCCAAGGATCAGCCAAGGTCGGTCCCTGACTGGGAGGTCACACAGGTAGAGACAATTTTCAAATTATCTTGGGGACCTACAGAGAGTGGCCCACTTTTTATCTGGCCAAGTAAGAATATTTTTTTCTTCAAATAACTACAAGTCTACTAGAGCCATTATTTAATAAAAGTCAAAGTCTTTTAATAGAGAAAGGAAGGCCAGGCTCGGGGCACGAGGGCCGGCTCTGCACTGAGTGCCGCTGGTTGTATTGAAAGCTTGGCTCCTGGTCCTTGACTTGCCCTCTTTGTGACTGCACTGTACACAACCTGTCCTGCACCAGACTGAGCCACCATCGGCGTAGAGCAGCGATCTTGCCCAGGAGCCGATCACGGCTATTTTCGGTTTTGCAGGCCATCCAGTGTCTCTTGCAATTTTTCACCTCTGCATAGCACAACAGCAGCTCAGCCATGACATAAACAAAAACACGTGGTTGCGTGCCAGTATCGTTTTATTTACAAAAACAGGGGGTGGCTGCATCTGGCTCCGGGCCAAATCCTGACCCAGAGAGCTGGGTAGAAGCAGATGGGACGCCTGGGAGCAGCCGCTCCTGCCTGGTCACTGTGGGCTCTGGAATGGCTGAAATTGCAAATAGGACTATGCCCCTGGCAAGCAGATCAGGACACTCTTTCCCCCAAACTGGCTGGTCCACAGGGCTGCACCGAGCCCATCCTTCCAGGCACCCAAGGAAAGGGGAGATGGCGAGGGAGCCATCAGAACCCCCCGGGTGGGCTGGGGACACGGCTCCGATGATGGAGTGCTTGCTTAGCATGCACAAGCCCTGGGTTCAATCCCCAGCCCCACGGACCTCCCTGGAAGGGCTAAGGTTAAGCCCAGGGAAGACTTCCCACGGGTGTCCAGGAAAGGCGGCCAGAAAATGGAAGGCAGGTTGGACGGCCTGTCCCAGGTGACCCAGAGGAGAACAGCAGACGGTCCCCTGGACCAGGGCTCTCTGCGGCATGACACCACAGTTCTAGCAAGAGGACTCCCTGTGTCTCCACACTCCCATGTGAGGAATAACGTCTCAGCTTGACTTAGAGGGCCCTGAAATGTCCCTTTTCCAGAAAATTCCAAATGCATGGCTTCCTTTTCAAACAAAAGGGCACCTCCTTAGCTAGCGGATTTCTGTTGTCACCCCCTCCTTTCCCACATCGAGCCCTGCCAGGCAGCCCTCTGCCAGCCACGGGCACATCCTCCCCCAGCTGCCAACCTGCCCCTCAGATCAGGGCGGCACACCTATGACGGCAGAGGCAGGGGACAGCAGCTACTGCATTTCTCCTGGGCAAGCGGCACAGCTCCGAGCAGGTGGCCTGGAAGGATCTCCAGGAATTTCACGGGACATTTCACGCAAGTTGAGATGGCGGCATTCAGGGTCCTGGATCCAGAGGGAAAGAAAGAGAAATCGCAGACAGTGTTTCCCTCTGAGATATTTACCAGCGACGTGGTAGATGAGTGTTACTATCGCTAGGTAAGGGGCCTGTTCAAATCGTTAAGCAAAAGGCAAAACCCCCAAAGAAAACTGGGAAATAACATGAACTAGCAATTCAGAGAAGAACCACCAGTGACCACAACACTGGAAACTTATCTTCACTGTTAATAAACAAGTGCACATTGAAATGGGACACATTTGCACTTATGTTTTAAAAGAATAAAACTGAATGTTGGTGCCAGTAAAGCAAAGAGAACCCTCTTTATATATCCTAATGGCAAGAAAATGGGTCTATATCAATTGGAAATTCATCTGATAATACATACTGAAATTAGAAAAGCACTCACAATCCCTAGCTCAGTATTTCCCCTTTTAAGAATATGAGCAGAATAATTTTATGAATATGAACTAAGATCATCACCTCCCTTTGATGGAATATCTATCTCTATTAATAGAATCCATGTGGCTAACAGCTTTTCCCCCACACTTCCACAATCCATTCCTTGCATAATACAAACTAAAATTTGCCTCCTTTATTCACCCACAAATGATACTGCAAACTCATATATGCATTGTTGCCTTCCTATGCAAGTATAGATTTGGGAGAATCCTCCAGCAAAACCTGGTATTTCTTCTTGGCTGAGTCAGACCATCAGTCAATCATTTGGGCCTTCCACCTATCATTCAAAACAGCCTCAGCTTCTCCCAGCTCAGAATCAACTTCAAATGACATCAATCAGTCCCCACCTGTGCTGTCATCCACATTCCCAGGAGGAGGTGCCACAGGACACAGCTGAGGATGGAGCCCGATGGCAGGTCACGAGACACCTCCTCCCCTGCTCTCACTGATCTAGTCAGCGGCAAATAGAATCATTCAACCCGTTACAAATCTGCTTTATTGGCTCGAGGTGAGACACAGCCCTCTGTCTGGCCTACCTGGTAATTGTGAAAGGTAACGCCAAGTGTTTTGCCGAAGCTGGGTGCAGTGGTGCTCGCCTGTAATCCCAGCAGCTCGGGAGGCTGAGACAGGAGGATTGTGAGTTCAAAGCCAGCCTCCGCAAAAGTGAGGCACTAAGCAAGTCAGTGAGGCCCTGTCTCTAAATAATAAAATATAAAAAATGGGCTGGGGATGTGCTCAGTGGTTGAGCACCCCTGGGTTCAATCCTCAGTACCAAAAAAAAAAAAAAAAAAAAAATTCAATGTTTTGCAGAAGCCCATGGAAAGACCGTGGTCCAGAGCAGGAGGGGAGCCACTGCCTGAGGGGAATTTCCCGACTGCCTGGTGCTGCAGCACTGGCTTTTCCAGGTCTCTCCCAGCTAGCACCTTCTGCCCGTCCCTGGGTCCTTGCTCACATTTGACCTAGGATTCTGCACAGGTCGGCTACCCTAGGCTACAGGATGAGGCAAAAGGGTTCCAGAGTGGCGTCCAGGGCCAGGGACTGGAGGACAGGCTGTGCCACTGCCCGCCTGCATGCTCTCAGAGGAGTCCCTTCACGTTTCTAGTCCTCAAATCCCTCACCTCCAAGTGGACATGCCAAATGGACATGACCCTGTTCTGCCCACCTCCACGGGTATTTGGAGAGCTCAGGTGAGATGGTGGCGGGTGACCTGAAGCTCATGACCAGGCCGAGAGACGCTAGTCCCCTGGTGTGAGTGGTGCTGCTGCTGGTGAACGTCATGTGGCTGTTTGGTATAAGGAAGGGGCAAAGGTGTTCTAGAGTGGCTGCCCAGTGTGGGGGGAGGGGCCACACCCAGGCTGCTGGGGGAGGAGGGGGCCATACTGTAGGCTGCAGATGATTCACATCGACAGGGAGAAATGATCAGGCCAAGAATCCAGAACCCTTCCGAGTGGGCCTCTGGAGAGCCAGGCCAGCTCACAGTCCTTGTGAATGAGCAAACACACTCTGGAGGTGGAGAGGGAATGAGTCCAAGGTCCCACCCCACCTGTGCATGGAGCAGGGGTCTTGGTCCTTCGCAGCGCCCCTGATTTATTCAGCTTTTTCGCTTCTGTGCCTAAAAGACTTGACCAGAACTATGGCAGGGGAGGAAAAGTTTATTTGAGGGCTCACGGATTCAGAGATCTCAATCCTTGGAGAGCAGGCTCCATTCCTCTGGGCTCAGGTGAGGCAGAACATCCTGGAGGAAGAGTGTGGCAGAGGGAAGCAGCTCACATGATGATGATCAGAAGCAGAGAGAGAGAGACTAGGCTCAGCTCCTCAACTCTATACCCCAAAGGCACGTCCTGGTGACCAGCTCCTCCCACCCCCCGCACCTGCCTTCCCTCACTGCCCAGTTAATCCCATCAGTGGATGAAGGTGGTGATTAGGTTAAGGCCCTCCTAACCTGGTCACTTCTCCTCGGAACCTTTCCTGTGTGGCTCACAGACAGGCTTTGGGGGACACCTCACATCCAAACCCTGACACCCCCCCTTGCTCTCCAGGTCTCACCCCTTCAACAAGCCTCATTTTGTTGGCTCAGAGAGCCTGAGGCTGTCTAGTCCTTGGCACTAGAAGCTGCACCTGCAGCTCATTAACATTCACTCAAGTGATTCGTCATCGTCATCCTAGGCTGACACTTTGGGGCAGTAGAGAGGGGAAATGTGTGCCACCCCACACTTTGGGGAACCTGCCCCTGTCTGGAGTCGGCCTGGGGGACTATGAAGCCACAGCTCGGTTGCTAGCTGAGGAACCTCCAAGCCATTCTCAATGCTTCCTCTTACGCCATCAAGTAGGAACCTGTCACTTGTTCTCTGTGACACCCGGGAGCCTAGAAGGGCACCTGGCTGACAGCGGCACTCAGAAATGGTGCAGCTGTGGACGCATTTGTGGAATGAATGAACCAGGCAGTCCCCAGGGAGTTAGCTGCCTGCGCCCAGACCCCCCACCCAACCCCGGCACGAGGTGGCCAGGGCTACGGATGAAAGCGTTTGCCCCCTTCTTCCTCTGAGACTCCACGCTCAGAATCACAGGATGCACAAGACAACAGACGGCTCCCATCACCCTGTGCCGGCATCAAAGCCCTTTGATTTCCACAGGTGCTTCTCCAGCAGCCACGCTCGACGCCTTCTAGGACTCGTCCTTCAACAAATATGTGAGAAGCGCTTATTCTACACCAAGCAGAAGGTTGGGGACACAGCATCTCTGACCTCCAAGTCCCTCTCCTCCTCTACCATCCTCCAGGGCCGAGAGGACAATCCACCAGGGGTGGCACCCCGTCCGCACCTTTGCCGAGCCTTGCACGTGAATCCCGGCACCCAGGGGCCACTCTGCGCCTTGTCCAGCTCTGATTTTTCTGGGGGAGCTATTTTGACCGAGAGGTTCCCTCTGGGCCCACATGTGGGGACAGGGCATTGCTCACCGGGCTGTGTCACACCTGGCAGAGCCTCAGAGAGGCTGGAATCCACTGCCCCGCTGTTGACAGGCCCTCAGGCCTCGGCTGGGAACACAGCATCCCCCGGGACTTAGGAGTGTCCTCAAAATGACATGATTCAAAACGCAGCCACCTCCTTCTACATGACCTGCTTGGAAAACCGAGGTTCGTCTCCGGGCATCCCTCTGCAGGAAAGGGCTGCGGGGGCCCGTGACCTTAAACGGGAGGAGGTGACCCCTAGGCACAGCTCCAGCAATGGAGGTGAGAAGGGAGACCTCTGAGCCACAGGGCCACTGCTGTGTCACACTCCACCTGGACACAGGAAACGCCCCTTCCCTCAGGTAACATAAGGTGGTACAGTGTCACTTCCAGCCTCACGGAGCCGCTTCTCGCATTGTATACACTTGAGAAATTGTTTTGCAGTTAGGAAAAGATGAAGTCCACACTGCAATCTGAATCTTCAATGTTCCCCAAACATCCATACGCTAAAGACCTGGTCACCAGCCTGTGGCACTGGAGGTATGTGGTAGGGCCCAGGTCAGTAGAGGTGTGCCCTGGAGGGGGACATGGGGATTCTGGCCTCTCCTCTCTCTTTCACTTTCTGGTTGCCATGAGGTATACAGGCCTCCTCTACCTTGTGCTCCTGCCATGAGGTACTCTGCTGCCACAGGCCCAGAGCAACAGAGCCAAGTTACCATAGACTGAAACCTCTGAAACTATGAACCTCAATAAACCTTCTCTCTTTTTGTTTTTCTCAGGCATTTTGTTACAGTGACAGAGAGCTAACTAATACAGTCCATTTGGGGAACAACCCCATGATGGATTACTATGCACCCTGTAAAAATCATATCTTCAGAAAATATTTCAAGGTACGTGGCAGTACTCATGTTGTAATGCCAAATAGAGGTAGCAAGAGACCAAATTATATGTGCACAAGAAACCCTAATCTTGTGGCCGTATACCACATTTCCTCCATCTATTAGTATTGATTTTGAGATGCACTTCTGACTTAGTATTTCAGGAAAAAGAAAAAAAAAAGGAAACATTAAGTCACCTATCAGAAGCATCCTGAATTCAGAGACATTAAAATATGAAAAATGTACACCCCCCAAAAAAGGAAATGTAGCATAAATTTATCTATGTATAAATATGTGGATATTTATCTCACATTTGTGAGTCCATGTACAAAGAATTAACAAGAAATACTTCAAACATCGAGAGTGGTCATCTCTGAGGTGGATACTTTTATTCTTCTTTTCCAGATTTCCCGATTTTTGTTTCTGATCTGTATGTACTGCATATACTAATTTTAATAATTGGAAACAATAAAATGTGTGCGTAGAACATCAACAGCAAATGTATGGAAAAATGCACATGATTTTTTGATTTGCCTAATGCAGTTTCCATTCCCCGGTCTTGACACATTCTTTTAAAACAAACCTCTGCTTTATTTTATGTTCTCCCCTCTGTCTCTCAGCAGCTTCACATTCCATCCCCCGTGAACCCCGAGAGGACTCCCAGGGTCTCTCTCCCCTCGGCTGCCTGGCAGGAGGGGGGCAGGGGGTATGACTGGGATCCCCACCAAGACCCTTGCAGATCTGGCTGTGCTCCCTGGTGCAGGTGACACCGGCACCTTGGACAGTCCCCTGGGCTGCAAGAAAGTCCTTTGTAAAAGTCACATCTGGGGAAACTGTACGGACCCCAGAGCCGAGACAATCTCTGCTTTCCTTCCAGAAAGTGGTCCGGGTCAGGAATCTCTCTTGGAAAGTCACAAATTCTATCGGGACTATAAATTCTTTCCTTTCCTTCTCTGCTGCTTAGAAACACGGTCGAATCTGAAACCCGGCTCTGGGGCTGTGGATCCCTGGAGTGGGGCTATGTGTGTACTTTTTCCCGCCCGCTTTGGTTCTGATTCCTGGAATCAAATATTTGATTTTAGGATATGTATCCTTCTGTAAAAAGCTGCGAATCACGGATGGAAAGAACAGAGAATAAGTAAGTAGATACGTCATTATTCTTGGTGAAACTTGATATCTCTGTCAGACCTTTCCCCTCTCCCTTCCAAGGACACACCACGTCTGAGCTCTCAACAAATCTTGTCGTTATACTTCTAAAACAAATTCCCCTCCGGCACACACCCCACCTCTCGCCATGGCTATTGTCACATACCCAACCCTCTGCCATCTCGACTGTCGGGCTCCTGCCCAGAGCCATAACCCTCCTCATTGGAGGATAGTGACAAGAGCCTCCTAACTAGCCCATCGACGTCCCTCCTCTGTTCCCTGTATCCCTCCTGAAAGAGTCCCTGGGACCCTCCCCACCCCATCCTCTCTCGTCACCCTGTTCTATATCCCTTGTGGAATTTACCGTGCTTGAGAACATCTCCATGGGTCCTCCTGTCTCTTTTCCTGCCTCCTCTTCCCCAGCCCCATCTTGTCCCTCAGTATCCAGGGCTGCCTGAGATGTCATAAGTCCCCAGTATTGGTTGAAAACAACTCTAACCTGGCTCACTTCCCAGGTCCCCTGGCCACAGGATGTGTGCAGGATCGTCCCTCCTCAGGCGTGGGTGACCATTTTCAGACAATGCACAAAACCCCCAGTCTGCCTGTGCCTTCACCCCGAGTGTGGGCTCGCTGAACCCCTCTCTGTTGGTGGGAGAGTCTCGGTGACCTGCACCTGCGGGCAGCTTGGGCTGAAGGGCAGGTGAGGACCTGCTCAGGGCCATCTGTCAGCAGGTTTGGGATCTGTGGAAAGGTCCACAGAAGCCTGGAGCCCAAAGAGTTGTCCCAAGGATGCTTCTTTGTCCCTGGTGATTAATTCATTTGCCAGACATTCAAAAACCACATTAAAATTCTTTGCCTCAAAGGAGTGAAACTTCCTAAAGAGACCTCACGCACTCCAAGAGGCTTGTTCACAGAGACGAATTTTCTCTAAGGCAGTAAAAAAGAACTGTGTCCTCTTTTTCTCTGTCTCTTCCCTGACAATCAGACGCAGAGGTCCAACCAAAGCAGGATCTATTGCTTTCAAATCCCCTTCATGACAAGGAGAATTCCTGGGTCCCCTGCCTGAAGGAAGCCCTCTCTGCTCTTCCCTGCCTTGGCTCAGGGAGATCTCTCTGGTCCAGTGTCCCAGGAAGGTATTTGTTGGGATACGAGGTGAAACCCCTTAACTCAAAAATGAAGAAACAAACAAACAAAAATCATAACTCTTGTCTTCGTCAATTTTATGTTGCTATGACAAAGAATCTGATGTTGGTGAATGGATCAAGAAAAGAGGTTTGTTTGGATCATAGTCATCTGGTGTCTGATGAGGGCCCCCTGACTGCATCACAACATGGCAGATGGCATCACATAATGGGAACCTTTACAAAAGAACAGGGGAGGGGCCAGGCTCATTACTTTATAAAAACCTGGATATAGCTACTCCTGGGAGACCTGACCCACTCCAGACCCCAGCATTAATCCCTGCACAGGGATGGAATGGCCCAATCACCTCCCTCAAGACCCCACCTCTTAAAAGTCCCCCCGTCTTTCAGTGGCACATGAACCTTTGGGTTTGTACAAACCACATCAAAACCCTAACTACCCCCCCCCCCAGAAGAAGGCCTGCTCAGTTTTCTGAGAACTAGGGGTGAGCTCTGTTTTAGCTTTTCTGTTGCTGACAAGAACAATTTTAGAGGAAGAAAAGTTCATTTGGGGGCCCACAGTTTCAGAGGTCTCAGTCCCTAGACAGCTGGCTCCTTCCCTCTGGGTCTAAGGTGACGCAGAACTTCAGGGTGGAAGAGTGTGGCCTCGGGAAGCGGCTCACAGGATGATCACAGAGCAGCAGAGAGTCTCCAAGTGCCAGATGCAAAACATCTACCCTAAAGCCACGCCCCTGAGTCCAGCCTCCCGCAGCCACAGCCCACCTGCCTTCAGTTACCTCTCAGTCAATCCCACCAGGGGATTGATCCACTGCCTGGGTTCAGGCTGTCACAGCCCCGTCACTTCTCCTCTGAGCCTTCTTGCATTGCCTCACACATCAGCTTTGGGAGGACACATCACATCCAAACCATCACAATCCCTCATCCCTTTTCACGTCACCATTTCTTGGAGTCATCGGTGCAAATTGAGGCCAAGGAATAGCCTCTGGTGACCTGTGGTTTCCAGTTCAACTTGCAGATCACTCTAGTAACTAACTCCCCTGGGAAAGCACTGGGGCAGTGATGGGCACACGGGGGACCATCCCTAAAAAAACAATCCCCAACCTTTGTGCCCAAGAAATATCAGCACTTAGGGCAGAGTCCTGGGGGCGGGCAGTCCCTCACCCACCATGAGGCCATGGGGTGGCTTGCCCTGGTGACGCTTGGGGTTGGAGATTTGGGATCTCCTCGGGGCCTTGGTCGATGGGTCCCAGGCAGCCTCAGTGTCCTCTGGGGCTCCACCCTGCCCTCAGCTCCTCGTCACCCCAGGGAATCCTGGAGCTCAAAGGCCGCAGTTGAGGTTTTCTGATTTAGGAAGCTTCAAGAAATTTCTAGCACATTCTGTTGCCATCGTACAGCTCAGGAAACAAGAAAAGAGCGTTTACGCAGCACCATCAGAGGCCAGCCCGGGCCTTTCCGCCCCGCTCGCCTCTCTCCAAGGCCACAGTGAACCTGGGTATAAGATTTCCATTTCCCTCCCTCTCCCTGCAGGGCCCAGCTGAAATCTATGTCATACACATGTATGAAATATTTAAGCCTCTCCCGAGGAGCCTCCTGTCACTTCTAAACCAATTTATTCTAATCTAATCTTCATCTGCCATGGTTTTCTGGGCCAGCGCCATCAAGGAAACCTCTTGGCAGGTGAGAGAGACTGAAAACGCAGAACATTTGTTTTTAATGGTTCCTCTACAGCCGGCAGGTTCCAAGATGGCAAAGTCCACGCACACCATGAAATATGACTGGTCCTTGGAAACGACCCTGATGTGCTCGGAGATCTGTGCAGACGGTTGCTCGCCAAACTGCGAGCGTGAGGTTGTCAGGAGCCCCCTCAAGACCGTAGCAAGCGCCAGGGTGAAGGCAGGAAGGTCGAGGTGGCCGGCCAACAGCAGGACGGCCAGGAGGAGTCCTGGCAGGGACACGGGGCGGGCGGGCCGGGCTGGGGGTCAGCCAGAACTCTTATTTCTAAGTGGACTCTTAAAGGCTTCGGCCATAAAAGGTGCCGTTTTCTCCTCTCTGGGCTTCGAGACTGCTCACTTCCCCAGCTCTTTTATTTTGATAGGAATGTTCCTAAATGCAGAGAGCAGCCTCCCTCGCTTTCCACCAGGCACAGCTGGGGACTCCGGAAGACATTGGCCCAAGGAACTGGAAGCCTCGGGGTCCTGGAGGCTGTAGGGCCCTTGTGCCCAGGAGGGTGGTGGAAACCCCTCCCACCAGGCTGCTGCTCTGCCACTGCCAGCCCCTCCAGGCCCAGTTCCACCCACCCACCCCTCGCCTGCCATGACCCACACAGAGGTGCATCCACAGCTCTGGCCCCAGGACCTGATATCAAACCCGCAGCCTGGCACAACAAGCCAGGGGATTCTGCCCCCAGGGGAAGGCGTCTTCCACAAAGAGCCCCTCCCAGGTAGAATCCCTTCCATGTTCCCCTCTGAGGGAGGTGTCTGACGTCCCACCCTGAAGCCATCTGACAGTGGTCGCATCTCAGGTGTCCTTTACTTCAAGAATGCCAGGGACGATTATAGATACCAGGGGCCCTATGGTAGGCTGGCACAGAATGAAGGAAGGCAGGATGGAGTTCAGATCTCAGCTCCGGCACATCTTGGCTGCGTAACATCAGGGAAATCACTTTCCTTCTCTGAGCCGCAGTTGGTTCGTGTAAAAATGCAGACGATGACATGAATCCCCAACTGAGAAGTGGATGGGCTCATTCTCAGAGAGTGGCCACACTCCAGATGGCCACAGGAAGCCTCCCTACTGGGCAGTCCTTGTGGGTGTCCCTTTGGGGAACCGAATCTGATTCTCGTCTCCTTTAGAGGCACAGGGAGGACATGCTTGCCTTTCGCAGTCTGTGACTATTGGCCGTTGGTAGTGACCTGTCCCCTCCAGTGTCAGGTGTGTAACAACAGGCTTGCCTTTGAGTCTCTCTCCCCTTCCCAGGCGTGCCCTGAAGCTCCTGTCCCAATGCTGGCTGATGACGGGGTCTTCACAAGCCTGGGTCTCCGAGAGACTCTGTGGAGCAGAGCCCTTTAGTACCCCTGCAGGACCGCGTGTGTCACCAGAAATCAGGTAAGGTGTGACCTTACCTGTGTTGGGCCATCTAGACTGGTTCCTCCTCGCAACTCAGGCACGATGACAAGGACACCCTCCCACTTCCCTGCCCCCAAGGCAGATCCAGGCCTGCGGTCTGCATTCTGCATTCTGGACCCAAGGCTTGAAGGTCCCTCTCCCCCTCCTCTCCTGCGGGAGTCCTCAGCCAGCCCTACCTGTCGTCACCTCTCCCTCCCTGCTGGCCCCCCATGGTGAGGTCTGGGCACTCTGGAGTAGGGACCAGGCAAGGGTTGCAGAAACCAGGCAGAGCGCATGCTGAGTGGCACTCCAGATGGACCTGTCCACAGGGGCCAGTGCTCTGCTTGACTCGAGCTGGGGTTGGAAGCCCAGCTGCCTTCAACCCCACCCGCCGTGGTCTCTGCCTGGGCTCTGAGCAAAGCACAGAAACACAGAAGCGGAACCCAGGACTCTGAGGCAGCCAGGAGCCTCAAACCCCTTGAGCAGACGGCCACACTGAGTGTCTCTCCATGGCCCTCCCACCAAGTGGTCACCAGGCCCCTGCGAGAGCCCCACTGTCACGGGTTGCCTGCGACCCCCAATGATGGTCATTCCATCTTGTCTTACAAGGTGCTCGGGGTGTCTGCTCTCTGACCCCTGGAGTATGGGAGACCCTCCTGCGCCTCCTTTACATGGTGGGAGCCATCTTTGTGGAACCTGGTGACTCTGGAGCCGGGCGGTCATGTTTCTCAGGGTGTGTGTGTGTGGCCAGGGTGACCTGATTGTCCTGCTCTGGACTTCATCAGTTTGACCACTGAATTTCCCAGATAGCCCCTGGTGCTGACGGAACTGGGCTGGCTGCGTGCCCCTCTGTGGCCAGCTGAGTTAGTACCCCCCACCACCCCCGTCTCTGCCTCCTCTGGCTGGTGCGTTAGCTGGAGCCTGTCCCTGTTGAGGGACTGACACCCTGGGGACTCGGCACAGAACCACAGTCTGCCACTTGTCATCACAAGTCTGCATGGCCAACTCTGTCCCCAGTTCCCCCCGATGAAACCTCACCCTGGTAGGTTCGGCCTCCCTCCCACAGTTTCCACCCACCTCTGGATCTCCACTGGGGCATCCTGTACCTGGTCCAAAACAAGTTGCCCAGCTGAGCCCAAAGTTACGGGGCATGGAAAACATCCCGCCCTGCGAGGCCACGGGGAGGGGTGAATAATTGGGGACAATCATTCCGTCCCCCACAGGCAGAGGGATTCTGGCTCCCCACCTCAAATGATGTCACTCCTTCCTGGCCCCTGCCTCCGCCCCCAGGGAGCCCGGTTCCAGGGCCCGAGACCTCCTCGATTTCTGTCCCCGTCCAGCTCCTCCGACACATGTGTGCTCCAGGACCGCGTTGCCTGTGTGGCTCCAAGTCCTCCTTGTCCTCCTTCCCCTCCTCCTTCTCTTCCCCTGCCTCATCGCGCAGAGGCATCTGGAAAGGGAGGGACGACCTGGCATCAGCCTCATCGGCATCTTGACCAAAAGTCTCCTGTTGCCAAGTAAATTTCAACAGAGCAGACCGAGCCGCACGGGGCCTGGCAGGATCCCTGGGATCCTGATTCACTCTCCGCTACGTTCCCCGTGGCCTGGAGCTCTGTTCCCTGGCCCGATTTTTCACGTATCTATAACCCAGACGTCCGCTAAGGCCTTTGGGGGCCCCGAATATTGAGGCAGGCTGGGAAGCAACCTCCAACTCCGAGATGACAGACCCCACAGACCCCCACCCTCCACCACCCTGGGGCTCTTCGCACTCCGGGCAGAATCCTCCAGACCAACCTGGCACTTACTTGAAATTCCCTCAACCAGCATGTCACAAGTGTGACCCCACGGAGGCCAGTGCGGGAAGGAGTGGGTCCCATCACCAACCACAAAGCCCACAAGATACACTCCCAGGCCTGCTTTCTCCATCCTTCCTCCCTTCTTCTCCTCCCACCAACCCCTTCCCACAGAGCCCCTCCCCAAACCTCCTGTTGGGCTCTTCCACCCCACTCGGGCCCTGGCGAATCTTAGCTTTTGCCTCCAGAGGAGTCGGACGGAACGTTCTCCTCATCTCATTTTATGTCCATTATTCCTGACCATGTGTAGGTCCCGGGGCTCTCTTTAGGTCCCCAGCCACCCAGCAAGCTTCTGGGCTCTTATCCCAGTTTAGTGCCGTGAAGCACAAAGAATGAGTAGGTCCTCAGGGGAGAGAGTCAAGAGGACCGTCCTGCCTTTAAAAATTATGTGGGCTGACTCATCCCGCATCCCCAGATTTATGGCTTTGGTCTTCACAACAAGGCAGGAGGAAAAGGAGGCTGACCTCGTCCCGGCCCACGCAGAGGCCCACGCAGTTAGCCCCCAGCTGGATGATCAGGCTGGACCACAGATTCCAGGGCTCCGCGTGGAACTCAGTCAGCACCTGAAGGCTGGGATTCAGGTCCTGGCTGTACCCTGTGGAGGCCGACAGGTCATTCAGCTTCCAAGGACCCCATGGTGTACAGGGTGATACCCACTGAGCAGGGATGCTATGGTAAGTATATTCAAGAAGCAGTATCAGGACAGGCGTCTCCAAACCTGGGAAATACCAGTGCAAGGCCCTGGGTTCATCCCCAGCACAGCAAAAAATAAAATAAAAAAAAAAACAAATAAAAGTGAAATGCTAGATCTCCTATTTGCAGCGTTCAGGAAATGCTTGCTGGTTTCAAAACACCCCTCTGTAAATGTCCTAATAAGGAATGTGATCCACTGTCTCAAAACCCCACGTCTCATCCCCAAGCCCAACGGCATGGGTTTCTGGATGGGCCGAGGCACAGGATGGGTCACCTCCAGCAGAGGTGACCAGAAGGACAGTTCTGCTCCCCAGGCTCGTGGCCTCAGGGCGAGCAGGGCCCTGGCAGCTGTGGCAGGAGGGCAAGAAGGTTCCAGCAGCTGAGCTAAGGTCAGGCACAGAGGCCAGGGCTCTGCAGAGACAGCCCAGTGCCCGGCCCAGCTGCCACCACGGCCTGGCTGGGCCCTCACAGGAGGTGGATGCTCCCTGCCAGGCCGGGGGCTCCTTCTGCAGCTGCAGGCCACTCACACCAGGCAAGTGTCCGCAGCCGACTGCCCTCTCCTCCTGCCCAGTGGCCCTGGCTCCCCACCTCCGTGCCCCCGCTCCCTGTTCCTCCTCTCTCTGCTCTTTGTCTCTCCTGGTCTCCCTGCCTCCATCTCATCCTGAGTCTCTTCTGTGTATTTTCCTTCCTCTCCCTGTTTCTCAGCCTCTCTCCCCCTCTCCATCTCTCATTCTAAGCCAGGAGCAGAGGGGACATGAAGTGAGACCCTGGACAAAACTGAGCAGGATTCTGCTGCGGTTGATTCACCCCCCACCCACCCCCCAACCCCCAGTGCCCTAATATTAAGAGCTAGGGCCTTTGGGGGTGATTAGATTGCCAGGACAGAGCCCTCATGAATCAATTTATGACTTTTATAAAAGAGGTCCCAGGGAGCTTACTTGTCCCTTCATGTGGGGACACATAGAAGGTGGCACCTATGAACCAGAAAGTGGGCCTTCAGCAGACATCAAATGGATGACGCTTGGACCTGGGACTTCCAGATACAGGACTGTGAGCAACGAGGTCCTGTTGTTTATACGCCACCCGGTCTATGGTGTCCTGCTATGCACCCTGAGTGACTAGGACAGATCCCCTCCCACCCCATTCAAGACAGAAGGGCAAGCAGGGTCCCTAGAGGTACACTCAACTTTGGGGCTAGGGAAAATAGGATCAGGGATCTCTTTAAAAACAACCTTACAAAAGGCAGGTCAGGGTCTTGCTCTGTCCTCCTAGGGTAGAGCCAGCCAACGCCACAGGATCCTCTAGTCAGTATTCTCCAGGCCTTTCCTGAGGTTCAGAGTCTGTGCTGAGGCTGGGGATCGAGGAGGCAGGAGGCAATCCTACACTAACAGGACCCCCTCATGGAGGCAGTGAACAACTACACAATCAGACATGCTCTGTCTCCCAGGGACAGTAAACAGTAAGAACAGGACCATGGGTCCAGCCATTTATGCACCTTGGAGTCACAAGTTTGAGCCTATGATAACTGTGTTCATAAGCTTTCTGTTGCTGTGACAAAACACTGGAGATAATCAACTTAATAAAGGAAAAGGTTTATTTTGGCCCTCGGGTTCAGTCCACGCTCACTTGGCCCTGTTGCTTTGGACCCGTGGAAGCCCAGAACGTCACTAAGAGCACATGGTAGAGGAGACCTACGCACATCATGGCACTTAGGAAACAAAGAGAGTGGGCCAAGGGGTCACCTTCAAGGCGACCTTCCGCTAGGCCTGGCCTCTGCCCATTTTCACCACCTCCCAGTAGCACTCCAAGCTGGGCATCAAGATTTCAGCCCAGGGGTGTTTGGGGTCACTCCAGATCTAACTGATAGGGTTTTCTGGGCCAAGAAAGAAGGAGGAGGCTGGAGAGAGTGTCTGGGAAGCAGTGGACTTTGCTGTAACCCAGGAACAGGGAAGCAGAGGGGCACAGCAGGAGCCGTGGCTGGGCCTGGTTCTGAGGTCACACCCCACAGGAGCTCCCCGCCACCGGTGGAAACAGCCGGCAGCCTCAAGTACTGGGAGCCACAGGACAGAGGCGGGAGGCCCCTGCCCATCTGTGAAGTGGGGAGAGCTGCCCTTTCTCTCTCGGTGCCTTCTGAGGAGCAGGGGAGATGGACAGAGCAGCCACATGGACACGACTCGGTTCCAGGCGGGGGCAGGACATCACCCTCGTCTCAACCAAGGCCTCACCAGGGCACAGGGCCTCGTGAGCAGCCAGTTTCACTCAGGAGGGGGCTTGTCACGGGCCACACAACAGGCTTAGTTCCTAAGTGAAGAAGAAAACGGTTTGAATGTGACTTCTCTGTCACTGTGGGGGAGGAAGGGGCAGCGGTGACGCCTGCCCCTCCACGCCCAGGCTGGCCGCGTCCTGCACCCTGGGCCTCCCACCCCCACAGCTCCACACGAGCTCAGAGACGGGGAAGAAGAGATAAGAACGGACAGCTGGGGTGGCCAGGGCACCAGCGGGGGACGGAGGACAGGATGGGGAGAGGGGAGCTCAATGAGAGAAGGTGCTAGAACTAGCCCTGCCTGGCCTCGGAGCCTCTGTCCTCTGGGGAGGTGCCACTCCCTTTGAGGGTAGAGGCCTGTGGTCTGCAAGTGGATCTTGAGGGGGAACCAGTGACCCAAATGCCATCCACACACAGGGGGGACTGGGGAATCTCATCGCAGAACAGAACCCGCTTCTGAAGGCCACCTGTAGTGCCCACGACAGGCACCCGTCACGGTCACTCTCACTGACACTTTGGTCTGCCCAGCTTGCCGGTGAGGAAGTTCACCAGGTCTGCATCCCAGACAAGGAGATGGAGGCTTGGTGGGGAGGCCCCCGGTGGGATCCAGGACTGTCTGGAGCCTCCCATCCCTGAAGCTTATGCCTTTTCAAGATGCTGCCAGAAGCGTGGGAACATTGCCCTCACACCTCGTACACACGGTGTGGGCCTGCACAGTGTGTGTGTGTATTGGTCGTTGACACACAGCACGCCAACCTGCAAACCTGCAAGCATGTACATGCACGTGCGTGCACAGGCACCGTTTTTAAATCTCCACTGGCTCAGCCTGCCCTGTGCTGCACAGAAAATTAGTAGATTGGTGCAGTCACTAATCCCTTTCATTTGGATGCTAGCAAATGACAGGATCGGTCTCCATCACTGCGACGGCTAAACCCCAGGGCTGTCCCTGGTGCCTTGAATAAGAGTCAGGATGACCCACTTTCTCCAGCTAGTGCCTGTCTCCGGGCTGCTTTGGCCGGGAAACTGTCAGTCTGGTAAATATCACAGGCTTAGCAAGGCGGGTTCCCACTTCCAAGGCTGCCCCTTTTGGGCTGCCTGGCCCGGCTTATAGGACCCAGCCCCAGGGTCCTGCCCCCCAACGCTAGAGTTCAGCCGCCTCTACACAGACAGGACTTGATGGCCCAGCACGCCAGCGCCCACAGAGTCGTCCAAGTACGGTCGAGGACACTCAGTTCCTCGGCCACACTTCGTGGATGCCCAGCCTGCATCAGGCACTGGCAGTCAGGAGAGGAACTTGACAAGATGCAGGCTCTGCCCTCGGGAAAGGAGGTGGTCATGAAAACAAACCAGAAACAAACAGCAGCGCCAGCCAAGTGTTCTCTGAGCACAGAGGAGGGAACAATGAATTCTACCAGGAGGAGGGGGAAGGCTTCTCAAACCCTCTGGAGTGGGGACTGGAATTCAAATTAGAATGTGTCGCATGGAGAGGGGAAGGCAGAGCTCAGACAGAGGCCCTGGAACAAGAGTGGCTGGAGGGCAGCCTGAGCCAAGGCCTGAGAAGCCCTGGACCCTGTGCATGGGTCAGAGAGGACATGGCAGTTTGAAGCAAAGGAGTTGCAGGAGGCAGGCAGCCCGTCCTCTGGCGCTAGGCTCACCTCGGACTGTGCAGCCAGCCCCTGCCCAAGCCTTTTCCACCACCTTGGTATCTCGTTGCTCCCCAGGGCTGCCGGGCCCCTCTCCTCTGTCTTTCTGGAATTCTATTTTGCATTGAGAATGGAGTATTTTCTCCCAGACACCAAATGATGCTCAGTATGAATGTTGGTGACAGCAACTCTCCTTGCAGGTCACTTCCTTGTGTTGGATGAGAGAGAAGGAGGCCCACATTCCTCCAAGGCCAGTGCCTCACGGCTCGGGACCAGCCTGGAAGGCTCACACTCTGAGTGTTGCAGGAGGAGCACACCCTAAGGCCGACCTTTGGCCTCCGGCCTCAAAATCCAAAGTGGATGGTGAGGGTTGGGTTTGCTCTGAGCGCCTGGGGAATATGTCTGCTTGGGCCTTCCACCTAAGAGCCAGGACCCACACCTCAGATGCCCAGGTTATTCCAGGGGTCAGGCGGTCCCTCTGAGCCCGGAGCCAGAGTGCTGTCTCTGCACAGGTGACAGGAAAGGTTGTGCCATTCTGCAAGTCCCCCTCACCATGGTGGGCACATGGACAGAAACAGGGGCAGGCTTGGTGCCTCCCTGGCTCAGCAGCCTCACCCACAGGGAGAGCCCCAAGGGTGCTCCCCGGAGAGGTGCTGCAGCCTGTTAGAAGAGTGGCCATGGCCCCTGGCATGCTCCAGGGCACAGGGAAGGGAATGAGCCACGAGAGTCCCGGAGGAGCAGACATTGCCTCCTTACCCCGGCTCTGGTGATTCTAGCACCAGGAACCTCGTGCATTAAAGGTGCACCTTGAGGAGCCAGAACAAACCTGAACTGCTCCCGGAGCACCCCACACTCGGGATCCAGGACACTTCCTTCACCCCAAAGCTTCCTCCTTCTCCTTTGCATTTGACCTCCCTCCACCTCTGGCTCCAGGCTGTGCCCTGCTATCTGTCACTGAGGGTGAGATTTGACTTTTCTGGCTTTGTTTACAGAAGGCCCCTGGCTTGGGAGATTTTTGACTTCAGGTTTCTCAGCTTCACATTGGTACAAGAATAATCTGTCTTGAGTGGAGATCGCACTTCAAATCTTGGGTTTAGCTCCTCTCCCAGGCTGGCAATAATGCAGCACCATCCTCTCTCAAGATGATGGGCGGTTCCTGCCCTTTACAAAATGAAAACCCATTTTTGCTTCCTTTACAAAGGTAACAGAGGTCCAGAGAGGTGATTGAACTAGCCAAAGTCACACAGCAAGCTAGCCACAGAGCAGAGACTATACCAGGCCCCTTACCTGGGAGCAGCAGCTTCTCTCTCTGCTGATCATCCTCTTAGAGCAAGACCCAGTGAGGGGCAGCCTACAGGGCACACCACAGAAAGCCCCTTCTCACGGGGAGCCAGGAAGAAGATTCACTGGGGACCCCAAGCGTGAGCTCCCCTTTCTGCAGAAGCCCAGGAAGGAATGATTGCCTACTGTCAGCGCCCAGACCTGGGACCAGGTGGTAAACAGGGCCCTTGCTGCTGCCTCCTTTCCCAGAGGCACCTCTTGATACCCAGCCCTCGAGCTGCCCTGGCAGAGCGGCCTCTCCTCAGGTTGTATGTGGCTGTCAATCTCCCTTTAAAAGGGAAAGCACTGCAAGGTGACCTTTGAAGAGGCCTCTGCTGCCAGTCCCAGCCTGCGTCCCCCACCAACTTCAAGCGCCTTTGGTTATTGCAGATCGGATGTCACTGAATGTCAGCACTGACAGGGGACCAAGAGGGACAACAGAGTTCAAGAGGGAGGAACACCCCTGCCCAAGCTCACAGTCAAGCACAGAGGGGAGACAGGACGAGAACCCCCATCTCCCCTCCCTGGCTCTGTGTCCTGTTCTGCACCCCACCGCGGCGCTCCTGAAGAAAATAGTGCTAGCATCCTGTCCCTGCTTGGCCACCCGCCCCGGGGCCAGGAAGGCACCTCCTCCGACTGGGACACACATCCGTCAGCGCACAACAGCAGATCACTGACACCAGCCCGGCTCCTTCGCTAACGTGCGATTTCACACAAGGACCTGGGAAACGCTGGAGAAGGAGGCTGTGGGCTTGGCTTCCAGGAATGAGTCCCAGAGGGCACCTCGGGAACCAGCTCCCAGAGGAGCGGCTCCTTCTACCGCCTCCAGAAACCTGGGGGCCCCGACGGCGGTCTCACAGAACCCCATGAGCCCTGCCAGGACCTGGGATAGGACACCCTTTCCCAGATGCTGGCTCCGAGGCTGCAGTGCACCTGTACCCGGGTGACACCTAGTGACACCTATCTTTCCCGCATCTTGGTTTTCGTATCTGTTCAGTGGCACCCAGAAAGTACAGAGGGAGCAGTTAACTAATGTGACTCTTCTTACTTTTCCTTACTTCCCCGTTGTGACCTAACACAGGTTACTTGAAGTCTCTGAGCTTTAGATGCCTGTGCCTAGATCAAGATTTGTCAGCCTGGGTCCTCATGACATTTGGGACGGGACCTTGCAACAAGGAGCCGTGCTGTGCACTGTCGGATGGAAAGCAACATTTCTGGTCTCTGCCCCCCAGACACCAGAAAGGTCCTCCCTCTCCCCAGATCAAAAGTGCCTCCAGACATCACCAATATCTCCTGAGGGAGTTGGGGGCAAAATTGCCCCTGATTGAGAAATCAGAGCTGCAAAAACTGGGTATGATTTTATCTGGTCACTGTCAGGGCGACCCGACAAGAAAAGGGATGTGACAGTTATTTGTAATCTGGAGGTATCTGGGTCACCCCACCCTCGAGTGATAGATTTGCTCAAACCTAACTCATATTCTACGGGAGGTTCAACGTCCTCCCTGAGATGTCTGAAAATTCTTGAGAGGTGGCATTTGTGGTCACCTCATGTTCCAATTTCCTGTTTCTGAAAAGCTATTGATGTCCCTCCTTTTGTCTTGCATTCCAGGGGGGTCCCTACTGTGGAAAGTGGATTTCTTCCTTTTATTTCTCCCAAAGTGTTGCTCAGAGGAGGCAGCTGAGCACTCCAGGACGGAGATGAAGGTCAAGGTGTCAGTTTCCTAGTCTGTGCTTGCGTCTAGGCATTCTCCTGGCCACTGGCCTCTAAAGCACCCCATTCCCACCACTGTCCTGCCCCCCAGGGTCTTCCCCCGGGCCCCCCATCACAGGCTCCTCCAGGAGGAGCAATGAGCATTCTAGCCAGCCGCCCAGGCCAGGGGTGCAGCCCCCAAGAGCACCCCCGTGGCTCTGTTCTCTATAGCACTGAGCTGAGGAGGGACACTCTCTCCCCAGCATCACCAAAAATGAGCGCAGCCACTGCAAATCCAGAGAAATGCTGACCACGGCATCACACAAGCAGATTTACAACCGCGTCGATGATCTCCCAGGCAAGAAGGGGCGCCCCGCCCCCACCGGCCAGAAACACAAGAAAATTCAGAGCCAGGGCATCAAGCAGGAGCTAAGGCCCAAAGACCCACCCACCGAGGTGTCAGAGCCGGATGAGGTGCTCCTGCTTTAGCGCCCAGGAGGGATGAGGGCACACACAGAAGGCCAGGAGTGATCTTTCTGTTTAGAGTCAGGAGCATGGAAACCTGTCCCTTTGCTACAACGGAAACAGAAAAAACACCACCCACCACCCACAAAAGTGGGCCCACCCTCCAGGCCGCGAGTAAGAAAGGAGACCCCAGAGAGAAATCTGAACCCTGGCATCTGCACCATGTGCAACAGAGAGCCCTAAAGCTGTCCCACCCACCGGGAGTGAGACCCCAGGAAAATAATCACAGCAAAACATGTCCCCAAGGAGAGGCGCTGGGGCTGTGACGGAGGTGGAGGGGAAACCCACATCTCCCAGCATCTTCACAAGAGGAATGTGGATAGAAATGACCAAACAAGGGAGGAAAGAGCAACGAGGGCCCCCAGGACCAGCATCCCCTCCCCCCACCACGTCCAACAGGAGTTCAGGTCAGAGGCCAAAGAGGATGCGGAGGGGCGTGTCTGCGGAGTCATCAGCCAGGGGTCCCAGCGCTGAAGATCTGTGAGTCCTTCTAGCAAAATGCAGCCTCGGTTCCCTCAGGACGGACACCAGCAAATCTGCCATCTGAAGGGGGGTCAGCACGTCAGAAACAGACAGATAAGTGCTAGATGTCCAAGAGTAGGTATGGAAGGTCAAATGAGGATCTTCCCAAATACCGTACGGGAGAAAGTGAGGCAGAGCGAGTGAACCGACTCCCTTGCTTTTTCATGATGAGAAAGATCTCTGAAGTGATAATTCAATAAATAAGACAGAAAGGAATGTTGTGTGTAGTTAGGAGGCAACCATCACTAAAAGAACTAAAAGTACTCAGCAAGCCCTCCAAATTATCAGAGGGAAAACCAACACATTAAGCAAACCACAGAAATACAGACCGCGCGGTAACAGAGTTCTCAAGGAAACACTGAAATCAGAAAGCAGAATATGAAATCATATGGCAGAACTGAGACCCGAGTTGCCCTATCAGACCATTAAATATCACAGGATAAACGCATCTATTATTTAAAATTGCTCTGGTTTTTGGATCACAGAGCGAATCAACAAACCTAGGCTTTGTGGAAGATGTGTCTGATTCCCTGGCTTAAGTCTTTCCTGCTTCACCCCTGACGTGGTCGCACCAGGGCAGACAGCTCCATGGGACTCAACTGGCTTCCAGGTGACAGCAGCTGTCTGGAGAAATTTAAATTTGTAGAACCACAACTTGGCATTATTTTATAAAATTCACCATTTGTATACCAAGTCCCTGCTTAGGTGTGTGCCCAAGAAAAGTGCTTGCAAATGTACCCCAAGGGACATTAATAAGCATACTTGTTGAAGTATTCTTTGTAACAGCAAGACGGTGGAAATCATCAAAATAGCCAGGTAGGATAAAGGCATATTTATACAGTGGGATATTATATAGTCATCAAAAAAGATAGTCAATAGTCAAAAAAATGAACATGCACAGCAGTGACATGCAACAACATGGCCATACCTATAAAATACTATGTTGGGTGGGAAAAGTAATCCCCACAAGATTACCTATTACCTGATACCATTTTTAAGAAGTTATTAAAAGAAAATTCTAAATAATAAATTTTTAGAAGAATAACTATACATCTACAACACTACATTCAAAACAGTAATGGAACAACTAAGATCATAGTTACTGGTGAAAGATGAGATGCTTTCTCCCAAGAAGAGGATCAAGGCAATGATGTTTACTTTCAATACTTCAAGTCAACATTGTTCTAGCGGTACAGACCCAGGAAATCATTAGGGAAAGGACTTACCTCCAGAGTAATTAACAATAAAAAAGAAAAAAAATGACATGAGGATTGGAAAGGAAGAAGTAAAACCATCCCTATATTCAAATGGCATGATGTTAAGCATAGAAAATATTATGGAATTCACTAGAAACCTATTAGAATAAATAAATGAGTTCAGAAAGTTGGTAAGATACAAAATCAATACAAAAAAATCCATTGAATTTCTATAAAGTAACAATCAACAACCCAAAAGGGAAATTAGGAAAACATTTCCACTTATAATTATATCATAAAGAACAAAATGTTCAATGGTAATTTAAACAAAAGTGCAAGAATTTTACAAGGAAACTTCAAAGCACTGTTGAAAGGAATGAAAGATATGAATCAATGGAGAGAGACAGTCCATGTTCGTGGACCAAATGTAGCTAAAATGGCCATATCCCCCTAAGTGGACCTCTGATTAGATTTTGGTGATGGATCCTCAACTCGGGACACATAAAAATCCTCGAATTACACCCCTTCAATCAGAGAACTGTAGAGTGTGCCCACTCTATCTCAAAAAAGCTGTTTTGAGAAAATATCATCTAAATATCATGGAACATTGACAACGATGCTTAACTAAGGTGAAAAGAAGCAGGAGAGGGAGGTGGGATGGAAACACATAGAAACCCAAGGTTTCATCCAAGCTCCAGTTACTTGTGTGGTATGTTCCTAGACCTTTCTCATCAAAAGCAAATGGACAAAAAATAAATAAGTAAACACAACATAGAGGAAGGTCATGCAGGGACCGAAAATGGAATGTGTCTTAAACCAAGGACGTGGCCGCTCCACTTCTGAGCATCTGTGGTCCAAGCCAAAAACCGAAACTTAAACCTCTAAGAGCGAGCCACCATGCAGGACTGCCCGGGATAGCTCCTGGGTACTGCTAAAGAAGGGTCCAGAAGAAACACTGCAGGCTCCTTCGTTTATTTTACTAAGAACAAATGAAAATAACTCAATTTAAAAGTCATACAAAGAACAATACACTGAGCATGAGGAATGCAGAAAGGAGGAATTAGTGTGGATAAAAGCACAAATAAATCAATTTTAAAATAAGAGACAGAGGAATTAGTTCATTCAAAATCGGGTGCTTGGTGGGTAGGGAATCCAGTTTTCCTGGGGAAAAAAAAAACTATTCAAATTAATAAAGAAAAAAAATGAAAAATAGACACATAACCACAGACATAGACAGAAGTAAACATACCATAGGAAATTAATAAGTTAACCCTGCAAGTACACATGAAAACTTGTGTGAAGTGAGTAATTTGCTAGAAAAATACAATTTAATATTTACTTTAAAAGAATACATTGGGGACTATTTCAAAGGGCCATTATTCTATTCCCCAAAATTTTGCATCCAGAAATTTTACTGGAAATTTTTAGAACTTTTAACGTAATCTTTTTGCTCCTGTTATCACTTATTTTTAAATGAGACTTTTAATTGTAGATTCGCATACCATTATAACATCCAGTTTCCCATAATGATAACATCATCCAAAGTTACAATAAAATATCACAACCAGAATGCTGACAGTGATACCATCAAGATCCAACCAAATGATTCAGAACATTCTCCCCCATGAAGATAATCTATGTCACTCTTTTATTGCCAAACTCACTTCTCTCTTGCCCCCTGCCTCCTTCACCCCTGAAAACCATAATCTGTTCTCTATTTCTAGATTTGTTATTTCAAGAATATTATATAAATGGGATCATGCAGTGTCATAACCCTTTGCAATGGACAGTTTTTTTAACACAACACAATATTTTTGAGATTCATCTAAGCCATTTCTGGGTCAGTAATCTATTTCTTTATATTGTTAAGTAGTATTCCACTGTATCCATGTACCAAAGTTTATTTAATACATTAGAGAACTGAGTTTTTAAAAGTGGCATATATATACAATGGAATATCACTCAGCGATAAAAGAGAATAAAATCATGGCATTTGCAGGTAAATGGATGGAGTTGGAGAAGATAATGCTAAGTGAAGTTAGCCAATCCCCCCAAAAAACAAATGTTAAATGTTTTTTCTGATATAAGGAGGCAGATTCATAGTGGGGTTGGGAGAGGAAGTATGGGAGAAATAGAAAAACTCTAGATAGGGCAAAGGGGTGGGAGGGGAAGAGGGGGGCATGGGGTTAAAAAGGATGATGGGATGCAATGGTCATCATTCCCTAAGTACATGTATGAAGACACGAATGGTGTGAATATACATAGTATACAACCAGAGATATGAAAAACTGTGCTCTATATGTGTAATATGAACTGTAATGCATTCTGCTGTCATATATAACAAATAAGAATTAAAGAAAAAAATTTTAAAAACAGTTTTTCCAGTTTATAAATAATACTGCTAAGAATATTTGTAAATGTATTTTCATTCCTCCAAAATAAATGCCCAAGAGAGCAATTACTAGGTAGTATGGTTATTGGATATCAATTTTCTAAGAAATTGTCAAGATGTTTTCTAGAGTGGCTGTACTATTTTTCATTCATACCATCCTGTTTCTCCATCTCCTCATCAATGTTCAGGGTTGTTACCATTGTTTGCTGTTTTAATACCAACATTTTCTATATAGATACTTTATATTGATTTTAGTTTGCATTTCTTTAATGTCCAGTGGTGTCAAACATCTTTCTGTTGTTTATTTGGAGTCTGCATATCCTCTTAAGTGAAAAGTCTATTCACATCTTTAATCTGTTTTCTAATCAAATTATTGAATTGTTTGTTTTTCTTAATTGTTGATTTTAAGGGTTCTTTATACATTTTGGATATAAGTCCTTTGTCAGATATGTGCATTGAAAATATTTCCTTCCAGCCTTTAGTTTTGTCTTTTCAAGCCCCTGACAGGATCTTTCTCACAGCAGACACATAAAATACTGAAACACAAAACTGAACTAAGATGACCTTGCTGAACCCACTTATTAGCTATAGTTTTGTTGTTGTTGCCATTGTTTAGATGCCTGAACATTTTCTAAGTAAACAATCAATCATACCATCTGCAAACAGGACAAGGACAGTTTTACTTCTTCCTATCACATCTGTTTATCTTTTATTTCTTTTTCCTGCCCTATTGCAATGGGTAGTACTTCTAGTAATATGTTGCACAAAAGTGGTAGGGCCATATACCCTTGTCTTGTTCCCAGTATTAGAGGGGAAGTATGATATTAGTGTGGCCTTTCTACAGATGGTCTCTCTCAGGTTGAGAAAGTTTTTTTTTTCCTAGTATAGAGTGTTTCTTATGAATGGGTGTTGGATTTTATTAATTGCTTTGCCTGTATTAATTAATATGACCATCTGCTTTTATTCTTTAGCCCACTGATATGATAGCTTACCTTAGTTTATCTTCAAATATGGCACTAGCCTTGCATACCTGGAGTAAGTTCCACTTGGCAATTGTGTATGCTTCTTGTTATGCTTTTAAAGATTTGATCTGATAATTATTTAGCTTCCAGTTTGGGGGCCAAAGTTTATAAGAGATATTCGTCTGTAGTTTTTTTTTAGGTACTCTATCTGGATGGTACCAATGTGACAAATGAGGTGAGAAATGCTCCCTCCTCTTCTATTTATGGGAAGAGACTGTTCAAAATTTATACTAATCATTCCCTAAATATTGGGTATAATTCATCAGTGAAGCCATGTGGACCCAGAGATTTCTTTCTTAAGCTTTTAAGTCACACATTCAATTTTTAAGTAGTCATAGGACTATTTGGGCTATCCATGTCTTCTTAGTTCAGTTTGGTAATTTGTGATTTCAGAGGAATGGTTTTAAAATGTCAAATTTATAAGTGTGAATTTATTGTCAGTAATTCTTTATTATTATTATAATGGCTTTGGGATCTATAATGACAGTCCCTGTTTCTTTTTAATATTGGGGATTTGTGTCCTCTCTCTTTTTATCTTTATCAGCCTAGATACAGTTTATCAATTTTATTGATTTTTTAAAAAAAGAACCAGCTCTTTTGCCTCATTGATTTTTTTCTAATATTTTCAATTTCATTAATTTATGCCCTGATCTTTGTCATTTCATTTCTTCTACTAACTTTGGTTTTATAGTCCTTATTTTTTTTTCTAGTTTCTTAAAGTGAGGACTTGCATTATGGATTTGAGACCCTTCCTGTTTTATAATTTAAGCAATTTATGCCACAATTTCTCTGTCAGCACTGCTTTTGCTGCATCCCACCTACTTTGACATGCTTAATTTTTAGTTTCATTCAGTTGTATGTGTTTATAATTTTTTTCCTTTGAGATTTTCACTTTGGCCTATAGATTATTTGGAAGCATGTGCTTCCAATAATTTTAATTTTTGGAGACTTTCTTATCTTTCTGTTATTAATTTCTAGTTAGATTTTATTGGAATCAGAAATCCTATTCTGTGATTTTTATTATTTTAAATTTGGTGAAGTTTCTCTTTGGTGATATACCATAGGCATTTGTAAAAAAAAAAATGTATTTTCCTGTTCTTAGATAGATTATTTTTTGTATGTCAATAAATTCCTTTGGGTTATGTTCCTGAGTTCTTTTATATGCTCTCTGCTTTTCTGAGAGTAGTTCTATCAGTTGCTTAGAGTAGGATGTGGAAGGGCCCACATATAATTGTGAATGTGTCTATTTCTCTTTTTAGTTCTATTAGTTTTTGCTTCCAGATTTTGAGACTTTCTCATCTGGTGCATATATCTTTAAAATTGTTATATCTTCCTGGTGGATAGATATTTTTTATGATCGTTTAATATCTCTGTTTTTCTGTGATAATTTTCTTTGTTCCAGAGTCCATTGTATCTGATACTAATATAACCAGTTCTACTTTCTTTAGAAATGTTTTGTGGTATAATTTTTTCCATCTTTTTACTTTTTACCTGTCTCCATTTTTCTAATTTAAGTGAGTTTCTTAGAGGAAGGATATTGTTTTATACTTTTTTTGTAATTCCCTCTTCCAATCTCTTGTCTTCTAATTCATGTATTTTGACCATTTACATTTATCATAATTTTTGAGGATGTTAGGGCTTAAGTCTTCTGTTTATTAAGATATTTTCTGTTGGCTTCTTCTGTTTCTCGTTTTTCTTTTATTTTTCTTCCTTCCTATGAATCATTTAAACATTTTTATAATTCTAACTTAATTTATTTATCGTGATTTTTAGTATATTGTTTGCATCGTCATGTTAGTGTTGGCTCTAGGTATTTCAATATGCATGTATAGTCTAATACTGTCTGTTGGTACTGACTTTTTAATTGAATGAAGTTTAGGAATGTTACTTACATTTAAAACTATTGGCTCTCCATATTTAAAAAATGTATTATTGTAAATATTTCTTTCACATACTTTGAGCACCATATTAGATAGTTTTATAATTATTACTTTGATCAATAAATTTTATTTAAAATAAAATGAGAAACTCATGAGAAAGAGGACAGTTTATTATCTTTACCCTTCACACTGTTTGCTTTCCTTCTCTGGAGTTCCTCAACATACTCTTGTTATCCCTTCCTCTCTGTTTAGAGAAATTCTGTGAGCCTTCCTTAAGGGTCAGTTTGCCGGCAAAAACGACCTTGAGATTTTCCTCATCTAAGAATCTCCTTATTATTTCCCCCTTCATTGCTGAAGTGTATTTTATCTACATCTAGAATTTGTAGTTGACTCTTAGTTGCTTTCAGAGCTTCAAAAATCCTGTACTACTTTTTTCTGGTCTCTGTGGTTTCTGGTGGACAATGGGAAGTCCTTGGTTGTTTAAATTAGTTTGCTCTACACCACACTTGCCACAAACATCTCTCCAGCTTGTCTGTGTCCAAGCTGCGCCCTTGACGGTAAACTGGAAAGCATAAGTGAAGACTTCTCTTGAAGTGGGTTTTTTTTAATCCCTAGAGGCTTTTAAGATTTTTTTCTTTGTCCTTAGTCTTCAGAAGTTCAATTATGATGTGTCTTGTCATAAATTTCACCGGGTTCATTTTATTTGAGATTGTGAATCTGCTTCTTGAATTAGTAAGTCTGTGCCTTTTGCCAAATGTAGGAAGACTTAGCCTTTACCTATGTATTATTGGGACCTGGTCTCTCCCACCTCTCTTTCTGGAACTCCAGTGATATAAATTCTAGTCCTTTTGTTATTGTTGCCCAAATCCCAGAGACTCTGTTAATTTTTAAGACTCTATTTTTCCCCTCTTTCAACCAGATTGGGTCCACTCTACTGATCTGCCCTCACGTTCCCTCATTAGCTTCAGTCAGACTCCATCTTATTCTTGAGCCCATCCAGCTAGTATTTTTTTTTGTTATTGTATTTTTCACTTCTATAATTTTCATTTAGTTCTTTTCTAAAAGTTCTATTTCTTTGCTAAGATTTTTTTTTTCATTTGCTTTAAGAGAATTCATAATTGCTTGTTGAAGCATTTTTATGAAGGCTGCTTTAAAATCCTTGGCAGATAATTCCAACATCTGATTCATCTCTGCGTGGATTGTCTATTATTATTCATGGTGTGGTTTTCCTGGTTCTTGGAACAAGTGGGTTTTTTTATTGTATCTTGGGTATTATGAGATGCCATCCTATTTAATCTTCTTCTTCTTCTTCTTCTAACCAGGCTGCCTCCCTTTGGAGATGGAGCAGAACTGGCTGGGTGGGTGAGGGGCTGTCTAGCTACCTTCTGGGTCGCACTGGGCTGAAGGAGGCGGCTGACTCACCCTGCCCTGGTGCTGCAGGCTGGGGGTGGACACTCAGCTGCCATGGGACCCTGCTGAGGCTGTGACAGCAGGAAGGGAAGGTAAAGAATCGCTGCGTCAACAAGCCCTGCCCCTGTTCTTCTGCAGGATGCTCGGTGAGGATGGAGGCTTAGCTCCTCTCTAGGACCCCACGGACTTTGGGGTTGGAAGGAAGTGGGGTGTCCAATTTTTCCCTTTGCACCATCACATCCCACCTTGCTGTACGTGGAGGCTCAGCTTCCTCCCGGAGGCCACCGACACTCTCCTGGTGGGGAGATTGGCACACGGACTGCCTCCGCTGGGCAAGGGATTGAAGACTCGCTCCCCACTCGGCCTGGCCCAGGCTATCCTGGCACGGAAACTGGAACACTGCCTGATTCCGCTGGGGGAAATGGAAGATTTCCATTCCTGTCCACTTGGCATCGCCCAGAGCCGGGCTCAGAGCACTGTCTACTTCAGTGGAGTGAAGGGGAATGGACGGGGGAGGGTGGGAGCTCAGTTATTGGTCCAGACCTGCTAAAACCACAGTAGATAGAGAGGAGGATTTTCCTCTGGTGTTTAGCTGGAGGAAGGGGGGGTATTTCCAGACAGGCTTTCTGCTGTGAGGTCCTTTGGCTCAGGGAAACAGGTTGGAGCTTTTGTTTGGTTGGTTGATTTGTTGTTCATGCCTGTTGGAGGTTCCAGATCCGAGGCTGTAGGGTAGACCACAAGGAAACAGAGGAACTTGCTGTGGGGTTGCTCCTCACATCCCGAGGACTCTTCTTCTCGTCTTTCAAGGTTTTCCTGCGCCTTCTTGTTCTATGGTATCAACCGTTCTTTCCTTATTAAAAGGAAGATCTGGGAGAAATGGGACCTCTCCATCTGGAAATGGCTGAAACTCAGAAAAATCGTAATGTACATTTTTAAAGTATACTGTAGGCCAGGCAAAAGGAACAGATGGGAAACGGAGCTCGACACGGAGCTGGTCACATCTGTGTGACTAGCCCCTCTCCACGACCCAGAACGTGCCTGGTAGCCCCAGAAGTTGATCTTGTGCTCCCTTTAAGTCACCCCAGCGCCTTCCTCAAAGGTGACTCTTCTCTTCCCTTGTCACACCATAGATTGGGTTTGCCAGAGAGAACTGTCCCTTTCTTCCAATAATCAACAGAATAGTCCCTGAGTGCTTGTCCCTGTCCAGGGTGAAGGCGGGGTTTCAGCTGCAGTGTGGCCCAGCCTGCCTCTGGATTACCCTCCTTCTCCATGTCGGTTTGTTTTCTTCTTGACACCAAATTAATGGGGCGTTTTCCGACACTGATCATCTGATTCTGACCCCACCTGGGTCTCCAGCGGTTCAATTTTGACACTGATTACGCAGACTTATTGCAGATACGCCAGGTTAAGGGCTCAGTTCCACCAGGCTGCCCACACTCCACATGCCATCGGTAAGTCCTGGGCCACTGGTACATCGGACTAGCCTATAAATTCAGAAATGCAAACAACTCCCCCAACCCCAGGTTCAATACTTCACCAAAATGACTCAAAGAACTCAAGGAAACTCTTTACTGATGTTTACCCATTTATTAGAAAGTGTGAAACTCAGAAATGGCCAAATGGGAAGAGAAGAACAGGATAAAGTAGGGGAGGTGGAGAGTGGCCTGGAACCTCCATGCCCTCTCGAGGTGCACCACCCACCCAATGCCACCACCTGTCCCCTAGTAGAGTTCTCCGAAATCTATCACTTAGGGTTATTTATGGATGTTCCATTCTATACAGACATGACTGGCCGTTGGTTGTGGGGCTCACTCTCCACCCTGCTTGCCACTCCCTGGGGGTCCAGAAGTCCCAACCTTCTAATCAAGACTAGTCTCTCTTGACCCATCCTGGAGCTACCTAGGAGGCCCCAGTCCTATCATTAGCATACAGAAGGCACTCTGGCAACTCCTGAGATTCCGGGGATTTTAGAAACCATAAACCAGGAGCAGGGACACGGAGATTCTGCATGGGTAGGCTACCTGGGTGTTGCCCTCTCCTCTTTGTGCTGTTAAGACTGACAGGCAGCTCTTCTGCCTTGAAGAGCCTTTCTAACCCAGTTCTTTGTCTTTTCTTCCATTCATTTCCAGTGTTTAGTAAATTGCTTAAAGAAAAAAAAAAAAAAAAAAAAAAAAAACCTTAGCCATATGCTTAAGCCCTTCCAGAGTCTTAAGAGAGCTCCGGGTTTCTTCCCTCTTTGCAGAACCCTCTCTGCCCATATAAAGTCCAGATCACCAGCCTCCTGTTCACACCCCGAATCAGCAAACTCTCCCACTTGGAAAAGGCGCTGAAAAGAGTCACCTCACTTCTGTAAAATGACCCCTTCCCCAGCCTCGTGCTGGCTGCCGCGACGTTCTCTGACGCATTCAGACATGGTCTCTGTATCTCAGAGGCATTTTCATCGTTCTTGGTGACACTATTATTCACCATCCACGTTAGTCCACTTTTCACCAAAATACCTGATAAGACAACCTAGAGGGGGAGAAGATCACCTGGGCCGTGGTTCCAGAGGTTCAGCCCATGGACGGTTACAGACATTGCTCTGGACCTGAGGGGAGGCAGAGCCTGGGGTGAAGGTGCAGAGCAGAGGAAGGCTTCTCAGCTCATGGCAGCCAGAAAGCAGAGAGAAAGTCGGGGGGCTGGGAGAGCAAGTGCAGCCAGGGACAAGATTCAGCCCCAGGTCATGCCTCCAGTGATCTACCCCCCCCCAGCAATTTTCTATTTGCCTATAGTTATAATGCAATAGTTCACCCATATTATTAATCCATTAATGGATTAATCCACTGACTAGGTTACAGCTCTCTTCATCCAATTACTTCACTTCTGAACATTTCTGTATTGTCTCATACATGGGCTTTGGGGGGACACCTCATATCCAAACCATAGCACCATCCCACCTAGAAAAAAAAATCTATTGGTATTTTAACTGCTCCAAACATCTTATTCTTAGAGTAATAAATAATCAGGGCAGTTAACACTTAATCAAGACTGCACAGTACAGGCAAGGTCCAGACCAAACTATTTACAAAATTCAACTTTAAGCTACAATGTTTTTTTTTTTTTCAAATACAATCTAGTAGTCCATGAAAAGTATAATACAACATGGCAAAGAATACAACAGGAACGCAAGACTGGCTCAAGTTAACTATAACAGTAAAATCAGTTAAGGGAGAAGAACAAAACACATGTTTCTCTAGATGGGACAATAAAGATTATTACAAAGACAACATCCAAATTTGAAAAAAAAAAAACAACTCTTAATAAAATAAGAATATTTGCATACTTCTTTTTACATAATAGGCAAAAGTTAGCAATATAATAATAATAAATATTTAAAGTTACAAAAAAGGCAAAGATTCCTAGCACCGTGCTATTATTTAATACTATCCTGGAAATAACGCTTCACTGGAAATTTCATTCAGGAAATACATAAGGTATTAAAACTGGAAAATGAGGCAATAATTAGCCTTGGTAGGTGAGATAATTCCTTAAAAGATTTTTTTCTAATTAACTAAAAACTATTAGAAAAAATATAAGCTACAATTTTTATTGTATATATTCTTGTTTTTCAAGAATCTTGAAAGCGACTGTGCTATTGTTTGCTCCCCAGAGTACATACATGTGGTAACCAGTCAGGGGCGCTATTAGGAGGTGGTGGACAGGAAGTGGAGCTAATAGAAAGAAGTTAGGTCATGGAGGGTGTCCCCTTGGAAGGGACATTGAGACCCCAGACCATTCCTCTATCCTGCTTCCTGCTCACCATGAGGTGAACAGCTTTCTTCAGGCACATTCTTGCCATGATAAACTGTGCCACCACAGACGCAAAACAACAGGACCGAGTGACCACGGACTGAACGTTCTGAAATTGTGAGCCAAAGAAAACCTTTCTTCCTTGAGGTTGATTTATCTCAGTTATTTTGTCACTGTGACGGAAAACGTGGACTGTTTAAGAAGTTAATTTACCAAATCAATCACTTTTTATATATAAAACCAGCAAAAAAAAAAAATAGATTCCATTAACTGAATCGCAAGAATTTATATAATCAGGAATAAGCATAATAAGCAATTTGGAAGATCCATGGAAGGCACACTTTCAATCAGCAAAGAACATGAATGTAAGCTTGACAAATGGGGATATATATCTTTTTATTTAATGAAAAATGCAGTATTGAAGCAAACATATCAGTCTTCCTTTAATCTATACATTGAACACCACACCAACAAAAATGGCAGGTGATTATTTTTCCCCAACTGGCCACTGTGATTTTATTTTATATTATTAATTTTTGAAATAATCACAAACTTACAAAGAGTTGGACGACTCACAAAGAACCCCTTACCTGAACCATTTGGAAATAAATTGTGACATTGTGGCCCATTACCCCTGAACATTTTATCATTCTTACAAGGCTCACAATAGTACTGGGAAAGTTGTCAAAATCAAAATGGAGACTCCAGTGTGGGAAGCCCTAACAAAATCAAAGTAAGGAGGTTATGAAGGAAGAGCTCTCATGCTTACAACATCTAAGAACTATCACAAAAGATTCTGCAGAACCACCACCTTGCACAAAGGCTGCCACCAACTTACACTTCTGCAAGGACAGCTGTCCAGTAATTGAATGTCTTACCTTGGACGGATGCCACCCTATTATGCATCCTTGAACATCCTTGTTATTAATTCTTGTAGCTAGGGATTATTGTTTTAAAAGGCTTATGTCATCCTCCTTCTTCTTTCTGTAAAGTTTCCATTTCTCCTACCTGCTTTGCATGCACCCGTGGTTTCCGTGACACATGTGTTTCCCAGGGCCGTGCTCCTCACATTCCCCAATAAATAACAGGATTCTTTCTGTTTGTTTTGGCTTTTTTTTTTGGGGGGGGTACTGGGAATTGAACCCAGGATAGTTCTATGATTGAGCTACATCCCCAACTCTTTTTATTTTTATATTTTTGTTTTGAGACAGGATCTTGCTAAGCTGCTGAGGTTGACCTTGAACTTGAAATCCTCCTGCCTCAGTCTCCCAAGCCACTGAGATTACAGGTGTGTGCCACAAGGCCCAGCGATAAGAGTACTCTTGAAGGAATCTCTCCGTTTTTCACTTAAAGATTGAAAGTAACATTGAATTTGGTATTTTGACATTGTATGTCACTACTAATCCGCAGATTCTGTTCAAGTGTCACCAATTTTCCCAATAACATCCTTTGTAGTAAAAGGATCTAGTGCAGGTAGCATGTTGAGTAATCACCACGTGTTGTTAGTCTCCTTCAGTGACACTTCTCTTAGACTCTCCTTGACTTTGATGACCTTGAAATCTTGAAGATTACAGGTGATTTCTTATAATAGCTCACAATTTTGGATTGTTTGATGTTTCTTCATAGTCGTATTTATATAATATATTATTCATATAAGTTTTCCATAACCTGGACTATTCCAATGCTGTGTTGTTATTGTAACTTACCAAACAGTCCATAACTTTAATTTATCCCATTATGGATGATACTCCCCTTTGGTCACTTGAGGAGGGGATATCTCCAGACTTCCCCCACAATAAAGTTACTCTTTCCCTCTTTGTACTAAACACATATTTTTAAAGGTGGTACTTTGAAACTACGTAACTATTCCATTCCTCACCAAACTTTACATTTATTTATTATTTATTCATTTATCTCCATGTAGACGCACAGACTTTTCTTTTATGCTAATTTATAATCTGTAACTATTATTTATCTTGTTCCCAATTTGGCCTTTGAGAGCTTTTTCAAGCTGGTTCTACATCTTTTAGAAAGATCCCTCGCATTCTTTTTTATTTTCAAGCAACATCGTGTTCCAGCTTGGAAATTACCACATCTCCAAATTCCCTTTAATGGGGAATAATAGACTCCAAAGTTGTCCACGTCCTAACCACCAGAAACCTGTAAATACAGCAAAGGGACTTCGCTGACATAATAATGACAACAGAAGTTCATCTTGAGATGGGCAGTTTATCCTGAATTATTCAGATGTTCCCAACATAAACACCATCCTTGTAAGTGAAAAAAAACTCAGACATAGAAAGAGATGAAAGAAGGAAAGCAGAGCTCCAAATGACACCATCTCTGGAGATGGAGGTGACCCCATGCCAAGAATCAAAGATGGCCTTGGGAAGCTGGAATAAGAAGAGCATGAATTCTCCATTATAACCTCCAGAATGACCTGATTCCCCCCAGATCTGCCAACACCTTGATATTTAGCCCTGTGGGGCCCACTTTGGAATTCTAACCCCTATAAATTTAAGACAAGTACGTGGTTTAAGCCAAGAAGTGTGTGATGACTTGTGACAGCAATGACAGAAAACCAACACAGAGGGTGTGCAGAAGCCAAGAAGTACTGCTAAAAGTGCTCACTGTCCTGGGGATGTCACTGCCCCAGGTCCTTTCAGTGAACAGAGAGTACACACAGCACACACATGCACATGATATTTGCATATATATTTACTGTTATCAAACTAGATCTATACTATACTATATACTAAACTATAACTAAATCATGAGTTCACAATAAAACTTTCAATGTCAATCCCATACTGTGGGATCCGTTATAGTTCTCCCTTTCCATATTTGTAATTCTCCAACAGTCAGGAAACTGGCCTCCATTATACTGAAGAGATTTACGTATCTGGCCAATCTCCTTGTATGTAACTAATCTCTCATTTTGGCCATTACCTCCTTTCTGCATGGATACTCTTCTCAGTATGGGGGCTCTGATTCCACATGGTGGGCTGTCCATCTGCATAGCAGAGCATACAAGAGCAAAAGAAAGTGGGACAACTCATCTTTTTATCATGAATCCACTCCCACAAAAACTAACCCACTTCTTTAATAATGGCTTTAACCATGTTCTGTCCTTATTGGATCACCCCTTAAAGGACCACTTTTCAACACGATGGCATCAGGAATTAAGTTTCCAGCATATATATCTTGGAGAATACATGCAAACAATAGGCCTAGCTAGTTTTAGATTTATAGAGTGTATGGGGGAAAAAATCTAACATTCTTAATAAGTAAAGAACACTCATAAATTACATTTTTGAAAAGACAAGTTTTACCAGTGGTGATATGAATTGCTTCTGATTATATGAAAGCAGAAACAAAAGGTTTGTGAGAATTGATGCTTCAAGGGAGGAAAATGTGAATCAGGTGCAATGGGAAGACCTACCTTTGATCTTCAATTCATGAGGACTACATAGATTACTCATTCAATAGCAACTTTTCTCCCTCCCCCTCTCTCACTCTCAGCATCCCTGATCCCAAAATCCAAAAATATTTTGATTACCTGTTTAATGTTTTGAAACCCCTGATTTTGGAGAATTTTGGATTTTAGATTTTCAGATTAGAGATGCTTAGCTGATAAAAATCTGCTCAGATATTCCAAAATTTTAAAAAAAAATCCAAAATCTGGAACACTTTGGTTTGCAGCACTTCAGATAGGGTGTGTGTTTGTGTGTGTGTCTGTGTGTGTGTTTCGAGAGAGACTAAAATAGACAAAAGTACACCCCACAGATATTTCTCTCTTGGTGGAAAATGCTGCCCAGCTTCCTGAAGTCACAGTTATAACCAGAAGCCACTGTCCACTGCCATTTGCTTCAATTCAGGACTCCTGCATCTTATTCTACCTAGAGGAATCCCTCCTGCTACCTAGTTCATTTTTTTTTCAAATATTCCTGCTCTGCCAAAACATCTAAGCAAAATGTGTGTGACTTAGAATCACATTCTGATCTTCTGACTCTTGGCAGCCACCAAAGCATTGTTTGCATATTTTCTGTCTCCATGCTGCAGATAAATATTTTTTTATAAAATCACTACCATACACACATTTGAGAAATATCCATCCATCTCACCTGTTAGAGTGTTTGACAGGGGAGTCTAGAATTCCAGCTGCTAAGTGCTGGGCAATGTATATGGTCCAAAGATTGAAGACGTGACTGAGACAAAGTCTAGGGGCCGGATCGTGCTCCTGGGTCATCTGTTCTTTGGGAAATAAATGATGGCGTATCAGCGCTCTCATCTGCCCAACAAGGAGACTGATATTTTAGCCACAAACACTTATTTCAAAGAAGCCTTAGGTGGAGGCCAATTGTGGTTGAGACAGTGGAGTCTGCCAAACATTCTGTCTGATCCCGTCCTCTGCCAGCTCCTGGCATTTAGGTGATACCATGTGACTGGCTCTGGCCAAAGGGCTTTGGTAGTAGTGATGTGTGACCGCTGTTCCACACTGGACCCTAGATGAGCCAGAGTGCGTCCCCCACTCCAGCCATCTCTTCCCCTGCGGGGTCCACGGAAGAAGCCACCTCATCTATGTGTCACGTGATCTTTGTAGCTTTAAGGCAGCCAAATCTCAGCCTGGGGCACAAAGTGACCAAATGGAACAGAGGCCCCCACATCCCACTCCTGATTGATGGCACGAGTAAGAAATAAACCTTTGTTGTATTAAACAGTGGATGGTCTTTCCAGCTGCATTTCTCTATGGAATTCCATGGACGCTAACAAAAGAATAAGGAATTCTTTAAAAAAAAAAAAGAAAAAACCCTCTATGCCTGCAAACTTAATAACTTAGGTGAAACAGGCCAATTCCTCAAAGACATAAATCACCAAAACTCTTGCAAAGAAAAATAGATACCTTGTGTATCACTCTATTTATTAAAGAAATTGAATTTTTTCCAAAAAAGAAAGGCCAGCAGGTTTTACTGGCACACTCTATCAGACGTTTAGTGAAGAGACAATGGCAGTTCTCACAATCTCTTCCAGAACTAAAGGCAGATGAAACACTTCCTAACCCATCCCATAGGCCAGATTCCCTCAGCACCAATCCCACATAAATACATTATGAGAGGAGAAAATTACAGACCAATATCTTTCATGAACACAGGCGCAAACATCAACAAATTCTTAGCGAGTTGGATCCAACAACGTACAAAAAGACATATACACACAACCAAGAAACCTGGGGATGCAGGGCTGGTTCAACATTTGTGAACCAGTCCAATCCACCACATTAATGGGCTAAGGAAGAAAATTCACATCATAACAACTGATGCAAAAAAATCACTTTATAAAATTCAACAACCATTAACAATTTGGAAATTTTTTTAAAAAAAGAGTGGGGGGAACTCTCCGCAAACTAGAAATCTTGGCAAAAATTTTCAACTTGATAAAATGATTAAAAAAAAATCTACCAAAAAGAAAGAAAACGTATAGTAAGTATCATATTTAGTGGTGAGAAAGTACATACTTTCTTCTTAAAATCTGGAACAAAGCAAGCTGGCTTATAAAATAAGAAATAGAAATAAGAGATATGCAAATTTCGAAGAAAGAAATGAACTCTCTTTACTCCCTGATGAAATGATTATCTATGTAGAAAACCCCAAATGATCTACAAAATAAGTGAGAACAAATAAGTGAGAGTAGCAATGTCACAGGACACAAAGGTCAATGTGCAAAAGTCACTTGCTGCCCTGAGCCCCTGCATAGGTAGATACTGAAATTGGAAATTTACAAACCAAGCATACCCGTGGCATCTCCCGGCTAAAGCACCCCATAGTGCTCTCTTCTAATTCTCTCCCGGCATTCTGGGTTCTGGGACGTGTTTGCATCCCCAAACTCAGGTGAGGTGGTCTGCCATCCCTGGCAACCAAAAGAAATGTGGATGAGACTCCCTTCCACACATAGGATCCTCTTCCTCTTTCCTGACAGCTGCAGGGATTCTGAAGCAGGGCATATTCATCATGATTCTTTGGTTCCTGTGTGAATGAAACACAGATCAAACACAACTCACATACTAGGAGAACTGGAAAGGGGCCTTTGGGCTTAGCAAGGTGGTCCATGACCATAACAAAGTAGCTTCCCTTGAGTCGCGTGCACAAGACTAAGCGGAGTCCTCCAGGGCACTGTCCTTGCATCCCTTGTTCTGTCTACTCTCGATGCTTTGGAAACCTCAGGAATAGGATTGAGGACAACCCTTATCTTAGGGCTTTAAATTCCAACTATGGGTTGATGATTCCCAAATGCACATCTCCACCCTGGGCTTTTCTCCTAAATTCCAGACCTCTTCCCCCCTGACTTCTGGATACCTCACAATGGTAATCCACACTCCTGCTACCTCCCGTCCAAGCCACCTTTGTGGGTTGCTAGGATCCTTGCAATAGCTAATTGTTTCCAATCTTAACTTCCTGTGTTCTATTATCATCCTAGCATCTAGACAGATCTTTAAAAGCTACAAGATCAGCTGCTTCCTCTGCCCAAACCCTTATAGTAGTTCCTCATTTCACTCAGAATAAAGTCCTAATAAAAGTCGATAAAGTCACACACCATCTGTGGCTGCTCTGACCTCATCTGTTACCCTTCACATAGTAGCTGCTCACTAACTAGTTCCTGGAAGTATGACTCAATGAATGAGCAGACAAAAGCAATAAATACTATCTACTGGTGGCTCGTAATTTGCTATCACATGCATCTGGAAGGATTTGCTTCCCTTGAATTAGATGGGCATGGGTATTCTCCCAGCCCCACCCTAGCTCCATACATACATCTGTGACCATGAACACATGTGCATGACCACACAACGTACACAACACACATACACAAGACCTTGTGCACTAGGCAGATGCAACTGAAATTAAGAGGAAAGAAGGGTTTATGATGCAGCACATTGCGATAATGCAAACAAAAATTGAATCAATTAAATGTCTTTTAAGAGTGCACCTTGCCAGGCACTGGGACAAAGGCCTGTAATCCCAGCAGCTCGGGAGGCTGAGGCAGGAGGATTGCGAGTTCAAAGCCAGCCTCATCAAAAAGTGAGGCCCTAAGCACTCTAAGTAAAACACAAAATAGGGCTGGGGATGTGGATCCGTGGGCAAGTGCCCCTGAGTTCAATCCCCATACCTTCACCCCTCCCACCAAGAAAAAGAGCGACTTGACCTTGGGCACTGTGTGGCTTGGAGCTTCTCCTTCGCTGCCTTTTCTCCCTCTCCCCGCCACACGCACACTCGTTTCTGCCGGTGCAGTCATTCGGCAGCTCTTTGTTTCCTCCCCTCTTGCCAACTCCTGCTCCCAGGTCGCAGCTGCCTCCCTAGGGTGGATTCACAGCCCAGGCCAAAGCACGGGATGGTTCCTTCCACTCCACCACACTCTCCTAAGTTCTCGGAGGTTCTCAGAGTCCATCTCCAAAGCCAATGCATCCACATGTTCCTCTTAGTGACTTGGTCACTCCTTCTTCCTCTCCAGGTGGGTTGACTCCAGTGCTGGGCCACTGTCACCATCACAGAAACTGACATGCAGTGACCGAGTGTCCCTTTACATCTTCTCTTACCTTGAGCAGCCTCAGGTGCTAGGGACCCACTTTCCCCATGGATTCTCCGCACAGTCCACGTGGAAGGGATTGGGGAGCCTGTGCTCTGGAGCCAGACTCCGGGTCTGAACCCCGGCTGCACGGTTTCCTATCTATGTGATGCTGGGTGAGCTCCTTGTCCCCATCAGAGACAGGGTTGTGAGGATACAGTGAAGGAACACAGGTGAACACTTAGCAGAGCACCTAGGACACAGCACCTGCCAATAAACGGTAACCATGGCGACCAGTTCCATTTCCTGAGACAGGGTGGGGAGAATAATAGACCCTGCATTTGGCAAAGGAGGTGAGCCAGCTCCAGGCACCACCTCTGTGGCACACAGTGCTCTCCTCATTGCCGAGCGTCACACTGAGCCGAAACACCGGGCCATGTTGCCTTGGTTAAGCCTGACACTGCACTAGGATAAGCTGCTTTCCTTCTCCGAGCTTTGGTTTCTCCATCTACGAGATGAGCAGTTGGGATGAGATTATGGGTAAAGGTCCTTCTAGCTTTGACCTTAGATATGTACAAACCTAAAAGGAAGAAAAAACCATCTGCATTCCATCTCTAAAGCAGATGCCCAGTCCCAGAGCCACGTGGCACACTGACAGCTCAGACACGTGGATGTTGCAGGGCTTAGAAGATGTCACCCCAAGGAGTTGGCATTGGGTGCAGGGTCAGTGTGGCAGTGAGGAATATCCTTAGGACCCTCCAATGTACTGTGCACACAAGTCACCTGGGGAATCTCATTAAGATACAGATTCTGATTCAACAGATCCCCTAGGTTTTGTCAGCACAATCCACGCTCAGAGAAGCCACGGGATTGGCACAGTGCCATTGCATTCCCCCAGAGTGCTGCTCTTTGACCCGAGTGGTAGTAGGTTAGAAAAGAGGCCATTGTGAATCTAAAGGGAACCCCACTTCCCTGCCCCCTGGTGAGCTTTGCCTGAGGACCCTAGACCATGCCCAGGGATGGGCAGCCATATGTCCATTAACTAAGCTTCCAGGAACCTTGCACAGATGTAGCTTGCTGCTATGTTAGGGCAGAAAGTTCTACAGAACTTTCTAGAAAGATAGGATTGTTCTACATCTGCCCTTTCTAATACGGTAGCCCTTAACTACACGGGCCTAAGACTTGAAATGTAGATGACGAGGAAAAAACTGATTTTTAAATTTTATTTCATTTTAATTAATATGATATAACTAGACATGAAAGCCAGTGGCTACCATACCAGAGAGCAGGCCTCAGAGGGCACCTCCATACCATGGTTTCTGGAAAGAATATGGACTTTAAATCTTAAAGTCTGACAGCAACCCCACTAATTACTATCTGAATAGCCTTTGGCAAGTCACCAAACTCATGACATTTTTCTCTTTGGTAAAATGGGGATGAGCACATCTAATTAGCAAGATTCACTTAAGAATTTGAGTATATATATATATAAAGTTTCTGGCACCATGAATGATTCAAAGAGGATGTCCCCATAATAATTGTTGTCATTATGTGCCTCTTGTCAACCACAGACTTCAGATCCCCCCAACCCAAATCCGGGTCCCTATTCTCAGTCTTTGGTGGCCTCTCTCCTGATACTTAGAGCTGTCTGCTCATTCTTCAGAAAGTTCCAATAGGAGAAAGCAGTGGTTCTCCCCACAATGCAGGACATTGGTGCCTGCAGTCAGAGAGGGCAGTTGGCTCCTTCAGGTCACACAGCCAGTTAGGGATGTGAATATTAATCTTTCAAATTCTGGCTCTTCTTTCTCTGTTGATTTGTCAACTGAAAATGAAAACATTCCTATTTATTTAAGACTAACTCTGTTTCATGTGGACAGGTACAACTGGAATTCTCATTTACTAGATGAAAAAAAAAAACAGAGTCTCAAAGTGGTCCTTTGGCTTTCAGCACAGTGTCAGAATGGGGATTGGAACCCAGGTCCATGCAACATCACAAGCTGGCTTTCCACACTGCTTCTCTGCCATGAAGTGTCTCTGGGGAGCTGGCCTCTTCTCCAAGCAACATTCCCTGGACTCCCTCCTCCCACCCCAGCGCTCTCCTCCCTTCCCTAACACGCACAGCCTCACTCGCAGGTGTGCAAGCATGCACACCCAGCTGGCTGACCACAGAACCACCAGTGTCGTGGTGGTCGTGTGAGCCAGGCAGAGAGATGAGGAGCACAAAGCTCCAGGTGGGGGAAGCCAGGGGGGACAGCAGAGCACCTGAGCACGGTGGAGGGGTGGGCGGACCGGGGATGTCAGCCTCCGGGTGAGGACCCTGGCCTTCCCTCCAGGTTCAGTGGGAAGCCCTGGTGAGTTTCGTGGCGACGGCAGGATCTGCTGCCTGTGATTGAGAGATCACTGCGGCCTGCTGTGTGCAGGGGGTAGGTAGGAAGGCAGGGGAGGAGGTGGCTGCAGGGAGCAGCCCACGGAGAGGAGAACCAGGGGGCAGGGGAGAAGACGGGAAGTAGATAAGCCGAGGAGGGCCTGACAGGCACGCAGTGGCCTTGACATGAAGGGAGATAGGCTGGGGCCTCCCAGGGAGGGTGTGGGATCTGGGCTATGGGACAAGGTGGAAGATTCTGGATCCACACAGCTCGCTGTGTGACCCCTCAGGGGTCTTCTATGTCCCCCATGGTTGTGAAGCTGCCCCGATCTGAATGTGTAAGACTGCTGGTGACACAATGATATGACAAGGAGAGGTGACCTGGGCTGCCCTGCAGTGCCATCCTCGCATCCAGAGCCAGCCCCACGGCCACCACCCCAGTGAGTGTAAAGTGGGATTTCTGCTCAGGGTACCGGGTAAGGGGCTTAGTGTTATCTGGTCTTTGCAGCTGAGGCAGGATTGGCGGGGAGGGGGTGCACCACTAGGGGCCTCCTGGCTCCTGGCCCACAGAGCCCTCCACAATGACCCTGGATCCAGGACAGGGCCAGGAGCTGGACATCTGTCATAAACCCTGAGGCTTAGGGACCCGTTTTCAGATCAGCAAGATCCATGCAGCATACAATGCTGAGAGGGGCGCCACGGCCACCCCAGATGTCCCCGAGCCCTGGAGAGGTGGGGCACTCCTGGCTTAGGGACAGCTCAAAATGTCTTTGGAACCCAAAGTGCAAACCAGGTGGATAGGGCCAGATGGGAGGTGTGGCTGCTCCCCACCTCTTCCTGATGGAAACAGGTCTTGCAGAGGCCGAGGGAAAGGGGATTCCAAAACGGATTAGATCCTGTCTCTGCTGCCAGGCATCTGAGTTGGGCTTTCCCCGGGAGGCCCAAGGCAAAGCGTCAAGGGCCATTGTCCTGGGTGCATGATGGGGAGGGGGAGGAGCAGGCAGGGGGGGTGATGGGATCTGATCTGTGTTCTGATCTCTGAAAGGTTGCTCTGTCAAAAGCATGTGCCTACACCTGGCAAAGCAGCTTCCCGTCCACTCAGGTACGTTAATCACCTATTAAAGGCTGTCTGAGAGGAACTGGACGGTGAAGTCTGTAGTGACAGTGGAGGGGGCATCATGGTACCCACACCACCTATGTGGCATTCTTGGCTCCTTGGAGAAGCTGAGTTTGAGTCTACTGTACTAGTCCAAGCAATAAGGGTGAGAATCTGCTTAAGGCAAAGGCAGAAGGAGGGGCGATGGAGGGAGGGAGGGCAGGGCAGAGGGGAATGTGTAGCAGGACCCAGCGACTAGGTGGAAAGGGGCCAGTACAGGGTGATTCTTCTGCCCCGAGCCCCACAGTGAAATAGCCCCCCTCCAGGTGACCAAGCGCCCTTGCTCTCCATCAGCCTTCCCAGCTCTCCTTCCGTGGGGAGTGCAGCTTGGTGGGGGGGCCTCAGCACAGTGGGGGAACTGCCAATGTGGGAATCAAGCCACTGGGTCAACACTGCCTCCTTCGTGTGGCTTTTCAAGGTTAACAGACCCGACATTGTGCCACATTTTATGAAATGGAAAATGTTTGCCAAAATCCACAGAGACCTGTTTATCGAGACCCCAGCTGCTGGGAGTTCTAGAATACTCTCTGCAGAGGCACTCGTCAACCTGAGCCTACATTTCAGGAGCAAATTTTTGTCACACGCACATCAGATAGATCACTAATCTCCAGGATATATAAAGAACTCAAAAAACTCAAAACTCAAAAAACTTAAAACTGCACCTCAAGTTGTCTTATTTGAGTCCCCACCTGCACACAGGATGGGTCAGTGCTGGGTAATGACCAAGCTCCATCAGGTCAGCCTTCAGCAAGGCAGGAGGACACTGAGCTGGGGTCGAGAGACCTGGGTTTGGAGACCAGCAATTCTCCGAGGAAACCTTGATCATTCAGTCCATCGGCCCCTTGTCCAAGGACCATCCAGCATTGGTGGACATGTCGCCTGGCCTGGTCAGGAGCTCACTGCCCTCCTAGCACCTGGCTTCCAGCTTCAGTCAGGTGGAACTTCTCTCTCCTGTCAAGCAGGGACTCATCTTTGGAGACTTTCTGCCGATCTTTAGTGAGCTCCTCTTCCTTAGGATCTCCTTGTGGACACCCAGAGGTGGCCCACTGCTCCCATCCCCCACACACACACCCAAGAAGCCCAGTACCTGCAGCCTCTCCCCCACAGGTGTGGCACTCCTCACCTGCATTGGCATCTCTTAGCCTGACCTCTGAAGCCACTGTTCCCTTGGAGTGTGCTGTGCTAGCCATGAGCATGGGACCCACAGCCTGGCCACTTGGTGGGATATAATGAGGACCCAGTGGGTGGGATCCTTGGCCACACAATAGTCCCGCAAAGCATGGAATCCCAACTGATCAGGCCATCGATGGATCCCCCATGCAGCGGAAGGCATTGTGAGCCCTAAACTGTGGAAAGAGTATGCACCCCTTTCATGATGCCCAGTGACATGAATTCTAACTAATCCCATAGGTACAAGGAAGAGGGACAACATTGTTTTTTCATATGAGGGTGCCTTTGCCACTTTTAGAGGAGTTATAACGTTCTATCAGAAATAGCTCTTTCTGAGTTGTCTTATTTTCGGTGCCTCTACTTTATTAATGCCCTGCTAAGTACTGAACCCACGAAGAAAGTAGGACTCAAAATCAAACTGTTACGACACACCTAGAATTCAGAGCTTGGAACAAGAGGCAGGGTTGAGTCCACAGAGTCCATGAATTTCCTGAAATCAGATGCAAAATTATGAGCGTATTTCTGGGAGAAAATTCCCCAGCTTCCATGAGATTCTCAAAGAGTCCATAGTACTAAAAAGCCCAGCACCACCAAAATAGAAATGTAGACCAATGGTTCAGAAGAGAGGACACGAGACAAAAATCACATAAATACAGTTATGTCATACTAGACAAAGGTGCCAAAAACATACATTGGAGAAAAGATAGCCTCTTCAACAAATGATGCTGGGAGAAGAGAAAATCTCTATGCAGCAAAATAAAAGTAAACTTCTATCTCTCACCATGCACAAAGCTCAACTTCAAGTGGATCAAGGATCTAGGAATTAGACCCGGCGACCCTGCACCTAATAGAGGAAAAAGTAGGCCCAAATCTTCATCATGTCAGATTAAGCCCCTACTTCCTTAACAAGACTCCTAAAGTGCAAGAAATAAAATCAAAAATTAATAAATGGGATAAACTCTAACTAAAAAGCTTCTTCTCAGCAAAAGAAACAAATTATGGCATTTTTCAGGTAAATGGTTGGAGTTGGAGAAAATCATGCTAAGCAAAGTAAGCCAACCCCCCCAAAAAAAACCAAAGGCCAAATGTTCTTTCTGATAAGTGGATGCTGATCCATAATTGGAGGGTGGCATGGGAAAAATGGAGGAACTTTGGGCAAAGGGAAGGGGTTGGGGAATAGGGTCAGGAAAGATGGTGGAATGAGATAGACATCATTACCCTAGGTACACGTATGACTGCACCTGTGGTGCAACTCTGCACCACATACAACCAGAGAAATGAAAAATTGTGCTGCAATTATGTACAATGAATTAAAATGCATTCTGTTGTCATATATGCCTAATTAAAATTAATTAATTAATAATTTTTTTTGAAAGCCCAGTACCACTGTTGTCGATTTCCGCAACTGAAGACAGTGCCGCAGGACCTGAATCTCCAGAAAACCAGTGATAGAAACTGGTGCCTCATGGGACATCACAGGCATAACGCCAAGTGGAAAATCCCACTACTCGGCATATACCCAATGGACTTAAAAAGCAGCATACTGCAGGGACGCAGCCACATCAATGTTTATAGCAGCACAATTCACCATAGCCAAGCTATGGAACCAACCTAGTATGTGTGAGACACTTGCCTAGCATGTGGGAGACACTGGGTTCGATCCTCAGCACCACATAAAATAAATAAATAAATAAACAAACAAACCAATAAAGACAAAAAAAAACTACCCTAAGATTTCATCTCCTGCCAGTCATAATGGAAGTTATAAAGAATACAAACAACAATAAGTGTTGGCAAGGATGTGGGGGGTAAAGGCACACTCATACATTGCTGGTGGAACTGCAAATAGGTGCCCTTCAACAGATGAATGGATAAAGAAAACGTGGTGTATATGCACAATGGAATATTACTTAGCCATAAAGAATAATGAAATTACAGAATTTGCTGGAAAATGGATGGAGCTGGAGAATATCATACTAAGTGAAATAAACCAATCCCAAAGAACCAAAGGCCAAAGTTTTTCTCTAATAAGATGTTGATCCATAATGGGGAGAGGCAGGTAGTGAAGAATGGAGGAACTTTGGATGATGCAGAGGAGTGTGAGGGCAGGAGAGGAGGTGCAGGGGTGGGAAGGATGGTAGAATGAGACAGACATTATTACATGTATGATCACATGTATGATATACATGTATATACATATACATGTATGATCACACTACTGGTGTGACTCTGCACCAGGTACAGCCAGAGGAATGAGAAGCTGTGCTCCATTTGTGCACAATGAGTCCAAATGCATTCTACTGTCAAGTATGACTAATTAGAACAAATTTTTAAAAAGAAAACCTAATTTAATAAACATACATATTTGCAATTTTTTTAAAAAAAAGGTCAAATACAAAAGCCCACATTGCATGTAAAAGTCTCTTCTTACAACACACAAACAGAAGCAGCTCACCCCTGGGAGCTGGAGGTCTGGAGGGAGGGTTTCTGTGTCCCAGTCCAGGGCTTGTTAAGTTTGAAAAAATCCACTGGACTTTATGTTATATATATGAGCTTTTCTGTACAAACGTTACAATTCAAGTACAAAGGCCCTGTGATATCAGCAAGGAGAATGGGGCCTTCCAGAGCCGACTTCAGTTTTTACACTCAGGACCTCCCAGAAGCCAGGCATGCCCTCGTGGGTGGGGTTGGGGTTATGTGGCCCAGGGGCCTGTCTCCACCTCCTCAGCTGTCCAGGCAGCGTGAAGACATCTCCTGACATGCCCCAGGCCTGTCCCAGGCAGGTGCTCTGCCACCTGAAAAATGTTTTGCTAATGCGATCCCTTGACCAGGACATGGGAAAACCAGGACCCCCAGTCCTAGGGGAGAGGGCCTCCCCACCTGCTCAGCCCCTGCTGGGGGTCTCCAGGCGACTGACTTCCTTGCATTACAGACCAGGGAGGGGGCAGGTTCACAGGGGCACGAGGGCCAAGTGAAAGCCCAGCTGGAAAAGCACTCGTTGCGCTGCTCGCCGGGCTAACGTGCGTGCGTTTATTGGCTTTGGTATTGTTGTGGATAATGGTAATAATAATAATTATTATTATTGCAAATTAAAACAGCATATTTTGTTCCCCTAACTGGGAGGCCCATTTGAAGCCCAGAGGGAATAATATGCAGGCGACGTCCAATTTTTTTTTTTTTTTTCCCAATTTGGATTGAAAAAAAAAAAAATTCAGCATGAAGAGATAGATTGGTCTGGGCAGCGATGCAGACATCACGAAAAGAGAGAGTGGGGGCAGGGAGGGCTGCAGCCCTGCTCGGCTTTCAATCATCGGCTGCTGCGTGCCCAGGAGCCAGCCACGACTGCCGATTTCCAAGGCTGGGAAACCTGCACGCTCATTAGCGCAGGTCTGAGAGCCTGGCTCTCAGGTTCCACTGGGCTATTGTTCCCTGAGCTCCGTGGAGGAGGAGAGGAGGGCTGTCACTGCTAGGCTCAGAAACTGGCCTCAAGTGCTCCCTCCTGGGTGGGCAGGAAGCCCACGGTGGGTCCCTGGGGTCTGGGGCAACTCTGCTGTGGCAGGGCCATTCATTTTGACAACTGACATCATTTGCAGGGGACAGACCTCGATCTGTCCAACTGGGGGCCTGGAAACGGCTTGTCCCAGAAGACAGATGCCAGGTACTGTTTGCCCTGAGAAGGGGTAAGGAAGGGACAGGGGAGGGAGGGACAGATGGGAGGCCAAGCCCAGCCCCAGGCCTCCCAGGCCCAGAGGCAGGAGTCCAGAGGCCTGACTTGGGTGGCCAGGCCCCCAGAGAGGCCCGTGGTCTGGTCAGACCAAGGAGCTCTGCACATAGGCCCCAGCACCAGAGGCCCTTGGGGCAGCTGGTGGGATGAAGAGCCAGAGCTGGGGAGAGGGGAAGGGAGGGAGGGAAAGAGAGAGGCACACAAGGAAGAAGAAAAGGGAGGGACAGAGAGGGAGAAAACCAGGAGACAGACAGGAGGGCCAGGCTGGACTTCAGTCACTTTGGATGGCTGGCTGGCTCCTGCTCTCACTCCCCTTCATCTCTCACAGGCGGGTGGGGCGGGAGGGGACAGCTAGAGCCTAATGAGCACTTGGTACCTGCCAGAGGCTGCTCTTAGCATCCTGTTTCTTAACTCCTTCAAGCCCGTAGCCTGGAGGTGACCTCGCCCCGGACAGGTGAGGAAGCCAAGGCCCAGGGTAGCAAAGTGGTGAGTCAGCGTCTGGCAGCCAGGTGCTCCCAGGGCTGGGATGCCCGGTCTCAGGATCCCCACCTGAGCTGCCGCACACACTCCCGGCCAGCTCAGGGCTGGTGGCACCCCACCCCGTGATTCTCAGGCACAGTATTTCAGGTACAGAACACAAGACAGGAAGGTCCTGCTAGAGTCCTGGGAGCCGAGGGTGGCCAGACACCTGGGCCTCCCACACCACCATGCGCTGCAGGTGCCAGGCCCTCCACCCCTCAACCTGGAGTTCCATCCTCTGGCCCACCCCTCCGCACCCCTGCTGGACCTCACTCAACCACCCCTCCTCCACAAAGCCTCCCCAGCAAGCCCAGGCCCAGCTGTGGCCACAAGACCCAGCTCTGCTGTCTCCAGCACCTCCCAGTGCTGATTTGCACCTCTCTTCTCCCTACTGGATGGTGCAAGAGGGTCTTGTGTCCTCCTCATGTCCCACACTTGGCACTGCCCCAGAGCGGGATCAGAATCCAGGCCTCCAAATGTGCAGCTTCTATCAAACTGCCGCTCCCCATCCTCTCTTGAAATCACAGAAGCAATACCAGATTCTAGAACATTCTAGGAAGGAAAAACAGTAGGTCATCAATTCTGATAGCCCTGGTTTGCTAAAGGGGAGCCTGAGGCCCTGACAGGCCAAGACCTGCGGCAGGCAGGCCCCGTGGAGCAGGCCTCGGACTCCTGCCCAGACTCCGGCATCGTGTACGACTGGGTCCCTCTGCTCCCTGCAGGGCCTGAGTGAGCCTCAGCCTCAGCTGGGTGGGTTTGTAGAGGAGGTGACTGAGAAGCCCTCACTGTGGCCCTGCTCAGAAGGCCTTTTGTCCATGAGGAGCTTTGTGTACTGGAGTGTGCTGTCAAAGAATCTGACCTGGAATGAACCAGTGGCAGATCACATCTTCTCATGGTGCTCTGAGCTCGGCTCACTCAAGGCTGACAGGCTGGTGTGGGAAACTGCAGTGAGTGGTCACGTGACCCAAATGACTGTACCTGTTCATGCCTGGCATGTGTCCAGGACTCCATTAGCCATGGCACTTACCGGCTCTCCTTCAACCTTCCCAATAACTCCACCAGGAAGAAGGCATGATCTGTTTTAAACATGAGAACAAATGAACTTCAGAGAGGTTAGGTGAGCTGTCTAAAGTTATACAGCTCGTCAGTGGATAAGCTAGGATACCATATCAGGCCGGTTAGATCACAAACCTATGCTCTTCCCAATTCACAGAAAGAGAGACAGTCTCTTCCTCTAAGCCGTTATAACGATATTGTCAAGAATAATCACGTGAGTTTCATTGCACCTCACCCATTTCACAGAGGAGGAAACTGAGACACAACAGAGAAGGTGACAAGTCATTCAAGAGCTAACAGGCAAAGCTGAGGCCCCCAACATGGGTCCTCTCCAGGCCCAGATGGGTTCCCCATTCTCCAACCTCTGCTGCTCCAGTTCATGGGTCACCAGCCCCTCTGGTCCATGTGGACCAAGATGGTGGCCCACCAGGAGTCTCTTCCCCAGGATCTGATTGGCCCCTACCTCTGTCCCCTCACTCTCCCCTCCCAGAAGTCAGAGCTCAGTGCTTGGGGTGACCAGTTACTGGCTCGTGTGCATGCAGCCTGTCACAGGTGCCAGTCACTAGCACACACATCAGCATTCAACCCTCAACCGGCCAAGTGGTGGGGAAGACAATGACCATTTCACACAAGAGGCTGCCACATCCAGAGAGGCTGAGAGGTGGGGGCTGAGGGCAATCAGGACTGTGTCCCAAGCTCTCATGTGCCGCCAAGGGGTACAGTGTTTGCTCCCATATTTGGGGACCATTGGCTCAACCCTGTTCACTGGGGGCCTGGTGAGGATCTGGATGCCCAGGGGAGCTGCCCAGGGGAGCCCAGCGGCCCCCCCCCCCCCCCCCGTGTCAGAAGCCATAAAACCAGCAGGCGGGTGAAAGTGTGCCAAATGCAATGTCCCCCGGCTGTGACTTCCAGAAAATATTAAATCCTCCTGTGGGAAGTGAAAAGAAAATAAGAGCCTTCGGGTGACTGATGGGGGTACATCTTGAGTTGCACACAGTTCAACAGGTGAGTGCAACCCTTTCAGGGCCCTGCAAATGCCTGTGCACTTCAGATGTCTCCCAGAGAAAGAGGCTGGGCAATTCCTAGACACACCTGGCCACGCTAAACCCTTCAGAGGGTCCAAAGACCCATGTAGTGGCATGCCCCTTGGAAAGCTCTGGAATAAGCTGTCTGAGGAAGAAGAAAGCAGTAATAGCTATGGAGAAAGGAGGTGTTTACATTAGTGATTAATAATAAGAGGAGGACGTACATTGCCCAGGGAGGATACGGTGTCTTAAAAAATGCGGTATTAAGAAAGTACAGAGTAATTACCCCCAGGACGCGCCCTCCCCACACGAACATTGCCAGAGCAGCCCGCCTCTATCTGCTTCCATGTCCGGCTGCTAAGCGAGACTTCACGTGACCAAACAGTACTGCTGCAGTCGGGGGCAGCGATGGCGTTTCCTCACCACATCTGTTCTCTCTGCTTCTGGTGAAGGAAGCTCCATTTACTTTGGGGCTCACACCTCCTTCTGCATTGGGTCCCCGTGGTTGTGGGGAGCCACCCCCCAGTTTCAGGCCCTACCCATCAAGGTATGGCACTCCACCACCATCCTCGTCCCCCCTCCGTGACCGAGTGGCAGGTGGGTATGTGCACGGGCTCCTGTGGGCCTCCTTCTAGAATCGCCAGGAAGGAAACTCTTCCTGTCAAGGTTCCAAACCCGGACACAGGAGCCCCGAGCCATCTTTGATGCCTCATAGGAGATCCTGCCTGAAAAGAAAGTCATTACCAAGGAAAGCGGAGACGAAAGCAGATTTCTGTCAATGTCTGATGGGCCCCTGCTCTCACTGGAGTCCAAAGGCGACTGAATTTGGGGACCCAGACTTATTTGAAATTATGCATTCTCTTATCTAAAGCCAATCTGGATGATTAAGGTTCCCTCACTTTCGACGGGCAGAATTAACTGCCTCACAATAGTTAAAAAGCACTGCCATATATAGATGTGTTTTGTTATTCAACATTATTCACTTAATCATTCAAAATAGTATGTACTGGGTATATGTCATGTAGGGATATCTCATACACATAAGGTTGCCATATATTGTTATTCAGGTTGGGCACTATCCAACTCTAAAGGGTTACCTTCCATGTAGCAGCCCTCTGTGGGTCACATGGTTCAACAGTTCTGAGCTTTGGGAATACAGGAATCTATAAATCGGCCCTCAATACATGTCTCATCTGTGCCTTTTTATCCCTACCCAGTGGAAAGGCAAGGATCTCCAACCATCCCTGTTGAAATCCTTCCTGCATATTTCTTCAAAGCCTAACACCACTGCCACCTCTTCTGAGAAGTCTCCCATGATTGTGTCATTGGCATAAAGTAGTCCAAGAAGGAAAATGGAGGGTAGTAAGGTCCATCTGGCCCCAGCTAATCAGTCCCTTTTTCTCTGTATGTTCTCCTGAGGGCCTTAGATGGGAGGACCCTGTTCTGTGCCCTCTGATGGGATGATTCCAGGAGGCCTCTGGACACCCAGCCACAGGGCTCTGCCTTGGAGCTGGCAAAGACAGCTGTTCTCCTCTCACGGAGACTGAGGCCTGCCTGTCACCCACACACCCCAAACTCAGGCGCGGTTGAGCGGTGGATGAAGTGCTCTGGGAGCCCCCCAGCAGCACCCAATTCCCCAGGGAACAGGCTGCATTCTTGTCATTTCTGCCTGTTTCTCCCATGGGTGGGGGATGTCATCTTCCCCCAGATAGCAGGATGGAGGGACCCCCAGTCACCCACTTGCCTGCTCTTTGGAGCCAACCTGCCTTCCCACTGTGGCTGCTACCTTGACCATGGACAGGAGGGAGAGGGACACTCCAGACTCTAAGATCTGGGGGGCTCTCCCTCCCTCTTCACTGGGACACAACTCACCCCCAGGGGGCTCCAGATCCTCCGCCTTGCAGACTCCCGATGGCCCGCAATCTCCCCGCCCCCTCCCACAGTTCAAACCCCCAACCTAGGTAAATAGTGAATAAGCCTCATTAACATTTCATAGACCTGGATTATGCTCAGTTCCCTTGTAGAAAGCATGATACAAAAGACAGCCTAAAAAGAAACAAAATGCCCTCCTTGTGTGTTATTTACAGCGGACCTCGACTAATGCAATCACCCTCCGCCCCTCCCCCCACCCAGCCCACCGCAACTTTGCAGGCGTTTTATTAAAATGAACACGTTGTTCCAGCAGCCAGCCTCCCTCCCTTGCAGGTCTCGGCATAAATAATTTATCTGAAAGCTGATTTGGTTGGCTACACTTCTATAATTGAAGGCCATCCCACACAGTTTATTGGCGAGTCGTGGGGGCCCAGCCGCTCAGCGCCCTGACCCCAGATGGAGCCACTCAAAGGCCCACCGCGGCCCCTTCGCAGCCTGGGGCAGCGGGGCTGGTGGATCATGGCCCGCCTCCCTCTGCAGCGGGCCAGCCCCAGCAGCCCTCAATCTGCCAGGCTCCTCCGTCCCAGCCTAGCATCCTCTGCTGGCTACAGACCGGTCCCACGCTGGTCCCCTGCTGCCCACAGCACAGCCCAGCCTCTGCCATCCCACTCCCGGGCGGTGAGTGAGGCCAGGACCCGCCCTGGGGCTCAGCCACGGATGGAAGGGCCGAAGGTGCTGATCTCATGCCCTTGAGTCTCAAGTGCACTGTCCCTGCCAGCAATGGCCCGCTGCCCCCTGGCTCGTCTCCCCTGCAGACCACTGATACCTCCTCGCTCCCCTCACCTAACAGACCTTGCTGACCTTGAGAACCCACAGACAGATCACGCCTTCGAGCTCCTCCCAAGGCCTCCACTGACTCACCTTTCCTTTCTCAAAGGCAGCCCCCCACAACCCTCTCCCGCTTGGCACAGGCTGCCAATTTTTCTCCCTCCTAGAATCCCTAGCCTCAGAACCATGTTGGCAAGGTTCAAATCCCAGTTCTGCCCCATAACTGCCAAGTGACCTTGGGCTAGTTACTTAACCACTCTGTGCCTCAGTTTCCTCATCTGTTCAATGGTGAAAAAAATAGTACACCCTCATGATGTCCTTTGAGAATGAAAAGGGTTAATATGAATGAGGTTCTTAGAACAATGTCTATCCCTGAAGAGTGTTCCAAGATCGCTTCCTGTCAATATCATGGGGAAAACAAAACTTCATTTATAGGGAACCGTCCACAGAGAGGTGGCTCTCTGCCTCATCTCCCACGACTCCCCATTCCTCCTCCTGACCCCACTCCCATCCAGGTTTCCCCCCCAGCCCAGATCCAAATCACTGGTGACCTTCATGTCACTCACACCAGTGCTCAATTATCACTCCTCTCTGTACAGGACACCTAGAAAGATTGGGCGCCGGGAATCCAGTCCCTCTCCTCTTCAAACCCATTCCCCATGTTGTCCAGGCCCCGCTCAGTCCTGAGCCTCCGCCTCCTCCCAGGCTCCATACCTCCCTGTGCGCAGATCTCTCCACATGGGCGCCCGAGGACTTGGCACTGGCTCCTTCGTGCCCTGCCTAGTGCTGTTCCATGAGCTAAAGCCAGAGCCACAAATGCCACTTTAAATAGTCTAGTAGCTGCATTTAAAAAGTACAAAGGACTAGGCAGGATTAATTTTAATAATAGATTTTATCTAACCCAATAGAGCCAAAATATTATCATTTCAGCATGTAAGTAATATAAAAACTATCAATGGAATATTTTGCCTTGTTTTTCTAAGACTTCAAAATCAGGTGTGTGTGTGTGTGTCTATGTGTGTTTCTATGTGTTTGTGTGTGTTTGTGTGTGTCTGTGTGTGTATGTCTGTGTGTGTTCCTGTGTGTGTCTGCGTGATGTGTGTCTGTGGGTCTGTGTGTGTGTGTCTGTGTCTGTGTCTGTGTCTGTGTGTCTGTGTGTGTCTCTGTGTGTGTGTGTGTCTGTGTCTGTGTGTCTGTGTGTGTCTCTGTGTGTGTGTGTCTGTGTCTCTGTGTCTGTGTGTATCTGTGTGTGTGTTTTTCTGTGTGTGTCTGCGTGTCTGTGTCTGTGTGTCTGTGAGTCTGTGTTTGTGTCTGTATGTGTCTCTGTGTCTGTATGTGTCTGGGTGTGTCATGTCTGTGTGTCTGTGTGTGTGTGTCTGTGTGTCTTTGTGTGTCTGTGTGTGTGTCTGTTGTGTGCGTATGTGTGTTACCCTTTCAGTGGTTCTTATTTTGGACCATCAGCGCTCAGCAGCCAGGAGTGGCTGGTGCCTATGTTATTGGAGCCCTAGGGGCCCCCTCCGTCCTCCCGGCTGTGAATCCCCTGTGCCATGGGACTCAGAAATCTTTGCGCCAGTCCAGACTTCTCTAACTCCAGATTTTTGCTCACATTCAGTGCCAAAATAAAACAAAAACAAGGAAATAAAAACACTTTGAACTTCGAGTGTGCCAAAGAACACCTCACACGATGAAAGGCCACCAGAGTCCAGACATCCTTTGGACCAAAGACTCCAGAGCCACCCTGACTCTTCTGATCCCAGAGCACACATGGAACCCGTTTCCAAATCCTGTGGATTGTACCTTACCACCAGCCCCAGAACACAGCTCCAGCCTCCCCACCCCTGTCCGTGCCCACCCTGGAGCCCGGGCCTCCTGTAGGAGCCTCTGCCTGGTCCCTCCGCCTCTCCACCACCGACTCAGCACCGCTCCAGGAGTCAGGACAGGCTCTTCTTCCACCCAGCCCCTCAGGGGCACTCTAGCTGACCTCCGTCAAAGCCTCGGCTATGCCTGGCTCCCCACTTCCCGTCCTCAGCCATGGGGAGGGAGCTGATGCTGTCTTTGGTCCTTGTCTGTTGTTTGGGATCTGATTTGAACTTAACCCAAATCTCAACCCTCTGTCTTTCATTTCAGAATTAGGACATGAGTTCCAGGATCTTGGTGGCATTCAGCATGGTCCAGGGCCTCCTGTTGATGGGACTCCCCACTGCACCCCCATTCCCTCCTTCGAGGACTGCAGCCCTTGGCTGTCTGTCCCTCCAGGCTGCCTGAGCTTCTGAGCGCGGCCTCGCCCAAGGTCACAACCTTCCTAGGGTGGCTGATGCCCAGTGACCTGTGGAGGTGAGCTGCAGAAGGCTGCCTGGTGGGGCCCACGTCACCTGAGCTTCAGGATCACTGTGGTGTCAGTCAAGGCCTGGTGACAGCCCACACCGCAGCTCACCCTCTCTGGCCCATCCTGCCTGCCTCCCTCCCTCTCTCCTGTGGGTGCTCATCCTAAGGGCAGCCCTCACAAGCCTGCGGCACAAGAAAATCCTCCTCAGAGACGGCCTCCTGGGGGACCCAGTGTGCGTTGCCATGCCCCCAACAAGATCCAGCTCACAAATTCTGCACAAAATAATTGCAATGACAAGCAGCAAGTCCCTACGCCACTTACAACTGACTGCGGGCTCTGACCCTCCTCCTACCAGCAGCCCAGCAGGCAGGAGGCTTCAGAGGCGGCAGCAGGGAAAGAAGCTTAGGATACCACCTTGGCTTTTTTCCATTAGTATTTAAAACTCAGGGACTAGGTTGTCCCAGGCCCATGGACGCTGGGAAGAAGAGTTCCCTGTCACCCTGCCTGAGCCCTGACCAGGTCCTCCTCCCCCGGACAAGGTCGTTGCTCTCTTTTGCTTTGACAGAGGTATTGCCGGACCCAGAAAGGTGGTGTAGGAGACCACACCAGTCGGCCAGAATCCAGAGACCAGGATGAATTCAGCTTTCTAAAGGGAGGCTTAGCCTCAGGTTGCCCGTGGAAGGCTTGCTAGGACTCGCCTGAGTGAGTCATTGCACTGGAGAATCTGTACTGCCTCTTAGATGTTCTCAGGAGACAGCTCAAATCTGTGTTGAGCAAAGAAATAAGGAAAAGTTAGACAGGAACTGTCTTAGTCCATTTCATGTTGCCATAACAGAATACCTGACACTGAGTAATATACAAAGAAAAGATTTCTATTGACTCCCAGTTCTGGTGGCAGGAAGTTCCAAACACCATGATGGCGGCTTCCTGGTGGGGGCCCCCTGACGACATCACAACACAGCACACAGCAGAAAGGAAATCAGTTGCATGCAGAAGAGATCGAGCACGTGGGGTGGCCATGCTTTATCATAACCCACTCTCTCAAGGACTCACTCACTCCTGTGAGACACAACCCGCTCCAAGGGTTTGGCACTAATCCATCCAAGTGAGTCAAACCCATCCACTGGGCCCCATCTCAACATAAACACGCTGGGGACCAAACTTCCAGATCGTGAAACGTCAGAGGGTGCATTGAAACCATATCCAAACCACAGCAGGGCCCCCACTGGACAGAAGGTGAGCTTGGCCCAGCAATCCAGAGGGCAGAATTTCCACTGGGACTCAAGGACACAGCCCAGGAGCATGGACCACGGGCCAGGAAGCCTCAGAGAGTCAGCCCACAAATAGTCACTGAGTATTGCCCTGGGCAGAGCTGCCCAGAGGACCAGAGAGAGGTTCTCAACAGACCGGAGAGCAGGAGGCTGGGATTCCAGGAGCCACGGCCACTTTCCACCCAGAGGTGAGCACACACCACCAGGGTAGGTAGAGAGGGAGGCAGCTGGGCTGGGCTGGAAATCTGCAGTGCTTCACAGTCCCACTGGAGACGCTGTGGCTGGGGCTATGAGAATCCTGTCACTCTGCCCCAGAAATAAGTGGTCCTGACTGTGAGCAGCCCTGGGCAAGGAAAACACTCTGGATATCAAAGGAGCTAGGATAGCGTCCGAGGCACTATCGTGGTGTCTTTAGAACATCACTGTAAGGTCGTCCTGTTTAATTTTGTCTCTCATCCAGCCCTCTGTACGCAGTAGCAGGACCAAACTACGAAAAGATCCTGTAGGCCATACAGAACCAAAGCACTGGCTTGGTCTGTGAATCAGGAACCCCTCAAGAGCAAAGGCCAGCCTTCCCCTTTGTAGCCCAGCAATTAGGAACTGATCAAATGGAATTGCATTCACCTACGTGTTCCTGGGTCCTCCTGGGACACAATGCTGGATGAGTGGGCACTAGTATATTCTATGCACAAATGCTAGAATATCACTATTTCAAACAGCTTAATGATGATTGTACATGTGCCCTGAGCAAGGCTGCATGAATAACTAAAATGTCAAATGTCTTTGTTTTAGTGGCGAGTCTATCAACTCTGCCGGTCTCGAAAGCATGAGCCACATGCCAATTAGAATCTCTGATGGTCAAGTAGAAATGTCTTTGTTTCATAAAAATGAAAGAATGAGTTCATTATCACTTAAGCTCCCTCTAGAAGAAATAATCTTGTAAGAACTTAAGATCCATGAGTAGGAGGGAAGGGTTGTTAAAGGGGTCCTCCCCAAAGATTGCTCCTTTGCACTTGAATAGAAGGGATCCAATGTCACAGTTCCATAGAGCCAAACTGGAATGTCCCACTGCGACCTTAATCCCAGAGAGTCTGCACATCACTGTCCCTGTTGAGGCTGCAGACACACACACACACACACACACACACACACACACACACACACACATCAAGTCCAAAAGTCCAAACAGAGAGGGTCTCAAGAGTGACAGTACCTGTGAGGTCTGCTGAGATATCTCAAGGCGTCTTTATGGTGTCCACAGGGAGGAAGCCCCGCCACAGTCTCCCTGGAACCCAGGATTGGAGGGGTCAGCAGTCAGGGGACCAGGGAGACAACTGCCCTCCAAAGACAGAGGAAGCTGCTGTATGCTATATAGCCACAAATTCTGTGTCCCAAGCACAGCCCCAATTCCAGGAGATCTCAATCTCTTTCATCAAAGGATATACACACACAAGGCTTGCACGTATCCATATGTGTATATGTTTGTACATTACCTGTGTGCTTGTATGTGTGCATATATATACACATATATGGGTATTTGAGTATATAAAATGAGATTTCAGTTATAGGCTTATGTCGTTCTTTTCACCAAAAATAAACAAGCAAACAAACATGATTTCACCCACCAGGAGCACGCAGTTGTCAAGAACTGCACCTGCAATTTACTGGGGAAAATATCCCTTATCACTTGGGCTGGTGGGTGTTGTCCCAGAGCTGAGCAATGGGTCGATGAGGTCATTGGTGTGTGATAGGGATGAATCAAGCTGTTCCCCCACTTTCTCCAGGACTGTGCTCTGTGACACTGGGTGCATGCAGGGGAAAGCAGGCAGGGTCCCGAGGCATGTGTCCTACAGGGGACTGAAGTGCTCAGGGGCAGCCTGAGAGCCCTAGCATTTGCATCTTCATTGTCCTGCAAGTCACCATCACTTCATGCCTTGGGGGGTCACACAGCTCTGCCTTGTAACTTTGTCTCCTCCCTCATTAGCCATGTACACAGGGTCTAAAAGTTTATCTCATTTGTCAATCTAGGACAGTCACAGGACTGACCACATAGGATCTTTGGGTGAAATCAGTATGATAATGACAGAAACAGAAAACAATCAGTGATGACAAGCAGAGGAAGCCCGGAGAGAGGGCTGTCACCCACAGAACACCAAGCCTTGATGAAGGAACAAGAACTGAGACTCCGGATGTGGATTCCCAGACCATAGCTCTTTCTAATGGTACCAGAGACTTCAAGGTGGGACCCGGAAATGTACCGTCAGGGGTTCCTCAGCGGCATGAGAGGTTTATTTTTTTTTAATTTGATGTTTTCATTTCAAAAATTGAGACCCTGTTATCCCCTAAATAATGCCCTGGAAACCCAGAGCTAAGCATTTGCATTTAGGTCAACTATCAGGCTTTTTGCAAAAGGAAGCCCGAATCACTGCACAGGCTACTGCATAAACAAAAGGTTAGTGATGGTTCAAATAGAGACAAGTGGAAGGAGGATTGAGTTGTCAAATGCAGGGGACTCAGGCCACATGCAAGCCAGCTCTGGGTTTGAAGTTGGCGGAATTCAAGTCACCAAGTCAGGTGAGCAGGTGCCTGAGTCCCACCATTCTGACCTGCAGCCACTTACAAGAGGGCTCTAGCACTGAGGGTGCAGAACTGGAAAACGTTTTGCTGACAGGCATGTGTTGGGGATGCTCTGTAGAGTTCATGGGCTCCTCAAAATCCTAGGTCTGTGGTTAAGAGCTTGTCCATTATAATATATGAAAAATATAATAATATTGATAATAACTCTAATGACGGCACAGCATGTTCAATCACCAAGACAATCCAGCTGATAACAAGCAGATCTTCAAATGGGAATACATCCTTCTATTATTAAACCCAGCATTGGTTATTTCACTTTCAGCAAAACATCATCTGTCACATTAAATTAATGCCATTAATTTGAATTTTAATGGTTTTGTAGTTTTGTTTGCATTTAATTTGTAATTGTGTTTTGGTTTTATAGCTGGGTAAGAGCTAAAAGCATAAGGAATTTATACTTACTTTTATGTTTGTGTGTATTTAAATAACAATACAATCAAAATAATTTTAGTCAACACTGGGGGTCTGTGATAATTTTTTTCCCCTTTAAAATGCATATATTAGTCATCTCTAAGAATCACTGAGACTGCATCACAGCACGCTGCTAAATGCAAAAGTCATTTAATTTAAGAAGTCCTAGGTGGGACTGGACTTGGCCCAAGGTATTGTTGGAAGGAGATGTGGGGCCAAAAGTCTCATAGGAAATTAGATTTGAGCTTTGCAAAGTGCTGAGCCGATTAGTCCCCATCTCAAATGACTCAGGGATACTAACAAGCTACCAACATCTTTGTCATCTCCTTCTGCTGCTCCTTGACTCAACAGTTCTGAACAACTCTGAGTAATTCAGAGATAAGCCATTGCACATCAGAACACTCACAACCTAATCACAGACGACAGACGGGAGGAGAAGGCCACAGTGTTCCCAGTGTCAGCTCCACATGCCCACGGTTCTCAGAAGGTTATGAATGGCCCCTAATCCTCAAGGTCTGCGTCTGGGTGCACCCTGAGCCTGCCTGGCTGCAGCAGACCCTTTCTCCGATGCGCTCCATTGCCAGGTAAGGGCAGAGGCACTGGAGGCAGGAGAGAGCCAGGTGGCTTACCTGAGACCCACAGCTGAGTGACATCACAGCAAGGATTTGAACCTGGACCTTGGGACTGCAGGCCTGGGCTCTACCCACTTGTGGACATACTCAGGCCTGGCTGCTAGCAGGGAGAAACTAGACCTGAGTGTGGAAGGAGCCCGTCCATGGCTGGCTGGGACCTCCTCTTTGCTGGATCCCTCCTGCCCAGCAGTTGCAGGTGACAGCTGAGAAGACAGTGGCCCTGTGCTCAGGGGTTTACAGGCCTTATTCTTCTATGGAACAGGATGGGAATGGAACTCCTGCTGAAATCCCAAAGCAGGGAGCAAATCCCCCCATATTCCAAGTGGGTATGGCCACAGTCCTTCCTCCCAGGTTTGCTGCAAGGTGTCCACATTACCTCGTCCCCTCCTCCACCCACACACCCTACTTGAGAAGGGGGCAGATTGCACAAAGGCTTGAGGGGACTTTGTGTCATAAAAACACCATGGCTGCTGTTCGCTGTCCGCCTTCCACCTCTTGTAGAGATCAGGGTACCTGCAGAGAAGGGGAGCCCCTCGTTACCCAGCTGGAGGCCCACTGCACTGCAGAAGCCCCAAGCCCAGCCCAGACACAGATATTTCCAGAAGCGTTTATCAATCAGCACCCCAGGGTTTGGATAGGGGAAGCCTCCGTGAGATCACAGACTAACCTGTCCTGCCCCAGAACTTGGGACGGGGCCACTGGGTAGAGTGGGGCCAGGCAAGACAAGGACAGCAGTGGCAGGCCCAGGTCACCTTGCTGGGCAGGGAGAATGAGCACAGCCTCTCCAGGGCCCAGAGGAGGCCACCAAAGCAAGCAGCTCCCGGCCTGCAATAGGCAGCCACCAGCCACCAAGGGGAAGGCCACCCCACAAATACCCAAGGGAGAGCCGGGGCAGCACCATCCATCCAGAAACGCACACCCACTTTCCTCCAGGCCCCTTGCTCCTGACTCTGCCTGGACCCAGGGAAGCCAGACTCAGGAAGACAGATGCTTTCGTTGAGGGAGCTGCTGTAACAAAACCCCACACACTGGGGCCATCGAACAGCACAAGTGTATTAGCCTTCACCCTGTTCTGGAGCTGGGAGTCCTGACCCATGCCATTGGCACAATCCCACCCGTGGCTCCAGGGAGAATCCTTGCTGGCCTCTTCCAGCTTCTGGAGGCAGCAGGCAATCCCCTACCCCCTTCCTGTGCATCTTCACATCATCTCCCTCTGCGCCCATCTTTCCAGATGTCTTCCTTTTATAGGGAAACTAGTCACACAGCATTAGGTTGCACCCTCAGGGCCTCATTTGGACTTAACCCCCTCTGTAAAGTCTCTTTCCAGATAAGGTCACTGTAACATGATGGGGACTTCCCCACACCTTTGTGGGGGAGGACATAATTCGAACTGCAGCTGAAGACATGAGGAAGAGAAAAGCAAGGAGTGAGACCCCAAGCCCAGGCCACCGCAGAGGCCCGCATGTGGACATGCTCAGGCCCGGACTGCTAGGAGGGAGAAACTTGGAACTGGACGTGGATGGAGCCCAACCACGGCTGGAGGGGACCTTATAATATCTGAGAGGAAAATTCTTTCTCTCTCTGAAAATGCCTGGGGAGCTCAGTAAGGACCTGCCGTGTAGTCAAGGGGCCGAGGGGGGGAGACCCGATGAGCATGTGCAGAAGCATCGAAGGGAGGAACAAAAAGCCATTTCCTGTTCGCACCCCATCAAGCTCAGCCCATTCGATGTGTGGTTATATATACAAGAGGCAACCAGGGACCGACAGAGGCAGCACCATATAATGTCAAGTGAATTAAATCACCCGTGGGGAACGCACAGAGGAAGTCCAAGAGCCTGGGAGGGAGGGCCCTGCCCGGGCCCCTGCAAGACGAAGGTCTGGGTGAGTGGATTCTGCCAAGTGGGCAGACAGCGAGAGAGGGCAGGGCCGGCTCGCAAAGGTTACAGGGCCCAACTGGAGACAGCCTGGGCTCCATCTCAGGAAGGTCTGCGACCCTCTTAAAGAACTTTTATGTCCCCCTTCCTGGGCAGCGGATGCAGATTTTATGTGTGTCTGCAGGAGGCTAAAAGTGTCTTCAAACACAGAATTATAACGATCAGATGCCTGTCTCAGGCTGGGAGCGTTTCCTCAGCTGAAAGAACTCTGGCAGACAGGGCCAGGAGTGGAGTATAAATAACCCACTACCACTTCGCTCCTTCCCATCGCCGAGGCTCCTGGCCTCGAGTCTTTCTCCTATTTGGCAAGATCCCAGGTGGGATTTAATTAGCCGTCTTGCTTCCTCAGATGCACGCATCCAGGGTTTCCGGGGGTCTCGAAAATACACTTCCTCCTCCTCTTGTCTCCTGGCTTTGGAGCAAAGTGGAAGCTCTTTGATCTTTGAGCATTAGAGGGAGGAGACGGCGCCTCTCATGTGTCACCAAGGTGAGCTTAGAGGGAAATTATTCTCCACAAAGAGAAAGCCCAGCCTGATGTTTTGGAAAGACGTTCATCTTTGCCAGAAGTCCATCTTTGTTTCAGAACACAATGGGACTGTCAACCGTGGGTGCCTGCAAATAAGGCCTTTGCAGATAAGCTGGGTTCTTCCCATCAGACCCAACCCATTAGAACAGAAGCACATGGTGGAGCAAAACTGCTCACCTCCTAGCTGGGCAGACCCAGAGAGGAAGAAGGAGTCTCACGATCTCTCTCAAGGGCACACTCCCAATAACTTGAAGATCTCCCAATAGGCCCCAACTTCTTAAAAGTCCCACCACATCCCACTAACACCACAGGGAGGGAACCAAGCCTTGGACACAAGGATCTCCTAGTAACCACCTTCCACCACTGACTCCCACTTTCCTGTAAGACCTCCCACCCAGGCCCCAACTCTGAAGTCTAGCCCTCCACAGCGGCCAGGACACACACAGTCGGCTAGAAGCTGCCCCTCGGGGCCCCAGGCTGAGATCCTGCCCCTTCCCTGAAAACCCAGCATCCATTTTCTGGCCATCCCTCCCAGGAGTTCTCTTCCAGCCAGTATCAAAGCCTTGTTTTCCAAAAGGGCACTGCTGACGACAAGAGACGCCTGCCGCTCTGCGGAGGGAAAGGGAAGACTAAATTAAGTTAGCGGGCCCTGGCTGCCGCGGCCCCCGGGAGCGTGAGGAGGCGCATCGGCATATTTCAGCTCTGAAGATCCCTGCAGGAACGAAGCAGGCACAACCTCGTTTGACTCAGTGTTTCCCAGGCTCTCTGACCACAGACCCCTTTGTTCCCATAACATCCAGTGAGGGCCCCAGGCAGGGTTGTGTGGTGCTTGGGGACCCACTTTGGGAGCAGCCCGTGAGGGTCTGGCGTGTAGCACATCCTGCCGCCCCAGCAGGCCCTTGGAGTGGGGCTGGGGGTAGATGTGGCTCTACATCCCACTGCTCACCCCGTGACCTAAGCAGTAACCAGGGTAATCCTGGCTCATTCGAGCAGCAGATAGACCCGGGGAGATGTGAGATGGTGTGCTGAGGTTGAAGGAAGCCATGGCTGGCCCTCTCTTCCCTTCTTGTCTCTTCCCTTCTCTATAATGGGAAGGACACGGAGGTGGCAGTTTTTGATAGTGACACTCAACCTACCAGATCATGAGAATGGTGGAGAAACCGCGGGCTTTGGGACCAGATAGAGCACATCCTGATTTCTTATCAGCCAGCCATGGTGGCCAAATTGCTGCGTCTCTCTGCTCCTCGGTTTCCTCATCTGCAAAAGAGCCTTGGTTGTAGCAGATCAGCATGGGGCCTACCTGAGGCACTGTACAGGGGGAACAAGCCCTAAGCCTGGCATAAGGAGAAACCAAAACATGGTTCTAAAACCTGTTGGCAGTAGATGTGACCCTGGGGTGTGAATTCAGGTTTCTGATATTTCTCTTCTAACTTAAATTAGTAACAGATTTCGTGGCACAGAGCTGATTGGAGGGCTCTACTGCAGGGGTCCTGGTGACTTTGTGGGAAACTCTTTCTTTTGCTGGGCCTGCTGAAGTGGCCTAGATGTAATGGGAGAGTTTTGGAGCCTCCTCCGAGAGGCTGATGAGGTACGCTGCTCGGTTGGGGACATAGATGAAGAGGACACCTGGGCTCTGCTGCTCAGCCTCGGTGGGCCCAGCTCCTGTCTGGATTGACAGAGAGCTCCCTCCAGCTATATGGAGTGTCCAGGTTACTCTCTGCTTGGCCCTTGCTGCTGGACATCCTGGAGGCCTAACTGCCTCTGGGAGGGGATAGAGCCACAAGAAGCAGAGAAACTAGTCATCTCCTTCTGGCTGTGGAATTCCAGAAAGCCACCCTTGATGGGAAACAGAAAGGACTGATGGTCTCTGAGAAAGACTGAGTGTCCCAGCCCCCAGGCATGGGCTTCCCTGGAGACTAGAAATGGGTTTAATGGAACAAGGGCATGGAAGTGCAGTTGTCTCAGGTTTCAGAGAGGAGAACCCAGAACACCCTTCCCAGAAAAGCAGCAAAACTCCTCAATAGTTTTGTGAGGTCCAGAAGAGCAAAGTCTGTGCCCCCTGGCCCAGGAAGAGCTGGGAAGGAGGCCAGGTTCTGGAAAAGAAGAGGCAACATATCTCCAGGCAGAGGAGGCCTCAGGGTCTCATGCGCCTTTGGGGTAGCACGATTCTGTGGGTGCCCAGCACTGGTGTGGAAGGGTGGAGATTGCTGCAGAGCTGAAGGGGGGCTTGCAGACAATGTGAACAATCTCCATCTAGTACCACCTACCAGGGATCACACCTGAGCACCAAGTCCCTGTAGGACATGGAGAAGCCGGGGGACACTGAAGGGTTGATTTCCCACCCACCCCAACACCTGCATAAGCTCCCAGACTCACACATCCTGAGAAAGGGCAGGGCCCTACATGCACAGGATCATGGGGGTCATCCTATTGGTAGAATGGGGACCAGAAGCAAAAATGGAATTGCTACAGAAAAACTGAGGGAAAATTCCATTTCTTGCACATCTGGGCTCTTGATTGGTATTCTCAGCCCCCAGATCCAGGGAAGTTCAGGAACATCTCACTGCCCATTGAAAATAGCCAGATCCAGAATGTGGCAGGCCAGCGACTCCCTGGGATCATGAGTCCCATCATCTTCTACGTGGCCCTGCACAGGAACCTGACTCCACCCTCCCAGTCCCTGAGGCCTGGGGACTCGTGGCCATTGGGCCACACATTTCTGCCCCTCCCTCTCCCTGGCATGCCCGAGCTCTCACCCTTCCCCCTGCCTCCCCAACAGGGCCACCCCTAGTCGGTTCAATGTCTGCTTGTTGGGTGGTCACTCACGTCCCGTTTCTCCTGATCTCGTTTTCCATGGAGGACAAGTCACAGTGATCAGCCCCACCCCATCCACAGCACCTGGGAGCAGGGAGGGAGGAGTAACTGACTGGACGGAGGCGATCCCAGTGGGCCACTCAAGGACAGGGCTGGATCCACCTCCGGTCACACTGCTGGGGTACGCCAGACCCAGAAGGACCCTCGGACAAAGGGCAGTTGCCCTTGTTTTCAAATGGCCACACCCAGGGTCACAGCAGAACCCCAGCTGGAATCCAGGCCTCGTGTCCCTACCCGTGCTTCTCCGTGAGCCTGGACTTGGTGCCCACAAGGCCGAGGGGGGGGGGTGCGGATTACGGGCTCCTTGTGCCTAATGATGGTATCACTCACTTCCTTGGATCCAGTCCCAAAGGGGTGGTCCTGGGAAGTCAGGAGGCGGCAAAGCAGCCAGATAATCCCCCGGCATGCCCTCCAGAGAACAGCACCGAGCTAATGGGCTCTACCCAGCCTCCCGGGGCCCTGGAGAGCAGCAGCCAGATCCTTGCTGCCTCCCGACAGCACACAGGGCTCTGGGGGCTGATGAGGCCTCAGGTGGGCACACAGGAGGGAACTTTCATTATCTTATCTGCAGATTCTGTCATGGGAAATTCCAACCAGAAGCTGCTGCATGATTTCCTGAATGCCCTTGTGGGCCTTTCCTGGGCCAGGCCTGGGGGCCCTACAGAAGAGAAGAAAAGAGGGCTCTGCCCCTGGGATCCTGCCCAAGCACCCATGCAGGAGTCCCTGGTCCTGTGGGTGGCTGCACTCACTTCCATCCCTTCTCGCTCCTTCGCCTTCACATCCTGTGCAGGCACAAGTCCTAGCCAGCTATCTGCCTTGCTGTTCCTGCAGCCATCGCAGGATCAAGGCCAGCTCTCTATTTTTTTTTTAAATATTTATTTTTTAGTTCTTGGCGGACACAACATCTTTGTTGGTATGTGGTGCTGAGGATCGAACCCGGGCCGCACGCATGCCAGGCGAGCGCGCTACCGCTTGAGCCACATCCCCAGCCCAAGGCCAGCTCTCTATTGCTGGCAGGCGAGAGACCTCCTCAATCCTCCTCTTTCTTCATTATCTCCTGCACCCACCTGTGTTGATCCAGTGGCCAGAGGCCTGACGTCTAGGTGATGTGTCCCCTGCACCCTCACTGTTACTCAACAACCCCTCTGTGGTGGCAATTGGACCCCAGATGGGTTGGTGCCAGGCCAAAGGGGGCCATATTGTGCCCACTAACCTTCATTCCCATTCCCAGTGGGTGATGTTAGCAGGTCAAGGTAAGGGCTCCAGACTCTGCCTCCTCCTCCCTGCTCCCTGTGATAGATCATGCTCAGACCTACACTAAACTTCATGAAGTAGGAGGAAGTGGGAGGCAGAAGCAAGGAACAGCCTTGCAGGGGATCAGCTGATGCCAGCCGAAGGTATAAAAGGCAGGGATACTGGCAGGAATACTGTGCAACAATGATAAGGACAAAGTACAGACAGTCCGCAACTAAAGATGGTTCAACTTAGAATTTTTCAACTTCACTATGGCTCACAAGTGATATGCATTCAACAGAAGCTATACTCAAATTTTGATTTTTCATCTTTTTACAGACTAGTGAATTATGGTACAACACTCTCTTTATGGACTGGGTGGCAGCATCGGGCTGTGGCCGGCAGTCATGGGATCACAGGTAACAGAGGTTATGCTGCGAAGCCAGGATGCTCTGCAGGTTTGGTGCACTCGTCTATTACAACTTATTTTCCACTTACAATGGGTTTGTCAGGATGCAAACATATCTTGCTCCGGGAGCATTTGTACACATAAGCTCCACAACAAAGCACATCTCACAACTTCCTATTGAGAGGAGACAGCCTTGATGCAAAGGAGCCCCAGGACCTCGGGAGGCTGGCTGTGTCCTGGTTTCCTCATCCCAGAGCTGTATTTGCCTTCTGAAATTCCATCAGATCAGACTTACTGCTCATGACCTGTTCTGCAGGAGGACCGCGGAGCTGACCCACATGTGTTCTGGACTCAGGACCTTCATTGCCAGAGCAGGCGCTCTAGAGAACCCCTTTTCCTATGTCGCAGGGACCAACACATTTCAGACACTGGGTCCTCCAAGGAGCCTGGAGGCCACCGTGAGTGCAAGGAGTGAGTTCCAGCCAACCACAGCAGCCCAGGGGGCGCCCCACTCCCATGTCCCCTCCAGAAAGCCTGCGTGGGAGCACAGTTGATTGGCAGCCACCAGCTGTGCCCTCTGGGTCTCCTGCTAGGCTCGCATCAGGGCACATTGGCTTCCCTCAGCTGCTCCCTGCAAACGCCTACTGTCCATGACTCAGTTCTAGAGGAGGTGGGATTCTGCTCTGGCCCAGGGACTGTGGCACAGGGACTCCCAGCAGCCTGGTCCTGGTTTTCCAGGAGACTTAAACTGCTATCCAAACTCACAAAGGACAAGAAGCACAGGGACCCTTGGCCCTTTCCCCTGAGAAGCAACCTAGCTTCCTTCGCTCATTCCTTCCCTCCTGTACCCACTTTTCCCCACTTACCTGCCACGTGCCCAGCTCTGACCCTGGGTGCAAAGACTTGAGTCACCCAGGCCCCAGACAGATGTGAGTCTCCCCATCCGCTGTCTTCCCACTGTCTAGAGTAGGATGTAGAAAGTCCAGCCTGTGCCTGACTCAGTTCACGGAAGCACGGACATCAACCCTCTAGAGAAGAAACACCCCAAGCCCCCTGAAAACTTAAGAAAGCAACAAAGTCCCAGGCAGCCAACGGGCCCTGCCTCAGGTCAGAGGTGGCACGGACAGCTGGGCAAGTTCCCCAGCCGACACACAAGCAGAGACGGCGGCCAGAGCGCCAGCCCCTTCCCTGTCACCTGCTCTACGGCGTGGGCTTGTCCCCATCCCCACACATACACATACCTGGCTTCCCCTCCCTCCCGAATGAGCCATGAGGTGAGATTTTTTGATGTGAGGCGCATCTGGTAATCCAATCACATTTCTAAGCCCCTGGGACCTGGATTCCCTGTCTTTCTGCCACCCCTTCACAGGGGGATGCTCATTGGGGTCAAGCAGAGGATCAAAGAGTCAGACTCCCTCACTCCTCTTGCCCCAGCCCACCTTCATCTCACTTCCAGAATGTTCCCTAAAACCCCATTCATAGGCCATCAAGGACCCTCAATAGCTCACAGAGGCTGAAGGAGGAAGCTTGAAGGGTTCAGTCTGGTGTTCAGGGTCCTCCTCAGCCTAACACCTGACAGCTCACCTTGGGTCACTCCTCCACTGTCTCCCCCATGCACAAGGGTGCTCACACACACACACACACACACACACACACACACACTCACGCACACTCACACACTCTCTCACACACATACACACACACTCTCACAAACACACACACTCACACACATACACACACATACACACACATACTCACACACTCACACACATACATACACACACTCTCACACACACACTCACACACATACACACACTCACACACACACATACACACACTCACACACATACACACTCACACACACACATACACACACACTCTCACACACACACTCACAAACATACACACACTCACACACATACATACACACACACTCTCACACACTCACACACATACATGCATACACACACACTCACACACACTCTCTCACACACATACACACACACTCACACACACACACATACACACACTCTCACACACATACACACACTCACGCACACTCACACACTCTCTCACACACATACACACACACACTCTCACAAACACACACACTCACACACATACACACACACACATACTCACACACTCACACACATACATACACACACACTCTCACACACACACTCACACACATACACACACTCACACACACACATACACACACACTCACACACATACACACACTCACACACACACATACACACACACTCTCACACACACACTCACAAACATACACACACTCACACACACACATACACACACACTCTCACACACACACTCACACACATACACACACTCACACACACACATACACACACTCTCACACACATACACACACTCACACACACACACACACTCTCTCTCTCACACACACATACACACACACTCACACACACACACACTGTGCGTGCATTGGTTCCTCTGGCTACTTCCCTTTGCCCAGGGAACTGTGGACTAGGGACTTCACCTTCCCTGCTTTCTCACTCCCTGACAAAACCAGCCTTGCCCCCAGCGACACCCTTCAAGGGTGGCCTTTCTGGTGGCTCCTTTCTCCGCTGTCCTGCGGGGAGCTCCTGGGCCTCTGGCTCTCTTGGGACAGAGGTGGTGCTGGAACGATTCTTTGCTTACCTACCTGGCTCCCTTGTAGATGTTCAGCAAGAGCTCTGGACTTGAACTTGGCCTTGACTCCCTGTCCTGCCACCTTGAGGAAGTCACTTCCTCTCTTTGAGTCTCTGTTTCAGCGTCTATGCAGTGAAATTGACACTGCTGGCCATCTCCTAGAGAAACTGGGTTGCAAAGGCTGAAAAAAAAAACAAAACGGACAGGATGCGAGCCTGCTCTGCTCCTAGATTTCATATTCACATCCACAGTCTCAGGAACCCGTCTGGAGGACACCCAGCCTGGCGCTGGCCGTAGTGTCTCTGGACGGGGGAGACTTACAGGGATCATTGCTGTCTTGGTTGTCCTTGGCTGCCGTCTGTATGTATATTTTAAATAATAAGCCTGAACTGCTTTCATCATGAGAAAAAAATAAAAGAAGTATATTTCAGGGGGAAATGAGGACGTGAACAAGCCTGGCTCATAGCAGGTCCCTGCCTCCGGGGACTGGAGTCCTGTCTCCTTGTCTGTGCACATCAGCACCTGAGGCTGCCAGGTAGTGGCTGGTGCTTAGTAGCACGGATGGACACATCTGGTCCAACCCCCTCATTAAAGAAATGGGAGCCTGAGGACCCTCGAGGGAGAGATGGCCACACAGGAGGTGAGCCTTTGAGGAAGGCCAAGGCCCAGACCTCCCGCCTCCAGCCACAGTTTTCTCCCCCTGGTAAGAATCCAGGTGGAGAGATGAGATCATCTGCCCCTCTCCTCCTGTACCATCTGCCCCCCCAGGTGGCGTCATCAGGCTCCAGCCCCATTCCCTGGTTCTGCCCATCCCTCCCCAGGTTGGACTAGTTCCAACTCTGAAATGGTCGTGGGCATGGGCCACGGAATCTGATGGCAAAGACCAAAGACCCGTTAAGGTGTTGGACCATATCCACCAGGCAAGATCGCTGAATGTCCCCAAGCTTGTGCCACCATGGCCACCGTGGGCTGAATAGAAGAGAGTCCAGCTCACAGACCCAGGGCTCATGTCCCCAGCACCCCTCCTCCCCCTCCTCTTCCTCTTCCTTTCCTTTCTTCTTCTCTTTCCTTCCTCTTCTTCTGCCTCTTTCCCTCCTTCCTCTTCCTTCTCTTGACCCTCAGGAAGTCTCATTTTTTTTTTTTTAAAAGCCAATTGCACAAGAGTTACTGTGGCAGCCACACTTGAAAGTAACATTGAACTTCCAAGGGCAGCAGATGGGCTGTCCAGCTTGTGGCTGGAGGCTGTCACCTTGAGTCACTAATCCCCCTTTCCTGACAAAATGCTAATAAAACATCAAGAATTCACAGCATTCAGGAGACCAGCACTTGTTTGAATTCTCAACTTCAACCCTAAGGAAATGGAGCCTTTTTAACATCAAGAAACCCCACTATGGACCCCATATAATTGCAGATGGCTGCGATGGAGTGGAGGAGGCTGGAGGGGGTAGGGAGGGATATTTTATACGTGCACACCTGTGGCTGGGTCCTGTACACACACAACCATCACCCAGTGAGCCCTTGGATTATCACACCATGCATCTCCAGTTCAGCCAAGCTTTAGGATCCAAGGGGAGGGGGACTGCTGGGTCCACCCACAGCACAAGCAGCCCTTTGTGTCCCTCCTGGCAGCCTGAACTTACCCAGAGTCAGCACTGAGACTGTCCAATTGGAGGCCCTGAAGAGAGAACCGGGAGGACAGGGAAGTGTCCCATCTGAGAGCAGAAGTCTCACAGGCAGAGAGCATTTTAGGTAAGACCTTCTCTTTTTTCAAAAAAAAAAAAAGGAAATAAATGATATTTTCAAAGGAAGAACATGAACCTGGATGAGATGATCCACGATCTGTTAAAGGCTGAGCTGTGTTACCCCAAATTCATTTGCTGAAGTCCTAATTCCCAGGACCTCAGAATAGGACTGAATTTAGAGTCAGATTTTTAAAGAGGTAATTAAATTAAAATGAGGCTATTTGGGTGGGCCATGATCCAACATCAAGCCTCCCTCCCCTTGGGTTCTAAAGCTTGGTTAGAGATTAGGACATACACACACAGCGGGAAGGCCATGGGAAGGCAGGCAGAAGACAGGAGAGAAACCTCAGAAGAAAGCAACTCTGCCAGCACCTTGATCTTGGACTTCCAGCCTGCAGAAGCATGAGATCCTACATTCCTGTTATGTAAACCCCAGTCGGTTCTGCTTGTTACAGCAGCCCGAGCTAACACAAAGCCTGACATGCCCTGTCACTTACGCAGGGATGCATCGTAACTTCTTCATGACTTTGGAGGATACGTTTCCAAAATGAAGCCCTTTCCATAAATATGTAATTATTACAATGTATTAATATTATTTTACTACTACATTGGTACAAAATGAATATATTAATACTAACAGATTTTCAAACCAAAAGTTTATTTTCTTCTTATTTGAAAATATTTCTAGGTGCCCAAGTATATAGAGCCCTAGGCACATGTCTGCTGTGCCTGATGAAGTGGTTGGCCCTAGAACCATCTCCAGAAGCACCCATTGCTAAATCTATATCTCTGGGCATGAGAAGACCCAGCTCGGGCAATCACAAGTAGAAGGCCCAGTTCTTCTGGGCAGTGCCTGGCCTGGCCTGGATCGAGGGCTTGGCCTTAGACCCACGGATGAGGTACACCACCTCCAAGGCCACCTTCACTCCCAGCCTGCCTCCTGCTTCCTGGCAAGGGCCAAGAGTTCGAGAAGCATGCTCTGTGCAGCTGACGGCCTCTCAGCAGCTTCAAGGAGTTCTTTCTTGGGTCACCGCAGGCAAAACCAACAGGGAGGATAAACAGGCTGTCTCCTCCACTCCCCTGCCCTGAACCCAGCCAAGTCTCCCACAACCCTCCAGGGACTCCAGAGCACCAGGAAAGAGCAGGTCCCAGCCTTCTCAGCAAAATGCAGGACTGGGCTGTGGTTTAGACCTCCTTTTTTCCTACTACAAAGCCTTTCATTTCAATAGAATCCCATGGTGGAACCCAGTGGATGAAAGGGGAGAACAGAGAGCAGTCCCAGTTGAATCAAGGGCAGGAGCCTGAAGCCCTGCTCAGAAAACAAAGGATCCTAGAAGATGCTTTTAGAAAATCATGTGCTAGACACTTTCTGGGTCTTTGGCTGGGAAGGAATGGCCTAAGCAGATGCAGTCAGTAGTCTGTAGGATTCTGTGATCCTGGGCCAGGGAACCCACGGCTGGGGATGTGGAGGGGTGAGATCAGGAAAAAGGGCAAGACACAGACGTGCAGTGGCCCCAGAGGGATCCTCCTAGGAGAACTTCAGGAAAATTAGGGTCCTATCTCAGGAGCTACAGGAGATCTGAACCCAAAAACCAACAGGTCAGGTCGCGGGCACAGTGGTCCTGGGACCAACACACAGTGGTCCTGGGCACGGCCATCCTGGGAATGGTGGTCATGCGCACCTGGTGGTCATGCACGCCACGGGCATGCCGACTGTCAGGCAGAGCCCACGGCAGCATTTCTGCTGAATCCATTAGCAGAACGGCGGGCAGGTCCCCACCCTTCCAAGGGAGCTTTCTGGCAAGCTAATCCCTGCATAGTTGGAACATGAAATCACGGCTTCTTCTGCCTGTGGGCTGCCCAGGTACATCTGGCTTCATTTAGTCTCCCCCACTGAACAGAAACACATGTGGGCTCTGTGCTCTGCCGAGGTGAGCCTTGGGTGTACAGGCTTCTGGGGGTGGGGGTGGGGCCGAGGGGCCACGAGGAGGGGTCCAAGGCTTCTTTTCATCAGTGTGTTTTTTGGCACACAAGTGTTCTGTGGGATGTAATTAGGTTCTACGGGGAAAAAAAAAAAAAAAAAAAACCTCAGTCAAGTAAATTTGGCAAACTGCATGAACCAAAGCAAGCAGAGAATTGAGGGATTTCTCGGAGAATTTGATAGGAGACCCTAAGTGGAGAGAATAAAAAAAATACAGTGTTTTTCTCAACACCCTTTTCTGGATTATCGGGAAGGAGCCTGGTGGCTCCGGGTCAATGGGAAATCCAACTCTCCGTGGGTTAAATTCTCCAGAAGGCATGGGTTCTACAACGGCAGATCCAGGAGTGGGTGCTGCCAGGATTCGGCAACGAGTGTTATCAAAGCCAGATGCTCTGCATCTTCCCCCCCGACATCCTCAGTCTGTTCTCCTGGGGGTCTTTTCTCTGACTGGACCAAGATGGCGGCTGCCGTTCCGGGCTCCCTTGCAGACCCGACGACTGCCAGCAACAGAACGCAGATGGCTTCTGCCCAGACCTTCTCTGTAGAGCCAGGGAAGCCCTCCCCAGGAATCTCCCTAAAGACGTCCACAGTTCACTGGCCAGGATTGTGTCACAGGTTCCTGCCTACCCCCATGATTGATGGGCCCAGACTTCCCAAACTGAGGCCTGAGGCATCCCAGATGGCCAAAACAAATTTAGGGGTATTTTTAAATTCCAAGGGAACCCCAGAAATTCTGGACATCTGTTGGACACATGAATTGCCAGCTCCAGGTATTTATATTGTCAATGTTGGATCCCACTGCATTCCATCCACGATGCTGTAACTCTGAGAAGTTTTCAGTGGTTGCTGAAATTAAAGAAGCACTAAATGAAAATAAGTGTGGAATAGGAAATAAAGGTGATGGTGTCCCATCCAAATCATGGTTTGAGAAGTTGTTCAGTATTCAACAGGTAATAGTCAGTAACTGTATGTATTTAAGAATAAATTAGATCTATTGTACAACAACATAACTAGAGTTAATCACAATGGCCACGGACTTGAAAATTTTCAAGTATATTTTAAGTCTTCTTAAATAACAATTATGGGAGGTGACAGACATGTTAATTAACTTGATTCAGCCATTCTGCAAACTCCACATGCATCCGAACCCTAAAATAGATAGAATTTTGTCAATAAAAACAAATAAATAAAAGTTCTACTTGCTTACCAAAAAGCAAAATGGGTTTCTAAAATGTAAAAATAGAATAAATTAAATTATTTCTTTTAGTTCATATATATTGGTTTTGCAGTTGGCCATAAGTGGTGAGGATATAAATAGTGAGTTGTTTGGGACTAAGTCCGGGAAGTGTTAGGGACACCATGAAAAAAAAAATACTAAAAGTTTGCAAACAGAGAAGCTGGGCAGCTTCCATCTTAGGCTGACCAGGCTTACGAGGGCTTGGGCTGATCAAGGGCAGTTGCTGGCTCTGGTGGCTGCCTTACCTGAAGCCATGAAAAGTGGATGTGGAAATAAACTCTTTAAAGAAAGAGGGAATGCTTTAGGAAGACAACCAACAACGGTGGCTGCTAAACTAGGGAACCGGTGTTCAGCAGAGCACACTCATCCAAGCAGCTCTGTTCTGGAGGTTTCTGTCTTCCTGCTCTTGCACTAGCACTTCTTCCTGGGACTTGGTGATTTCTGACTCCACCGACCTGCACAAGTGTGTGCACACGCACCCACGCACTACGTCCTAATTGCTTGTGTTGCCTGGGAAGGCATCAGCAGCAACTCACACGCCCTGTCCTTTGGCTTCACCATCTCTGCTCTACTCTGCTCGATTCTCTCCACCCATCAGAGGAAGCTTGGGCAAACAGAGTCCGTCTAGATCCCAAATGTCTTCCAGCTCCAGGGGTAGTGCCCAGGACTTAGATGGCCACCAGTATTTCTTCAATGGCTGACCCACGCTGACAAGGACCCTAGGAGGTAGGAGTCGGGATCCCATTTCACAAGTAGCCCCTGCTCCATGCCACACCCTGACGATGGGCAGATCTGTGTCTCTTCCCCTCTCCAGCTGTCCGTCCGGCTGACCTCGGTACCACTGATCACTTTTATAGGGAACAATGGAAGAAAGGCCAATGTGGAAAATGCTCTGGATTCCTGCAGCCATGCCCAGGCCGTGTGCCCTCAGAGGTGCATAGTTCCCTGAGGGAGTCCCCAAGGTTGGCAGAGTCCTCAGTGGCTGGCAGGCCAGGCTGTCCAGGCCATTTTTCTTTCTGCAGCCTTAGGCAGACACCTGCCCTCTGTGGACCTCTTTGCTCATCTTTGCAATAAGGGAGCTAGTTCCACTCAACGCTTCCTGGTTGTCCTCTGCTAATACCAGGATGCAATGGTGCAAACCCCATGAACTTGTAGCAGAAGAAAATGAAGACCTGCCCCCGTGTGTCACTGTCCCTTCTCACCGGGATGCTTTTTCTGTTCTGGCCTGGATCCAAGGACCAGCTGTGCTGTGTCCCATCCACACTGTAACCGCCCTCCAGGTCAAAGTTTTATATGGCCAGTCCCATTTACAGATGAGGATCCCAAATCCCAGAGAAGACGCCCCCTCCTGAGGTCACACTGCTAGCAGGTGACAGATGTAGGGACAGCTGGCCCTAACTCCCAACTGTACAGCCCTCAGGTCAACCCTGCCACACATGCAGCCTCGCTGTGGCATCCAGGTGGCCCTCTCTGAGCCTCTCTGCATGCCAAATTGCCTGGTGCGTTGGACCGCTTTCTCTGTAGGTGGTAGGTATCAGACAGAGATGTTTCCCAGTGAGTTATTTCTAGAGGTTCTGGCAAAGGCAGAGAGCTGTATGAAGAGTTCTCTTTCTTAAAAAAAAAAAAAAAGAAAGAAAGAAAAAAAGAACTTGCACAGAGTAGGAGCTGCAAATGAAAGAGGATGTGGGGTTCCCTTGGGAACAGCTCCTTCTCTGACCGCAGAGGGGATCAACCCAGCCACAGGTGTCTCTGCCGCTGCCCCCCAGGCCCCACTTTTCCTGGGTAGGGAAGGGGATTTTCCAGGTGATGTTAATGGAATTTTGGAAACATTGTTGGCAATTCAGATTGTTTCCTGCATCTGCTTTTCTAAATGATTTGACTTCCCCTTGGGGCAGGGAGGGGGGCTATGCCTGTTTTTCCTCTCCTCTCAGATATGCAGGGCCCCGGGGGCTGGGGTAAGTAGATTTCCACATTCATTGTAGACTAGGTTCAGGTGGACAAAGGCCTAACATCACACAGTTTCTGTGCTCTAAACAAGAAAAATCCCATAATGACCACAAGACGGAGTCTTCATCTCTTGCTGTCAGACACAGGTCCTCCCTGGCCTGAAGAGCCACACTGCTCACCACAGAGATTCTCAGGAAACCAAGTCAGGAGGACAGAGTCTCGTTTTCCAAATCAGCCTGACTACCAAGTTGCTGTGTGACCTCATGCAAGTTACTTGATCTCTCTGAAAATTCCCTGGTTCAAGTGAAGAGGAAATGAATGTGTTTTCCTCCTTAAAAATAAAATAACTCCACAGTAGTCTGGGAATCAGGAAGCTGAGGTCACAGAAATGAAATTGTGTTTTTCTCCTTGGCTTTGGCAGCCCCTAAATATGGCCAGGCTTTGGCACAAGTTTTCCACCAAGGAATCTTTGAGGGTGCTGAGTCCCAGAGGGGAAGCCAGCCAGGCAGGGCACAGCAGGAGGGTGCAGAGACCCCCCAGCTCCAAGGAGGGAGCTTGGCTGCCAACTAAAGGCAGGCAGGACCCATGGGCCCAAGGCCTGTCTTCAGCCAGGAGAAGATTGGCTGGGAGTCCCCAGGAGGCAAAAACCAAGAAAAATGTGCAGACATTGAAAAGGACACAGACAATCGGTTCATGGAAGAAAGTCGTCCAGCATCTGAGCAGGAGAGAGTGGGAAGAAGTGCACTCAAGGCGTGTCCCACCCTCACGTGCGTGGGTGGCCACTGAGCCACCCTGATTTACATGAGTCTCCATGTGCAGGGCCACATGGCTGAGGTCCCTGGCCTTGACACCAGCCCTGTCCAGGATGCTGCAGACTTGGAACAAGGCACAGGTATGTTTCTCCCTGAGGCCTAGAGGTCACCTGCTCCTGGCCCCTGACAACGAGGGACCTCCTGTGCAGCGTGCTGGGTTGGTGAGGAGCAAATGAGCCCTGATACATACCCCTGCCCCCTGCAAACCTTCCCCAGGCCCTGAGAAGACCCTCAGCAGGAACACTTCATGCTCCCACTTGGATTCCAGACGCAGGACTCTGTCTGGAAGGAGCCTCAGGAGCTTCCCTGGGGCAGTGACTCTCTCTAGGTAGAGGCCCTGCAGGGTGGGGACTGCATCTCCATCCCACAGGAGAGTAAAAAACACAGCTGCTGGCCCCAGTGCAAAGGAAGGAGGACCACTCCCTGGTCCAGGTGCCTCACTCCAGGTCCCCCAGCTCACCAGAGAGAAACCAGCCCATGAGCCCTGATCTGCAGACTCCAGAGCCCATGGCCACCCTCTGCCAGAGGCTAGGACTCCCACCCACCAGCTGAGGGGCGGACGATGAGGCAGGAAGGGGCAGGTGGACACAAGCCTTGCCCATCAGCTGAGGACAGATAACGCCGCCCAGTGTTCCTCTGCAGGGGTCACCCTACCTGCTGAGGCTACCAGGAGGACTTGCATCTGAGACACCTCTCAGGCTGAGCGGGGCACCCTCACCCCACCCTCTGCTCCCAAATCCCTCAACATCACCTGCCAAATAGGATTGCCAGCGCAGCCATGTGTCCCAGAAGGAGTCAGGGTTCTCACTCTGCTCTGCCACTCCTCCAGGGTCCGCGCAACCTCACTTCTGCCTCCGCGTCCCCTCTGTCGGATGAGTCCCCCAACACCCATGAATGAGCAGGAGCTGCACAAAGGCTTAGATGAGGTCATGGGCACACAGGGGACTGGCGGGGGCCCTGGCACACCTTCAGTAGGCACACAGTAAGTGCCAACCCCACCCCCACCACACTGTCAGAGACAGAGAGCCTGCTGCATTTACAGGACCCCGGTAAATGCCACGCTTTCCTCTGATGCTAGTGACATCACGGTGCATAAGAAGCCCCTGTTGTGCGTCTTTCTGTAGGGTTCTTTCCTCGGAGACACAATTTTCCCTTCCCCAACCCAGGGCAACTTCAAAGGTACAAGACAGGACCGGGCTGGGATGCCTTGGGCCTCAGCACCCACTGGTGATTCTCCTTCAGGGAAGGTGGTTTCTAGAACCTGCACCATCTTGTGGACTGGCTTCTGCAAGCCCCTCTGCCCCCTCCACTACCGGCCCCAGGGTGAGCCAGGCTCCCGGCCCTGGCCCTCAGCTCCACACACAGCCCCTCCAGGGCTGAGAAGGGAGTGGGGCGACTTGAGCAGGCCCCGGGAGGCCATCCCCAGGGAAAGCTGGGAGCTGCCAGGAAACCAGGACGGTGTGTTTCCCCGAGACTCCCCCCCACACACACACATACACCCTGAATCTCAAGCCAGCACCCCCAATTCTCCACATGACCATTTTTCCAAGAAGCCAGATGCCGCACTGCCTGCCCGTCTGTGCTTCATCAGAATTCAGCAAAAGGGACATAAATAAATAAAGAAAACTCTGCTGAGCTCTTCCCTTCTAACAACCGCCAACATGCGGACGCTGACAGAGGCGACATTTTTTCCAGAGGAACAATAGGTGAGAGGCACCCAGACTGCCAAAGAATTGAGGGTTGTTTTTTTTTTTTTTGTCAGATATTATTGTTAGTTGCCTTTAAAACAAACAAAAAAAAAAAAACAAAAACCAAACCCAAGTCGGCAGGGACCTCATTGAGATTTCTGTCAGGCCCAGGAGGTTTCCTGCATTTCAACTTTTGTTTATTTGTTTGTTTTTGTCAATACTCTAGTGTCTGAAATTTGTAACACAAACGCTTGCGGCTAGAAAAACTCCCCCGTTGGAGGACAGTGTTTGAAAACACCATCTTTTTAATTTCTTTCAGCTGGGCCTCTATGGCGGGATCTACAGTTAATATGGATCCCTTCCTGGGGACGGCCTCTCCCCATCTCTGAGGGGCATGTGGGATTGTTCCTGCTCGCAGTGGTCACGGGGTCCCAGGCAAGCCTGGCTGCAGAGAAATGTGCTGCTCACCTCTTAAACAAAGGCCTCCTATGTGCCCTTGGGCCTTCGTGGGCGGAAACCCAAGGATAAACCTCTTCTGCTCAGGACGCACTGTGCAGAGCCAGGAGGGTGTGTCCCCAAAGGGCAGGGGGCAGATTCAGGGGCAGGAGGGCAGCTGCTGGCTTCCCCACGGGGTGCCGTGTGGCCTTAAGCGGTCCTCGTCCCCTGGCTGGCCTGCTTCCACAGAGGTCAAAGGCTGGAGTGGATGAAAAGCAGAAGAATTGAAATAGGCACCTCAGGGACCTCTTGGAAAGGGGAACCTGGTAGCCCAGGCCCTTCCCTCTGCTGACCTTCACACAGGGCAGCCAACGGTTCCCTCAGGCTGAGCTGGTCCCTCGCGGTGAGAAGAAACTGGAGGTTCCACGGGAGCAGGCCCGACCGTCGGCCACCAGCTCCTCGCCATAGACTCTGGAGGTATCTGGTCTGCCCATCAGGTGGCCATGGGTTGGGGCTTAGTGTGAAAAGGCCGACTTTGCCCGCAGGGAGGTGGCAGGGCCTTGACCCCTGCTGGCCCTCCTCCTCACACTCCTTGTACTCATGAAGCAGAGGAGCCTGGGAAGGACCTACTACGCCTCTTGTCCAGGGCACAAGATTGCCAGGTAGCACACAGTATGCCCAGTTAGAATTTAATTTCAGAAAAAAAAAAGAACTCGTGATTATTAATAATTTAGTATTTCTCTAATATTGTAACGGGGCGTGCTTCGGCTAAAGAGTTTTCATGGTGTATCTGAAATTAGAATTCAGTAGAATGTTCTGTTTGGGTTTTTGTTTCTGTTCTTGCTGAATCGGGCACAGAGAGGTAGCCCCTAAGCCATGGGTCTAAAGGCCATCCTCAGCCCCACATCCCACCTCTTTCCCGGCTCCTCTCACCTCCCTCTTGTTATGTCTTCTGTTTCAGCTGTAGGCCGAGGGTCACTGGAGCATGCCCTCACCTTCCCCTGTTGTTGTCTTTTAAATTGGAGCAGGAAGTAAGCACCAACCAGGGCAGTGGCTCTTCATCCATCTTGGCACCCCTGCCAGGGCCTAGAGTGGATTCTGGCATGGTGTAAGCATCAAAAGTTTTATGGAGTGGAGGGAGAGACCAAGCCTCGGTCCTCTGCCTGGGAGTGGTCCCGGTGCAGAGTGGGGATGTCCACACGGACGGGATGCCCTCACTGGGAGTGGCACTGGGACTACCCGTATCTGCCACTGGCCCTGCCTCAGGCTCCGGCCAGAGCAGCACACACATGGGTTCTCGTCACAGAGAATTTCTGATCAAGGGCAGGTGGAGAGCCCCACCATGGGCCAGTTCTCTGCCCTCCCATGTCCCACTCCCCAGTGCCTCTCTGACCTGGCAGTCACTCCTCCACAGAGTCCACAGAGCCACTGAAGCAGAAGAGGGGCGCAGTCTGCAAGGGAGCGCTGGGCCACAGCTAAGGTGGCCATCTGCACAGATGGCCATCTGCACACGTTGGCCTCCCCAGGCCCAAGAGGGGAGGAAGTGTGAAGCCAATGCCAGACGAGGGTGGGGATCGGGCCAAGTGCCTCTCTGTCAACTCCACCAACACATGCCACGCCCTCTGCCAACAGACGTGCCAGTGTGTGTGCATACACGCATGTGCACATGTGCCCTCGATGGCTTTACTGTCCCTGGCCCACCCAAGATCACGAGTGCTGCACAAGTCCTGGCCATGCTCAGAGGACCTGGCAAAGCACTGCCAGAGCCCCAGGCATGGCTCACTGTGCCACTGACCATTAGGTATTGGAGAATCTGCCCCAATGGCGGGACAGTGTCAGGGGAAAGCCCAGAACTCAGCAGTGGAAGGAAGGTCTCCTTCCTTCTAGGGTCACTGAGCTCTTTCAGGCCTCAGTTGCAGAATTTCTAAAATGAGAGCCTTGACCCCTGTCCTGCCCACCTCAGGGAGGTACACAGACTTAGGGTGCTTCCACTTGCAAATCTTCAACTCTGCCATGGTATGAAGTTGATGTGCATTCAGGAGAAACTGTACTTCAGATTTTGAGTTTTGCTCTTTTCCCAGACTAGCAAGATACAGTACGAGGCTCTCTCACGATGCTGGGCAGTCATGGAGGCCAGGAAGCCACCCAACCAGGAGGGCAGCCACCCCAACTCCACCGCGGTCTGTGTTGCCAGCATTTTTTGAGATACAGGTATTCAATAAATAGCATGCAATATGCAATAGCTCATTATGAAATAGGCCCATGTTGGGTGATTCTGCCGAGCCATAGGATAATGCCGTGTTCTGAGCTCGCAGAAGTCGGGCTGGGCTGAGCTACAGCTTTTGATAGGTGAGGTGTAAGATGCTTTTTTCAATTTGCAGTATTTTCATCTTATGATGGGGTTGTGGGGACGCTGACCCTATTGTAAGGCAAGGAGCATCCCGATTGGAAAGGAAGAGCCCTGGTGGGTTAAAAAGGTCTGGGCAGGCTTCTCCATCTCTCTTTCAATGAGTGCTTCCAGGATTAAAGGGAGGCATTGATTTCTGTTGGTTGTGCTGTCTCCATGCAGCCCAGGGCCTGTGTTCACGCAGACAGTCAGGGCTGGAGAAGCTCGGAGGCTGCACTAGTTGACAGGCTGCTCTTGTCCTACAGGCCTGTCACCTCCCATATTCCACCCATTGGATATCTACTCATATGGCCCTGATCCTCACAAAAGTTATCAATGGCTACAACCCTGTGCAACGCCCCTGTGCTCTGCTGCTAATATCCCCAGCCTTTACTGGGGCGCACCTAAGCTGCAAGGGGTCCTGATCCCAGTCCTGCAGATACCTCTCATCAGGATAGGCTTCCACCAGACCCAGCTTATCCAGGCTCCTGAGCCAGAAAGGAATTAGAGACCCCACTGAGTTGGAGTGGGGGATCTGGCACAGAAGGGTCCTCCCTTACAGCTGAGCAGAGAGGACAGGAGGCAGATTCAATAGCCCCTGGCTTCCCGAAAAAAAATCTGCACCAGCAGCTGTCAGTCTCTGAGCTTCCACAGGTAGAACGAATCTCCCTGGGTCCCTGGCTGCCCAGAGTCTGAACAGCATTCTTGGCAGTGAGGAGCCACACAGGGCACCAGCCTGTGGCCGCAGGGACAAGGACCCCGACCCAACAGGCTTCCTTACTTTGTCACCCACCCAACTTGCTCTTTGACCTCTAGGAAGTCCCTTCCTTTCCTGGGGCCTTCATTTCCTCAGTGGTAGAATGAGTTGGGGAACTCGGGGGGAGCCCAGTGGGATTGCAAAGCTGAATGGGTCTGAGAGAAGCCAACTGTATGTGGAGAAGGGGCGTCGGCACCACCGTCTTCTCCTGGAAGGTTCCGCTCCCCCCACCACCACACACTCTCGCCACATCCCAGCTTCAGTGTCTTAATCCCGAGTCCCGAGTCCTGCCACTCAGACTCCACTGTGCATCCTGGGCTCCCAGCTGCCCCCAGCCAGGCAGGGCTAACCCAGCGCCCAAAGGCCAGAGGAAGCAAGCTGAAGGAGCCCCCAGAGGCCAAGCCTGGAACAGCTCAGACAAGGTAAATAGGATCCCATCAGAACTCAGAGAACAAAGTAAAAATCCAGGTTATAAATAAATAAATGAATAAGAAAATAGAGGCAGCTCACCCTCAGAGAAGCATTCCAATTAATAAAAGTAGCATGAACAAGGGAAATAAAAAGAAGTCACTGTTGGAACAGCACAGTTATAATTATTGCAGACACGATGCAATGATGTATGCAGAAATTAGTGGGTGAAAGTTTGAGGAGAAATACAATGTCTGAACTGCCTGGAAATATCTCTCCCAAGATGTTTATTAATTACGATCCGGAGAAATGCACAGTGTAAACTGCAGTGAGAAACCCAGCATACCCTGGCTCAACCAAGGATCAAGGTTTACATCACTGGGAATGAGACATACTGACATCACCATGCACCCTGATGGGATGTGCTGAGAAAGGACGCATTTGTATGGTTTTCTTGCCAAATAAAAATGCAAAACCTCAAGCTAATCACATGGGAAGAAGCTCCAGACAAATGCAAAGTGAAGGACATCCTACAAAATAACACGTCAGTACTGTTCTAAAGTGTCAAGGTCAGGAACAAGGACATACTCAGGAGCCATGGCAGATTGGAGAACCAAGGAGAAAGGCAACCAATGAAACCTGAGATCCTGGATGGGCTCCAGGAACAGTTAGGGCATCAAGGGAGAAAGGGGTGGAATCCGAATAAAGTCTGCATCTAGCAATCTGTGGCCCAAGGTTCATTTATTGGCTCTAATGACCATACATTATATAAGATGCTACCATAAGGAGAAGCTGCATGAAGGGTATACAGAAAATTTCTGTGCTGCGCCTGAATTATATTTTAATTTCAAATAAAAAATAAATCTCTGCCCCATACTCCATTCTCCAGGACTCCTCACTAATCCCACCATAGTTTATGGTATTTCTTTCCAAGAGTCCATCCCCTGATACATGGTGGGCCCTCTGAGCCAGGTGCTCCACATACACAGTTTTATTGATGCCTGATAATATCCCTCTGAAGAAGGTTTGATTAGCCCCATTTTACAGATGATGAGGCTGAGACCCAGGGCCACAACCTAAAGTAATGGCACCAGGAGTCCATTTAATAGGGTCTGTCCGAATTCTCAGCCTGTGAGGACGGTTGCCTTTACCCAAATGCAATAGCCCACTGAGGAAGTTTCAATCACATGGCAGGGCATGAGGACAGTGTCTTTCAGTCCTTCAAAGAACAGCATCCACATGCCACCTTCCCAGATCCAAATGTGGGGCTTATTCTTTGTAGGGCAAAAAGTGAGTTTCTACACTGTTGAGCAAAAAATCCCAGGTCTGCTATTTATTTACTGTGTGTTCTTACAAAAGTTACTTAGTGTCTCTGTGCCTGAGTCTCCCTTGTATAAAAAAGTGTCAGCTTGCTGGGTAGGGTCCTTCAAGCCAAACAGAGTCCAAACCCAAGTAAAACCTAAAAAGTACTGAAAGAAAAGGTTCAGAGAGGATCGTCCTCCACCAACAGATAGGTTCAGGCTTTATCAGACAAAAATCTAACTGGGCAGCAGCCAGGAACCATCTAGGAACACTGAGGAATTCCAGAAGTTCCCAGGCAGGGAAGGAGCCTGGGATGATCCTGCTCCCTGATATCTAGCTCATGGTCCACAGGTGAGCACCCCACCTGCTCAGGTGTGAACAATCTAAGGTTAACATGGAAGAGAGAGAAAAAAGGAAGGAAATGAAAGGGAAGGGAAAAGAAGCAAAATAAAGGAAAAAAAGAAAAAGGGAAAAATTGTACCAAATAAGCTCAACAAGAAATTCCAGAATCCCCGAAATGTTGAACCTGAATCAATAAATCTCAGAAGGCTTCTGAACACCGAGCTCCAGGCAGCGTTTGACTCCTGCTGGTTTGGTGAAAGAACTACTTCTCTAAAAATGCATGGAAGCGTTGAGATCACACAGCCAGTCCCCATTGCTGCGGTAAACCTGGAGGTGGGGTGGATGTGAGCAATGGCAGGCTAGTCCCTGTGGCTCCCCGGAGTGCTCCAGTCGGTTAGATGCCAGGATTCTCATCAACTTGATCAAAACCAATCAATGATTCACACCAGGTCAATATGTGGGCACTTCTGTGGTCATAAGGCTGATTGAGCTGATTTTAGGAATGCAGAAATCCATAGTTTTGCATAGCTAGTGACCTGACCTGAGCTACTGTGTTTGGAGGCGGTCCCCACCTGGGACCTCCTGCCACATCTGGGTGCGAGGAGACAGCCTGGGAAAATGCATGGGCTACACGCCTGATTTCTGGCAGGTTTTGCAGCCTACTGAGGTCTCACCTGCATTTGACTCAACCATTCTTCACTTTTGGTGGCTTCAGCTGTAAATTGGGAGGGCTGAACAAGGTCAGTGGTTTTCAACCTTGAGTGCACATTAGAACTCTGAGAAAATGGTTTAAAAATCCCAAGGCCCCATACTCTGATCAATTAAAGTCAGACAATCTAGCCTGGGTCCCCAGTATCGGTCTTTTTAAAAAGCACAGAGGTGATTGTCTCCTTCCAGCCACGATAGACCAGCCGATACCAGATCAGCTCACCCACCTGTTCCAGCTTCCTGTTGCTGCTACACTGAGACAACATAAATGCATTATCTTATAGATCTGGAGGTTAAAAGTCTGAAATGAGTCTCAGTGGGCTAAAATCAAAGGTGTCAGCAGGTCTGTGTTCTTTCTGGAAGCTGGAGAAGAATCTGTTTCTTTGCCCATTCCAGCTTCTGTTTTGCTTGGCTTACATTTCCCTTCTCCCATCTTTAAAGCCAGCAAGGCTGGGCCAAATCCTTCTCACACTGCTGTCTCTCTGGCTCTCTCTCTCTTCTATCTCCTTCTTCCCTTTTTAAGGGTGCTTTCTGTTACCTTGGTTTCACCTAGAGAGTCTAAGATGCTTCTAAAATGAGCCAATTTTCTCCCTTCATTCCATCCATAACCTTAATTACCCTTTGACAGGCAAATCAACATGGTCACTGGTCCCAGAGATTAGGATTCAGATCTTCTTAAGGGGCCACGTTCTGCCTATCATACCATCTAAAACAATTTGGAAAACACAGTTGTTTTCAGACATTGCACAATAGGCATCAGAGTATATTGGTGTCTGAGAAAGGGGAACAAAGGAAATGAGCTCTGTGAGTCCACCAATTTCTCCTAGACATGGATTTGCTAAGGTTCACAATGATCCAAGTGGATTATGAGCTATGAAGACAAAGATTAGAGCTTGGGAAGACTGAGACTGTTGGGGTGTGTAGGGTAGAGGAATGAAGAGGAAGAAGATGTGCAGATAAAGATGTCCAGCAATCTTTGCAGGTAGCTCCTAAATTCTTTGGCTGAACATGAAGATGTACATGTGTAGGGAGATGCTTCATCAAGCAAAGAAATTTTCTCCAAGAGAGAAAAACTACAGTAGAACTGTGATCTGAATAAATACTGAAGTTCAGCCGTGTTGGGAGACATTTGAGTGCTGACCAAAAAGAATGTAGAGACCTCAGAGACCCTGAGCACACTCAAAGAAGATCCCACAAAGGGCACACCTAGAGAGCAGGGGTCAGTTGTGGTGAGAAGAAAGCCTATTCGACACCCAACAGAACTTAAAATAAGTATCAAAAATGGGAGATGGTCTGAACATAAACTAACTGCCTAAATGTGACACAGTGTATTCCATGACAGAAAATAAAATCCAGGTACTTGCTGACAATCCACTCACAATGTCCAGCATCCAATCAAAAATATCCAAACATGCAAAAAGGCAGAAAGTGCAACCCAAGACATTTCAGTAAAATGAACCTGTAGAATCAAACCCCCAATCACCGAGGTGATGGAATTGACATAAAAGAACTTTAAAGTGGCTATCATAAATATTTTCAAAGTTTAAAGGAAACATATTGAAGAGAAAAAAAGATTGGAGAAAAATAAACCCTGGAACATCTAGGACCCGAATCACAATGTCTAGAATGATAAATCCACAAGACAGACAGGAGATTCAGACACTGCCGAACAGAAACATAAGCAGAGTTGAATAGAAAGCAAGAGAAACTATCCAAACAGAAGGAAAAAGATTTTTTAAAAGCTAATAAATTAAATAGTCTCAGTGACTTATAGGACAAGGTTAAATGATCCACTTATTCTGGAGGATAACAAACTGTTTTTTCTCTCTTACTCTCACATAAATACAGAATATACTTAGGTCCAAAAATTTCTCTCCACTAACAACCAATTCTCCAGTGGACACCAGCTGGGTATCCTATGATTCCATTCAATCCTGACACCATCTCTCTGGAGAGAGCATCAGTTCCCACAGGTGGGGGGTGCTTGATCCCACAAGACTGTCCCTCTCCTCAGATGCCAGTTGCCAGTTCCAGACTATGACCCATACTACTGACCAACCAGCTATAAATGGGGGAAGGGGTTCCTGTAACCCCTTCCTTGGGTTCATTTAATGTGCCAAAATGATTCTCAAATATCAAGGGGAAATCTTATGTTTATCCAGTTATTACAAAGATTATTTTAAAGGAACTAGATGAGCAGCCAGAAGAAGAGATACATAGGGTGAGGTTAGAAAGGGTCCTGAGCTCAGGAGCTTCTGACCCTAGGAACTGGGGTACACCACCGTCCCAACACATCGATGTGTTCCTGATTGCCAATATGGAAGCCTCCTGAGCTCTGTCCTTTTAGCATTTTATGCAGGTATGATTGATTATGTCAACGATGGTGGTATAATAGTTGGCCATTGGTGAAAAACTCAACCTTTCATCCTCCTCTACTCCCTGGAGGTTCAGAAGTGAAGCTGACATTTCCAACCTTCTAATCATGTGGTTGGTTCTCCTACCAACTGGCTCCCCACCCTGTGGTCCTCAAAGAGGTTTCCAAAAATTTCAACTCATTAATACAAATTCAGATATGGTTGAAGAAAACTTGTTATTAATCACAAAACACGTCTTTTACCTTTTTCACTCTGAAACTGTTCCAGGAACTGAGGACAAATGTCAAATTTTTTAACAAAAACTACTTCTATTGCTGTAAAAATTCAGTAAATTACAAGGGTTTCAGGATCTGTGGACCATGAACCATGGACAAAAATAAAATAGAGATTCCCTATTATGTCACAATATCATAACCATATTATGTAATTTAGAGTCCCCAAAGATGAGCAAGAAAATAGAAGAATCATTTAAAGAAGTAATAACTCAAAGGTTTTCTAAATTAAAAATATAAGTTGACACATTCAAAACCCTCCACACACCTCAAAGCAAGATATTTTTTTTAAAAAAAAATTACATTAAGGCATTTTCTAATCAAATTTATGAAAACCAATGATAAAGAGAAAAATCTTCAAAGTAATCAAAGGAAAAATATTCATCACATACAGGGAACATAATTAAAAATATAATAAAGACACAATAAAGACTATCCACCTAAAACTATGCAAGCCAGGAGGCAATGGTACCTCTAATGGATAGAGATGAGGTAGGAAATGTCAATCTAGAATTCTATATCCATTGAACATGTCCTTCAAGGTAAAGGCAAAATATTTTCAGACAAATAAAAGCTGAGGAGATTAATTATCACTAGCAGACCCACATTATATACATTGTTAAATAAAACCCTTAGCCAAAGAAAAATACCAGCTGGAAACCAAGTCTATACAAATAAAGGACTAGTACCAAAAATGTTAAATAAACTTTGTGTTTTCTAGATTCTCATTTACTTTATTAGGTAGTTGACTACTTAATGTAAAAATGACAATGTTTCATTGGGTTTATAATATATGTGTAAGTAAAATATGTGACAGTAACAGCACAGAGGAGAGAAGAAAGGAATTATATTGTTATAATAAGATTCTTATTAGACATGAAGTAGAATAATATTACTGGAAAATAGACTATGATAAGTTAATAATTATATTATAAACTCTAGAACATTTACACAAAGTATAAAACAAAAAGGTATAGCTAATAAGCTTATGGAGAAATATAGAATGCAGTCCTAAAAATACTGAACTATATTAACATAAAATAAGGCAGTTAAAAGGTGGAACAAAGTACAGATGGGAACATAGGAAATTAATGGCAGGATGATACATTTGAACCAATAATTTTATCAAATAAAAATTGCTTAAACATTCCAAATTCAAAGGTCCAAGATGGATAGACTAGATCAAAACAGCAAGATCCAACTATATGTGCTCTACAAAATATAAGGTGAAGATAGGCTAAAAGTAAAGTACAGAATAAAATATATTACAGAACTCTAGTTATAAAAAGTTCTGCTGACTATATGCATATCAAGTAAAAGAGTCTCCATAAAAAGGAATGTTACCAGGGATAAAAAGAACTATTACATAATGAAAAAGGGGTCAAGTTATCAAGAAGAAAAATGATTTTAAGTGTTTGTGAAATCAATAAGAGCTTCAAACTACACACAGAAAACCCTGATGGAACAAAAAGAAGAAAATAAGTCCAAAATTATTTTGAGGACTTCAAAGCTATTCTCCCAAGTCATTGATATAATGAGTAGACAGAAAAATCTACAGGGATATAGAGACTTGAACATCATTGAGCAGTCTACCCAAACAGATTTTAGGGACACTCCACCCAACATGTAATTTTCTAGAGCACAAGGAATACTCACAAGGATACATAGTATCCTCAGAGTTATACTCTTCATCAAATTGTGAACATTTCTTTCCAGCTTTGTATTCAGCAACATCATGTTGAATTTGACCTTGGTGCAAGTATTCACACCCCCAAAACCAGCAAATTATCTGAGCATCATTGCATCGTCTGGTGTGCTTGGCACAGATATTTGACACAAAACAGGTATCAATAAGTTGGAAAGAATTTAGAAGGCTGAAAGGATAGCTCAATGGTAGAGCATTTGCCTAGCATACACAAGACCCTGGGTTCAATCCCCAACACCACCAGTAAGTGAATAAGTAAACAAATAAATAATTTATATAGTACTGTGTATGTTCTCTAGCCACAATGCACTTAAATTTTACATTAATAACAATAAGATATATATGTATGCCCAAAGTATTTAGAAATTAAATGACAGCTTCCAAATAACCCATAGGTGGAAGAGTAAATTAAAAAGAAATTTTAAAGATATTTTTGAACTAAACGAAAATTTTAAAAACACATGTGAAGTTTATAAAATGCAAATGAAGTACTAGTAAGATACAACTACGATTCTGTTTATATTAGAAAGAAGAATGTTCTGAAATCAATCATTTAAACCTCCACTTGAAAGAAGACAAAGAAATGCAAAATAAACCTAAAGAAACTAGAAGAAAGAAAATAGTAAAAATGAGAGAATAAAACAATGAAATAGAAAACCCCCAAAGAGAAAATTAATAAAAAGATTGCTGGGAGCTGCCACATGGGAACCGAGTGCCCCTTATCTTTGAGCAAAGAGAGCATGGAGATGTGGCAAGCCAGCCATGGGCTGTGTGTGTGTGAACTATGAGCATTGAGTGCACAGGGTGAACTGAACCATTGTTGCCCCTCTGGGTGGACAACATATTCCTCTTTATACTCTCTCTGCCTATGATCCCCACCACAGCACATGATATGGGTGTGGCCTTCCTAGATGTCAGTCAACCTGCTGACAGCAGACATCTTGAAGCTAGACTTAACCCCCTGAAACCTGACCCCTTGCCTCATTTGAATGGCTTCTCCCCAAAAAAGTGTCCAGCACATGCTCCTCTCTCTCTTTCTTGCTTGCCTTGTCCCCCTTGTGGAGCTGCGGCTGAGAAGTGGTCACTGAACTCAGAGAAAAAGTACTTTCTGTATCTGTGTCTTTATTGAGTCCCCAAATTCACTTGGAGTGACCCTGACTGGTTTAGTTGTGTGACACGACAAAAGACTAGTTGTTTTCTGAGAACAAACAACTGGTACCAATGGGACAATTGCAATTGCTAAATCTTCTAGCGAAATGGATCCAGAAACAAAGAAGACATGAGTTTCCAATACCAAGGAAAAAAGGAGGAACTTCACACTCCAGATCCTACTGTAATTAAAAGGCCAATAAGACAAGAATATGAATAATTTTATGTCACACATCAACAACTTAGATAAAACATACAAGTTCCTCGAAATGAACAAACTGAGAAAGCTCACTCTGGAAGAAATAGAAAGCATGAAGAACACTTTATCTGGAGAACATTTTGAATTTATAGCAAACCTTACATCTAGGCTTCCAGCACTTCGCTGATAAATTCTATTTTTAAAACTTAGGTAGAGAAGAATACCAGGCCTATCAAAGTCCTTCAGAAGATATAGAGATAATCCTTCCCACCTTGTTTTATGAAGCAAACTTATTCTGATTTTGAAACTGGGAAGGTATATTATTAAATATGAAAATTACAGACCATTGCCCTTTATGGGACAAAAAAAAACTTGTAAAATATGAGCAAATTACATTTAACAGTGTGCAAAAAGGATAAATCATCATTACCTACTAGGATTTATTCTAGAATTAATCTTAGTCTAGAATTCAAATATCAGTAAAATTATATTATTATCTCAACAGATTCTAAAATAATTTTGAGACAATTCAAAATATTTATGGTAAAATAATGGTTTTATATATATATATATATATATATATATATATATATATATATATATATATATATTTGTATTTTACCTATACTTCCAATTCACCCTTCTTGGCACTGAGGCCCAAGACCTTGCAATGGCCTCCTCTCTCTAGGAGTTCAACCACCCACAATGTAGTCACCCGTCCAAGGTCAGTCCTAAAGAAAAGACACCAGACCTGGACCATGATGGTTGGGGCCTTTTTACAGGTCTGTAGGGATATAGAAGACTTGAGCAACACTATCAAGCTGCTTAACCAAACAGACCTTATGGACAACAACCTACCCAACAATATCAACAGCATGTCTGTTTTTGATACACCTGAAATACTCACTACTCACCTGCTAGACCGTATTTTCAGTCTTCAGAGTTTGCACAACCTTACAAATGTGTGGACTTTTCTTTTCAACACTGCTCAAAAACATCATGCTGAACTTGGCCCCAGTGCCAGGAAGGTGAGGCTGAGTCTTGGAGCAGGTCACCAGTGGCTCTCATGCTACCTAACCTGAGGCTCCCAAAGGACAGCTATTCTGGAATTTCACTGCATCTGGAAGCTGTTTGGTGACTCACTGGACCTCAAGAAATCAGAAACTACCGTGTCCCTGGTGTGTAGGCAGAGAACCTGAGGCCCAGAGATCTCCTAAGGCCCTACAGCAACTTCAAGGCGAAGTCAGAGCTTCAGCCATCGCTCCTGATCACTGGGCTGATCATTGGGATGGAGCAAAATACAGAAGAGTGCCACTCCCCACCCACCAAACGCACACAGATCCTGACGCCACCCTGGGGTCTCCACTTGATCATGACTGTGTTGAAACCTATCCAAGGCAGAAGTCTGTTGCCCTAATTTAACAACCACTCATATTGGCACTACTTGCTTCCTCCGAGTTTTTATTTTGCTGAAATATTTTAAAGCAAATTACAACATCATGACATTTCATACCTAAATTCCTCAGAAAACATTTCTTTAAAGAGCGTATTCCCACGGAATTACAAAGTCCTTAAGTTGCCTAAAAAATTAGTAATAATCCCACAGTGCCCAATGCCCAGTCTTTTAACTTTACTTGTTCATTTTAGTTAGACATGACAGTGGAGTGTATTTTGACATAGATACATGGAGTATAACTTCTCATTCTGTGGTTGTACATGATGTGGAGTTACACTGGTCATGTATTATATGTGAACAGAGGAAAGTTATGTCCAATTCATTCCACTGGTTTCTTTTTTTTTTTTTTCCTATTCCCATCTCCCCTGTTCCTTCCCTTCATTCATCTTTGTCTATCTAATGGACTTCTATTCCCCCACCCCTTTACTGTGGGTTAGCCTCCACACATCAGAAAGACCATTCGGCCTTTCTGCATGACGGCGGGGTGGGAGGTCATTGGCTTATTTCACTTAGCATGAGAGTCTCCAGTTCCATGCATTTACCAGCAAATGCCATAATTTCATTCTTCTTTAAGGCTAATATTCCATTGTGTATATATACCACATTTTCTGTATCCATTCATCTGTTGAAGGGCATCTAGGTTGGTTCCTCAGCTTAGCTATTGTGAATTGAGCTGCTATGAACATTAACGTGGCCGTGTCACTATAGTATGCTGGTTTTAAGTCCTTTGGGTATATTCCAAGGAGTGGGATAGTTGGGTCATATGGTGGCTGACAGCATCCCTGCACCTCTCCTGGTCCTCGCTGGAAGTCAGCTGCCACAGAGGTGCCACGGAGCATCTTGCACACCCATGCTTCCTCCCATTCTCCTGCATCTCTCCCTCAGGGCAGGCAAGCACTGCACCCTCCTGTCCAGACCACAAGTCAGCAGGCAGCAGCCCTCACCCCCAAGGGCAACCCTCACCCAAAGGGAGAAGGGAGTGCTCCGAACCCCTGCAGCCGCTTGCCCCTAGAAGAGGAGATCTGGGTGTGCTCCTCGCAGTCACCAAGAGGGACCCACAGCAGGCCCCTGCTCATCACATCGGGCCTGGCCTTCCTCCCTTACTGCTTGGCTCTGCAGCCTGAGCGGCTTCTCCTCCCTCTTGCAGAGGTGACCCCCACAAGTAGACATCTTACACCCCAAATCTTGTTTCAGCATCCGCTTTGGAGCCCCCAAACTCAGGCAATATTGAAATTTGCCAAATGTGTCCATCACCTTGTGTTTTCAGTAGCCACCATCAGGAGACTTCTGCCTGGACAACAACGTATGGGGGGGGTGGACAGGCTGTCGAGGACGAGGGAACTCTCCAGTTCTGCCCTGGGCTTGGGCTAATGACCTATAGGGTTGGGCTTCTCCTGCTTCTCGTCCCCCTTCCCATAGGGTCTCTCTCACCTAACTCTGCCCTTGACCCCTGGTGGCAAGAGTACCAGGCCCAGACAGCCAGGGCCTCCTATCCTTTGGCTATGGGAATTGTTCAGGACAGAGGCCGATGACTTAGGTAAGCTGAGGACACTCAGTGCCAGGATTTGGCTGAAACCACTGGAAAGAGGTTTGCTTCCAGTCGGGGCTGTACATCTGTCAGGATGTGAGCCTGGGGCTGCTGGAGGCTGTTTCTGCCACCGTATGGGGACAGACAGCCTGAGAATGAAGTTAACTGGGTAGAACGGAAGCTGAGAGCTGGCACACAGCACCTGGGTCCAGCCATGCCTGACCCCTGTCATGTGAGTGGACACACTCTCTTTTGACTTAAGCCAGGCAGACTTGGGTTTCTCTCCTCAGGCAAAAAGGAAGTGCTGACCAGTAGCAGAGGCAACAGTTCTCCTTTGCTTAGTAAACCTGATCCCCCAGCTCAGTGCCTCTGCCCACCTGGTGACACAGGTGTACGCTGAGGTTCAGAGAGAAGCCCCCTGTGAGTAGAGGCAGGACTGAAAAGAGTCCGGTTGAATTCACTCCGGCATCATCTTGTGCTTCCTTCCAACCTGCCATCCACACTGACTGCGAGAATGATCTGTGCACACCTACCACTGTGCTTTACAGAAAAGCACAACCTGGACCCTGGAGGCTTTTGCATTCATTATTTCGACAATTTGTGAATGCCCTGAGGTCTGAAACACACAGTCGTTTATCCAACACTGAGATCCAAATTCCAGTGTATTGAATCGGAGGCTGTTATCAGAAGCAAGCCGAGCCTGCCACCTACACCCTCCTGGCTTGAAGGGGAAGCCCACGTGGCTCACGTGGCGGAGATGCCAGCCTTGAGGGGATCCTCAGCAGCCTTTCCAGGTCCCCTCAGGGATGCCCTGGGTTTCCTCTGATAGAAACAGTAGCCACTGCCAATGGAGCACCTCCTTCTGTGCTGGGCATCGTACCCCACCTCCCACATGCACACTGTACACCAGAAAGAGGGACCCTCTGACAATTGAGGAAACCAAGGCCCAGAGACTGACATGACTTACCATGGACACAAAACATTGATGACAAAGCAAGCAGTCAATTCTAGATCTAGAAACTAACTCCTGGAGAGGTTCACTAGGTGCAGGATCCCACGTGGACATGATTTAAAGGGTTTGCACATTAGCCCTCTGGCCAGTGCATTGGAAGTCTCGGATCCGGTCCACCTGTGCTCACACGGCGTGCTTAGGGAACCATGGCTCCTCTAACTGATTGGCACTCTGCTGTAAGTCTAGGGCAGGCATGAAGCACCCCGATTTTTTAAAGAGGAATTCGAGGTGACTCTTGTAATGAAGGGTAGTGGGCAGCTGGGCCTCAGGAATGCTTCCTGAGACAGAAGTGGGGAGCAGGACCATCTTGTTCCTGGAGGATGGCGGCTTGCTTTCTCCTCAAGGACAAGAGGAGGCATGCAAGGGACCAGAGGAGCTGAAGGAATTGTACCTCTGCCCACAAGCAGCAGATGATTTTCTTTCCCCTCACACTGACCGCTGAGGATAGTGTTTCTCTGTAGCCAGGACCGTGGCTGTGCCCTCGAGCAGGTCAATAATGAATAGAGGAGGAGATAAGACATCAGCGTCTTTTATTACTATGTCCCTCCTTGCATCCATCTCTGCTGCAGATTTGAACAGAGCTCTCAACCCACCAACTCAAAGCTCACAGAGGAGAAAGAACCCAGGATGCCTTCAATGTCCACTGCCAACATCCACTGCCCCAGTCAAGGCCAGGAAGCCATGCCCCCAACATATGAGACCCCTTGCACCATTGCTGCCTGCCCTCAGAGAGCCCTCTGCTAGGCAGATAAGAACCACCTTTACTGGAACTGCAAGCCTCGGTTTCCACCTCTGCAAAATGCAGATACTTGCATTTGCTCATAGTCTTCCTTCGATGGTTAAGTGGATATAAATAACGCATACAAAGTGTCTGGTTTATCACTTAAAATGTTAGCTAATACACTATCTGCTGTTAGCATTCTCTCCCTCATCTAAACAGAGCCCACCTGCAAAGATCCATTCATATTTTTACCTGATTCAGAGCACATAATTATATAGTACCAGGACTAGAGAAGAACCTTCTAGATATACCCAATGCAGTCAAATCCCTTTATTCCACAGATGGAAAAAAAAAAAATGAAACCCAGAGAGACTCAAACACTTAAGGAGGTCACACAGGAGTTAGTCAAGAGCCAAGAAAAGCCCCAGTCCCTGGGTCCCCCAGTCCACCTGCAAATATCCATAGGCTGCTTCTTGTATTGCAGACATGCAAGTTCAACAAGAATTTGAGAGTATTAAAAAAAAAAAAAGATTGATTTTGATGTTTTGAGGCTTCGTGAAACCAGCAATTTTAATCAATTTTTCAAAATTGCTAATTTCATCCATCCAAGAAACTCACACACAAACAGAAGGGCTGATTGAAATTTAAATGGCGGCTGGCTGGTTAGCTGCAGGCACCAGGCTGGGTATTTTCATATGCAAGTCTGCAACTGTGTCCCGGCCTGGCAGCAAGAGGAAGCAATCTCCACGAGACACTCAAAGGCATTAAGAATTCAGGCAGCCAAAATGAGAAGCAACAACATGAAATGATAAAACAAAGACAGATCATTATTAGCACCAACATAATGTGTTCCTGTGTCCTCCGATCTCATTTAGAGCCCTGCCCGTTGTCTATTGAAACTGTAATTAGGCTGATAGGAACCAGAGGATTAAAGTAACTTTCTCCCCCGGTTGCAGGGATTTCAAATGAGCTAGATGGGGAGGAGATAAACCTGAGAAAGATTTTAATATTCTGGGCTTGCAGCTCCCGGGACAGCTCCCGCTGACAAACAATGGCTGGTTCCCACCCTGCCTGAAGCTGCCGGAGAGGGATGAGCCACTGTCTCCTGCTCTACCTCCAGGATCAGGGTGGTGAACGTGCCCCTTCCTCAGCCACACCTGTGCCTTGCTCGTTGACGCCTCTCTCTCTCTGTGACCATTTGCCCAGCTGTCTGCCTCTACTTCCCTAGACCTCTGCCGGCCCCAGGAACCAGCCCCGCACACCTGCCCGCCTCCCTGGCCTAGAGCATGGGCTGCCCCATGGTTCTCCTCTCAGTCTCTAAGGACAGTTATCCCAGCTCCATCAGGCTCCTCAAAGTCACCAGGGTGACCTTTCCAACCACACAGCTGATCCCATTTCTTCTCTCTTTAAACCCATTCCACGACCCACTCCTAGACCCAGAGAAACAAGACAAGCACCTAGCAAGGCATGGGAAACTTCCCAATCTGTCCCCATGCTGTCTCTCTGACCCTCCCGTCCCTGGATCTGGGCTCCTATGCACTACAAATATGCTGCCAGCTTCACCCTCTGCCCGGTGCGCCTGTTGCTGTCCGCCTAGGACGCTTCACCGCTGTTCGCTGAGTGACATTCTCCAAGTCCTCCAAGGCCTTCCATAGTCCTTTCTTACCGTCTTCACTGCAGCCCTGCAGTGTCCCCCTTCCTCCTCAGGGCACCTTAGGATCCTGCTTAGAGGTCTCCTGTTAGCTCTCCTCTGAGCCATGATCCCCACACAGTGACCTTCTGCGGCACCACAAGCTCTGCAAGAGGAGGGACCAGACCCTGTTCAGCCTTCATGGAGGAATGCAGTTCTTGGATAGAAACATGGGATTAAAATCCATGCCTACACTGATCAGCCTGGAGATGAACTGGGGACTCCTGGGACAGATAGCTTGGGGAACTCATACTGCACCCCCCACCCCCATCTGCTTTTTCTGGGAAAGCTCCCCAACCCAGGCAGGGTTTCCTTTGTGGGTGTGCACGTGCATGCATGCAAGTGTACCTAGGTTAGTATACACATATGTCCCAAAGAGCTGGGCAAAGAGGAGTTCTCATTTCCTGGGTGAGACATCCACACAGAATCAGGAAGAGTGGTCGCCTTCATCTAGGACAAGAGGAGCAAGTAGCATCCAAATGTCCCACAAGCATCTGCATAAAATTTATTATCACCTCATCCTGTCCCTCCGGTTCCAAGTCTATGGGTGCCTCAAAAGCTGATTTGAAAGTGGAAACATTCGACAATCATTCACCAAGTGTCACCAAGAAACTGCAAGGGGTTGGTCCTGGTGCTAAGTACTGGGTTCTTACCTTCCAGGGCCTGTTTCCCCACTTGTGGAATCAGAGGGGAACAGTTATTGGTGAGGGGCCTGTGCAGGTGGGACAGTGTGACCTTTGTGAATGTCCCTTCAGGGTGTGGCTGCCACATTCCACCAGCAGGGCCAGCTGATGAAGGCTCAACCTTGAACAGGCTTGTGATGGATAGTAGGGAGCTTGGCTTTGAGCAAGGTCTGCTTGGGACTTGTCAGTATGGCTTCTGCATCCTTGAATTGACTCACAGAGGGCAGCGCAGGGGCAGGCAGGGAGATGTAACCCCACTTGTGTCCTGCAGAAAATGAAATCCAGGAGGTGCAGACATGGACCAGGGCATCCCTGGAAAGCCCCTCAGCCAGCACCCCTGCCCCGGGGCCTTTGCCTGATGCCTTTTGCTTTTGTTTTTCTGAATAAAAGAGCTCGTTGCCTTTGAGAGAGGTGGGGTGACAGAAGGCCGCTGAGAATTCTTGGTCCGCTTTCCTGCCTTCTCCTTTAAAAGATAGACATTTCTTTGCTTGGAGAAAGAGCTTGTGCAAATACGACTGAGCCTGGGATTTCTGTGTGCAGTAGCCCGTAGGCAGATGTGTCCACGTGAGGCTGTGTGTGAAGGCAACTTGATGTGGGCGGAGTCTATGAAAGATGGAGTCTTGGGGTTGTGTGCCAGCACACGAACAGGTGTCTCTGGGCGCTGTCTGAACGGCATCGTGACTGTGTATTCACCTGCACGAGTGCAGACACGGGTAGAGAGGTGTGGGGGACTTTAGGGTGACCCTGTTCGGGTGTGTGTCCATTGTGTCTGGTGCTCTGTGCTCTGCGGTGGGTCTGGAGAGAGGAGGAGGCCATACGATGCACATCCTCCCCGGGATGAACGCTGCGTGACCCGATCCCAATGACAAGAGTGGATGCTTTTTTCCCAGCCCGCTGCCACATAAAATCATCCTCACTGAGCCTCCCTATGCCTCTCCCGTGACCCTGAAGATCTGAGCTGTAACACGCACAGAATGTCCATGTCGCCTCCCACTTTCTGGATTCAGGGCACCAAGGAAACAGACGTGATCTCCTTAGAGCTGCAGTGAAGTCAGGTTAGCTTAGAGGCAAGTCCACCTGACAGCAGCTTCTTCGTTGGTCAGATGGTGCCTACCTGAGAGGTCTACAGTGAGGATAACAGTGAGACTGCGGACACTCGGGCCCAAGTGGTGGTGGCGTATAGGTATAGTAGGTGCTCAGCCTGAAGCAGCTGTGCTTCACCCCATCTGACAGCTGGGGACTGAGCTTTGCCTGCCAGTGGTTATTTGCCCGCTCCTCTGGTACTGGACAAACAGGCTTTGGCAGGGTCAACTGGCCCCCACCTCACCCCTCACAGACCCTCATTGTACACGCCCCATTAGTTGCACAGTGCCCCCAAAGTACACCAGGAATGTTTCCTAAGCCGTTTCCTCTGCTAAACACCTCCGTGACAGCTTCTTGGCAGCAGCAGAACGCCAAGGTTAACATATGTTAAGAATATGTGCAGTCGGCAGCCCACCTCCACACTAAAGCCAGAGGGAGCCTGGGCTCCGAGTGGCCTCTCCTGTGTTCAGAACCTGAAATCTGCTTCCCAAGGGTCCCCTTGGCCCCACCCAAGAACCGCTGAGAAATCTCAGCCCAGACAAGTCCAGGCCATCATCTCCCTGTTCTCCTCCCAGCTCAGGGCACCTGCCACTGCAGCCCTGCCCAGTGGCCATCAGCCCCACCACCAGGGGCTTCCACCCCAATGGGAGGTTAGTGACCTTTTCAGGACTTTCTCGAAGCCAGACTTTGTTGAATGGGAGGTAAAGTTAGGGATCACCCACCCCTTGTGGTTTGAACCCTGCTTTGTCAGCCTGTCCCCCTGCCCCCCACCCCCAGTCCCAGGAAGGCCATGATCTGGCATGTCGTCGCATGGATGGGGGACTAGGAGCTTTGAAAGAACACACAATTATGATAAAGCCAGTTAAAGACACCCAGTCCTGGTTTTGCATCTTCAGTCTGCTATGGGGTTCCAGGGTTTGGTTAATGAGGTCAGGATGGGTGGTGGCCCTATCCAGGAGGTCAAGTTCCAGAGCAGTTTCACTGGGTATGCTACTGCTAAACTTGTTTTATTTCAAGTTCTCTGTCTGGTTATAACTGGATGAAATTCATTATCTTAAAACCCCTCATTTACTAAATCTGCAATGAGTGGCTCAGGCTGGGCTTGGGGCTGTTTGGCAGAAGGAAGTGGATATGTCAGGGACAAAGGAGATGTTGTATTAACATTAAATAATGCTAGCTACTACCGTGGAAAGTCTCAGAGGTTTAACAGGATAAAGTGTATTTCTGACTCATATTCCCTGTCTAACACAGGATGGTGGGAGGCTCTGATCCACTTAGTCACTCAGGGTACCAGGCTGACAGATGACGTGTCATCTTGTAGATGCACCATCTGGATCCCATGGCATCTTGGCTTCTGTGGAAGGGGCATAAAGGTACAAAGGACTACTGGAGCTCTTAACTGCTTCAACCAGGAAGTGACACATGCCACTTCTGCGTAATGTCTAGAACTAGACACACGGCCCCCACCTTCCAGCGAGGGAGGCTGGGAATACAGGGTATGCATGGAAGATTTGATGAGCATTCTCTGTCTTTGACATAAACCTTATGGTCCCAGCACTCCGAGATAGGAAGAGGAAAAGAGAAACTGATCCATGTGGGGTTTTATGATGCTGGTGGCCAGAGTTCAAGGACAAAGGAAGGAGATGTTAGTGAGGAGAGTCAAGGTAGTCAGGGAAGACTTCCTTTAGGGGGTCTGCCGGGAAAGAGGTATTCATCCCCCACCAGAGTGGGATCTGCTTGATTCATCTCAGGAAGATGGAAACTACAGAAGGAAGGAATCTGGGGGGATCCACGGGACAGAGGAGGAGGCCCTTGGAAGACATTCTGGAGAACAGGCTGGGGAGGAAGATGAAGTTGACATTTAGGGAAGGTGACACCCTCCAGGATGGATTTGGGAAGGGCTGGAAGTAAAAGCACATTGAGGGGCTCTTTTTCTGGGAATCCTAGAGAGAGGACATGAAGCCAGAGAGGATGGTCAGGGGGTCAGACAGGAAGAGTGTCTTGAAGGAGCCAGCTAGTCTTAAGGACAGTCATCAGCCAGCAAAGCGATGCGGCTGAGCCCATCAAGCCCGACCTCCCTGCCACATAAGAGCATCCAGGAGAGCTGTAGCATTAAGCCCAACAAGAAGGTCTGCTCTCGGCAGCTACACTGAAAAGGAGAGGGTCTGAGTTCATTCACAAAAGAACATCTCAAAGTTACATTCTCAGCTGGACTTTGACATCCTCTCAAATGGGTCAGAGTGGCTGGCTCGTCTTTTATGAATGATTTGGGCATCCCCTGTCCCTCCCCACCACTTGAGATGGTGCAAGGGCACGCAGGGTCTCCCTTTTGATGGCACGGCACAGAGGGTCAGCTGGAATTACGCCTGGAGCCCGGGAAGAGGAAAACCTGCTGATTGGACTCCAGAAGGTGAGAGGGGGCGGGTTCGCCTCCTTTCCCACTCAAACCTGGTTTCCCTTCCGGTGCCGGAGGCCCCCATGCCAGGTCCTGGACTATGTCCTGAGGAAGGTAGAAAGTAGAGGAAGGGGACATGGAGTCATGACCAGTGATGAACTGGGGATGTTCACCTGGAAGACACAGGCTTCATTGGCCTGGCTGATGACCATAGGTCCTTGGACTCCGTGGGGTAAGATTGCCATTGACAAGTGAGTTCATGGGATTTCCTGGATGGCCAGATTTTCCAACAGTCAAATTTATGTACCAATGAAATGGGCCATCTTAGGAAAAGGACTGGAGTTTCCATCTTTGGAAAGCCCCTATAACCATCAGTTAACCACACAGTGTAAAGAGGGGTCAGACAGGAGCACATCAAAGCCCTGCAATTCTGACATACAAAGTTCAACTTGGTTTGCCCAGCACATTCCCAACTTTAACCCAAGGAAATCCCTCAGCCCCAGACAAAGTGAGACAATCAATCTGTAACCCTATTTGGTAGGCCTCATAGGTGACACTGTCAAACTCACATGTAGTTCTTTGGGACTGGGTAGTTCAATGGTTCGTGGTGGTAACACATCATGTATCACCATTATTTGTTAGGAAAATGAGGACTTTTTTTTTAAAGGCTAAATTTTGATTTAATTTTTTTTTTTTTTTAGTTTTTTCATTTTCCTAGATCTTCCCTCTATGAACATTGTCCTGACCTATGTGCACTCTAATCTGCTTTTTCATGGGGGACAAAAAGAGAGGGGAAATCTAGTTAGCATGCCAAGATGCTACCTCACCAGCAGCTGTAATGTGTGACCCGTCCTGATGGGTGAACTGCTCTAAGGCTAGGACCTCAAAACAAATTTGATCTCGGTGAGGAGGCAAGCACCACCTATGAAATATTCTCACCAAAAGAGTTGAACCTGAATCTGAGGCTCTAGATCTAAATCTGAGTGTAGTAAGGAAATATCAAGAAGGAGGAACCAGTTCACCACCGCCACAAGACTGACGTCAACCAAATCCTACGTGAGGGACATTCTATGAGGCAAAGGACTCTCATCTTCTTCATCAACTCTAAAGCATGAGAAAATAAAGAGGGTCTTGGGAGGCTGTTATATTTAGAGCTATGAAAACCAAATAAAGAGAGCTAGGACCAAAGGGTCCCGGTGGTACAACTTGTGCTTAGCATGACTGAGCATCCCAAACAAACAAACAAAAAGAACCAGCAGGCTGAGTTTGTATTTGAGTCAAACAAAGTAACTGGTGTAGGAGGGGAACGGCTGCTTATATTACAGAACAGAAATTTTTGAGTATGGACAGGCTATTCAGTGCCCTCCACATTGCGTTTTGTGCATTCTGCTTGATGGGAACCCGGACCATCCCCACTTCCCTGTGCCTTCTGTGCTGTCCCCTCTATTCCTTTTGGGTGGCTTCATTCCTGGCCTCAGGCCGTCTCCTCACTTGCATGAGCTGATCAGTACTTTGCTGGGAGCTTGAGGGGATCCTCTCTGCAAGTCTCTGGACCTCTCTCTGCTCCCCTCTGTGCCGGGCAGAGTTCTGTGAGCTCTAGTGCCCTTGATCTTCCTGAACTCTGCACACCTGGCTCCATCCATCACTCAGGGCATCCTCTGGGCTGCACCCAGGGTCCCCCCACCTGTGCCGCAGCCCGGTAACTCTCTTCAAGCAGGTAACAGGACAATGGCAGCGCTCCCTTAGCTTGTTTTTGTTCTCTCAGCTATAACAGTATTTTGTTCCCAGACGATCCCTATCTTAAAAACTGGTTTCATGGTTTTTTTTTTTAAAGAGAGAGAGAGAAAATTTATATATATATATATATATATTTGTTTTTTTACTTCTCGGCGGACACAACATCTTTGTTGGTATGTGGTGCTGAGGATCGAACCCGGGCCGCACGCATGCCAGGCGAGCGCGCTACCACTTGAGCCACATCCCCAGCCCCTGGTTTCATGTTTTGTCTTTCTGTTGTTACTTTTGATGATTTCGCTGTCATTGCTTCCTAGTGGTGGTGGGGGTTTGGGGAGATGGAGTGCTTGTTATTCCCTGTTGGCCAAAAGTGAAGCTCGCCCCATGCTTTTGACAGGTGCATGAGGCAAGAATGACTGTCCGTTCTCCAGACTAGAGTCCTAAAGTCCCAAGTAGTGGAACAGCCTTACCTGTCGCCAGAGCCGCGGGCTCCAATTTCAGAGCCCCTTCTTCTGGAACGGACTCCTCAGGTAGGTTCCTGGCAGATCGTGCCAGGGCTTGCCAGCCAAGTTAGGGCCTGCCCTGCTGGGAGGTGGCACGTCTTTGCACTTTGCACTGGGGCCTAGAGAGCTGGCACCAGCCTGTGCTGTTTGTGAGTTCCATCAGCCTTCGATCCTCTTATCAACTCCGTATACAATAAACATTTGTCTGACTCGAGGTTTTTGGCTCTCATGGACTGTTTCCCATCTGTCTCTTCTTCCTTCCCTCTGCCCCATTCCCTGACTCTCATTCTCACCTCCTGCCTCCCCCACCCCACCGCCCGGCAGGGCCACTCTCACTCACCCCAGACACGCGCAGGAGCACACACACGTCCTGCACTGAGCTCTTGGCTTCAGGGAGTGTTTGGAGTCTCTACCTGTCTCCTCATTGCTTTGCTTTCCGCTGCCCTTGGCTTCCACACCAGGGCTCTTTTCTGAGCCTCTTCCTATCCTGGCATCCAGCACCAGCATTCTAATTCTGACTCTGGTCTTCGAGTGTGACCTTGGATAAGGCACAGAACCCTCCAAGCTTTTAACTTTCTCTGAGCTGGTAAATCTCCACCAGATATTGAGGGCTTGGGACTAGAGGCTTATCCCTGAACCTCTTCCTGCTGACCACTAGAGGTGACAAGCAGGAGAGACAGAACCAGAGGTAGTCCAGGTGAAGCAAATCTGGGTCCAGGTACCTGATTCCAGCCCCAGTGCTGCTCTCCTGTGCGAGTACTATCCTCCCTGAGCCTCTAGGTTCTGCTCTGTAAAGCAGGAACCGTTGCCCCTGCTCCACTAGCATGATGGGATGATCTCTGGGAAGAAATATAGCTCATGGGGTGCTGGCTGCATGTGCACATGTATGAGATGCTCAGGAAAGAGAGGAGACCCTCTGTGATCACAGACCCTAGGCTAAAGCCATCCATTGGCTCAATCTGTCAGCTATGAAGCACAGTGTAGAACAGTTATAAGCCATGTAATTATTTCATCTTTCTGATCATCAAGGTAGCTCATGTTTACTTTAGAAAATTGGAAAGATATAATGGAGTATATTAAGGAAAATAAAAAGTGGTCCATAATCCCTCCGTATAAAGAGAGCCAATAAACTTTGGTTAATTTTCTTTCACACACAAGTACACATCTTTTGAAATTGCAGTTGCATGCTGCATAACAATGTTTTGGTCAATGACAGACCACATACGCAGCAGTAGTCCGGTAAGGTTACCTATTTTCTGGTGACATCGGCATCGTTGCCATCTTTGTTAGGTTCACTCTGTGATGGTCACACACAACTAAATAGCCCAACAATGCATTTCTCAGAATGACCCTCATCAGTAAGCAATGCATGGCTGCGTATACAGGAAGGAAAACATACCGTAGGCATTTTTTCATAAGCCATGTAGACATACAGAAAAAAAATTAAGTTTTCATTATTTTCCTATCATTGAATTCAATTTTCTCTTGAATCCCACTTTTCCTGAAAGCAGAAATTCTAATCCTCTCAATCCAGGTAACTTTGTTCCACTTCAACACTTCCTTTTCACATATAGGTAACTTGGCCAACTCAGAATTTTTCTCCATCTCACCTTTCCTGAAAGTCTGGTCTAAGTTGCTGGTGATGGGGAGAGGGACTCTGGGCAGGGGTAGAGAAAAGGCACCTGGTCAGCTCTCCTGCACTGGTGTTCAGCCATGGCCATGGTGGGGTGGTCCACGTCCCCCTCTATCCCAGATGCCTGGCCCACTGTTCATTCCCAGAAGCTTCCCCATCACGTCCAGAAGGCCCCACCCCAGGCCACTACCTCACTGTATAACCTTTCAAGCAAAATGCACCCTGCTCCAGGGACCAGGAAATTCAACTGCCCTCGGGTGCCACAGGGGCTATGGGAGGCAGAGGAGCTGGATGGCATTCATAATGACAAGACACCAGTTACTGCTTAAGCAGGCCCATGGCTGGTCCTGTTGTCAGTGTACCCACCTCGGTCCAGCTCCCTCTGTCCCTAACTACTCACTAATCATAACCAACACAGTGCTAGATGTCTAAGATGTCCTTGGACCCTTGTGGGTAATGTCTCATTTTATTATTACAACAACCCTGTCAGGTAGGGAGTATTGTGATTCCTATATTATAAAAAAGGAAACCGAGGTCCAGAGACTGGAGGCATCTCACCCAAATCACAAAGCTGGAAAGATGCAGAGCCAGGATCCCCTCCCTGAAAAGCAGCAGAACCCAGAGCTCACACTGTGATCATAACCCGGAAGTCACACGTCTCTAAGCCATACCCCTCAGGCGTGCGCGAGCCTCACTCACGTCCTGGTTCCTCGCTCAAGACGTTGGCACTGAAGCCATCTTCCTCACCTGATACTTCCAGTGAGGCCCCTGGCAAGGGTCCAATCCCAGAGATTCACTCATCCACCCCTGGTCTGACCATCCGGCATGAGACACGGGCTCCCCACCAGGCCCAAGGGTGCTGTGGAGCAGCAACAGGCAAGGTCCTGCCCAGCAAACCGCACCTTGGAGAGGGGCCAGCCCCGGAGACAAATGAGGTTTCCCTTGGTACAGTGAAGCAGGGTGGTCACGGGGCCTCCCCCACAAAGCTGGGTTGGAGATGAGATCTGATGACATGTGTAAGTGTCAGCTCTGTGCCTGCATGTGGCCCTGGGTAAATGTCAGCTCTGAGCAGCATTTTTAAATGTCACCACTCCCATGACCCTGAGCAAAGGAGAAGGGCCACGCTTCCCTGAAGAGGTCTGTTTGAAGGTAAGAACAGGAGAGCCAACAGAGAGTGGGTGCCCCCACCCATGAGATCCACCCAGGATGGCCACACCCCACCATCCTGGGAGCCAACTGAGCTAAAGAGTCATTCTGCCACAGCACAGGAAATCTCACTGTCACATGCCAGCTCCTCCCCACGGCTCTGGAGGCCCTCGTTAGGAAGCAAATGGTCTCCAAAGGGTGGTCCAGCAAGTTGCTCAAATACATCATCACCCAGAAAAGTGGAGTGTCCTGCTGACTCTCCCAGGAACATCTGCCTCGTACACACTAGGGCCATCCCAGCTCCTTCCAATTCTGAGCCTGCTCTGTCCACCTCGGTAAGACAGTCTCAGGAGCAGAGCAAGGCACGGACGATACCAGAGGACCTAGGAGGACCTCCTGTGGGTTGGCGCAGGAATGGGCCTGCGGTCGCCCCCTGCCTGGCTTCCAGCCAGCTCCGTCACATAGGGCCAAGTGACCTGGCAAGTTCTCAAGCTCGCTGCTCCACCACTGTTTCAATCTTGTGTTCTGTATTTTTGTTTTGTTTTTCCCTTGCGTTGCTGGGGATGGAACCCAGGGCCTTGTACATGCTAAGCAAGGGCTCGATGAGTGAACTGCAGACCCACCCCACGGTCTCCATCTTAACTAAGAATCCTGATCCCCACTTGTCAGGGATGTGGGGCACATCTCATAGTAGATGAGGTTTATGAAGTTCTGGACAGGCAGGTGGCCTTGACTCAGAGGTATCCCCTCCTGTCCCTGTGTCACATGAATCCAGAGGATGCCAATGGGAGGGTTTCAAGTAGACTCCGCCCCCCTGCGGGTTACTACCTGGGCACTGTTCTGCCCCACCCCACGCAGCTTGGGGCAGCTCTTCTCTGTGAGGACCATGCACCCATTTCACAGCTGTGCCAAGCAGAGAGAGATGGGCTGCTGGGTCTCTGCAGAGCCCCGAGAGGCAGGTCTTCCAGCTATTGCCGAGAAGCGTTCGACAGAATACCTGGAGTCCCGCCAGGCACTGAGACTGAGCCTGCTTGGCACCAGCCCCTGGGAAAGAAAACTGCAGAGTGCGGCTCGTTCCCAGAAACTGGAGACCAGGGGCTTCTGATAAGGCCAGTCTGTTTTCCCAAGCCTGCCAGTCAGTCTGAGAACACAGGCAGGCAGGGGGAGGCTGCTGTGTGCAGCACGACTCGGGCAGGGAGAGCCCAGCTCACAGCCCCAGAGAGCCAAGCCCATCTCCCGGCACCCCCCAGCCTGACGCCCGAGCAGTTTGGAGGCTGTGCACGGCTCTGCCCCTGGGGCATTGGCTAGGGCTCAACCAGGACAGGGGGCTCCACAGGGGAGGGGAAGCTGCCCCTGCCTGTCTGCAGGGCCAGTTCCCACACCGCGGCTTTGTCCTCAGAGTAACTGCTTAAGGAAATCTGGATACAGATCAGTGTCCTCGTTTGACACTCAAGGAAATGGAGACTCAGAGCAGAGAGGCAAATTGCTCAAGGTCACAGTCAATAACAAGGCGGAATTCGCAGCGCAGCCTCCTGCTTTACCCCACGGTGCTGTCCTTCTTCTGCAGTTTATCCACAAGGCCACTGAGAGCGTCGCTGAAAGTGGCACACTGTGGATCGAAGTCCAAAATGGACTCAGAGGACCTAAGGGACGATCCTGGTTCTAGCACTAAGCAGCTGTGTGGTCCTGGGCAAGTTTATTTCCCTCTCGGGTTTGTGTAGGAAGAAATCTGGCCCCAACCATTCAGATTGGGCTATGGCAGAGAGAAGAGAGGAGCCCAGGAACAGAAGAGGCCCAGCTGCCATCACTTAACTCAGGCTGGGTGCTGCTGCCTGGGTCAGACCCGCTGGGGTCCACAGCCAAGGAACAAGGAGAAGCTCCCCACTTCCTCAGTGCGGACGGCTGAGCCTCACCTTCCTAGGCGTCCCTCTGTCACCTGTAAGGGGACACAGTATTACTCAGAAGGTCATCATCATGATTAGAGGGGATGGATAAACGCAGGGAGGGAACCTGAGGGTGGCCTGGCCTTCTGCAGACAGAATGGGGACCCAGAGGTGCCCCGACTTTGTGCCCACAGAACGAAGGACCCAGGAGGGCACCACTTCATGCCCTCAGGGAGGGGACCTAAAAGTACACTGGCTCCACACTCATGAGCAGGGACCCAGAGGCGCTCCTCCTTCGCACTGACGGGATGCCCTGGCTTCCGTCAGACTGGCTGCAGGGAAGGGGAATTCTCAGAAGCAGCTCCTCCTCGAGGAGCAGGATTGGAAACAGAGAACTTCAAAATCCCCCCATCACACAGGCCTGTCCAACCCCAGCCCCTCCCCCAGCCCTCTGCAGCCCAAACCCATCTGGCAACCATCTAATGCAGCAGGAATGTTTGCAGGCGGCAGGCCCTGGCCTGGAAGCCGCCTCCCCTGTGGCATCCGGTGGCCAGGTGGGGGAGATCAAGGATGCTGTGAGGAGACCCAGCGGGGCCCTCCCTCTCCTCCCTAGGTGGAAATCAGGTCTGTTACTGCCCAGATTGTTTCTGGTATTTTGATACCGTGAGAGATCTTAAGGAAGAGACCAAGAGGGCTGGGCAGGGATGCAGAGGCTCTGGGGTAGTAGGTGGAGCTAGGAAGTTCATTGGTCTCGGGCCGTGTCAATCATCACTGCTCTACCATGGTGAGGAGAGGAGACCCAGGAAGGAGAGCAGGCTCCTGGGAGGCATTGCAGGAAAGAGACAGGCTTCCAGGGAAAGGATGGAGACAGAGAGGGTGTCACGCCCCACCTGTCCCCCAGGACTCCCAGCTGCCAAAGAGCAGCTGGACACGATATTCCTAGCCTGCTCAGGGTGTGACATTAGTGCAGAAGCCTTTCCCCAAGTACAGGGGCAAATCAGAGAGCCAGCAAAGCCAGCCTAGAGCTGGCACTTCATGCACTTGGTGTCCAGGTCGGTGACTTTGATGTTATTCTTCCCTTCTCCGACCGGCTACAGCCAATCCTTCAAGACCTACTGGACTTTTCTGCTGTGTCTTTGGAATCCACCTGCTTTTCCTAGCCCCTCTGCCCAGAGGAGCAGAGCCTAGCTCCAGCCTACCTGGGTGCTGCCCTCCCCTCCTGCCAGGTCTTCCTGTTTGTTTCCTCTGGACCCCCTGCAACTCATCTGTCTCTCCCCTCTTCCCTCCAGCGGCTCCTCTTGCTGACCTCAGCACCCTCCAAGGTGCAGCACTGCCCAGCACTGTAGGTGCTTCCTAAAAATTTGTGGAATGAATGAAATGAAGGCGGGGAGGAGAGAGAGGAGAAGGGAGCAGAGATCCTTGCCCAATGGACGTAAATAAACTCAGGGGAAGAATGAAGCCTGGCTGTGAATCCAGAGGGAGCATCGGCACAGGCAGAGTATTTTGTTCCCCTCGTTTTAGGTCAGGTGGTTAAAATCCTGCTGCAATTGGCCCTTGAAAGAGTCTGAGACCCAAACATAGAAAAGGGTTTCTCCGAGGTCACCGGGTCCCTCTCCTTCTCTACGCACCCTCTCTGCAGAGCCTAGATAGGCAGTTATGTCTCCTGTTCAGGAACCTTCCAGTGATAGGGCAGTCCCTATCCATCAGGACCACCCTGCTGAGTGACCTCTGCCTCCGAGGAGTTGCATGATCCCAAAGAGGAGAATGAGGAACCCGGGCCAAGTCCAGACAGGCTCAGGCTGCCGGGCACCTTCAGGTCTCCAGTTCCCCAGGGGTTTCCTCCCCAAGGAACCACTGGAATTCCTCTGTCAGGAAGCGGAACCTCCCTCCATCCACCCCCCACCCCCATCCTGGCTGCTGATCTGGCCTCTCGCCAGGTGGTTAATACTGCTCCTTGTGTTTGGAGCAGAGAACTAAACACAGATCTCCCAGGAGCTTAGAGGGAAGCTGGCCAAATGTGGGGGAAGCTGATGAGGAGTATGAACACGCTGGTCTCCATGCCAGGGATGGACTCCATTAGCTGGAGAAGTGGGCATTCTCTAGAGCTGCCCCTGGGGCTGGGGGAAACACAGCTTAGGTGGGGATGGGGCTCGTCCTGTGTCCAATGCTCCAGCTTCTTGATTTTTCTACCCCACCTACAAGCTCCATCTGGAAAGAATTGAGAAGAGCCTGGGCTGTCCCCTGTTCCCATCCTGTCTTCCGCCTGCGCCCCTGCAGGGAGCCCCCCTCTGCCCCACCCCACTCTCCCTCCCAATAAAGCAGACTCTCAGGAGAGACATCGGACTTCACTCCGACTGGGGTAAGTGGTTAATAACATCTAAATGCATCATCTTTCCACAGGGATTAGCATTGGCAGGATTCAGGATTTAAGGGAAAGCAGAAAAGCAATAATGGGGATTTCAGGCCCTGGCCAACGGCTGGCAATGTGGGGAAGCCCTGGAAACTTCCCAATATCTTTAAGACCGTCCGGACGTCATTAATAGCAGAGACACCAGCTTATGTTTTTCTGGCTTTGCGACTCGCTTTGTGGACATGTCCCTGATCCTCTCTGACCCAGTTCCCTTGTCTGTACAATGGGAGTAACACTTCCACTCTCATTAAGTTGTTGTGAAAGTCAAATGCAGTAAGGAGGTCAGGCCCTGGGCACAGAGCGGGTGCTCCAGTGCCATTTCTTTCCTTCCTTCTTTCACGTGCCAGGCATTTTCCATGGAGAAGTGGACAGAGTGGGGATCGGGGTGAGATGTAGGTAAAGGCATCATATATGTGCACTTGAACCTTGGTTGTTTCCCACAGCCGATGACCTTGAAGCTGTCTCAAACCTGCTCCTCTGCATTTTGCCCCAGGATATCCTGCAACTTGGAGAAATCATCTCAGAGGGGGACCTTATAATGGAGACCTTGTGGTTCCCAACTTCCACATCCTTAGAAATCATAAACCCTCTGCAATCATCTCCAGAGACAGGGACGTGGTCAGCAGCCACTGTCTTCTTTCAGCTGGCACTCAGTCCAGTGTTCTGTTGGTCTGTAGCCACCATGAAGCTCAGTAGCTTAAAGCAAACATCATCATCCCCTCTTACGTTGCCGTGGGTTGACTGGACTTCGTGGACAGCTCACGCTCCACGTTTCCACATGGGACTGTAGTCAGAGGTGAACTGGGATGACAGAGGGGCTGGTCATTCAAAGATTTGACTGGTCCGGACCTCACAGATGGCGCATTCATGCTTCTGGGCTGTCCACCAGAACAACTACACATAGCCTCTCCAAGGGGCTTGCCCATCTCCTAACATGGCGGCTGGTGTCCCAAGACAGAACCCAAGGGTCCCAGGCTGAAGCTGCAGGGCTTCTTAGGGACCAACCTTGGGAGCCTCTGAGCATCAGTTCCACCCATTCCATTAGTCAAACAGACCCAAGTCCAGCCCAGATTCAAGGTGATGGAGATAGGAGCTCACCTCTTTTTGTTGTTGTTGTTGTTCTAATTAATTATACATGAGAGCAGAATGCAGTTCAATTCCTTGTACACAAATGGGGTACATCTTTTCATTTATTTTGATTAGAAAGATGGAGGAACTCATCTCTTAACTCGGGAGAGGCCGAGTCACCCTGCAGAAGAGCATGTGGCAAGAAACAGCACGGTAGTCATCTCTGGAAGCTTCATCTTCCATATGCAGCACCTGGTCTTCCCAGGTAAAAGAACTGTGCTCACCGCAGGGGTGGGGGACAAGCACTGTCCCAGGAGTCAAACCAGCCCCGGACTGTCCTGTTCCACCCTGGAACCACCCGGCTGTCACCTACACTGACAAAGTTGCTGCTAAGTCCCCAAGGCTGCTAGGAGCTCTCCCCGTGCTTTAAGGAGCATTCTAAGGACAGGGAGATCACCCACTGCTTTGTTCTGCTCTAACAAGCCTCTGCCAAGCGCTGGCTCACTCATCCATCCAACAACCATTCGCCCAGGGCCCGCTTGTGCCATCCCAGAGAGAAACCCACACAGCAGGAGATGCAGCGTTCCATGGAAGACGTGGACAGTCACAGAACACCGCACAGGTCAGTGGACCCCGGGGGGGAGGGGGCTGATGTGGGTGCCGGCAGGGGAGGGGCTGGCTTTGATTAGGGAAGTGGAAACAGGGAGAACTTCTCTACCTTCAAGCCCAGATCAGAAGCTGCTCTCGAGGGATCCATGTAGGTGTCCAGGGAGGACAGGAGGAAAGAGGGTGGGAAGGCAGGGCAGGCCACCTGGGTGGCTAAGGTGGAAAGAGAAGCAGGCACAGGGTGCTGTCAGGAAACAGGGTAAAAAGCAGGGGTCAGAAGGCCATGCCACCTCTTGGACTTAAAAACCAAGGGGAAACTTGGAAGACTCTACCCCCCTCAAATCTCCGATCTAGGAAGACCACTCAGGGTGCTGGGGACAGTGGCTTAGAAGGATGCGACTCAAGAATAGCACAATGGTGCCTTTATTATTTTGTGATTGATTTATTAGATTCTAGACTCTGCCCCAGGCTCTTCCCATTCTTTGACCCATTAAATATCAGGGCAACGGCATAAGTGAGGGGCTGTATACAGTTATCCTATTTTGCAGATGAGAACATCAAGGCACACAGAAAGGTGAGTTTCTTGTCCAGAGTCACAAATCAAGGAATAGTGACCCTGAAAACCCAATTGGCCAGGCTGGCCCCAGGGTGTGCCTGTCTCCCTGTTTGGTGTGCCCTGCTGTGGCTGCGATTCAGGTGTCAGACACTCAGCAGGGCTCCCGGGCCCCGGCAGGGAGTCAGTCACTCCATGCGGACACATGAGCGAAGGCCAGGTAAGTGTGGAACACGTTGCCAGCCCCACATCACTGGATTTACTAGCTTTCTTGCCCTGAAGCAACGTGAACATCCTCTCTTGCTGTTCTCTGTGGCCGCGCCCACCCAGTGCCAGGGACACTGATTGAGAAATAAGGCACTGAACTGGCTACAGACTGACAGGCGAGCCTTAGAGACCTGTGCAGACAGATGCAGGAGCACTTTGTCCTGTCTGTCACAGCATCCAGGGACCCCAACCAAGCCTGCTGCTCGTCACCCCCCCCTCACCTCCGTCCCTTCTGCACCCTGCTGAGAGCTCTAAGAGAAGCACCTGCCTGCAGCCCGACTTAGCATTCAGAACAAGGTGCCCCTGCTGGAAGGCTATTGGCGGCAGAGCAGGAGAGGCCCAGCTTTGGAGCACACAGGATCTGCTGGGAACCTCCTGCGGGGCTGGTGCTGAGAGAAGCAAAACAGATGCTCAGTGGGGACAAGTTGCACTTCACAAGCAGTTAGCACAGTCCCAGTCCCAGAGATCCAGAGAGAAGTGCTTGTTGGCATCAGGAGCTGGAGGAACCCGACTGTCATCTCATTAAATCCTCAGTCACTGTCCCACTTGTCATATGGCTGTCTCTGGCTCCCTGTTCTCCTGCTTTCCTTTCAAGAGGTATCAGCATGGCCCAGTGCACCAGGGACGGGTCTCTTGATCCTTCAATCTGCACCCAGAGCTTTGGTGTACCATCTTATTCCCCTCTTCCTCCTGGCATTTAGGCCTCCCAAGAAGTAAGGATAAGAGAAAGAGAAATAGTAGCCCCCCTTATTCAAAGTTTTGCCTCCCATGGTTGCAGTTAAATATTGTCTCAAAATATTTTTTTTAAAGAGAGAGTGAGAGAGGAGAGAGAGAGAGAGAGAGAGAGAGAGAGAGAGAGAGAGAGAGAGAGAGAGAATTTTTAATGTTTATTTTTTAGTTCTCGGCGGACACAACATCTTTGTTGGTATGTGGTGCTGAGGATCGAACCCGGGCCGCACGCATGCCAGGCGAGCGCGCTACCACTTGAGCCACATCCCCAGCCCTTGTCTCAAAATATTAAGTAGAATATTCCAGAAATAGCCATCGTAAATTATAAGTTGTGCACCTTTTAGAGAAATACAATGAAATCTGTCTTCCTTCATCCTGCCTGGGGCATGAATCACCCTTTGTCCAGTGTGTCCACGCTGTATATGCTACCCACCTCTTAGTCATTTAGTAGCCTTCTGTGTTATCCGATTGACTGTGGATCTATCACAATATCCATGTTCAAGCAATCCTTATTTTACCTAATAATGGCCCCCAATGCACAGAAGTAGTGAAACTAGAAATTTGGATATGTAAATCCGTAAAACAAAAGCCATAATGTACTTCCTTTGGTGGGGGGGATTAACAGAGATTAAACCTAGAATTGCCTAACCACTGAGCCACATCCCCAGCCCTTTTAATTTTTATTTTATTTAGAGGCAGGATCTCTCTAAATTGCTTAGAGGCTCACTAAATTGCTGAGGCTGACCTCAAACTTACGGTCCTCCCACCTCTCAGCCTTCCGAGTTGCTGGGATTACGGTCATGCACCCCCACACCAGGCAAAGTGCTTTCTTAAAATGAAAAAGTGAAAGTTCTCAACTTAATGAGAAAAGAAAAAAAAAATTATGCTGAGGTCACTAAGATCCATGGTAGGAATGAAGAGAAAAAAATCTATAATCCATAATGGGTAGGTTTTAGTACAGTTTTAGGCATTCCCTGGGGTCTTGGAATGTATCCCCCTTGGATAAGGGGAGACTGCTGTAATTAGCCCCACACCACGGGGCAGTATGTGGGGGAGCCCAGAAGGTGAGGTGACTTGGCTCCGCAAACATTTGGCAGAATCAGGATTTTAAGCCCAGACCCTGTGACTCCCTACCCAAGGCTCTCCCCTTTGCCCCTTTTCTTGTCATGTCTTCACCGGTTTCTCTTTGGGACTTCATGGAGCCCATTTATTATCAACCACTAGAGAGACACCCTCCTGGCTGAAGACCTCACTGAGGGCCAGACTCTGGGCAGGTGACAGACAGGAGGCGGGAGAGAGGAAGGTGAGGATGACGCTCCCCTCCTCGACCAGCCACTGGCCAACTGGACTTTTGCTAAGTCTGGCTGAACAGAGGGTCTGGGACACAGCCCATGGTTTATCCTTTTACTCCTTGGGGAATTCTCTGCCTGGCCACTTATAGATTACTTCTTTGAAGTACGTTCTGTATTTGCAAGAAAAGGAGGTTCTGGGAGAGAAGATAGATACAGGTTTCCTAGCTGAGCTCATAAAAGCAAAGGAAAAATATTCAGAATTTCAAGGGATAAGTTCCAGAATCTTTCACAAAGATGCCTGTCGCCTAGTCAGATCCTACTCATGAATAAAATGCCACCAAGCAACTTCCACCAGACCTATAGAGCCTTCCACCTGCGCCATGTCAGTAGGAGCGTGGGACATCGTTTAGCTCCTGGGACCTGTCCTTGACCCCTGACTGGCTGGGACTGGGGGAGGGTTTAGAATGGATGCTCACAACCAATGAAAAGGCCAGGCAAGAATGAGCCTCCCACCAGGTGTGGTCATACAGGCCTGTCATCCCAGTGGCTCAGGAGACTGAGGTAGGAGGATCACGAGTTCAAAGTCAGCCTCAGCAAAACCCAGGCCCTAAGCAACTCAGTGAGACCCTGTCTCTAAATAAAATACAAAATAGGGCTGGGGATGTGGCCCAGTAGTGGAGATTAGCAGAGCTCCTTCAGCTGCTACAGAAACTCAAGTGAACCAGCGTTCTCACAAAGAGGGATCCAGCCACAGGAACAGAGGGATCCAGGTACTTGACTGCCCTGAGATGCCCTCTCCACCTTCTATCGGCTTTTCTTTGACAGTTGACTTTATTCTTCCAGTTTTAGGTTCTTAGGAGGATGAAATACTGGTCCCAGGCATCTCTGGCTCAGATCTAAACAAATCTATACAAAAGGGGTGCAAAGCTCTTCTAGACCAGTTCAAATGGCAACGATGCTGGGGAAGGGCTCTGAGTGGCCCGACTCAGAGCACAGGACCAGGATGGCGGTCCCCCAGGTCAGAACCAGGAGAAGGCGAGGGTGAGGGGTGAGGGAAAGACGTTGCCACCACACTGCAGTTAGTGAAGGAGGCAGGCTGCACCCTACAGAGGGTCAGGAATGAGGAAAGACCCTGAAGTGGAAAACGCTACTTGGGTGCTAGCAGGCTGCACCGTGGGTGCCCACTTGGAAAAGAGGAAGCTACTTTCTCCCAGATGCTAGACCATCCATAGGAAGCATATGACTCCTCTTCTCCCCTATGTGCCCCCAATTCTTTCTCCTTGTCCTCAGGCCAGCCAGTTGGGTTCCAAATCACAAAAGGCAGTGGATTGCCATGGAAAGACAGATAGTTCTAGAAGCCAGGAGCCTTGTTTTTCTCTTCTGCCTCCAATAGGCTGTGTGACCTAGGATAGAAAAAACACCTTCTCTGGATCCTATACACTTCCTTTAAAAACCAATGGAGGTGGACTAGTGAGTGCCCGAGGCCCTGCTAATTCCTTCTGGAAGGTCAGGGTGTAGTAGTGGGCCTTCGTGACACTGCCACGTTTAACTTCTCCATATCCATTCACCCTAGCCAGTTAACTAACCATGCCTCCCAACCCTTAATCCTCACAAGCTCAGCCACCTACAGACCAGCCACAGGCAATGACATCAGTTGGCAATGATGAAAGGGAGAGGAATATCCTAGCAACACTCTACCCCGGCCCACCACGTCCTCTGGATAGGAAGCATCAGAGCTCAGGGTAGCTACAGACCTGGCTGCTTAACAGGAGGGCACGCTTCTCGCCCATCAAGGGTCCTTCGCCAGGGTGTGCAATGTCCTTGAGACAGGCATCACATGGTGGCACCCCTGAGGTTGTTCTTGCTCCAAAGCATCCACTGTGCAAACGATAGCATCAAGCCCCAAGGAAGAGAGGTGACTTGCCCAAGATCACGCGTGAGTCAACGTCAAGGGTTCCCAAGCCTTGGTTTCCACGGTGGGTTACAACCAGTGCTACCTTTCACAGAGACATATACCTGGGAGCAGACCAGCCCTCCTGGGATGTGGCTCCCTCCTGGATCCTGTCTTGCTCTCCCAAGCACCCCACTTCCCCCAGTTCAGATGAGCTCACTGCACACACCTCTGTTCCTACTGTGGCCCCTGCCTGGCCTGTCTTCCCCTGGATCCTGCGCACACAGGCTCACCCTACAGAACTCTGCTAACTCCTTGACCTTCAAGCCACCTTCCCTGGTGGCTGTTGCTCCCGTTAATCATTAATTCGGTCTCTCGGTGTTCCCTTGTGACACGGCAACACACTGAGGATAAAAGCCAGGGTGCTTCTAGTGGCCCACCTGACCACCCAGCCTGGCCCCCACCTAGCCCTTCAGCTTCTCTCCTCCACTGGGGTCCCTGCCTCTGCCCAGTCGCACCAGCCTCCCTGTAGTCCCCAAATCCTTGCAGTGCATTTTCTGTTGTCCTTCTCTGGCTCTCCACTCTGCTCACCCTGCCCTTTGTTCTATCCCCACGTCACCTCCTTAGAGAGCCCTTCCCCACCACCCCATTAAATCTGACTCAGTGCCCTTGAACTCTCTATCCTAAGGCCAATTCCAATTCTTCCAAAGCCCTTGTGTTTGCTTGAAATCCATTAAGTGTTTGGTTAGCTGCTGAGCTGGTTGTCTGCCTTCTTGGTGAGAAGGCAAGTTGTACAAGGGCAAAAAACTCGGCGTGTCCACAGCTGTTCCCCTCACTTCTGAAACAGTGTCTGGCCCATAGGGGGCCCTGCACAAATAAATCAATAAGTGAACAGTTGCAATGAAACGACATCTCAGAATTAGAAGGAGCTAGTATGCCCCTAGTGTGTGTGAGGCGGATCTTCTTCATGGAGTCCCTGTCTGTGTAAACAATCTGAGTCAATCAAAATCAGGCTGTCAGCAGCATCCCATGATGTAATCACATGCCAACCTACAGAAAAAATACCTAATAATGAACAATCTGAAATGAAATGAAGGAAACAATTCTGCTGACAATAGTGTCAAAAAGAATTCTTAGGAATACATTTAGCAAAAGACGTGCAAGACTTATCCTCTGACAACTAAGAGACAGTGGAAGGAAATCAAAGGTCTAAAAGAAATTATTTGGGAAGACATCATAGGCTCATGGATCAGAAGACCTCATATTGTTAAGGTGGAAATATTCCCAAATTGATCTACAGATTCAATGCAAATGCTATCAAAATTTCAGCTGGCTTTCTTTTTTTTCAGAAATGGACAAGCTGGTCCTAAGATTCTAAATGAATTTCTAAATGAATTCAAGGGACCTAGAATAACCAAAGTTGGAGGACTTGCACTTCCTGATTTCAAAACTTACTTCCAAGTTACAGTAATCAAGACAGTGTGGTACTGGCATAAGAACAAACATGTAGATTAATTGAATCAAATTAAGAATCCAGAAATAAATCTTCACATTTACAGTCAATTCATCTTTGGCAATGGTGCCAAAGCAATTCAATGGGGGAAATAATAGTCTTTGCAACAAGATGGTGCTGGGACAACATAGAAAAGAGTGAATTTGGAGCCCCACATCATGCCATATGCAAAAATCACCAAAAAGTGGATCAAAACCCAAATATAAAAGCTAAAACTATAAAACTCTTAGAAGAAAATATGGGGTAAACTTTCGTGATCGTGGATTGGACAATGGTTTCTTAGATGTCACCCCAAGTGTGCAAAGCAATAAAATTAAAAATTGAAAAATTGGACTTCACAAAAATGCAAAACTTTTGTGCTCCAAAGAATATCATCAACAAAGTAAAAAGACAACCCACTAAATAGGTGTAAAATATGCAAATCACACATTGGATAAAGGACTTGTATGTAGCATACATAAAGAACTCTTATAGCTCAATAATAAAATGACAAATATCCAACTTCTGATGGTCAAAGGATCTGAATGGACATAGCTCCAAGAAAGGCATACAAAGGTCAACAAACACAAAATAAGATGCTTACTATCATTATAGGAAAATATAAATCAAGATCATAATGAAACATAATTTCACACCCACTAGTATAGCTAGAATCAAAAGGTCAAATAACAATAGGTGGGAAGGGTTCAGAAAAAATAGAACCCTGATCCACTCCTGACAGAAGAAGAAAATGGTACTGTGGCTTTGGAAAACAGAGTCTGACAGTTCCTCAAATGATTAACATAGAGCTAACATCTGACCCAGCAATTCCACTCCTAGGTATATACTCAAGAGAAATGAAAATGGGTCTACATAAAAACACCACAGGAAATAAATCAGCAATATTATTCATTATAGCCAAAAGGTGGAAACAACCCAAAGTTCCATCAATAGACAGATGAATAAACAGAATGTGAAATTCCTGCAGTTGAACACTATCTGCCACAGAAAGAAATGGAGTGCTGATTCATGTTACCGCAGGGGTGAACCATGAAAACATACTAAGTGAGAGAAATTGGTCACAAAAGATCAATATTGTATGATTCCATGCATCTAAAACGACCACAACATGGAACTCAAGACTCAGATGAGAAAGAGTATAGATTCATATTTGCTTGGCCAGGGACATAGGTACAGGGAAGTGGCTAAAGGGTATAGGATTTCTTTTGGGGTGATGGAACTGTCCTAAACTTGATTTGGGTCATGGGCACAAGCCAGGCTTGTCCAAGACTAAGGACAGGAGCATCCAGAGAGTTCTAGTCCATGCTGGCCAATCTCTTGTGGCCAATGCAATTGATTGCAGAGTCCACCTGGAGCCCATGTCAAGAAACACTGCAAAGGAGTGTCCATGCTCTAGTGGAAAGCGTATCAGACCTCCAGTACTGTCTGCTAGAGACAGGAAGTGCTGATACACAAACCAAGCATTTGCCAACTATGATCAGGTTCGCCCATTCCCTGCACAAACAAAAAAGTAAGCCCATTGGCGGAAGGGAATGGCCAGTGGCTAGATTCCAGGGGGATGGGATGAAGTCTTGGCCTGACACCTGCAGCCCGCACCAAACTGGCCATGCTTACCTCTCCAGCCTTGCTTCTCATCATGCCCCATCCTTGTCCATGCTGTAGCCAGTGTGTTCCCGGAAGTACCTGGACCATGCCATGTGGCCCAGTGTGGCAGCACTGAGGTTTTGACCCCACCCTGTGTCTTCCACAAACCTATCCTCATCAAAGCCCTCAACGGCCCCAGGAGAGGGGGGTGTTATCCCCACGGGAGGGATGACAGCACCCAGGTGCTCAGAGGTGCCTGGCCCAGATCCACAGCAAAGCCAGGATTCCAAACCAGGCGAGGGGGCTCAACCCACAGCCCCAGGAGGTCTCCAAGGAAAGAACAGCTTCTCTGGCCCTCTCTCCAGTCCCAGCGCGCACGAACAAAACTGATGCAGGAAAGAACACTGTGAGCAAAACCCTGAAGCTCCTCAAGGTCACATCACCCTTGATCCATAAGCTCCTGCACTTCACTCCATGACTTCAGGGGTCACCCTTCTAGACCCACCCCCAGTGCCTGTCCAGTTCTTTTTCTTTTTTGCGTAGCTAACGATCGAAGGAGAACCCACTGATATCATCATTTCTGCTGCTTCTCCGATCTCGCGTTTGTCACCTCTCCGACATCCTGAGCGGGTCCTCTGGCAAGCCCAGGGGATGCTCTTTGAAGACTCATCCGGGACTTCTCTGTGGTAAGGCACCCAGGCCCTCCTCTGTCTCCAAACTCACTCTCCCTTTGACTCCTTAGCAAATGCTGTCTGTGGCCCAGTTTCCTCACCTGGCTCTTCCAGTTTCAGCACAGCAGAGGGCAGCTGTGTACCTGCTGCCACTTTCACAGCCAGTGCCCTCAAGGGAGTCCACCTCTGTGCCTCGAGGGTCCTCTAAGCCAGAACCCTTGGCTTACATGAAGGCAAGGCCAAAACATGGAGGGTTAATACTCCCAAGGGCAACAGGCAACCAGATGGGGGATGGGAGCTAGAGGGTGAATGGCCATCTTTGGGAGGAAGAAGTCTATGGTATGTTCTCCACAGTTCCCCAAAGAGTGCTGGTGGACTTAAGCCCCAGGGGCCATGCAGTGTGCACCCTTTCTTGACCTGCCCTTCCTACCCTCTCCAGTTTTAGGGATCAACTTGCACTTACCCCAGTCCTTCATAGGCTCCACTCTGGGGTGCCCATCACCATCTCATCTTCCTTCCCTTCTTCACATTCATTTCCCATCTCTTCGTAGAATGCTCCCCTGGCTGCCGCTCCTCCACCCAACCCTGCCTGTGCCCTTCCACCAACCCGCCTATGTCACACTGGTCCCTTCTTGTGTCCATGCAGCGCTTCCCACCCGCAGCACTGTTCCCTCTATTCCTTGACCACCTCTCCCATGAGCCCAACTGTCCCCCACAACTGACAACTGCCACCTACCCCAGCAGGATTGGGGTAGGATTTAGATCCTAAAGGCCATGACTTTCCACGCACGGAGCTGGTGGATCCTGTGGGCTCAGCAGAGAGATGGGAACTGAGCTACTTTCTGCACCCACTTCCGTCCCAGCATGGCTGGGCTCTCGCTGAATTTGTAAACATCCGGGTCTCTTTAGGAGGTGGGAAGCAGGCAGGGAGCCAAGGAGAGCATCTGCCTTCTGTTCCAGGTCAGCACCGGAGACATGCAGCTCCCCCACACACACACCTTCACGTGGGATTTACCAGACTATCAGAGGGAGGCCAAGGGCCAGCCAGACGGCATCTGTGACTTGTGAGGTCCAGGATGATCCATGGACAGCCATGGACCCAACAAAGTGCAGTGACCTCCATCTAAGTCGAGGGGAAAAGCCCAACTCGGAAAACATCTGCCAACCCGCTCTCCACCAGGCCCTGTGCTGGTTCCTGAAGGGAAAGGAACCTTCCCCAAGCAGGTCCCCGTCCTCAGGTGGGGCTCAATCTAGAGGGAACGTATACTTAATTCCAGTCCCTGACTTCTGGCGCCCAAGTTCTAATCAAGAAAAAGCACAGTCAATAAGAAGATTAGCTAACGTTTATTGAGGGCTTACTCAATATGCCAGGGTTTCCTGAGCATTGTGAAAGCATTGAATTATTTACTTACCACAGTAACCCTGGGTGGCATGCTGGGGCCGGCTCCTAGCTGCTCACGAGAGCCAGTTGTTAAATTTTCAGGAATTTTACAAGCAGGGTGTTAAATACAGCTATTATTTTTTAAAAAATTAAATTACATAAAGTCACAATTAAATAAATTATTGTAAAAAACAAAAGTAATAAATTCTCAGAGTTCATCGCTTCCCAATTATCTCACCGCCTGCTATTGTTCCCCGGGTCCTGAGGCCGTCAGCGTCAACCTCGTCTGCCTGGTGGAAACACTACACAATGGTGGCCCCCCGAGTGTCTCTTCCAGGATCTGTGTCTGGTGACGTCATGGTGGAAATGGACAGAGGCGACAACCAGAGCTTGATTTCTGTGTTGTGGTGGGTTTTCCTAGACGCAAGAAAATAATGGAGAAAATACTTGTCATCCAATTCAACCAAGTCGATTCATGCCTTTGACAAACGAGCGACACTGGTTCCTTCGCCCCTGCTTCTTCATTTTTTAAGTTACTCAAGGTAAACAAAAGTCCCAACCAACTTCCAGGCAGGAACTGCACCCAGAGAACCTGCTATTAAACACTTACAACGGACATGCAGTGCCTCTTGGGTGGGTGCCTCTTGGGTGGGCCTGATTCTTCAGAGCAGAAATGGCCAGGTTAGAAAGAGCCACAGCAGGAGCCAAGCTCTGCATCCCCAGAGCATCTCGATGGCCCCCTTCTCCCTAGTAATCCTGGACCAGCCCTCAGGGGGAGCTGGTTTCTGGCCTATTCCGTCTGCTCCCCACCCCAGACAAGAGGGGCTCAGGCCAATCCCTGCAGGTGGAGCACAGGAGACAGACGGGGTAGACAGGGAGCCCAGGTGAGCAAGGAAGTGCTGAGAGGCCAGCAGGAAAATGAAGCCAAGTGAGGCAACGTCAGGCCTGGGCCAAGGTGGCACTTTCAGAAGACAGATTAGATTAGGTAAAGAAAGACTCAAAGCAGACAGTGCAGGCAGCGCTGCCCAAGATTCCCGCAGCAGAAGCCAAGGCCCTCGGTTACTCCTTAGGCCCTGGGGACTCGTGCCTGAGCAGGGAGATGGCTAAGGCGCCAGCCTGGCTTGGAAACTCTCCTTGCACTATGGGACAGGCCACTGCAGCCTCCCAGAATGTGGCCTCACCAAGGAGCCTTTGCAGCAGTCCCAAAGGTGGCCAAAAAACAGGAAGCAGATTCAGGGACACCTCAGAGGTCAGAAGAGATGGCTCTGGGGGCTCATTTATATGGTGACAATAAAGTCCAACTCCCCCGGGTCTCTGAGGTCCTCCCCGTCGTGCTCAAGACCCCTCCCAGCCTCTCCCCACAAGTGCCTCTGACAGTCCAGCCACAAGACACCTCCCACTGTCCCCAGACAAGCAGGGCCCATTTCTCCCTCTGAGACCTGGCACAGGTTGGTGCTTCTGGCTGGGGAAGTCAGGGAAGGCTTCGCAGACCAGGTGATGTCTATGCCAGGTGCTGGAGAGGTGAGCAAAGGTGTAGGGGAAAGGCATCTAACAGCCCAGATCCCCCTCTTGCACGTGCACAGAGCGTTCATTGCAGCCACCTCTCGACTGTACTATCACAAGCCCCCATAATGGCGGAGGTGCGGCCTCTCCGGCGCCCAGTAGGAACTCCAATCAGTGTGCAGGCTGCGTAGCTTGGGCAGGTTGCCCAGCATTGAGAAGTGCAGTCGTGCTAGCTTCGAGCCACATGCAACTGCTGATCCAGAACTATGTTTGACCTACAAAACTAGCAATTTCATATGTTCCAACCTAATAGCCTCTCTGTGACTCTGTAAATGGGGTTAATAGCAGTACCACTCTCCCTGAATTGTTGGGGAGATTAAATGAATTAACACCTGTGTGAACACCTGCGCTGCAGCCTGGCACGCAGCCAGCAGGTGATAACAATGGCCGACATTGCGCAGCACCTACTATGTTCCAGCAGTGTCCGAGAGTGCACTGCCTGGGGAAACCACCGGCTCATCCAGCCATTGGCCATAAGTCCTGCTCTTATCCCCACTTCCCAGAGGAGGAAGGGGAGCCACAGAGAGGCAAAACACTCGCCTGAATTTACACCGGAGGGAGGTGAGGAGTTTGTATTTGAACTCAGCAATTTGTGTTGTCAAAAATGCGTGGATGCAGTGGTGCACGCCTGTAATCCCAGCAGCTCAGAAGGCTGAGGCAGGAGGATCATGAGTTCAAAGCCAGCCTCAGCAACTAAGTGAGGCCCTAAGCAACTCAGTGAGACCCTGTCTCTAAATAAAATACATAAAAAAGGACTAGGGATGTGGCTCAGTGGTTAAGCACCTGAGTTCAATCTCTAGTACAAAAAGAAAGAAAGAAAGAAAGAAAGAAAGAAAGAAAGAAAGAAAGAAAGAAAGAAAGAAAGAAAGAAAGAAAGAAAGGAAGAAAGAAAGAAAGAAAGAAAGAAACCCACTACCCTACACAGCTTCTCTGATAGGATCAAAGTGTGCTATTATTGCTCACCGCCACAGAGAGTTCCACTGGATAGGTGGGTGTTAAGGTAACGAGGGATTCCCTGTAGGATTTGGGTTTGGGGAGCTTATGCAAATATAGGTGGGGCTGGGCAGGTGGAGGTCTGAAAAGGACCAGAGAAGTCACCAGCAGCCTGGGGCACTGGCTCAGGAGGGCAGGTGCAGGGGGTTCATGGAGTTTACTGTGGAGGCCCCTCTGGGGCACTTGAAGGCCAGCACTTGGCAGATGGCTTGAGACCATCACCCGTCAGATGTGCAAGGCCAGGAGTCAGGAAGATGAACGGGACCCTGGAGCCTTCTGGGCACCTTTGCATCTGTCTTTGTGTCTGACTGCCGTGACCTTTTGAGAATGATGAATTCTTATGAGCTTCCACCTTCAAAATCTCATACAATTCACTTTGGTCAACCCTAACTCAAAACCCACAGAGAACGGGATTCTGGGAGATATAAGTCCCAGGTTTGGCCAAATCTACAGACCCCACACCGTCCCGGAGAGTGAGTCTGAGAATAGTGGAGCAGAGTGAACCCAGGGAGGGGAGGGTGGGGTTTGTCCAGCATTCTTCCCATCTCCCCTTCGGTTGGCAACAGAAATCCACTGTCCCATGGAGAAGCCATTCCTCAAGATGGCACTCAGGACCTGCCACTCAGACACCCCCTCCCAGCCCCTCCTCCAGCTGTGCCCTGCCACCACTCCACTGGCCTCCGCCATCCTCAAACACTCGACGCCCCTTCCTGAGACCAAACCTGGTTCCCTGAGCCAGAAATGTGCTTCCAGGGGACTTTCCTCCCTGCAGCAAGGACCCTCTCTTGTCTGCCCATCCCTCTGCCTCCTGCCTCAACTCTGTTTGAGTCTGGTTTCCACCCTGCTTCCCTGGGCCACCCAGTGACTCAGGAGCCGTTGATCTCATCCTTCCTCTGAGCAAGTCCTAATAGTCTAAGCCCATTTAAAAGGGATCACCATGAAGACTTACTGGACCAGGGACGGGTTCTTCTCCAAAATTGCCCAATCTAATTACAATCCACTCTTGGGCCAATGATACCGCTCTCTCTCTCTTACTAGACAAGAACAGGGACACCCCAAGTCCCCCCATGTGGCTGACCGCCATGCCATCTTTTGATGAGACCGAAATCAAAACTGTGGATGGGGATGTGGACAGCAAAAAGGAGCCCAAGTCCCAAGTATCCTTACAGAACTGCCACATGGACCCTTCCTGAGACCTACATCCCTGTGTTTGAGATTTTTTTTTTTTATTGTTGTTGAGTCACTTGTAATTCTAAAAGCATCCCACAGCTAAACAAGCTTCTTGACTATGTACACTTCAACTCATTCCCTGCAAGTCCAGTACAAATGTCACCCCTTCTGGGAGTCCCTCCCCATAATCCACCAGGCCCTGAACCTCTTTCTCTTTCAGCACTTGGGTCCACTCTTCATCCCAACCCCAGAGGTTTCACCTACCCTGTGAGTTGCTGAACTCTTTTAAAGCAAACCATCTCACCAAGACCAGGGCAAGGGAAGTATATATGTGAAATGAATGTGATTCCATGCAAATGCATGGAATCTCATTCATTCCACATTTGTTCAGTAAATATTTCCTGAGTACCTCTAAGACAGTGGGTGCCAGGATAGGGTTGGTTTTGCACATACAGAAGTGCAGGGTAGAGGGGGATTTGTGGCAGGAGAGGCTGCAGGGCAGGGGAGGGAGCCAGACACCAGCAGACTTGACTTGAACAAGAAGCTGGACTTGGCTCAGTGGAGGGAAGAAATTGACCTTGGGTTTGGGGCGGCTTGACCTTCTTTTGTGTTCTCCTGGTGGTGGGGGGTGCGGGGGAGTGGAGGGGCAGAGACTGGGAAGGCTTTGGACAGATAGCAGAGGGCTGCTAACATCAGGATCTCTAGGACACATCTGAAAGACACAGCACACGCCCCCTGGCTTTGAGAAAGGAGCAAGCACAGGGGAGCCGAGCATTCATTCATCCATTCATTCTGCTCCCACTGAGGAGTGCGTCCCAGGCACAGGGCACCATACCTGGTGCTTGGAATTAATCCCCAAACACAGAGTACACTGGCCTTATTCTGGCTCAAGAGTCAGGAAGTCCTTTCCCCAAGCTTTGAGGTACCTACATCCAAGGTGAAGACAGATGTATGGATCATTTGGGAGGTCACGAGGTCAATCCCAGGCATAAGCAGGCTAGGTGACATCTGGAGCAAGGAGCAGAGCGTCCCTTCAATTCCTGGAGAGTCTGAGTTAAGTTTGTATCAGACTGTCCCCTCCAGCTGGTTCCTGTCTTCACCCTAAATCTGAACAGAGCCCCACCTTGTCCCCCATCCAGTGCCCTTGCAGCTGTGAGCAACACCATTCACATAGGATGAGTCCCATAATAGCTCATGGCTGGAAGAATGGCAAATGCTTCCACATGGGCCATGTGTCACTCAGAACTCATGTTCCCATTGACAGAAACCCACCTCAAACTAGTTGAGGCCAAAAGGGGATTATATCCACTCAAAAGGGAGTGGAAAGCAAGAAGCAGCAGAGTCCCAGAACAACAGGGACCAGAATTGGATCAGAACCTCCTCTCTCCATCTTACATCTCTACTTCATCCTCTCCCTGAAGGTCAACCCACGAGCATGTGCAAAACATGGAGGATTTGCCAGGGAGAGGCCCAGCCTGGACACCACGCCCATACCAGAGCCCATCATGATTGCCTCTACTTGGTCACCTGTCTATCTGCAGACCAAGCCACCAAGACCAGAGAAGTGAAGTCCTATAGAAACATGGCGGCATCTGCCAGCCTAGTGGTGGGAGCAAGTAGAGCAATGACTGCTACAGGAGAGAGAATGTTGAGAAAAAGAGGATTGTCCCAGATAAAGCAAGGGGTAGTTATATAGTACAGATTAGAAGGCCAAATTCAGAAAGATAAGACACTATTTGGAAAATGGACAGGAGATACAGAGATTTTGTGCTGCCGATGCCTATTATGTCACTCACGGCAGACATCACCTATTGATGACAGCAATCTTTTCCAGTGAGCTTGGACCCCAGGTTGACCCTTCAGCCTAGCACTCCAGGCAAGGCCAATTGACTGGAGCTGGCAAAGGAAGCAAATGAAATCCATTGGCAAACTATGGTATAACAGTAAAATTTAAAAAAAAAAAATACATGTGGTCTTTTTCTCTCATTCCTGGCACAGAGCTTCAAAAACTTTTAGAACTTCCTGAGTGAGAGGAAAATCTTTTGTTATCCATAATGAGCACCTCTTGGTCTGACTATATGCTAATGAGGTGATTCATGATGGGCCTTCAGGAGAGGAGATGGCCACACCAGAAACTAAGCACCAGATTAGAGGGTTGGAAAGTCTCCCCCATCTCCAGTGTTCAGGGAGAAAGGAGAGCTGGAAATGGAATTCAATCACATGGTCAATGACAGATCAATCATGCAACCTAACGATGGATCAGATAAAACTCAGAAATGACGAGGCCAGGACATACTGTTCCCAGTTGCTGGAGGGGGACAACTTGACTCCACTGGGAGAGGGCATAGGAACATCCATGGTACCCTCATCTCTAAGACCTTGACTATATCTCCTCATTGTGCTGCTCTGGGTACCACTCTAATAAAACAATAGTCATAATGTAGCTCTCTCTCTGGAGTTCTGTGCAATATCTAGTGAACCCTTAAACCTGGACAAGGGTCATGGGAACCCCCCAAAGTTATAGTTGGCTAGACAGAAGTACATCTGAATTCAGGCCTGAGCCCTTAACCTGCAGGGTCTGTGCCTGGGAGTTAGTATCAGAATTGGTCACAAGGTAAGGAATCCAGTCAGTGACAGAAAGCTGGTGTTGGAAAGTCCCAGTGCCACCCCATCTTCTTCTGTCAGATGTGTCTACTAAGGTACCTCTAAAGACAACACAATGCCCACACAGACCCATAGGAAGAATCAACAGTGATGGCCAATTCTCACCAACCACCTGTCTTTGTAAATAAAGTTTTATTGAAACACAGCCACACTCATTCCATTACATATTATCTACGACTGCTTTCAAATGAAAATCGCCAAGTCGAGTCATCATGACAGAAGTTGTACGCTCTGTCAAACCTAAAATATGTACTACCTTGCCCTTTATAGAAAAAATATCGATGGCCCCAACCCAGGAGATGTGATCTACAATACTGCAACCCCCAAATCCCTTTAAACTTTCCTGTTCAATTGGAAGCCTCAGGTGTATGTTGTAGCCCCTCCTATTTTACATGCTTTTGCATATACATCACACATAAAAGTAAATTTTAAATTACTGAGCTCTGGTTAACTAAAAGTGCCAGAATATGCTCCAAGGAATTGAGATCCTGGGTCCAAAACAATTTTAAAAATGCTCCACGTCTGGGTCAAACTGCGGTTCGGGAGTACCATTACGGCCACAGGTGATGCTTGGTTGGTGAGGGGAGATACTCTTCATTTCTCCCAAAGAGAGATGAGAGATCAAGAGCTGGTGTGAGGCTGGGGCTGGGGCCAGAGGTGTGCACACAATCAGTAGCTGCACACGTGAGGTTCTTCTAGAAAACATTAGGAGTGACAAGAAGATCCACAGGATGGTTCAAATGCCAGCGAGGCATTTCACACCATGTGCAGCAGGTCGTCCTGTCCAGGCTTCTCTTTCGCCCTCTGGATAACAATCTCCACCTTGAACTGCCAGTTGTCGGTTCCAGCAAGGAATCTTCTGCTGCATCCCATGTCCTGGGGATGACGTCACTTATTTGTTCTCAATGAAAGCTACTTCAAACTGTGTTCCATGGGGCCCTGAGGTCTCCACAAACTTTTAAGAACTACTGGAGTGGAAAGTGACGTTCAAGGAAATGAGATCCTGGGTCCACAACAACCTTAACCACAGTGTTTCTTATTACCTATTTTATAGTTTGAGAAAAGGGATCTACTAAAAAAAAAAAAAAGGGTATAAAAAAAATCACAGGTCTAAATGGTTCCCTGAAACTCAGACACTTATAGCAAGGGACAGATATATAAATGAGCAAGTCAGGCAGAGTGTGGGACAACTGGGAGTGGTGAGGCCTGTGGTAAATTGCCTAAAATAATCAGGTGCCCAGAGATCAGGTGAAACTACAAATTCAGTGGGCCAGAGTCTTGCAATTTTTCAGCAAGTCTGGAATTATTTTGTGGATATTTCCCAATTATTAAGACAGGTACAGGTCAAACAGATTCCTATCTGTGGACCAGATGCAGCCCGTAGACAGTGAGTCTGCAACACTCAGCTAGGGCAATGCCTTTGAGAAAACCCAGCCAGGAAGGGCTGCAATTTCCCAGACTCAATCCATAGGACAGCATGGGGTGGCAGGAAAATCCACCAGAAACACAGGCTTCCCAGTCCTGGCTCTGTGAACCCGCGGTGTGAACTCGGAGGAGCCCCGAATTCCCTTGGCAGGCAGGCCTCCCATAGATAAGGATAATCGCACCGCCCAGGTGAGTGGGTGGGAGGGATGGAGGGCGCGCAGCGCAGGTGGAAACCCCTCCTGGCAACGGGGCAACGTGGGCACAGGATCAAGGGCGTTGCGCGCCGTGTGAATGGCACACGGGACTCGGTGGAGGTCTCCCGAGCAGCCCCAGGGGCACGGCTGGCCCCGAGAGCCGAGCTCGCACTACTAAGGGGATGACAAATGACCACCTTCCCTCTCTGCTCCTCGGTGCGCAGATGAGGAACGAGAGTCTCCTCGGAGAGGCGCGGGCGCCGGGGCCCGTGGCTGTCGAGCGGGATCATTAATAAGATAGATGTTCTTAACGGCTCCAAGAAGGATCATGGAGCTACTCATTATCAGGGGTTGAAATCGCTAATTATTCGTTTCTCTGCAGCTGTCACTCGCCGCGCCCACCCAAACCATGGCCCCAGCAGCGGTCCTTTCTCCCGTGGCCGACAGGGGGCCACCAGCACGCATGGTCGGCCTCGGGGCTGGGGGCAAAGTCTTCCTCCTGCATTAAATACTTATTAAAGTTGATTAGAACTCAATGCACCATAAAATCTCTTTCAAGTCAGTGAAATGCCTTTGGCTACAGATTTTTTTTTTTCTTCCCCCAATTCTATCCGAAAGGAACTCCCGGAGAGTATTGGAAAAATTAGATGAGGGTTGAGGAAGGGGAAGTACAGCATTCCGGATTGGAAGGGGAGGAGGTAGATGTCGAATATTTATGGGAGAAGATAGCAAAGCCTGGAAGGAGGACCGAGCCGGGGGTGCGGATTCCGGCAGGGTGGGAAGGCTGCCGGATGCTCGTATTTTTAGGAACGCTATTACCCTGGACCTAAAAATATGAGCCATGGCTTTCTTTAAAAGCGATCTAGGCCCTATTTACATTTCAGAGCAAACAGCATATTGTTTTCATCAGGGGGAAATAAGCACTCATGTTTACCTTATGTTTCCTTCAAAATATTTGCATTTCAAAGCCTTCTGAGCTTTAAGTTTCAGGGCTGTTGGAAACATGGCACCTGGGCTTCTCCCAGATGGGCCACGTTTACAGCGGAAATCCATACCACCCAGCCAGCATGGCACCCCCAGAAAGGACAAGGCCCCCGCAAGGACCAGGACACATCCCCAGGGATGCTACAGCTGGGACCCAAGCTGGTGGCCAGATGAGAGACGGAGGCCCCGGCAGCCCAGTCCGCAAAGCCAGCCTGTGGGTTCTGCACGCTCTGTTCCTCCTCCTGGCTTCTTGGGGTTTTGTTTCTGTTTTTGTTTTCATCTTTCCCGTGGATGAGGGAGTGGACAGTGCTGGCCCACTTAGACCCTGGAGACCTGCCAGGAGGAGGGAACAGGCCTTCCTGGCCCCTCAGGTCTTCTGACTGAAGCAATGACCAAGTAGACAAAGAGCACTCCCCGTGTCCACGGGCAGAGACACCTGAGCTCAACCAACTCCCTCTTCTTCTCTTTTTTGCAACCAGGGATTGAACTCAGGGGCACTTGGCCACTGAGCCACGTCCCCAACCCTATTTTGAATTTAATTTAGAGACAAGGTCTCACTGTGTCTTAGTGCCTTGGTTTTGCTGAGGCTGGCTTTGAACTCCTAATCCTCCTGCCTCAGCCTCCCAAGTGGCTGGGATTACAGGTGTGCACCACTGTGCCCAGCCACCTCTCTCTTCTTGCCCCCACATTTCCATTCATTCATTCAACAAATAATTACTGAGAGCCACACAAGGGACTGGGGCCACAATCGTGAACAAAGCCATCGGGGCTAGCGTTTGTGGAAAGCTCACTCTGTGCTGGCTCAGATTTAGAATTGATCAGCAGCTTTTAAATATCCCAGTGTCTGAGCCACACCCTGGACCAGTAGATGCCAGGCTCTGCAGGGGGCGGGGGCAGGGCAGCACCATCTATTTGTAACACCCTGCGGTGACTGCTATGGGTGCAGAGCCCACGAGAGAGAGCCAGAGTCTCCTGCAGCAGCAGATGTGAGCTTACTCCTCCAGCGCTGTTCTGAGACTGGTAAGAATGGTCACCCCCTTTCCACAGAGAAGCCCAGGGAGGTCCACTCCACCGAAGTAGAACAGGAGACACAGGGTCTGACCTGGTGGGCGGGCTCCAGAGGCTGCACCCTTTTAAGAGCATTGCTGTGGGGCCTCCTGCCCTGGAGAGAGGCCAGTGAACAGACACTGCAAACAGGCAATGTGAAGGCACCACTGGCCTTCCAGCCAGGAGCCATTCCCTGTTCTGTCCTTACCTGCCTCTACTATAGAGGCCAAACATCCAGAGACTCGCTATCCCAACCTCCCTTGAGCTAGGATTCTGGCCATCAAGATGCCCTGGGACATCTACTTGGAGCTGCCAGGGAGGGTTTCCCTCCAAGGTTAAAGGACAAGTGCATGAGGAGGGCATCTCTTACCTTTTGTAGCTCATCCTCAGCCTCTACTTGAGAAGGCTGTGAAGATGTGATGTCTGGAGCTGCTGTAGCTATCTTGGGACCATGAGAAGAAGGTTGAGAATGTCACAGACACAGATGGGATTGTGGAACCAAACTTAGAACAGCCTCCTCCTCCAGAGGCCTGGTTAAAGAGGAGAACCTAGATGTCTTCCTTGCTTTCAGATGTCCAGTTACTGGTACCTGCATTAATGAAAATTAGATTTGACTATGAGTAACAGAAAGCCCTGAACTAATGGTGGCCTGTCCAAGATAGAAGCTTATTTCTCTCTCATAGAAAAGAAGTTTAAAGTTAAGCAATCCAAAGTCATGGCACCGGTTTAAGGTCATCAGAGAGCCAAGCATCTTTTCTCTTTCTGTTCTGTCACTCTTAGCATGGGACTCCCAAGCACATGGCTACCCAAGCTCCAGACATCACATTTGCTTTCCAACTGGTGGAAAGGAGGAAAAGTAGAAAAAAGCATGCGTCTTTTCCTTTAAGAACACTGCCCAGGAGCTCTCTGTTCATATCCCATTGACTAGAATTTGGTGACATGACCACCTTTGGCTCCAAAGGGAGGCTGGGAGCCATGTTTGTTCTGAGCAGCCAGGAGCCTAACCAAAATGAGAGACTCTGTGGATAAGGAGGAAAGATCTGTGGGAGACTTGAGCAGTGGATGCCATCCAGCCAAAGCCCTTGCAATTCCTCCAAGGGGTTGGCTGACACTTGGGCAGAGGGGGGTCAGCGATATCATCTACCTGATGACAGGGGAATGGGATTTAGCTGAGCCAAAGGAAGGGAGAGCCATCCCCGAAGGCCAAGCAGCCCAGCCGAGGCCGGGAGGTGAGAGAGAGCAGCGCCTTCGGAGAACTGGAAGAAATCCTGTGTCTACACAAAAAAATCAAGATGGCTGAGAGGTGAACTCGGAGAGGCGCCCAGGGACCGAGCCAGGCAGGAGCCTCACACCACACTCAGGGACTTGGACTTGATCCTAAGAGGGACAGAGAGCCCCAGAAGGAACTTGGCAGGAAGGTGCATGGCCAGGGCTGCCTTTAGAAAACTCATTCATGGTGGAGGACACCTTGGGGTGGAGGCAGGGGAGGCTGGAGGCAGGGAGACCCAGTGAGACAGCCTGGCTCCAACAAAGAGGTAGCCTGAGGCAGCCCAGCAAGGTCCCTCACCTGCACAGGAAGCCCAGAAAGCTCTTCCTAGCCTCGCTCTTCTCAGGACAAATGCAGTGGTCCAGGGCAGGTGTGGGGGAGCAGAGGCCCCGAAACCCAGAGAGAGAGACTAATGCCCACTGGCATAGCCCCACCAGCAGCTCAGCTCAGGCCATTCACGCAGGAATTAAGGACGGAGCCCCACGGATATGGCTGGAAAGCAAGAGAGACCCTCCGGACAGCAGAGGGGGCTGGAGTCCCTCAGGGGCCTCCCACCTGGGCCCAGATGCTCCATTGCTGGGCTGCCCTCTCCCCACTGTGAGTGGCCGTGCTGTCATGGCAGCTTTCCCGATGGCCCAGCTGCACTTGTCCCAGAGCCTGGTCAGTGAGTCCAGTGGCTCCCAGTGCCCAGCACTCTGTGCAATAACTCACGTAATGACTGATTCGGGGCGAGGGCCACTGCACCCACCAGTTGAGTATCATGAGTGCATTGATGCCTGCTGGTGTGCCCCTTCACTCAACAGCATGGTCCACACAGGGCATGGGACATCTGCCTGTCAGTGCAGGCTTGGTTGGGAAAGCCTGATGGCCCATTTACGTCACAATAGCTGGGAGAGAGGGGCTTCTAGTTCTCCAAGCAGGACTCCAAGGATGCTGGGTCTGGAGATGTCCAGCTCCACCTGCCCACGGGGCAAATGGCAAATCTGAGGTCAAGGCGGGAAGTGGTGGACCCAAGACCACCATGACTGAGGGGAGGACTGAGCACACTGCCCACCTTCCTGGGTGAGGACAGCGGCATAGTCGTGCAGAGCACTTAGGGGCATGCACAGCCGCACCAGCCCCTCACTGTGGCCTTTGCATCTCACTCAAGGGTGAGGCTGGAGTGTCCTTGGCCCGTCTTCCAGACACCACCCTGAAGATCAGGTCAGGGACTGGCAAACACACGAGGGGCCTCAGAGGCACATCTCGTCTCCTGCAGGCTGAGCCCAGAGTCAGGGGCACAGTGCCCACCCCAGACCTGTCCCCAGAGCCCCTCTGCTGGAGGGGACGCCAGCCCTGAGCACCTCGCTCCTGCTTCTGGAGCCCTGCCCCGCACCCAGCCCACCTCCCGTCCCCAGCTTTGCGTGTTACGTAAAGGGAATCGGGGCTCCGGCGGGTGGGTAGCCAGTGGCAGGCCAGACAGGCATGAGAGAGGCAGTGAATGAAATTCTTTGTTTAAGAAAGGCGTGAGCCGCGCGCTGGCATGTCATTTTGCTGGAAATGCGATTTTCCCTAACAAGTACAGAGCCCTACATGACATGTTGAAAAGTGTATCTCTTTGAGAAGCTGCTCTGTATCTCAGAGGCATCGTCAGCACGGCACCGTGTAATGTGGCAGTTGCCATGGCAACACCTCGTTTTCCATAGACAGGAAAATCAGAGTGGCTAAGTCAATTGAGAGGCCCCAAATAATGTCTGGAGACCAGGCTGAGATGTGACACCGGCTTTCGTGTTCAAAGAGCCTGAGGTGGGACGGGGCGGGGAGGTGGGGGCGTCTCGGGGACACCTTGTATGTGCTTCATGGAGAATCCCCAGGAGAATGTTCAGTGCCTCCCCCTCACTTGCCAGATAGTGAGGTTTGCCCAAGGCCACCCAGCAAGGCAGTGACAAGGCCAGTGACCAGACTCCACCTCCAAGACCAGGCAATGCTCACAGCCCAGGGGACGTTGGCTCCCATTTCCTCCCTGCAGTGTCCCACCTCTCCCACCATTCCTCCTGCTGTCCCCAGTTGAGGACATCAGAGGTGGACAGTCCAGTGACACATGTCCACGGACACATGTGCTTGCAGTGTGCACTCCCAAGCACAAGGACAGAGCCCACTCAGAGAAGTGGGTTCACACCCACTTGGTTCACACCCCTGTGGCCCCTAACACGGCCCCACCACCTCAGGGCCCGCCACGGTGACTTACCAAGATGGATGTGCACAAGCATGACCGCTGAACTCAACAAGCACGTCAAGAGAGCCACATTCGTGCACATGGGCTGCTGCCAAAGCCGGCCTTTCTGCAGGGCCAGCAGTGCCACCCACCTGCCCCGGCCACGAAGCAGAGGTGGTTCTCCCCCCGGGCACAGGGCGCTGCCCTGGGAGGAATGGGGCCGGATGCTCACGGGGACTCGGCCAGCCGGGGTCCGTGGAGTCCTGAGTCAGTTTGGCTTTGCTCCCCTCCTACTTTCCCGTATCACTTAGTGTCCCTCACATGTCATTTGGCTGGAAGCTTCACCCTGTCCCTCCCAGGAGGGGGCTGGCAGCTAACATAGGGCAAGGACAAGAAAAGCATCCACTCTGTTCTTCAGTCTCCAAATATAAGTTAGCGCGGGGGACCAGGGAGTTATGGGGGCGGGGAGAGGCACGTGCCCCCCTTCACTTCCCAGAGGAAAAATTTCATATAACTGTCAGACATGTAATAGAACTGTCAGAAGTACAGGAAACCAGCTACACAGATTACAAAAACATATGTCAGGGACCTATTGGTTTCGTGACAGTGTGAAAATCACAATTTTTCCATCAAGATAGAAAATAGAAACAGAGGAGAGCCAGGAGCACCTCGGCAGACGTTCCCTGACAGCGGCAAGTTCGTCCCGCCCAGGAGGGGGAAGAGCCCAGAAACAGGTCTGAGGGAGCAGGGCTCCCCTGGCCCTGACCCGTGCCCTCTTCCTCTCCCCCGAGAAGGTGTCCAGGCTCCCCGCAGACCCTCCAACTGAGAAAGGAGAATCGCGTCCCTTCCCACGGTGACATCAGGTTCTTCTCCTGTGCTCCCCTCCAGCGAGTGGCTGACCTCTAATGACAGGGCTTTGGGCTGATAAGAGCCCCAGACAGGGACTGGGGCTGGCCACTCAGTGGTAGAAGAGCTGACCTGGATCCTCCAATCCATGAGAAAGCCAGCGTGGGCCCTCGTGCCCAGGAGTGCCGGGGGTTGGGGGGCAGGAGAGGTGCAACAAGCTGAAGAACAGGGTCTTGAGCAAGCCCACCATCTGGGAAAGTCACCCCCCATCTCTTGGGCTCTTGGCCAATGTGTGCAAGGGGTGTCCAAGCAGATTTAAGTCCCAGACTAGCCAGCCCAGAAGTACTTCCTTCAGTGCCTGGCGAAGCATCTTCTGTCAACTAGAATCAGACAAGGGACAGATTCAGATTGTCCACCAGCACGTGGACAATGCACGAACAACTCAGAGGACCCAGGCACAGTTTGCAGTGGACAGACCTGGGTGCCAACCCCAGGCCAAGTCCATGAGTCCTTGACCGACCTCTGGCATCTCCAGGCTCCGACCTCCTAGAATGTCCACAGAGACAAGAGCATTGGCCTTTCTCCATGGGAAAGCGTTTATGAGATGGCAAACGTGCCTTTGGGTGCCCAGGAAGTGGCTGCTTGGAGGCCTGTCCCCGTCAACAGCAACCGCCAAGGCCCAGCACATCGCAGTTCAAAGCGCTTTCCTTCTGGAACTTGCTGAGCCTTCGTTCCCTGTCTGGAAGATGGAAATGACAGGCCACACCCTCACGTTGCGTGTCTGAAGCTCTTCCTTCTTGGGTTACTCTGGGTCCTCTGAGAAGCAGACGCCCAGATGGGACTCAACATGCAGGGAATTTATCAGGGAAACGCCCTTGTGACAGGAAGCCGAAGGGAGAGGGGAAGACTGGAGGTCACAGTGCCTGCCTGGCCCACCTCAGAAGGCCAGGTGCCACACAAGAAGGTCAAGCAAAGCCGAAACTAGTGGCCCCCGCTGTGCTCGGTCACTACTGGGAGCACAGACAACCACAGGTGTCAGAACTCAGGATAGGGACTCTGCTGGGCTGTGCTACCACAGTGGGAGGTCCCCAAGGCCACATGCTGTCCGTCTGCCTGCAACACTGTTCTCCTCCACTGTTCTGACAGTCCCAGCCCAGCTGGTAGATCTCACAGAAATCTCAGAGCAAAGGTCCCTGCGTCCAGAAAGAAGCCCCTCTAACCCTGCTCCCTTCCCTCCCCTGACACCCCGTGCCACACACTGCAACTGCACAGAGATCCTTATTTCCCCCACTACATGGTACATCCTGCTCACATTTGTGCCACCCTGGGTCTGAGATTGGGCCAGAGCTCATGCATATTGCAGAGTGGAGATGACAGATACATGATCCAGAGGCTGACAGGGGTACCTAAATTCAGGAGTGCTGACTCCAGAGCACTTGAAGCCCCTTCTGGGAGAGGTGCATAAATCATGAGTAACGAGTAGGGGCCAGGCCCTAATGGGTCAGAATGACAAGTGGCATCTATAGGTACCTACCTGCCTGGGCCCACATCCAGGATGCTAGGGTCCGTGCCTTCCCAGGCCAGGACATAAACACATGCTCAGGATCCTTCTTTTTTTGGGGGGGGGAGGGAGGGTACCAGGTATTGAACTCAGGGGCACTTGACTGAGCCACATCCCCAGCCCTATTTTGTATTTTATTTAGAGACGGGTTCTCACTGAGTTGCTTGGTGCCTTGCTTTTGCTGAGGCTGACTTTGAACTCTCAATCCTCCTGCCTCAGCCTTCCAAGCTGATGGGATTATAGGCATGTGCCACCGCACCTGGTTTCAGGACCCATCTTGATGCTGGCTCAGGAAAGGCAGCATCCAGGAAGCAGAGTCCCCACCAATGCACTGGGAAGGCACCCAGAGTCACCAAGCCTCAGTTCAAAGGAGGACAGCTGCTCTCCTCTCCTCCACAGTCTCAACTGGCAAATGACCAGCAGGCTGAGCTGTGGATCTCCTTGACACTCTTGATGGCCAGAATAGACTCACGGGGCAGTCAGGGTCCCCCCAAGCTGGTCACTTTGGCTGTAAGCAGCCTTGTCTCTTGATCCCAGGACCTTGTAGAATGTTACCATCTCTGTGTGTTCCAAGGCATTATAAAAGGCTGGGAAGCATGGATTCTCGTCTGACCCCATTATGCAGATGAGGAAACCAAGGCTCAAGAGGAGGAAGGTGCTTACTCAGAAAGCACCTAGAACCAGGAAGTCAGGGTCCTCATCTCAGCACAGCTCAGCCGCTTGTCAGCTCCGGATTCAGCCGGGCCTCCTATCCACAGAGCAAATTCCCTTCCTCCCACCAAGATGTCCAGCCTGGAGAGCCCCGCCTCCTCCTGCCTCCTCTGCAAGCAGTGAGCTTGTCTCTCTGCAGCCATCTCCACCTCCTCTGATTTCCCTCTCGTCGGGGAAGGCACCACGTGCAAGTTGGATGTTCAGCTAATAAATATGTATGCGGGATTTTTATTACTTAATAGTTGTAAGGTTAATCGTCGTGGTGAACGCCTATATTTAATGTGTCAATGGAGCTGCAAAATGCCAAACTGAATAGCTTTAACACACATTAGTTCTACTTGTGAATCTACAAATAGGAACCTTGTCAGAAAAGTATTCAAACCAAGATCAGTATTGATTTTGGTCCTCGGGAAAGGCAGTGGACTGTGACAGTTTAGAATGATAAATGTCTAGAGAATTATTTGCCCGTATTGATAAAAAGAAGCAGATATAAAGCTGACAGTCCCGGAGGAGGCGTTGCCACTGAGTGTGGGCAGTACATCTAACATGGTTAGGGGCTCTGAGCTAATCTCCCCTTTGATATGGAGAAGATCTGGGGCTGACCTGGCCCTGCCCTCATGCTCAGAGCTTGTAGTAATGACAAAGGAAGGGACTCTCTGAGTGTAGAAGTCGACTTCACATTACTACAACAGGACACCTGAGGCGATGAACTTATAAAGAGAAAAGGTTCATTGAGCCCAGGGTCCTGGAGGTTCCCGTCTAAAATCAGGTGGGCTCCTTGCTGTGGACCTCTATCAAGGGGGCTGGATGACAATGTTAGGGAGTGTATGTAGGTGTCAGCTGCCCACACCTTAAGCCAGGAAGAAGAAAGAGACTGGGAAACTGGGGTCCCACGTGGGAACTTTGAGGGCACGCCCCAAATGACCCAGTGATCTCCAAGGATCTACTCCTAAAGATTTTGAGCACCTCCTCTTGCCACCATCCCGAGTACCAGGCCTTTACCATGTGGACTTTGGGGAGGGGCATTCATCCTAGAGAAAACAGGAAAGGGGGATTATTCCTCCCCAGACCAAAACGTGTCCCAACCTGGAGGGCGGAAGCCAGGGGGGTTGTCCTCAGGACGGCCGGCCCGCCTGGTGCTCCAGAGCAAGAACCTGGAGCAACGTCTCTCGGAGGATCTGGGGGTCAGGACTGGGTGTCCACACTGTGGACGGGGCTGGGAGGTAGCAGAGGGCAGGCTGGGCCCTGAGAGCTGTGCAGGCAGGAGGTGGGCTGTCCTGCAGGCTGGAGCAACGGCAGGGCCTCTTCCCGCCTCCTGGGCCCATGGGAATGTGCCAGAGGGTGGACCTGATCCCTGCCCCAGCCACTGCCACGTGGCCACAGACTGTGTGTCCTGGGGCAGGTGCAGAGCTTCTGCCCCTGGGTCCCATCAGAAGGTGCCCCAGGAGAACAGGTGGCACTTTCCCATCCAGAGCCTGGGTTCTGCTCACGTGGGGGGACGTTGACCACCCCCTTTCTACCAAGGAGCATCTGTGGACATTGGTCACCATCAGATTCCCAGGAGGAACACAGGGACAAAGGTCCAGAGCATTGGATAGCTCATGGTGCCAGCCAGGGGATGGGGGGGGGGGGGAGTGGCAGCAGGCAGAGAAGAACAGCCAGGAGGAGGCCTTGATCGATCTCAGAGTCAAATCAGTCACTGTTCAACCACAGGTGCCAAAGCTCAGAGAAAGCAAGCTACTGACCCACTGTCACACAGCAGAATAGCAGATCTGAGACCACAACAAGCCTCTGTCCTCCCAAGAAGTCCAGCACTCCACAGGGTCTTCTGTGGGTATGTCTGTGCCTCTGTTTAACTGCCAGACCCTCTCTGCCACACAAAGCTCCCCTCGCTAATGTAACCGCTGCAGGTCAGGTGGCTACGGCAGGTGTGACCAAGTCTGGACTGGAAATTGGAGACTGGGTTCTAGGACCACTTGTGGCACTTCCCCTTCCTGGGCCTCCAGGACCTCAGGAGACTGTTTCCTTCAGGTGGAAGGGAAGATCATGGTCTGGGTCAATGAGCACATGGGGGTGCAGCTGCACGTGGCGGGTGATACGGACTCCAGATCCCACCCCGGCTCCCACCCCGGCTCCCACCCGGGCAGCTTGGCTTGCCATTGTCTTCATGCCTAGGGCCCTGGAACAAAGGGATTCTGCTGTTTGACAAATCCGATACACACCCAGCTCCACCGTGGGGCCGTGCTGCGGCTCAGGGTCCAGGGACACCCTGAGTGTTTGAACCATTCACTGACCCCAGACAAAGTTTGGAGAAGAACTTCCAGTCCACAACCAGTGCCGACAAGGTGCCCATGGGCTCTGAGGGGGCTGCTAGGGGCTGCGGCATGGGGTGCCGCCTGGGAAGAGAGGCACCCCCAGAGCTGATCCAGAGCCCTCCACATGGTGAGGGACAGCTGCCCCGGCCTCAGGGCATTCCAGGAGCCCCCACCACGGAGAACAGACTGGGCTACAGGCCAGCGAGAGGCAGCAGAGCAGCATGGCTGGGCTGGGCAGAGAGTGGACGTGGTGTTTTGTGGTCCTGGGATGGACAGACTGGGAAACTCTGTGTTTTAGTTTTTGTTTTCTCCTCATCCTTCCCAGAGATGCAGGTTGGACAGACAGGTTAAAGTTTCAAAGGCACAAGAGCAGAGAGGAAAGCATCCGGGAGCTTGGAAGGCCTGGCCAAGGAGGTCTGGGGGTGGTGAGTCCTGCAGTCAGGATAGCCTGAGCCCCCCACCCTCAGGCCAGAGCAGAGGCCAGTCACCGGGAGTTCTCAGGCCGCCGCAGAACAAGAGGTCAGCTAACAAAAGGCCACAGCTGGACTTCACCAGCTGATGGACAGGCCACTGATGGACACTGGGAGGAGACGATCGAGGCTCCCTGCTGTCCGGAGGCAGGAAGCTGAGCACCCGGAGACTCCCAGAAACGTGGAGCCGCACAGACCCAGGAGGCGGGCAGTCAGCTCGCTGCTGGCCACTGTGTTTCAAGGGCAGTCGGCTCGCTGCCTCCACCAGGCCCGCGGTCCTCACACTCTCCGTTCTAGGCCTGCAGAGGTTCACCTCTTCTTCTGAAGAGCACTGGACTCAACACAATCGCCAGTTGGCAAACAGGCACTAAGCGAAACAGGCCACCACATCTGGTCCTCTGGCTCCTAGACCATCGCCATGTGAATCCCAGAACCCTACCAGATCCTGGAGCCTGGTAGAGGCCTAGCTCTTCTGGTAGCAAGGACGGCTCTGCATGTCTGATCTTCTTTAGAATCCTGACTGTCGGACCAAGGAAAGCAGAGCTGTGCCCAGTGCAGGGGGCGGGGCTCACTCCCACCTACCCCGCCCCTCCCCAACCCTGCCAGGGAACCCCAGGGTTCCAGGGCACACAGTCTGGAAACTGATGGTTTTGTCCAATCCCTTCATCTTCTTCATAGATAAGAAAATGGAGTTGGAGAGAGAGTAAGGAGTGAAAGGGGCTTGTTCAAGGCCACACAGCCAGCCAGAAGAAGTGTTTGAGATCTAGGACACAGTAGGAAGAGCCTGGGTCCTTTTGTTCTTTCCAATGTGGTGTGGACAGAGGACCCAAGAACTGCTGTGTCCCTTGTGGGCAGCCTTCCTTCGCCTCTCCCTCTGCCTTGCCCACACAGGCGGGCCCAGAGCCCTCGCTCTCCACTCATAATTACCGGGTGATAGATGTTGGTGCGATTGCTGAAGGTATCTGCTGCAGGCTTTATGGTCATTTTCCAACAGCCCAGACCTCTTAAACTCTCTTGTGGGAGCAGGTTAAGATGATTATGCAGATGGATGGACCCCGGTGCACTATTATGTCAGCGAAGGAGATGTAAGAGCTGCAGATGGGCACAGTTACTGCCCGGAGGAGGCTGCCACAGTCGGCACAAGACACAGAGAATCTGTTCAAGAACCCAGGGCTCCAAGAGCAGACACACGCACACGCGCGCACACACACACACACACACGCTCCGCTGCAGCCTCTCTAGTTAGTTGTCTGGCTACAGTCAGACTCTGTTCCCATGGAAACAGGAAATGTCAGCCGCGTCTGTTGGGATGCCACAAAGGCACAGGTCTGCCAGGAGAGGCAGCCAGGACCAGGGAGGACCTGCGCCCAAGCTGGTGTCACAGGGACAGGGAGAGCTAAGTCAGAGGGGGAGATGGGCCCCCGAAACACAGCCCAAGAACAGGCAAAAGGACCGGCATACCTGTCAACCCCTGGGCAGGCCTGAGGTCCAGGTCCTGAGGCGAGGCCCTGGGCAGCTCTGGGGACGGGGCTGCACGTGTGGCCTCATGCTTCCCAGCAGAGAGGAAGCACGGACCTCTCACAGGCTGCTTTCCCCAAGAGAGAAGCTCACCACCTCAGGCTCCTTCTCCTGGTTCTGAGGGTACAAACAATGTCCCCGACAATTTTCTGGGCAGCACCCTCCCATAATAGCACAGTCACTCGTCCCCTCCTGATACCAGCTTTCCACGTCGGTCAATGGCGCCACACCAAGTGGAACTCAGAGAGGTAAATCTACTGGGAATTAAATGCACAGTGAGATAGGGACTGGACCACCTCAAAACGAAGATAAAGCACCGCTCTCCTGTGGGAAGGGTGGACGGCCAAAGCTTCCAGCAACCCCACAGAAGCAGTCTCCTTCAGACTGCGGAGTAGGCGATCGCCATCTCTGAGGGGAACCAGCAGGGCTACAGCCCGTGTTCCCATAAGGGAGGAGCCGTATGCTGTGACTTTTCAGGCAGAAGGAAAGTATGAGTGATACGTACAAAGAACCTGCGACAGAAAAAGTGTCCAAGACAGCCACAACGATTAACAGCAAAAGGGTGTGTAGAAGGGCTGCTGCCCGGGGCTCCCCTGGCACTGGCCTTGTGGCTCTCCCCAAGCCCACGTGCAGACAGGAGCCTGCTCTGCTGACAGTCCATGTCTGGGGGCTTGGGGACTGGGTTGAGACGGGGCCTGGGGCAGGAGAATGAGGACAGGGTTGGCATCTCTTTGCTATGCAGATTCCATTCCCCTGTGTCTGAGAATAGGAGCTCAAGGAAGCCAAGAATCTGTATCCTCTGAAGCCAGGAACTGGAAGCAGACAGAGGAAATGGATTCTTTCTTGCTGTAAGAACAGGGACTCCAGCACCAGCTTGGGTTGCCAGGGTCTGTGGTTGGAAACTCCCATTGTGAGCAGCCAGTGCCAGGCACTGTCCCAGGGAGCTCACCTGTACCCTCCCCGTACCTCACAGCAGGCCTGCAAAGGGAGCAGTGATCCCTAGTTTCCAGGTGCCAACACTGAGGCTCAGAGAAGCAGCATGACTTCCCCAGGGCCACCCCAGGAAAAAAGCATCAGGCCTGGCCCAGAGAACCTCTAGAGGTGCCCAATAGACCAAAAGAATCGGCCTCAAAGGACCCCGCCTTGGGAGACACGCGCATCTGAGCTGCAATCCCAACACAGACACCTGCTTCCCTGTGTGAGCTTGGCCAAGAAAGTTTACTGCGTGAGCCCGTGAGTTGGTGTTTATTATCCCTTTTCCAAGCATCACTCGAGACCAATGACACTGTACAGGAATCACCCAGACCATGGGCATGGCCAGTGTTCATCACCCAGGACACAGGGCCACACTCTGGGAGGGTCTCAGGGACCACTGGGCCTGCAGGGTGTCCTAAGGCTGGCATAGAGGGCATAAGCCCCGAGGAACCAGCTCTGGGAAAACGTGGGCTTTTTCCTATGGAAAAGCAACATATGCTCACAGAACACGTGAGAAACGGAGACCGGCAGTTTTGAAATGTCATGCCTAAGTCCCACCTCCAAGAAATCATCCTGTTCTGCTTTGTCTCTTAGGTAACTCATCGGAGTCCTGTGAATTTCCCCTCGCCCAGCCGAGGTTCTGCGGCTCACATTTCAGCTGGAGACTCCCCCAAAGGAGCCAGCAACTGTCCTGGGCCTGGGAACTCCTTCGGAGGGAGCCCATGGAGTCAGGGAGTCCCCAGAGGGAGCCTCGTCCTCGGCCACCTGCTCAGGGCCCTGCCGCCCTCACCCCCCAGGGCTGCAGTTATCAAGTGGGGAGATCTCTCCTCTCTCCCTTGGGGCTTCAGAGCTGCCACCAGGTGAAGAAAGTGACCACAGGACTTTTACAACAGGGCCCTGGGGCAGAGGGAGGGGTGCTCAACCTGCTCACCCTGAGATGCTTCTGAAAAGGTCTGGCCCTTCGCCACCTGCCTGTCCCTGCCTGTCCCTGTCCCATTCCCTGTCACACCATCTCCTCCGTGTTCCAGTCACACCAAGCATCTCTTCGCTCAGTCCCTGATTGTATTTTACTCCCACAGTATGAAGTGCTCCTCCCGCTGACGGTCGACTCCTACTCCTACTTCAAGATCCCACTCAGTCGCCTCCTCTTCCAGGCCAGAAAATGTTCCAGGAGCCCCCGAAGTTGGTGAGTTGGACCGGGTGTGTGTTCCCGCTCCTGGGCCTGCCTGCACCATCACGTTGTCAGGCAGCCCGGTCCCTTGTCTCACCAGGAGTTCCTGGTGGACCTAAATGGTGTGAACCCAGAGTCTGTTGGGAATGGAAATCCTCCGGGAAACAGAGCTCCTTGTCAGGTGGTCTCGCAGGAAAGGAGGCTGGAGGCCGGCGGCAGAGTCCTGCACTAGCAAGGTGAAAAGGGACCAGAGCTCAGAGGGTCGGGGATAAGACCGAGAAGCACCGGTCCCGCCCATCTTGGCCCTAAAAAGGACCTGGGGCTCTATACACAGGAGCACAGGGGTTGGAGGATGAGGTAGGGGTCTTGGGCTGCCTAGGAGGCTGCCAACTAGATGAGGCCACACAGTGTCCAGCCAGGGAGATGAAAGCATGGACTGCTGGTAGCAGGAGGGGGAGGCTCAGCTGACCCCCCTAGGGTCAGATTGAAGCTGGCCACTGCCCAGAATTCAGACACATCCTGCCCAGGGACCACGCAACAGAGGAGCCTCCACTGGGAGATGCAGACCCCAACAGGGAGACAGAGCCTTGTCAAGACAGAGCGGGTCACCCACTTCACTGCCAGGAGAAGAGGGGAGCCAGAGCATCCAGGGAGGGCCAGAGGAGGGGAAAGACGCCACTCCTCCCTCCTCCATGCAAGGAGATGGCCGGGATACCACGGTGACCAGGCAGCTTCACTCCAGACCAAGGGAAGTTCCAACAACCAGAAGGGTCCAGGGGTCACGAGACTGCCAATGACCTTGAAAGAAACCCAAAGGGTCAACAGAGAGGGACAGGAGAGAGCAAAATCACTGTCATGACTGTACTCTGCTGAGCAGGGACCCTAGTCACAGAAGGAAGCAGGAGGCTGGGAGCAGAGGAAAGGGGTGCTGCAAGAAGGAAAGGGAAGGCAGGCTTGGCCTGGAGGTCAGGACTTGGACTCAGGCCCAAGAGCCAGCATCCAGGCATCCCTGCTCTGCGGCGGCCACGAACCCAAGCTGAGTCTTGGTGACAGCACTGGGCGTCACCAGGAAAGGGCCTCCCCTCAACCCAGAATCACCTGGGGAATCTCTGAAAATGTCCACCCCATCCATGCTCCAGTCCAGCAGGACCAGTGTCGGGAACAGAGGGCAAGCTGATAAGGGTTCAAGTCCCCCAGAGCCGCCAGGGTGGAGAAGAGCAGTTCTCCCCAGGTGGTCTCGAACCAGTACCATCCAGGTTCTCCAGCCCCACCCTTCACCCACAGAACAAGGCACCCGGAAGTGGAGCCTGGCAACCCACTGGAGAATGTGCCAGGTGATTCCCAGGCAAATGTAGTTTGAGGACCACTGGACTTGGGTTTATCTGAAGAGCGAGGGAGGGGGAGGGAGGGAAGGGATGGCATGGGCTTCAGGGCGAGGATGGCCGTGGGACAGGGGAGCAGTAAAGCAAGCCCCTTCCAGCCTTAGAGTCTGGATCTGGAGGTCCCCAGAAAGCTGAAGGCCTGGTCCCCAGTGCAGCCAGGATCAGAGATGGGACCTTTGGAAAGTGATGGAATCCCAAGGACTCTGACCTCATTGGTGCCTTAATTGATAGGTGCATTCATAATTTAATGGCATTATTGGGAGGTGACAGAAACCGGAGGAGGTGGGGGCTAGTTGGAGGCAGTGAGTCACAAGGGGCATGCCCTGGAAGGGTTAACTCCACCCCTGCCCCTTCCTTGCTCTCTTTGCTTCCTGGCTGCCGTGAGGTGACAACTTGGCTCAGCCACATCCTCCCCACCATGATATTCTGCCTCACCACATGCCCAGAAACCACCGAGCCAAGTGACCATGGTTCTTGAAACCTCTGAAACCAAGAGCAAAACAAATCCTTTCTCCTCCAGTTGATTCTCTCATGGATTTTGTCACGGCAGCAGAAAGTTAACACACCAGACAAATGCCCCTCAGGTCCCTGACACCCCATCCAGGCCCAGGTCACGCTCTCCCCACAGACCTGCAAGTGAGTCGTGAGCACCAAGCATCACAGAACACAGTGGGGACTGCGACTGCGCCAGGCGCTGGGCTCCCCTGCACACGGTCTGTTTCTTCCCTCTTGGTTTCCAAGGTCACATCACCACATTAACCAGGCCTGATTACATCAGCTGGGCTCCGGCAAGGGCAGCACCAGGCAAACAGAAACTAATGATATCTTCCTCATTGTCTCCAAGTCGTGTCACTGTAATTGCCCATGGACAGAAGAGAGTGATTGAAGTCTCCCTAATTCCAGTAACTGAGGCTACACCTATCTCTCATTCAGGACAGGGTAGGTAGCCGCATGCTCTGCTGGCGACCAGGGAATCAAGGCAGAGGGAAAGTGCAGGCAGGAGGCTTCTTGGATGTGTGGTGGATGATAAGAAAAGATCCAGGAACCCAAGCAGGGAGCAGATGCCCCCAGGCAGTATGGCTACGGGGTCAGGGTAGGGGTCCCATAGAAGCTCAGCCTGCAGGGATCCAATTCCCAGTGCAGATTTTTATCCAGCAACAATTTTCTTTTCTTGTATGGTGGGTTGAACACAAGCACTCTCTGCCACTGAGCTACACCCCACCCCTTTTTATATTATTTTTATTTTGAGATATCTTCTCACTAAGTCGCCCAGGCTGGCCTCCAGCTGCCATCCTCCTGCCTTGTCCTCCAGAGTAGCTGGGATTATAGACGTGTGCCACCAGCAAGCCTCTCTTGGGCTGCCTCCTCTGGGAAGCTTCCCAGGCCAAGGCGTGAGGGGTTGGGCTAGGCACGCAGGTGTGGAGCTACATACAGGAATGACATAATCCCATGCACCCTGTGAGCCTTCACCCTGTGCTGCAGGCAAGGAATCTGGGGCTCAGAGTGGGAATGGGGGCTGGGCTAGAGGGCAGGATAGGGAGCTTGCAGCCAGCTGGTAGGGGCTGGACCGTGGAGCATGCACCAGGTGGTGCCAGGGCATGGCCAAGGTCACGTGGTAACCTGCAGAGCTCACCAGGATAAAACCCAGGTCTGCAAACACAAGACTGCCCAGAGGCAGAGCCAGAGGAGTACCCAGGGAAATAGCTGTTCTTCCTGAATGCTTTCTCCCCAGTGTCACCTCCTCAACTACTTTTAAGGTAATAAGTTGACAGGAGGGTTGTTTTGACTCTGGTGAAAAGTCATTTAAGAAAACAGTGTAAAAATAAGCCTGGAAGATACATAAAGCAGGCAGGCAGAGGGGCCCGAGCTTTCTGCACGCTTGTCTCCTCCCCAAGAATGCACAGCCCCCCCCCACCAGGGCGTGGCCCAGGCTCCCCCCTGCCGCTAGATGTCTACAGTGCTCCTCTTCTCTAGGAGCCCCCCTAATCTCTTGTTGCCAGCTCCCAGACCCACTTATGTGAGCCTTGACAGCGCCCTGTCTAGACTGCAGACTCCTAAAGTCTTAATTGCTCTTTCATCAACAGAGAAGGGCTGCTTCTTCGTCAAGCAGCCAGGCACTCAGAGAGTCCTTGTCGAGCTCCTACAGGGTACCAGGCTGCGCGGGGGATTTAGAGATGTCTGAGGACTTGATGGATCATCCAGGGTCAGGGGAGGACAGTTCAGATGCCTCCTGGGCTGGGCCTCCCACCAGATGTGAGGCTTCCAACAAAAGCAAGACCCAAGCCTTCTGGGTGCTGCACCAGCCCACCCAGAGAGGTGGGGAAAGTAGCGTGGGCTGCCGATGGCCTCCCCACGTTCATGAGGTAGAGTGGCTCCCAAGGGCCACAGACTAATGCTTTGTTACTGTGTCCCCTCCAGAGGGATCCCCAGGCCCCCAGCTATCTCCCCGCCCCTTTATTGAGCACTTGCTATGTGCTGGGTGCTGTGCTTGGCACTGGGAGGATGGACAAGATGCACATGCCCTTGTCCTTGTGGAGTTTGGTCCCTGGTGTGGTAGGGAACAGCTAATTTAAGGGTCGGTGTTGGTGGTGGTGCATGCTCCACGGTCCAGCCTCCACCAGCTGGCTGCAAGCTCCCTATCCTGCCCTCTAGCCCAGCCCCCACTCCCACTCTGAGCCACCAAGCCAGCAGTGCACTCTGGACACCAACGCAGCCCTCTCTCCAAAAGGTCCCCATGACATAATTTGGTTGTCACCACGTGGCTGCATGTGCTACAGCTACAGCTGAGAAGTGCTCATGGGGAAGACAAGGACAGGGCTCTGTGGGCACCTTTATGTCCTGTCTCCAAAGCACGGTTCTGCAGGGCTCATTGGAACCACGCCACCCCTTCGCATTCAGGGCAGCGGAGAAGAGCCCTCCTTTGTCATCATTCTGGAAAGGATGACTCCCCAGGGGCAAGGCTCTGGGTTGTCACAAACAGGATTGTCAAACTGAGAGCCATTTATTCATCTCACAATTGCCTAAGTGCCTCTGGTTAAAAAAAAAAAAAAAAAAAAAAGTCATGGATTGTGCACAATGTGCCAAACCTGTCACTGGCTTCTGCCTTGGATTCTCCACTCCCACCCACCCACCCCTCCCTCTGTGGTAAAGAAACTGGGCTCAGAAGAGAGAAGAGACCTGTTCAAGTCACTGAGCCTGGCTCTAGGTCAGGGCCTTGCCCCAGGCACCTGGCCTGCAGGGCCTGCCTCTGGCACCACTCTGGACCTCTCTGGGCAGGGAAAGGCATCTGCCTGGCTGGGGGCACCTGGGGACTGCACTAAGGATTGAATACCCGAGGCCCTGCCTCACTCTCCTTCCAGCCACCACGGCAGCCGCCCTGCAGTCAGGATGAAATAGAGCCTCAGAAAGCCAGAGAGCCAGGTCATAAACCATCCCTCACTGCCAGGAATTGCCCAGTGCCTGGGGGCGGGGCGGGGGGGGGCAGAGACTGTCTCAGGATGTGTCAGCTAGAATGCAAGAGTGCGGGTGAGGGGCCCCTTCTTGGACCACACTGCGCCCTGGGAGGTTGGAAGTCTGGAGAGGGAGAGAAAGGATGTTCTGCTAGACAGAAGCTAGATGCTGTTCTGTGGATTGGGGGGGTGGGGGACAGCCCCGCCTGTAGCCATCTACATTAGGAGACCTCTGGCATTGGCCATATTGCTGTCGGGAGCCCTGTGATAGCCTCCTAACGGAATAGTTAGGGCTCTGCTGTGCTGATGTGTCCATCAAATCTGCCCCCCAGGGGGTGGGGGGAGCCATGGTGCCTTCCAGAGAGAGAACAATGGACACTCGGCTCTGGGGGGTGGGTGCACGTGTGTGTGCCTGCGCGCACGCGTGTGTACACATGTGAGCGTCTCCCAGACACCACCAAAGGAAGAGATCAATTTAGAGAATTAGATCCCAGCCCACTTAGCATGGCTTCTAGGAAGCATGTACGGTAAATAAGGATTCAAGGAAAGAAATGTTTCATCATTCAATTAATTTTAGCCTTGGTTTGCAGCGGCGGGGTGGGGGAGACGGTGGGGGGAGTGTAATCAATACCAAGCATTCAGCTTGCTAACATGAAGCACATTTCATACAAAGCTGGACATTTTTCTCCTTGTCATACAGAATTATCTTAATTATCGTTTCAAGGAACAGCCCTTATATAGCATCATCTAGTGGTCCAGGAGGCGGCTCACAAACTCGTCACTGGAATAATTTATGATTTTTCTTTCTAACATCTTGGTCTTGTTTGATATGCTTGCCATTTCTCCCTGACAGGGAGGTCGATTAAATCACATTTATATTGTAAACGTATGCATTGCTTTTTACCCAAGGCGCTGGATGAAGAGATACAGGGGCCCCAAGGGAGGGAGAAGCCAATCCACTTTCATATTGCAAATTTCTGCTGTTCGGAAGAAATGAATGGTTGCCAGGGAGAACTGGGAATTACTTGAGGATGCAAAATGTTATTTTAGAATCCTTTTGAGAGGGTCTTTCCCCTCCCCCACCTCCTCCAGCATTTTCACTTCCCCGGCTGCTAATGGAGGGCAGCCCCAGTCTCCGAGCACACGCTGCGGAAGGAATGCACTTCACGGGCATTCTTCAGGGGATCGGCCTGGGCCACGTTTCAGGCTGCTCGACCTTAAGCAGCCTGCCTCTCGGCCTCAGAGCCGGGTGGGGACAGGCCGACAAAAAAAGGAGCTGTTCACATTGGGCAAGGCATGTCCTCCTGCTGTTGGTTGGGGGGCCACGCTGGAGGCTGGATGGTGACAGGGGTTTTGTCAAGAATAGAAAGGGCTCAAAATGAAGAGGGGAAAGGTCATTAGCAGGGACCAGGAAGAAGTGACGCTGCACCATCATTAACCTAACCGAACTAATTAGGAAACATTCAGGTTTTATAAATTATGCAAGACGCTCAATTTATACTTTTTCAAATTCCTACCATAACATAGATAATGAGGGAACATTTACAGTAACAGCGTAACCTAATCAAGAAACCCTTTCATTAGCATGAAATCTTCCAACACGGTGTTTGCGAGCACAACAAACGGAATTATAGATGCCAGGGGAGGTTAGGGGGAGGCTGGGTTGGGGGAGTGGGGGAGGGAGGGCTGATTTCACATTTGGCGAGGTCCGGGGGTCCTAGGAAGCCTCCCCCTCCCACCTCCTCCACACGAATGAGCTTTCCTGGGGTTCAGCCTTGCAAGAGGGAGGGAACGATCTGGAAGGTCCCTCTGACTTTCCAGCCCTCTCTGGGTGGTTTATACCCACGACCTCCATTCTGTCCCTGCGGTCCTGGGCTGATAACCGCAGCACAGGCCAGAAACACCCCAGAGGTCAGGTGTCAGGCTCAGGTGGAAAGTCGCCCTCCATGATGATCAGGTGAGTCTCACTCCCTGTGGTGACTTTGCCTGATGGTTCTCGGCTCACTGCGGCTGGACGACAGGCAGTGAGCTTGGTCCAGGGCTGCCTAGGAATCACAAGACTCAAAGGGATCCCGCCACATCACCCCCGCCCGATCACCAGAGATCACCAGATCTCCCACGAGGACTCATGACCTCCCAAGGAAGCAGTTAGGACACCTTCCCAGGGTCCACCGGCAAGTGGTGGACCAGCTCAGCCTGCCATTGGCCTCCACTGGCCCCCGCTGCAGGGGGTGGAGCAGCGGCCCCCTATATTAGTTATCTCAGGTTGCCATGAAAAAAAAAAAAAACATACCACAGACCAGATGCTTTAAACAACAGAAATTTGCTTCTCACAATTCTGGAGGCCAGAAGGCCAAGATCCAGGTGTTGCTAAGGTGGGTTTCATTTAGAGACCTCCCACATGGCTCCTAGGCCGTGGGCTCACCTGACCTCTCTTCTGTGTGTGTTTGCTGACGTTTTTTATCAAATCACTAGTTCCACCCAGAGGGGACCAGGCCCGTGACCCTATCTAACCCCAATGACCTCCCAAAAGCATCATCTCTAAATGCCAGCCGTCCCCTTAGGGGTTAGGATGTCAACAGATAAAGCACGAGTGGGAGGGGAGATGCAAATATCCAGCTCCTGACACCCCAAACTGAGATGTCCCCCCTAGAAGCTATGAGGGGGCATTGCTTGGAATAAGGATATTTTCAGAAAAAATTCATGTAAGGATTGTGAGATGATGCCATTTGAGATGACCCTAAATCCAAGCCAAGACACAGGGGAGCCAGCATTGAGGAAGACAGGGGCAGAAATTAGAGCAGTATGTCCACAGGACAAGGATGGGAGCAGCCACCAGGAGCTGGAGGAGACGGGGAAGGATTCCTCCCTGGAGCTTGCAGAGGGCATGCAGCCCCGCCACCTTGACTTGAGATTCCCGGCTTTCAGAACTGTGAGAAAAGAGATTTCTGTTTTGTTTTTTTTTTAAGCCACCAAGTTTGTGGTTATTTGTGGCAGCTTCAAGAAGCCAATATACTGCTGTGCTATGGTGGCACATGCCTGTAATCCCAGCAGCTCGGGAAACTGAGGCCAGAGGATTACAAATTCAAACCCAGTCGCAGCAACTTAGAGAGACCCTAAGCCACTTAGTGATACCCTGTCTCAAATTTAAAAAATAAAATAAAAAGGGCTGGGGATGTGGCTCAGTGGTTAAGCACCCCTGGGGTCCATCCCTGGTACCAAAAAGAAAAGAAAGGAACAAATAAACCACTGCGCTCCCCAAGCCTTCCACCATTTGCAGTGGCAACAGTTAACAGTGCCCAGCACCGAGGAAGTGCTCAATAAAACTCTGTTATTGAGATTAAGTGGACCCCAGGTCTGCATGTGACCTCCACCCATGGGCTCTGGCTCTCACCTGCACCTGCCAGAGCCTGCTCCCTCTCCTGCCTTCAGATGAGTATTTATGGAAACAGCTAAATATTAAATGCCCCAGTTCCTTCTCCCACCTCCTGACCCACACCACTGTATTTCACCTGTGGCATCTCACTGTTGGGGCCGCTGTCTTCCAGGCTAAACCAAGCAGAAGAGATGCTTCACTTATTCTAGAACATGTGTATATTCATCCTTCACTCAGGCATTCAGTCATTGAACAAAACTGTTAAGGGTCTGCTAGGTGTCAGGGGCCGTGCCCAGAGCTAGGGACAGAGACACAGCGCCATTGCTCTAACTCAGCTTTCAGATCGGCTTCTACCCTCCAGGCTAGATTTCTCCGCACTCCACCCACCAAGCCAAGACCCCATTTTGAGAAAAAGTGCTCTCCGGGGAACAAACCTGCCCAAGTTCTGAGTGTTTTGAGACCCTAGAGCCTTGCCTAGGTCCAAGCACAGAGTTCCCCGGGTTGTGTCTCATTCATCAGAGTTTGACACCCCCCCCACCCCCCCCACCCCCGCCACGGCCGCCCCTGGTGCGGAGGGAGATTTCTCATGCCGTCATGGAGATTACCTTTGCTATAACCGTTCGGAGCGTGAGCTTCAATTACCCAATCTCTGGTTCCCTGATGCAGGGAAACCCACGTCAGCACCGGGGAATGTTCTCTCCCACATCATTACCCAGGCTTCCAGATTCCCTCCCGTCATTTGGAGGCTGTAAATCCTGCCAGGAAGAGGCAGCGACCAGGGAGTCATCCTCTCCTTTCCTGGGTTGTGTGAGAGGGACGGTCCTGGGGCTTCTCCCTTCCTGGTTTTACCACTTAACAAGAATAGACAAAGAAGCAGAGTGCTCCCCAGATCACTCCCAAAGGTCCCTCTGAAAACCTTGGGCTGACCCCGGATGCCAGGGAACTGTTCGTAGTGTGACAATTTCATAGTCCTTGGTGGTAAGTATCACTCTCTGGGTTGGGGACGGCCCCAGTCCTGGCAGGCCCTCATGCAGTTGTTCCCAAACCTGGAGCTGCTTGGCACCCGGACAGCACATCTGGATAATGGGTCAGAAGTTTTAGATCCAGAGGGTGGTAGGCCACAGGGAGGGGCAGAACCCATGAGATAACTCCGTGCTACAGGCTCTTGGCGACATGCAGAGGACAAGCGCCTGAGACCACTGCCCATCTCCAATCCCCATACGCCTGCAGAACGTGGAAAGACACCCCCCGAATCCTACAGACATGGGAGCTGAGGACCCAGGGCCGCAGAGGAGCTGAGACTGAACAGATTGATGGAGTATTTTTAAAGATGAATGGAAAGGTTCAGATGTGGCACGCCAATCCTGGTGGGAGCTGGGTCAGCAGAACGCAGTGCTCATCTCCACCTGATGGCAGAGCCAACAGTGGCCTGGAGCAGCCTGGAGCCACACTCCTGGTCCCTAATCAGCATTGCAAACCCAGGTATTGAGACCACCCATAGCTCTGGCCTATACAGCAGCTGGCACTTCAGTCACAGGGCTGTGTTGAGCATGCTCAAGCTCTGGAGGAGCTAAGAACAGCCATGTACTCATATCTAAAGTCACATCTCGATATACTGTGGGCAGCAGAAGAAAACCAAGGATAAATGTGTTTCAGCTGCATTATGTTAGAAACGAAAACTTCAAAAGAATAAGAGGATGTGGGTGAGAAAGTACAGAGAGGGTTGTCTCTAGAAGACCCCCAAAATTTCAGGCTGTGTAAGGAGGATGAGCCAGGACCACAGGTAATAGAAGTCTGCGTAGAATAGGCTCCACTGTTGCTTACAGTTGCTTGAAGTTTCTGGGCCTTATTCCTCTTCATCTGTAAAATGATCAAAATAATCACTACCCAAAAGAGTGATTGCAAAACTTAAAATACTATAATACAAGTAAAGAGAAAAGCGCAACAGCTGGTGTATTATAAGCACTCAATCTGTGTTGGCCAGTATTTAAGGATTGTATTAGGTTCACAGTTCTGCAACAACATGCCTGAGACAGGCTGGCTCTATAAAGAAAATAGGTTTATTTAGCTCACGGTTCTGTAAGTTCAAAAGCAACAGCCTGGCATGGTAGCATAAGCCATCATCTAAAAAGTGGTGCCTCAAAGAACTTCCTAGCAAAGAAATTCTACCCTATCATCCATTATCCATCACCCACCCACCCATCCTTCCATTCTTTTAGCCATCATGTGCCACACACAGCCACATGCAGGAGCTGAGAAGGCCCCGCCAAGGTTACGGGGGACAGAGGAAGCCAGTCTGGGGACGGAGAGGGGCAGAACCACGGTGCAAGGAGATCAGGGAGACCTGACCCAAAGGCAGCTCCATCCAGCGCCATGTTGACCTGATCACCCACCTCCGTCCCTGGGAGGCCCTGGGTTCAAGCCCGTCTCTGGAGCCCGGTGACAGCCTTGCGTTTCAGTGAACCCCTTCAACAGGTGCCTGAGCAGGCCCCTCTCGGCCATCCAGTGAGCCTGGTGAGGGGACCAGCCCCTGTGGGGACACAGGGCCCACCCTCTCTTCCTCCAGGTACCCACGAGCAGCACCTTCCCGTGCACAGCCCTCTCCCAGGAGCCCGGCTCCCTGGGCCAAGTGACAGGGGAGGTGTTATGGGCCAGAATCACCCAAGTGCACACAGAACCTTGGGTCCCTGCTCTGCTGGCGACTCCATGGCGCCCCTGGAGGTCAGATGCTGCGGCGCCTTCGCTGCAGGCCGCGGACACAAAGGGAAACAGCATGGAATGTGGATCCCCGAGGAGCCAACAAATTTCATGGAGCACCAGAGAGACAGCCAGCCAGGGGACATCAAGAAGGTTCCTCAGAGGGGTGCCCACCCAGCTGGACCTGGATGGAATGTCGCCTGGTGGAAAGGGTGGGGAGAGGGGGGAAGGGCATTGTGGGCAGTGGGAACAGCATTGGCAAAGGTGCAGAGGCAGGACTGCGTCCAGCTCATTGGATGTAAGATGCATCCTATGAACCCAGCTGGTCCTGTCAGCTGTCACATGTGGCCACTGGTACCTCTAGGGACCATGAATAGTCGGGGAAAGGGGAGAAATGCAGGCAGATTTCCTTTTACATTTAAATTCCTTGCTTTGGTCGTATCAATTAAAGGGCAATGATGTCACCAGATGTTATTATTGTATAAAGTGATAGCCTAGAGATGGACGCCCTCCAAATTTCACAGATGAGATGCATGAGGACCAGAAAGGTGAAGTAATTTACCTGAGGTCACCCAGCAGGATAATGAAACAGACATGATAAGCTTCCATTTTCACTGACCCCAGACCCCTGGCATCTTCTCTAGACCCACCTAGGGGCAGCCAACTGTGAGCATCTTTTGATTCTGTCCCCAGTGGACTCTACAGTGAGGACTACCAGGATCTGGCCTTTCATTATTTTTAATGCTGTTTACATATGAGAGAGAGAGAGAGAGGATACAAAAGGCAATCAGAAGGTATGAAAGGGCACTCTGTCAAATTTAAAGCCCCAGGGGGCCAAGGTTCTCTTCCCGCCCCTTCTGCCTCTCCCCCCATCTCCTCTGATTGTTAAGAAAATAATGGAGGCCGCCTCTGACTCCCGTCTGAGGCCAGGGCTGGGTCAGGGGATGGCGGTCTTTCCTGGCAGTGATGGAGGGCTGCAGGCAGCCGAGGTTAGAAATGCAATTTCACAGAGGAGTTTAGGGTGTGACGGGGAGGGGGCGAGGGGCAGAGGGGAGAGGAGGCCACTGTTGCAAGAGGAAGCAGCGATTAGAGAGGAGAGCGGCTGCGGGGGCCAGCCAGACAGGTCACCCGCTCCGGGGAGCCCGCACACTGGCGCTCTCTCGTCTCTGGTCCCTACTGCGGGCCTGGTGAGGCTTTCCCTGCCACTCTCCCGTCCTCTAAGGCTCAGCTCAGCTCCCCCAGGAAGGCTTCCTGACACCCCTCAAGGCTGAGCTCCAGCCCCTCCTCCCTGGGGTCTCTCGGTGTTCCTGTCCCTGGGCCTTTATCACGGGGGGTGGGTTTGTGTGTCCATATTTGTGGGTATGTGCGTGTATATTTGTGTTGGTGTGTGCATGGGTGCTTGTGTGTGCATGTGCTGGTGGGTGTGTGTGTGCGTGTGTGTGTGTGTGTGTGGTCCCCTCTGGGCCTGGGCCAGACACGAGAGCATCGTGTCTATGTCCCCTCTGTGGCCTTGGCCCTGGCACCTGATCTCAACACCGGGAAGCAGGCGATGGGGATGAAGGCCTTGAATACGGAAGCCAGCAAGTGGACGTTTTGCCTGCCTGCTCCCCTGGGTTGAGATCAAACGCCCCAGGAAGCCCCCCTCCAGAGCAGGCTTTCCAGACCTGGGCACGACGGACGTGTTGGGCCCCGTCCTTCTCCCCACGGGGCTGTCGCGGGCACTGCAGGGTATTCAGCAGCAACCTACTCATGTCCAGCAGATCTCCATTCACCAGATGCCCCCAGCAGCCCCACCTTCCAGTTTCAACCAAAAATGTCTCCAAACATGGCTGAATTCCCTCCGCCGAGTGGGAACAAAGTCTCCCCTGGTTGAGAACCGCAGGCCTGGCACCGAGTCAAGCCCCGACTCCCATCATCATTAACCAGCTGACTCCTCCAAGAGCTGTGGCCACCTCTGGCTGACCCACAGTGACCGCCAGCCCAGGACCTCGGCACCTGAGTAATAGCTGAGAACACCAGGAGGCTGTGAGCAAGGCCACCAGCCCCCTACCCCAGGGTCAGCAGCCAGCACCACAGAAGGACAGGCTGAGGCATGGGGACTCACTGCCTCCAGGGAGCCCCCACTCCCAGGCAGCGGGGAACCACCGTTAACATCCCTCCTCCCAGGCCAGAGACGCTGCTGATGTCACTCCCCCCGGTGGCTGGGCCTCTATGCCCTCACGGAGGCCGAGCTCCAGTTCCTGAGCAGAGGACAAATGTCTCTCAGGGCTCCTCTGTGAAGCCGGGTCCCCAGCGGTGCCTGGGGTAATGCCCAGCGCTCCCGTGAGCTCCTCCAAACGAGGCCAACTCTCTTGGCCATCTCCCAGTTTGCCTCCCTCTCGGCCAACGAGTGCATGTCGTCTCACAAAGAGGCCACCCCATCCTCGACTCTGAGGCCGCAGTGGGTGGCATTGAGAAATCATGTGTGTGTGTGTGTGTGTGTGTGTGTGTGTGTGTGTGTCCTATTACCTTCCCCAAGAGAGTTAAAGGACTGTGAGGCTAAAACTGCCAGGACTGTGTCCCCGGCGACCTGAGGGAACAGGAGACAGACGGTGAGGTCCGAGCTGGGCACATGTGCAGCAATGGGACCACCCATCAAGGAAAGGGGAGAACAAGAGGAGCCCATGGGGCTGAGGGCCTTCTCACGCAGCCCCCGCACCCCTCAGCAGCAGCAGGCCGGGCACTCTTACTGGCACTAAGGGTACAAGAACAACCATGGTCATAATCACAGGCTGGGACGGGAGGACATCTGAGGACTCTCCAGCTGAATCCATTGTTTTTTTGTTTTTTTTCCCACCGACTGCATGGTCAGCTCCTCAAGGGCCAGCAGCAAGTGCTTCGTGTTCGGTTGTCTTGACCGTGCCTTGCATATGGTGGGGCACAATAAGCACCTGTGCATGTGGAATTAGGAAAGTGGACTTCTAGACTGAGCAGTTCAACCCCTCCGGCTTTCACTGGTTACCAGGAAACAAAAACCAAGAGGGGATTCTGATTTCCCCCCCAGACCCCTTACCAGGCACACCCACACTCTATGGAACATTGGGGGAATAGGGTAACAAGACAGAGAATTCCTTTTCTTATGGAACCAAAGATGACCCAAAGTACTAGGGACACAGCCACCATTTGGGGTGGGGACAGACAGAAGGGGTAAACATATACCAGGAAGAAACAGCCTGCTGGCTGCTGTGCCCTGCAACAGGAAGCATCCTGGGTACAACTGAGATATATGCCCATCTCTCTCACTTCCACACTGTAAAATCCTAGCGGTCCTTCTCCCAGCCTGCCTGTCTACAAAGCCTCCCGCAGCCTCCCGTCTAAGGGAGGTGTTTAGCTAATCAGAAGTCCCCTAGGGACTCACTAGTAACCACCATGATCTACAGAGCTCAGGATCCCGGAGTTGCTTTTACCTATGAAAAATCCCCCATGCAAAACTATATTTTCTCTTTAGACAGTGTGAACACATCTAGAGCCAGTGAAGAAACTGAGTCATTTTAAAATGCCCACAAAGAAAAACTCAGGTCCTAACAGCTTTACTGCTATAATCTATCAGACATTCAAAAAAGAACTAATGCCAATTTTCATAAAATCTTCCGAAGAAGAGGAGGGGGGAGGGGAATACTTAACTCATTTTATGAAACCAGTAGGACCCTGACAACAAGACTAGCCAAACATATCACAAGAAAATTACAGATCAATATCACTTATGAATAAGAGATGTGGGACTGAGGATGTAGCTCAGTGGTAAAGTGATTGCCTAGCATGCATGAGGCCCTGGGTTCAATCCCCAAAAATATCCTTCCTCATGGGAAAAATATACAATAAACAAAAACAGAAGACAAACCACAAAACAGCAGGAGACCTATGCTAGATACTCTGAATACAGATACAAAAGTGGAATCTTCCAGCAACATATAAGAATAATCATATACTGTGGCCAACTGGGATTTATCCCAGGATGCAAAGTTGGTTTAATATCTGAAAATCATTTAATATAATGTATCCTATCAAGAGAACAGAACACAAAAATTGCTTGATCATTTCAAAAAGACACATAAAAAGCATTTGAAAAACAAAATCAACACTTTCCAGATAAATATATGAGGCAAACTAGGAATAGAAGAGAACTCAATCTGACAGTGTCTGTGAAAATCCCACAGCTCACTTCACACTTAACAATAAAAGACAGGTACATTCCCTCTAAGATCAGTAACAGGACAAGGATGTCCATTCACCACTCCTATTCAACATTGTGCTAGAGATTGTAACCAAAGCAATTAGGCAAGAAAAAGAATTAAAAGTTACCCTGATTGGAAAGGAAGAAATAAAACTGTTACTATTTTTAGATGATACACCATTATATGATTAAACTCCTAAAGAACTCACTTTAAAAAAATCTATTAAAACTAATAAACAAGTTCAGCAAGTCTGCAAGATATAAGACCACTATACAAAAATAATTGGGTTTTTAGTATATTCTCAGTGATGCAAAACTGAAAAAAATCCAATTATAATAGCAACAAAAAGAATAGAATATTTAGAAATAGATCTAATAAAAAATGTAAAACTTACACTTTGAAAACTATAAAACATTTTTAAAGAAATTAAAGAATATCTAAATAAGTAAATAGGAGAAAAAAATCCCAAATTCATAGATTGAAAGACAGTATTAAGACTTAAGATGGCAATACGTCCCAAACTGATCTCTATATTTAAAGCAATCTTTTTCAGATTCTTAGCTGAATTCTTTGTAAGAAACTGAGAAATTGATTCTAAAATTCATATAGAATTGCACATGACCCAAAAGAGCCAAAATTTCTTGAGAAAAAAAAAGCAGGAAGAGTTGTACTTCCCAATTTCAAAACTTACTACAAAGCAACAGTAATCAAGACAGTGTGGTACTGGCACAAGCATAAATATCTATGTCGATGGAATAAAATTGAGAATCCAGAAACAAACCTGTATATCTACAGTGAAATGGTTTTGGACAAGGGCATCAAGACCATCCAATGGTAAAAGAAGAAGCTTCAGAAAAATGAAGCTGAGCACATGCAAAAGAATGAAGCCACACCAATACCTCCCGCTATATGCATAAACTACCTCGAAGTGGATCAGAAACCAAAATAAGAGAGCAAAAATTTTTTAATTCTTAAAAAAAACCCACAAGGGTCAATCTTTATGACCTTTATGATCTTAGCTATGATACCAAAATTGCAAGCAACAAAACAAACAACATCGTATTTCCATCAAAATCAAAAGTTTTTGTGTTTCAAAGGATACTGTCACCAAAGCAGAAAGACAATCTACACAAGGAGAGGAAATATTTACCAATCATGTATTTGATTTAAAAAATTACATGTACAATATATAATGAATTCTTTCAACTTGATAATAAAGGAACAGATTACCCAATTAATAAATGCGCAAAGACTTCAAAAAGATCTTAACATCCAAAGAGATACACAGATAGTTCATAAGCACATGAAAGATGGTCAACGGCATTAGTCATTAGGAAAATGCAAATCAAAATCACACTCAGCTAGCACTGCACATCCGTGGGGATGTCTGGAATCAAAAACAATAAATGCTGATGAGGATGTAAAAAAAAAAAAATTAAAACCCCATACACTGCTGGTGGGAGTGTAAAATGGCACCACCACTTTAGAAAACACTATGATAGTTCTTCAAAGCCTAAACATAGAGCTACCATACAACCCAGCAATTCACTCCTAAGTAAATACCCAGGAGAAATGGAAAGATGTCCACATAGAAACTTCTACTCACATGTTTATCCAGCAGTATTTATAAGAGCCAAAAGACAGAAACAAGCAAAAATATCCATCAGAGGCTGAATCAATAAACAAAATATGGTATATCCACACAAGAGAATAGTATTCAGCTATAAAAAGGGATGAATTTTTCCACATTTCATGAGTCCATTCATATGAAAGTTCAAAATAGAGAAATCTATGGAAACAGAAATTATATGATGGGGATGAGGGTACAAGGATGTGATAGTTAAAAGATGCAGAGGCTTTGGGGAGGGGTTACTGGAGATGGAACCCCAGGCCTTGCACAAGCTAGGCCAGCACCCCTCCATGAGCTACATTCACAACCCTCCTCTTATTTTATTTTGAGCCAGGGTCCTCCTGTTTCAGCCCCAGAGTAGCTGAGATTGTAGCCATGTGTGGTCACACCTAGCAACACCAAGCCTGTTTATTTATTTATTTATTTATTTATTGCTCTTGTTTTTGTTTTTTGAGGTGATGAAAATGTTCTAAAATCAACAGTGATGATGACTGCACATATCCGTGAATATACCCCAAATCATTGAATTGTAGCACACTTTAAATGTGGGAATTGTATGGTATGTGAATTGTGTCTCAATAAAGCTATTTAAAAAAAAAGAGAGAGAGAAAGAAGGAAAAACCCAGCCTCTAAAACAATAGATGAGTGTGGATGTTAGAGAAGACAGACTCTGTTCTAATTCTGCCACTTTACAAACAGAGAAACTCTGGCCCCGAGAGGGTTATTAACCAAGGCCAAGTCACACAGCATGTAGGAAGCAGAGACAAAACTACAAGTGCTCTCTACTTGCCACGGAGTCCAAGCTGCCTGGAAATGCTGACCCGACTTTCCCAACTGTAATGTGGGGGCTCCCACTTGGCCCTCAGCCCTGAACCCCACGCCCAGTGCTCAAAGGATAGAGGGTGCACATAAAGGTTCAGAAATGCCAGGAGGAGGAGACTTGCTCCCACAGTGTGGCTCGGGTGTCACCTTTATCTCTGATGTGGCTGAAAGCTCCATCAGCTGGACCCCTGCCTTGGGCCCCCTGCTCCCTAGAATCAGAGCCTGGGGTGTTTTAGTAGAGAAAGGGCCTGATTCCTCCAGCAGCATGTCACAGATTCTCTGGGTCTCGCTTGGGGAGGGTGGCCGTGATGGATTGGTGATGCTGGAACACTTCACAACAGGCCACAAGCCATCCTTCACTCCTCTTGCATTCATTGGGGTGACATTAATCCTGATGGACGCATCTGGGGTACAAGGTGAGAACACTGCACACCCAGCCCCCCAACACTCAGGCTCCGAAGTTCCATTGCTGAGTAGCTGGGAAACCCTTTTGGAAAAGCCCCTGAGGAATTCTGCGGCTTACTGTGTTGGAGGAGCTGGAGACGGAGAACACACTGATGTCTCCGCCTCCCACTAAGAGCTGGTGGCCAGACAGCAGCCTGGTTCCTGCTGCACCAGCAGCCGCAGGACTCACGTTCTCTTCCAGCACGAAGCCCAAGATCTCCGACATCCCAGGAGCCTGCAGGGGACTCCTCATTATTCACAGGCTCCATCTGGGCTCCTCCAAGGGTCTTGGGCCAGGTGACAGAAAGCCTGGAGGGAATTACAGGGCACTTCTGACCCAGTGTGCAGCCTAAACCAATGGTACCTATTTTTTTAATTTGCTTTAATTAGTAATACATGACAGTAGAATGCGCTTTGATACATCATATATCATGGAATACAATTTCTCATTCTTCTTGATGTACGTGATGCAGAATCCCACCCGTCGTATAGTTATGCTTGTACGTAGGGTAATAATGTCTGATTCATTTACTTCCTACCCCTACACCCCCTCCCCTCTCTTCATTCCCCTCTACCTAATCTAAAGTAACTCTAGCACACCACCCCGCACTGGGAATTCGAATTCGCATATCAGAGAAAACATTTGGCTTTTGTTTTTGGGGGGAGTTGGGCTTATTTCACTTAGCATGATATTCCCCAGCTCCATCCATTTACCAGCAAATGCTGTAATTTTATTTTTAAATCTGAGTAATATTCCATTGAGTATATGAACCACATTTTCTTTATCTATTCATCTATTAAAGGGCACCTAGGTTGGTCCCATAGTTTAGCTATTGTGAATTGAGCTGTTATAAACATTCATGTGGCTACATCACCATAATATGCTGATTTTAAGTCCCTTGGGTATAAACTGAGAAGGGGGATAGCTGGATCCAATGGTGGTTCCATTCCAAGTTTACTGGAGGAATCTCCACACCACTCTCCATATTGTTTGCACATTTGCATTCCCACCAGCAAGGTATGACCGTACCTTTTTCCCCACATCCTCACCAACACTTGTAGTTTCTTGTATTCTTGATAATTGCCATTCCAACTAGGGTGAGATGAAATCTTAAAGTAGTTTTGATTCGCATTTCTCTGATTGCTAAAGGCCTTGAACATTTTTTCATATATTCGTTGATAGATTGTATTTCTTCTTCTCTGAAGTATCTGTGGCGTTCCTTGGCCCATTTATTGATTGGATTATTTGTTTTCTTGGTGTCAAGTTTTTGGGGTCCTTTCTCATTCTTAAGTCTGCACTTCCTTTCGTTCCTAAAATTGAAAGAGGGCCTTGGTTGAGAGCAAAGACCAGGTGAATGACATAAATGAGTGGTGAATAAAAGACTGAGTGGAACTCCAAAATTGCAAGTTGGACCTAGAAAAAAAAAAATTTAACTAACAAAAGGGCTATCAATATCTAGACCATGGGGACCAGGTGGGCATCTGCAATGTGGATGATCAGGCCCAGGGCCCCAGAGGACGATCCCCTTCTCTTGACTTCCCCAAAGTCCCTTATAACGCTGGTACTCTACCATCTTAAAAGCCATGGGGAGCCAGCCCCTCCACTCCACTCATACCTCACTCCTGTGTCCCCAGGGCTGAGCTTCTCACCATCGTTCTGCACCAAGCTTGTCACCTACTCTGTTGTGCACACATTGTACACACCCCTTCTCTCCACTGCCTTATGCAGCCCCCCAATCCCCCTGCATCCTTCTTGTCCCAGGTCAAGGCTGTTGACCTCCCAAGCCTGACTGGTAGCTGTGACCGTGGGTGTGGCTCCCAGAGACAGTGTTCATCATTGCGACCTATTGATCAGACTCACATGGACGCCCAGTGACAGGATGGCAGGGCCACATGCCAGGCTCTGGGGAAACACCAAGAATGGCATGGAGGCCCAAGGCTGTGCCCATCTCTGTGGCCAGGAAGGACCCAACCTTGATTAGAAATCTGCTCCATGTCAGACCCAGGTCTGTGTGTTCATTTGCTTTAATCCCCTCACAGAAATCCAACCTCTCTCTTCCTTTATCCCACTTTACTGATGAGAATACCGAGGTTCTAAGAGGACCTAAGAAAGGCAACAAATGTTGGATCAATATTTGCCCTTGTTTTTTAGAAGAGCATGACCACAATCTCTTCTTCCCTGCTAAAGCAGAAAGAGAGAAAGAGAGAGAGGAATGAGGATGGCATTTTCCCTGGGTCAACCAAAGTCATCAATATTCTGTTTAAGAGGAGCATTCGGTTAACAAATTATGACATGTGAAAACGGAAATGGAAACAAGCGCGTCTCCTTAGCATTTCCTTCTCCCCACAGCATCACAACATTTTGGCATCTTTAAGATTAAGGCAGGAGACAGCCCCTGGCCTCTAATTGCTCTCAGTCAAAGACCGGAGCTAACATGTTATTAAATATGTAAATAATATGAAAGCCAGAAGAGAATTAATATTTCATATATAACGAAGTTAAGATGAATTCTCCTGTGTCTAATTTTCTGTTTTTAAATACATAATGCACTGTGGAGTCCAAAGTGATTCATGATATTTTATATTGGTTAAAGACATTCGGGGTTTCTCTGAAGCTTCTTTCTAAATGATTAACCTGAATATTATTATTACAAATAGGATTTGTTTTTTTAAAAATTAATGCTTCAGTTAATCAGAATGAAGAAGCATGGAGCTTCTTTGCTGGTGGGCCCACTTTCAACGGGGGAAAGAAATTAAGATACATGGGCTGCAAATCCTAAAGCCTGCAGGGGCCTGGTAAGTGCATGAACGGAGCAGGCGGGTGTCAGTAGGGAGAGGTGGGGACTGGGGCAAACTTCAGGAACGCAGGACCCCTCTAGAGGGTGAGGCACAGTTACTCCTCTGAAACAGAAGCCAGATGTTTTGTGTGAAGTGGTCCATGAATCGCCATTGATTCCTAATTCAAATCTTTTAAAGCATCATGGATTCAAAACAAGATGGTCCGTGGGCTATCAGTTCGGCACCTCCAGGCAGGTGCGTGGCTTGTGGGAATGTTGAGCCAAAGCCAGGTCCTTGGATCTCTGGCAGGGTGGACACAGTCTGGTCTCCTCTGACTATAGAGTGAAGACTGGTGAGTGTGAAACCTGATTGGTCAGCCTCTGTGGAGGGCAATTTGGCAAGACGTGGAAAAGTGCAAGTCCTTCAACCCAGCAGCTCTACTTGTAAGAATTCATCCTGAAGAAATAATTCAGGGCTAGAAAGGCAAACCGTCAATGACCTTCTCCAAGCACTGTTTATAACAGCAGAAAATAGGACCCAAGTGAAGATCCTGTGATCACCTGTGGTTCCTGACTTAGATTGTGGTGCATCGAATAACATCCAAACCAGGGAGACTTTAACAAATATGAATGAGTTTTCACAAGCATCTTTTTTAAAAGCATGAGTGAAATGCATTTGTAGTAACAACAGTATTGTTTTTACAACTGGACATACTTTTATCGGCCCAGGGAGAAGGTGGGAAGGTGATATACCAAGTTATCGGCAATGGTTATCTGAGGTGGGAGGGGCCACCATTGCTAAGTGAGTTACCATTTCTTTTTCTCTTCTTGTCTGTATTTTGTGAATTATTTCAAATGGATGTTCCATGCTCCTATATAAAGTCAATAAAAGAAACTCTATAAGACATGGCACTGTGTAAAAACCATGGAATTTTGGAAGGTCACGGGCCTAGGCCTACTCTCCACCGCCTGGTTTGCCCTGCACCTCCCTGAGCCTCACAACACCCACCTGTGGAATGAGGGATTACCAAGGATCCAAATGGTTACCAAGTTCCCTTGAGGGCTGGAGACCACAGTCTGAGGCCTCAGGGGACATGGCAGCTCACTTGTCTATTCATTCATAAAACAGAATTGACTGCCACATGAGCACAAAGCCTTCTGCCAGGCTCTGGGCCAAGACTGTCCCCAAGAACACCCAGGTGAGAGGCAGATAGACAGCCCCCTCTCCCCCGCATGGCCTGCTTACACGGCACTCACTTTAGGGGCTGCTCAGGGAGGATTTCCTATGAGAGAGGATGCCTCAGCTGAGTCAGGAAAGATGAGCAGGGATGAGTCTTCCAGAGAAGGAGAGAGTGTGAGCAAGGTATGGAGTTGAGCTGGGAGGCTGGAGGAGATGCAGAGCAGATGGTACAGGTGCCATAAGTCCCCTTAGGACTCCTAGCTAAAGGGAGCCTGGAAAGTGTGAAGAATTAGGGAATTCCAGGACCAGAGTTTTAGAAATCCCCATTGAACAAGGACATGGATTGGGGAGAACCAGGTGCCAGAGAGCCTAGAAATGGCGGAGGGGGCTGTGGAGAGGAGACTTCAGGACCTGTGTGTGGTGAGGCAGAGGAAAAGAAGCTAGGGAGCCTCCTGGGTTGTTGGCTGCCACAGCGATGAGACAGGCAGGCCATTCATTAAAACAAGACTTGCTGGAGAAACTTAGGGAAAGAGGCCTAGTTTCAGCTGTCAGAGCCGTGGGACATGGTTATAGTTTAGATATAAGGTGTCCCCAAAAGCTCATGTGTGAGACAATGCAAGAAAGCCTAGAGGCAAAATGACTGGGTTCCGAGAGCCTTTACCTAATTGGTGCATGAATCCCCTGATAGGGATTAACTGGGTGGTGGCTGTAGGCAGGTAGGGTGTGGCTGAAGGAGGTGGATCACTGGGGGTGTGGCTTTTATATTGGTACTTTGTCCCCGGTGAGTAGAGTGCTAGCATTCTCTCTCTCCCTCCCTCCCTCCCTCCCTCTCCCTCTCTCTCTTCCTCCCGCCCTGCTTCTCTCCTTCCTGATTGCCAGGTCCTGAGTGGTTTTCCTCCTCCATACCCTTCTGCCACGATGTCCTGCTCACCTCAGACTCAGAACAACAGAGCTTGGCCATCTATGAACTGAGACCTCTAAAACCAAGAGCACCAAATAAATTTTTCCTCTTCTAAAACTGTTCTTGTCAGGTCTTTGGGTCACAGTCAGAAAGCATCTGATGAGAACAGTTGTTTTCAAGGAGATGTTTCAACCCTGCCAATGGATGAACATCTCCAACCTGCAGGAAGGAGGTCTCTGTTCTCATAGACCTTCTAAGGAAGGACTGTGGGCAGCCCGTGGCAGGGATGCAATGAGAAGTCAGTTGGCTATACCTGGCCCAGGGAGCCCCAGGTAGAAGAAGTTTCCATGAAAGAGGGTGAGGAGGAGGAGGTGGAGAGTGGGGGGACCCAGAAACCCCCAGGGGAAGAACATTCAAGCAAATAGGAAGGGATCCGCTGTGTGGGGTGCGTCTGCAGGGCAGGGCAAAACGGAGCCGTTCACGGCTTTGGCAGTGAGGGAGCGGAGTTCCCAGGGGAGCCAAGGTCACGTCCTCAAGAGACTGGTGGGAAATGGGTGGCAGGTGGTGTCGCCACAGGAGCTGAGGCACGTGAGAGCAGCCGGGGTCAGGCACAGAGCAGGGCTTCCGGAAAGGTCCACTTGGCTCTGCTGCTCCCCTCCCTCTGCGGAACGCCCTGCCTCGACTCTCCCTGCGCTGCCTCCTGCGTCTGTGGCCCGAGTGGAACACGGATTCCTTCTGCATGCAGTAAGGGGCCATGGGAGGAGAAGGGCCTGTGCTGCCAGGTTTCCAGCAGTTTGAACAAAACCGATTCGATGACCTCATGTGGCTCTTCAGGACACTTCCAGCCTGGCCAAGAGCACTCACAGCTGGAAAGACAGCCTCAGAGAGGGATCTGCCTCCAGGAACGGCAGAGGGCTGACCATGTGCAGGCAGCAGGCCAAGAGAAACTGGAGATGGAAACCCAGGGGGAGGCTCCCGGCCTCTGTGCAGTTTGAATGTGTCCCTCAGGCTCACGTGTCGGAAACTTACTCCCATATCCACAGGTTAATGGTACTTGAAGGCGAGGCCTTTGGGAGGTAATTAGGATTTAATGTTGCGAGGGGTAGGGGCTCCATGTTGGTGTTAGTGGCTTTATAAAAGGGAAGAGAGACTCAAGCTAGCATGTCTGCTGTCTCACCATGCAATGCCTTCCGCCATGTCGTGATGCAGCAAGAAGACCCTCACCAGATGCTGGTACCATGTTCCTGGACTTCCCACCTTCCAGAAGCTTGGGCCAAGAAAACTTCTATTCTTTATAAATTACCTTGTCTCAGGTGTATGCATGCATATATAAATAGAGAGAGAGAGATCAACACAAAATGGACCAAGACACCCTCTCTCCTCCCATCCACATACTCCGCCTCTTCTGAACTTCTTTGACTACCCAGGGCTATCTCAACACCAGGACTTCCTGGGCATTCTGCTTAGGTGGCCTCAGGAGGCCTGCAAGGGATTTGAGACCAACCCTGACCCAGCCTTCCCACCTCACCATGAAACTCCACCAGCCGCTTCCAGCCCCTTCCAGCCCAGGGTCACCTACGGAGCATGGAAAGAGCTCTGGACCTGGAATTTCCTAGGCTCTAAGTAAACCCATGGCTCACATAGTAGCAGCAATGCCATTCATCTAAGCATTCTAGCTCCCCACCCTCCAGATGCCTAGGAGGATGGTCCATCTGATGTCCTATGCTTGGTTAAAGTCATGCAGAGACTCTACAACACTGAGTTGTAAAGGGAAATGGGATGTGTGACTTCCAGGCCATGCACTTAATCTTGAGGAAGAGACCCACCAAGACCTCTCTTTCCCTGGGGCCAGTCATGCACTGCTGGTGGCAGTTCTGACAACCAGATTCCAGAGCAAGGATGATGAGAAGTAGAGTCCCCAGGCCACCCCGAGTAGATATGTACCATGATTGGATACTAAACCTTGGCTGCCTTGATCCACTGAGATCAGGGGGGTTGTTACAGCAGCAGAACCCAGCCCATCCTTATGGACACAGCTTGGCTTCAAGGCATCATTGGGCAAGGAACTCACCCTGTGAGACCAGCATCCTCCAGAACAATTGAGAAGTGATAGCTTGATGAGGATGAGAGGAGAGGGAGCATGTCAACAGGACCTCCGTGAAGGGATGCACGCCTGCCCCTGTGACCCACAGCCTTCTGACAGGTCCACAAATTGTCCTCAGGGTCCCCTTTGGCCCTCCCAGAGCGCGTTCCCTCCTTCTTCCTTACGAGAGCCTCGCAGGGAGGCATGAGGAAATGCAGCGTGCGTGTGTATGTTTGAGAAAGAGAAAAACAGGGAGTCGGAAGCCACTGCCTGTGGGGCCCAGCACCACCCACCTGGCCCTGTGCTTGTGAGGTGAGCATGACTGTCACCATTGTGGGGCAGGAGAGAGGTTGTTCTCCATCCCTCCATCCCTCACCCCCTACCTGCAGTGGCCTAAGAGGTGGTCCCTACTAACTGCCGCCTCCCTTTGCCAACTAGCAAGGGTCAGGAAGGAAATGACAGAAGGTGGGCGTTTATTGCCCCTCCCTGCCAACCTCCCAGGGCCTTGTGTTTTCTCTCCTTGGGAGACACCTCCACTGCACCCACCTTCCTGCTGAGACCCCGGGATGGAGACCCCGCCCTTCTCCACCAACCCCCTCCCCGCAGCTCGGTGAGCCAGCCAGGCTGCTCCTGCTCCTTCCTGGCTCATGCCTAGACTGGCGGGTGCCTTGGGGCACTTCCTCCATCCTGGCTGACCCCAGAGCTCCAGGGCGCCAGGATCCTGGCCAAGCAACAGGGGCATAACTTTCTGGAAACCTTCAGAGCCCAGGCAGACCAGAGCCAGGGAGGCCAGGCCTGTTCCGGTCTGGCCTTTTTTTGTTTTGCTCTGGTTTCGCCATGGCGGGTGTATCAGATCTTTGTCATCCTTAAACCAACAATTCTGTGGAGCAACAGCCCCCAGCGACCATCCATTTCCTCAGGCCTGTCACCTTTAAAAGTGCATCAGCCGGCACTTCACTCCTGCCACCTGCACCCTGCAGCTGAGCAAACACAGAGTGACCAAGCTGGCCAGGGTCAGCAGGCGGTGGCTTCCTTCCCGGGCCTCCCTACAGGAAAGGCTCCTAACGCCACAAGGAGGTGGGGCTCCCAGCAGCTCTGGGGGTCAAGGGGACAGTTCACTCAGGAAGAGATTCCCCCAGGCAGGCCTGTCTCTGTCACTTGTTAGCTTTGGAATTTTGCAAGTTCCTAGACTTCTAAGCCTCCTTCTTCTAAACTGATTTTTCACACACAAAGTAAGGACTGGCTCAGGGTCTGTTGGAAAGTGCAGGGAAGTAACTCTGATAAGACCTCCTGGGTTCCAGGCCCCAGCTAAGCACTGTGAGTCGAAGAACGGATTCCTCCACCACCTCCTGAGGCTCCCCCCACTCCCCATCCTGGTGACCCCAGACTCTCCTGTTCTATCAGGGCTCACTCTTCTCCATTTGATCTGTGTCCCACCCAAGGCTCCTCATCCAGGTCTGAGACCTCAGAGAGAGGCACTCCAGAATAAGGGGAGCCCTTTGGCCTGAACTGACACACACCAAGCTGCCCCGTCTCGATTCAGGCCGGCCTCCCATTGCCAATGTGTGGGATGTCTGGCTGGGATGCTCTGGACTCAAAACCTGAAGTTAGCAATAGAGTTGGCCCTCAGCTGAGGTGAAGCATCTGCGGCTCACACATGGGAGGAACAGGGGCTGCTTTGTGTGACCTGCCCAGAGCCCAGGCCTTAGCCTATGACTGCACCACCTCCCCCATGTTGGACCCTCTATCCCAGTGATGCACACCATGGTGTTCACCAGCAGCTGGACCCCAAAGGGGAAGGCACCCATCTCAGAGGACCAACCCTATGTCCTTGCCAGTCCAAAGAGTCCTGTTGGGTCTACCTTTCTGAAGAAAATCAGGTGATCAGGTAGGACCTAGAAGGAAAGCACCCACACTCCTGGCACAAAAGAGAAACAATGTGTAGGGACCCCGAATTGGAAAATGCCACATGCCATATCTGCTCCAACCTCTACCTCAAGCAGCAGAGGGGCCCTGGGAGACCCCAAATGAGGAATTGTCCCAGCCAAAGTGTCCCAGCAAGTTGGAGTGTGAGCCAGGTCTGTTAAGGCCCAGGCAGCTGCAGGAAAAAGCCGAGATCCTCACAGAGGAGGAGCAGGGACCTCGAGACGGGCAGGCAGCACCCCAGTTTGACATCTGCCAGCTCCTCTGGGCAGTGTCCAGGGCACCATCTTTACTCAAGTAAGCCACTTTCCTGCACCCCAGCGGGTTTCTCTCCCAGCAAATGTGGTTGATGACAGAATGTTAAGAATCTAGAAATCCAAGGAAATGACAAACAAAGGGATCCAAATGTTGGCCAGTTTTTAAACGAACAGACCCAGGCCTTGCGCCCCGGCCGGTGATGTCTGCCTCCTCCCAGAGCTGACATTTGCAGCCCGGCTCACTCGTCCGGAGTGCACCCGTGGGTGTTGCTGGAAAACCTGGGCTGTTTTGGGAAAGACCCAGCCTTCCCCAGCTGCACCCCCGTGGGGCAGCTGTGGATGAGATTCAAGCAGGCGTCATGGAAATGTCACTTCCGCCAGCATCGCCCTCCCTCCCTCCCTCCTGCTGGGCCCCACCACGCAGCAGGGCCCTTCTTCCCTGGGCTGCCTGTCTTGGATGGGAGGCCAGCCCTGGAACTTTTCAATCAGTGAGAATTCCCGCCGCTCTGGTTTGTTTTATTTTCTCTTCCTCCCTCTCCCCGGCATTAGTAATAACTGGTGGGATGCCGGGTGACTCAGCCTGGATGGAGGGCCAATTAGCTCGCCCACATGCAGCCCATTAACTCTTCCAAAAACCCTGGGTATCAGGCAGATGTCTCCCCTCTCAGTGAGGCAAAGCCTGGTGCATTCAGGGGCACCCCTCTCCAGCCATGCGCACCCACGGGATCTGTTTTCTTCTCCTGCCCCTGCCTGGATCCAGGAATCATCACCTCCTCTAGACTCGGTCCCCACCTCCTAACAGGTCTCTCTGCCTCAGAGAACAGCTACTTCTCATCTATTCCCTCTCTAGCTACTTACACCGAGACATTTTAAAACCAGACCTGGTCACAATCCAGCTCAAAAATCTTCCGTTGCTCCCCATTGCCCAGATAGATAAAATTCACCATTTTAACTTAATTTGCATTTAAGGTCTTCTCTAAAATCTAGCCTTCCCCAACTTCCTTTGGAACTGTTCCCTTATTATTGAATCTTCCCCATGACCTCAACACCTGCACACCCCCTGGCCTCAGTACTTTCCCAACTGCCTGATCCCCCATGGAAAATACTCTTTTTGTTTGTTTGTTTGGTGGTGGGGGGGGGGAGTACCCGGGATTGAACTTGGGGACTTGACCACTGAGCCACATCCCAGCCCTATTTTGTATTTTACTTAGAGATAGGGTCTCACTGAGATGCTTAGCAGTCTTGCTGTTCCTCCGGCTGGCTTTGAACTAATTATCCTCCGGTCTCAGCCTCCCAAGCCCCTGGGATTACAGGCGTGGGCTACTGCACCCGGCTGGAAGATGCTCTTTCTTAACTTCAAACCCAGCCCTTTTCTCAAGGCCTGGCTCCAACCCCACCTACTCCTTAAAGTCTCACCCACCCTTGATCCAAAACCACTCTTCCCTTCAGATCTTACGTTGTATTTCCAGAGCTCCACCTATATGGGAGCCACTTCACCTAACCACTTTCTTTTTTTTTTTTTAATATTTTGTTTTAGTTGTAGTTGGACACGATACCTTTATTTTATTTTTATGTAGGTGCTGAGGATAGAACCCAGCCCCCCGCACAAGCTAGTTGAGTGCTCTACCGTTGAGCCATAACCCCAGCCCCTCACCTAACCACTTTCTAAAGACTTGATCACACTTTCTTGGCGTTAACTTAAGTATCCAACAATAGGGGACTATTTAAATAAATTACAGAACAGCCATATAACGATGACTATGTGAACTTTAAAAATAAGTGACGGAAGAAAAGATCGACCTGAAAAGATGCTGATTACTGCTGCATCTGGGAGAAAACAAAACATCTCAAAACAGGAGGCACCTGAAGTGTCCATTTTTGTCAACATACACACATGCAAAAAATAAAAATAAATATGTGCACGCATAGGAAAAGAGTCTGAAAAATTCTATGACAAAATGTTGACCAGTTGTTTTTTGGTCTAAATAGTTGCATTATGAGTTCTTTTTTTTTCCTTACCTGTATTTTCAATAGTACATATATACAATTGTATAATAAAGAGCAATAAATTATACTTTAAAGACTCTAGAACTGGGCCGGTGAGCTCTCGGGCTCTTTTTGTACTTAACCCAGGACCGTGCCCTCAGAGAGCACTCATGAGTATGTTGAGGAAGAGAAAGATCTAGACCTTTCAGATCATCAGTCCAATGCTTTGTTTCACAGAGAAAGCCCATGGTCATTTCTTCCTGTCTTGAGCATTTCACCTCCAGCTGTGTGGTTCTGGGAACTGCTGTGTGGCTCTGGGAAAGCTTCTTTCCCTCCCCATCCCCTTGAGTTTTTTTCATCTGTAAAATGGGAAGATGATGAAGATGATGTTTTAAAGATCAAATTAGAGCCAGGCACAAATTAGATCCACACAATAAATGTTGTTGTTGTTGTTGTTATTGTTATCATCTTCTCCTGTGGTCAAAGATAAGCACCTAAGTAGCCACCATTATCCCCGCCATGTTACCCTTAAGGAAACAAAACCATAGTCAAAGGAAGCTGCCTACTCAAGCCACCACACCTAGGAGAAGGAGAGGCAGAGTTTGAACTCAGCTCTGCTGAGCCCAGAGCCCATGCTTCCAGCACTGAACTACTAGAGTAAGGATGGGGGAGACTTGTCCAAACTCACACAGCTAGTTAGGGACAAGCTGGGATCACTCCTTACCTTCCTACATCTTTCAGTGGTTAATAAAGCAATCAGGGTCAACCTTTTCATGGAAAACTAGTCTTTCCAAACTGTGGCTGCAGAGCCAATGCTGTTTCCCATGAATGTGTTTGAACTTGGCAAGAGCTGCGTAGATTGAGTCCTATGAAAAGGCTGGTGAGCCCCACCGCTCATAGAGTCTTTCCTCTTTGGTATCCGCCAAGCCAGCAACCAAGCATGCCAAGGATAGGCTTTGAAATGAGGTTGGACAGGGAGGGCATGTTCCCCAAGTGCCACTCTGTCCTCAGGAGGTGTGGGCCAAATTCAGTGGTCCATCCATCTTTCAGGGAAAGAGGGGCCCAGGAGGTGGAAGGAAGTTGGTGCTTAGATGGCTTTTGAACCATTATGGAGGTGAAGGGGCCACGGTTGCACCTGAGAGTCCACCAACACCCACCACAAGGGGATGCATGTGCCACCCCACAGTCAGATAGCCGCACTCAGTTTCTGCTGCCTTGGCCACGAGCAGCCAACTAAACATCCAGGTGAGCCAGGACATCTGATGGACTCTGCTGGTGGTAGTTTTCAGGACAGGAGAAGAAGAAAATCAAATACCCACTTCACCTCCGAGACCCTCAGTCTCCACTCAACGGGGGGATCAGAGCTGAAATAGCTTTTGGAGATGACCTAGTTCGAAGAGCTGCAAACGACAACTACTGGCTAAATCTCTCCTTCCACCTGTTTTTGTGCAGTCTGCAAACTAAAAATGGTTTTTACATTTTCAATTGGTTGGGATGGGGAGAGTGTTTCATGACGCATGGAAATCACATGAAACTCACAATTCAGCGTCCATAATGAATTTGTTGGAACACAGCGGCACCCACTCAGTTACCTTACTGTCTGCGGCTGCCTGCCTGCTTTGACAGCAGTTGAGGAGGGCAACAGAGATGCTTCAGGCCACGCAGCCAAAATCACTTTCTATATAGAAAAAGTTGACTGATCCCTGCTCTAGTCTAGCATTGTTGACTTATCCACTTCCATCTCCTACCAAAGCAGCTACTTACTCCAAAGGACCAAAGCCACTGCAGACTCCAGGCAGCATGCTCTGCAGGTCAGGGTCACCCAGACCAGCCTTTTTTGGAACCCAGGAACTACACTCTTCTTCCTAGGAGCCAAGTGCATTTGCTTTGTAACACTCTCTTCCCAGCCTCGCCTGAGAGACTCTGACTCCCCAACACCTCCGGCCAGTGATGTCAGGGCTTCTTTCTGCCTGAACCCTCAGAGTGGTCACCCATGCCTGTTATGGGTTGGATGTGAGGTGAACCCCAAAACTCAGTTGTAAGACAATGCAAAAATGTTCAGAGGGGAAGGTGATTGACTTATGAGAGCTTTAACCCAATCCGTGAATTGATCCCCTGATGGGATTCACTGAGTGGTAGCTAAAGGCTGGTAGGGTGTGGCTGGAGGAGGTGGGCATTGGGGTGTGGCTTTGGGGTATATATTTTGTATCTGGCAAGTGGAGTCTCTCTACTGCTTCCTGATCATCATGTGAGCTGCTTCCCTCCACCACTCTCTTCCGCCATGATGTTCAGCCTCACCTAGAGCCCTGAGGAATGGAGCCAGCTGTCCATGGACTGAGACCTCCGAAACAATGAACCCTCAGATAAGCTTTTCCTCCTCTACGATTGTTCTGGTCAGGTCTTCTAGTCAAAGCAGCAAAAAGCTAAAACAATTCCCAAAGCTGAGCCTCAGGTGACCGGGCAGTTGTTGGCTAGGTTATTGGCCAATTTGCCTCGCATAGCCCTTGGATAGCTCACCTGCCCACCCCCCACAGCTTCTCCTCCCTGGGACAGTCTGCCACTGTCCTGTTTCCTCCATAAAGGCCTTTGCATCTCCAGCTTTGGGTAACTAAGAGAAGTAAGCCAGAATCTACACAAAGAAAACATGCCCTCTGTTAATCCCCAGAACCTGCACAGGACCTGTAGGCTTTCTCTGCAGGCCTGGTAACCACAGTCCCTCTGCCATTGGCATCACAGCCAGAAAGCAAGGAGGAAAGAGGAGGGCTCTGTCTTGCTCGAGGTCATTTCCTCCACCAGGGCTTCCCACGGTGCTCCCCTGGTCCCTCCTTGTTCCTTCATTCTTACTGTCTGCCCCAGACCTGACTCCTCCAAGGAGAGAGTGAGCTTTGGGCACTGAACTGTCTTCTTCCTGCCACCTAAGCTCACAGTCTGCCTGAGTTTCTTTCTCTCTGCAATAAAATTGCAGCCAGAAAAAATGTTAACTTTCAGAAGGGCTCCCCAGCCCATTACATCAGGAATACCCACCCCAGGGAGGCTTATCTTATATCTCATTCACTAGAGAAATTGCCCATGTGCCCCAAGGCACCCAGGTCCAGTGTCCACTGGGGGTTGGAACATGAAAAGGGACGTGAGCCTGGAGGAAACGGGGTGGCAAACATGAAGCATTTCCCACTGATGGCTGGGGGCTAATGAGATTACAGAGGTGTCGATCTTGCACAGAGGCCAGCATAGAGCAGAGGTTGTAGGTGCCAGTCCCCAATCCGGGTCCCCCCAGATACATGCATACACGCCACTGCTAGATATGAAAACCTTTGGAACCATAAAGTCAAGGAAGCTACCCAGGTTAACACAGCTACTAAGTGGTAGAGCTGTAGCTCGTGCCTTTAACCACTTCCAGAGCAAACAGGAATTAAGTGAGTAAACAAAAGAATGGACGGGGTAGGGGTGGGTGCTGAGAAGGAAGTGAGTCTGGGCACATGATCGCATCACAGGGATATGCAATTTGATCTTCAACACTGGTGTTTCAACAGAGAAGCCGGAAGCTTTGGGAACATCTGGAGACACACCTGTAGAATGAGGGAGCAGGGAGAGCCAAGGCCCTGACAGCATCATGACCATTCACTAGTTGGAGCTCCCTTAAAAGCCGGGGCCCACTTCCTTCCATAGGGCATAAGATGCCTGACATTTCCTTCGTCAGCCTCCCTTGCAGCTAGTGCATGGCTCACGTAGCTCCTCAGTCAGACGCGCTGGCCTCAGACTTTGAGACAGTAGAGAATGATAAAGAAGCAGTCCCTCTGCAGGCCAGCAGAAAGGCCCCAGTGCAGTAACCCCGTCCAGACTGCAGGGGGCAGCTGTGGCTATGGCTCCGCAGCAGCATTCACATCCAAAGCCAGCACTGTGGGCAGGGAAGGCCACCGAGCGTGCCCCCAGCCCAGCAACATCTCAGAGGTGCTCTGTAGCATGATCGGGGTGTTAGTGATCTTCAGCTGCCCAGCCTCCAAGCCTAATTTTCCTCCTCGCCAGGAGATTGTTTTAGCAAATTCCTTTTTAGCATGAAACACCTGAAGCCACTTTCTGTTGTTTGCTACTCAAAACACTGACAGATACAGGCAAGCATGGCAGAGACAGTAAGTGCCCAGCAGATACCCATGAGCTCTCCCACAGTGTCCAGCTTCCCCTGCCTTTAGGGATGGGCCATGTCAATCATTCTAGCCCATCAGCTGTGAGCGTACATGACAAGTGTCAATCATGAGCCTAACAAATGTCCCACCTGGGTCACTTTGAAAGCCGTACACTGAGGCACCACCAGCACCCTAAACTAGAAGGAACTAGGATCCCTGCATCACTGGATGGAGAGAAGAGCTGCCAACCCACATCAAGTAGTGCGTGAAGAAGAAACAAATGTGTAAGGACCAGAGGCGCAGGGATTAGACGGTTGTGTGTTCCTGCAGCACAACCCAGTCTGTGCTAACCATAACAGCAGGTGGCATGGAGCACGGTGAACAATGGGGAGAATGGTCTGAAATAATATTGCAATTATTACTGAAAGGGAAAACTATTCATGCTTTTATTCTAAGCATGATAAAAAGCTATGGAGGGCTTTAAGCGGAAACAGGCAGAGCCAAAACACCAAGGCAGATCGCCCTCCACACAGCTTGTTGGGGAGGTCAGCAGGGGTCTCCAAAGACATCTGATGAGCCCTCAGCTACTGTCTCGCTGCTAGCCCACTTTGATGCTTAGGAGTTACCTGGCCTCTTCTTGTACATTTCCATCCACAGGAAATGCACTTCCTCCTAGGATTTTTTCATTTTGTTTGGAGATTGCTCTGGACTTTATTTTATGTCTTCAGGAAGTCTGAAGATATTCTCTGTTCCTCCAAAGATCCTCACAGAACTTGCTGCCCTGGTTATGCCCCAATGCCCACACAGCCACTGGACACTGGCCTCCCAATTTTGATCTGCAGTAAACTAAACTCAGAGCAGCCCAGGGTGTCAGATTGGGGATCCAGGATCTCCGCCACTGAGTGACATGCCAATGGTGGATTCACAGGATTCCTTGTGTTTTCATTGCCCTCCTCACAGGCCCTGCAGAAAACCGAGGGGACATTTGAATCTCTGGGCCTGCTCCCTCTGCCTGTTCTGGCCACGTCTCCAACCTAACCTTCAGCCCATGAGTTGATGCAGCAGGAATTTATTTACAAGCTCATTATCCCTGTGACTCATGTCCAGCTTGAGTCGGGGTGTAACAAGGAGCTGAGGAGTGGGCCTTCAGGCAGCTGTGCCCATGAGGCCTGGGGAGGCCTGAGCCAGGACAAGCAGGGCTTTACCAAGAGCCGAGAGGGCAGATGGGAGCTGTGGATGGAGGGGGCCAGCCCTTGAGCTTATTCTGATTCCAACAATTCTAGGGCTTTTCCAAATTCTGACTTAATTCCAACACAGAGGTCTCAAATGGAAGATTTGGCTAGCAATCCATTCTTGACTTCTAAGTCCCAAAATGTTCCAGAAACTTGAAAGGGTAGAGAACACTAACAGACATCTTTCTGATATTTTTATCCCATCAGGGGGCCTCTGTTCTATCAGCCCCCTGGTTGGGAGGTTTAACAGGAATGCAAGCAACGACTATTAACTCATTCGAACTTCTTTTACAACTGTTATTTTATTTGTTCATCCATTTGAGAGAGAAAGGCTCAAGGTGCCACTGGCCCAAGGTTGACTTGCAGTAAGTGGACTTACATAAACCCAAATCCTTAATCCTAAACCCACTGTTTAATCTAAATCTCAATACAGTAATTCCTCCTTATCCCTGGGAGATATATTTCAAGATCTCCAGTGGATGCCTGAAACCTCAAATAATGCCTATATGTGCTATGGATTTTTTTTCCTATAGATACATACTTATTATAAAGTTCAATTAATAAATTAAGCACAGTCTGAGATTGACAGCAATAACTATTAATGAAGTGGGACAATTATAACAATATGTGATAGTGGAAGTTACATGAATATCAACCCCCTTTCAAAACACCTCATTATATTGTACTTAAACATAAGCACTGGAATACCACAACAATTGATGGGATACCTGAGATGGTTACTAAGTGACTGATGGGCAGGTAGTATATACAGCATGGATACAATGGGCAGAGGGCTGATTCATGCCCCCAGGAAGTCAGAGCACAATGGCCCAAGATTTTATCATGATCATAAGAATGGCACTTAATTTAAAACATTAATTATTTCTGGAATTTTCCATTTAATATTTTCTGACTGTGGTTAACCGCTGCAACTGTGGAAAGGAAAACCACAGATAAGGGAAGACTACTGTGCCTGCCTCCTCTTTCTGATTGCCTTCTTAAATGCAGCTTTATGCTATATATGTCAAGATTCACTCTGGGAAAGAGAAAATCTAGGTCTTTCAAGCAGGAAGGGATTTAAACAAGAAATAGATGATGTGGTAAGTTATTTGTAAAATTGGCCAGGGTTTTCCTCCTTCTTACATCCACCTGATGTGATTGCAAATTGGGGCTGATCTTATAAGACAGAGTATCTTAGCTCAGTAGATATTATGGTTCAGAATTGGAGTTTCCCCAAAGGTTCATATGTTGAAGGCTTGGTCCTCAATGCATCAGTATTTTAGAAAGTGATTAGATCATGAGAGCTATAACTGCATCAGTGGGTTAATCCACTTTATGGCTTAATAATTTGTATAGAATATTAGAAGGAAGTAGAAACTGTAGGAGATAGGACATATTTGAAGGGAATAAGTCCTTTGGGACACACCCTTAGAGATTATATCTTGTCCCCAGTCCCTTCTTTGCTTTCTGTCTACTTCCTGGCTGCTGTGAGCTCAGAAGTTTTTTCCAACCACATTTTTATGCTATGATGTTCTATCTTACCTAAGGCCCAAAGCAATGGATCCAGCCAACCAAAGACTGAAACCACAGGAACTGTGAGCCAAATGAAATCTTCCTTCCTTTGTTCTTCTTGGGTATTTTGGTCACAGTAACAAAGTCAATTAACACAGTAGAATGAGGCACTAGAGATGTTGCACTGTTTCCAAGCCTAAACTTCAAGAGATCTGGCGTCCTTCCACTTGCTCTCTTGGAACCCTACACGGGACATGTGCACAAGACTAACCTAACCTGTGAAAGGTAGACAAGTCCTTCCAGCTAAGGCCAATCAGTCTCTAGGCCACCTTCTAGATGACTTAGGTGTGCTCAATCAAGACCAGAAGACCCACCCTGCTGAGCCCAACCCAAGCTCTGATCCACATTGTAAATACGTAATTGCTGCTTAAATAACTAGAATTGGGAGTGGTTTATTCTTTAGAATGTGTTAACTGATACAGTGCTTACAAAATTATTGGGACAGCTAGAAAAGCAAAGGGCATTGGATATTAGAGCATGAACATTCTCCACAAACTCTCAGGAAGGAAAGTGGTTGCAGGATCAGCAGGAATTGCTGCAGTGACTACAGATGCCGCCAACATTGTTGGCTCACAGGAAAGTCCCAAGATTGTTTTGAAGTCTCCTATCTGCCAATGCCCACCAAGCTACCCACCACCACTGAAGGACAATGATGGGGCTTTTTCTCCACCTTCTGAATCTCATGCACTTACCTCTCACTGAAAGATTCTAACCTGGAAACTTTGTCGCAGGAATTCCTGGAAATGTAGTTCTCAGGTTTCCTTCCAACTCCTAGGCAGAAAGGAGATTGTGGAAGTAGATATTGAATTTCCAACCAACAATCTGAACCCAAGGACCAGTTACCATGTCCAAGAATCAGCTCTGCTCTAGACACTGGTTCTGAGGATACTTCATGCTGGGAAGATCTTTCTGCTCTCCGTGCCACTCCCCACTCCTCCCCATTGGCACCAGTCCCCCCCTTTGAGACAACACAGAAGATACTGCTCACTTAATCCTCACAGAAACCTGTCTGCCAGCTCCAACGCAGGGTGAGCCCCATGGAGGTAAGACGAGCTCACCTATGTGCACCATCTTCTCTACCCTGCACAACAGAAGGAAGGGACAGACACCTCACTGTGTCCACTCAATACTGTGCATCAGGGTCACCTCACCTCCTTCCTCATCAAGCTGGTCTAGTACTCCCAGCAGTGATGGAGTGGCTGAATATTTAGATTGCTGAAGGTGCAAAAAGGTTTGGATAAATCCCCAGAAATGAGGAAAACCTGTAACTCCCTCAGCTGTCACTCCACTGGCTCCAGCCTTCTTCTGTCTCTAGCAGCAACTTTGAGCTAGAAGCAGCTGATGAAATCCAGTTCTGTCCACTATAGAGACGGGAGATGTCCCAGGGGCACGGCCAAAACCTAAGAATGGCAAGGTAGCAGAAGAGTGCCCCTCCTCTTCACCATGCCCACCTAGGTGGTCCATATCTGCAGTTCGAATGTGCTCGCCCACTCAGGCTGTCTGCCATGAGTCAAGCTGGGTCATTTGCTGCCCAGGGAGCTGCTCAGAAGGTGACCTAGGTGGACAGAATGGTTCAAGGTTCCTCCAGTCCTCCTGTTCATTCTGTTTGTGCTGCTTGAGCCACCCTGCATGGCTGCCCCAGGAGAAAAGGGGCTGACTTGGAGAAATAGCCAGACCTGGTAACCTTGCCTCCAGGGGAGGACACTGCTTCCCAGAGTTCCACACACTCCACACCACAGGCTGGGGATGGGTCCAGGCCTTTTGCTCCTCATATGACTCACCACCATCCCTAAAGTCCTGGTCCTGCCCCTCATGCCACCTGGTGGCAGAACCCTGTCCTGACCCCCTAAGTGCATCATCCACCCATCCTCCAGTCTCTCCCCAGGGTCAGGAAGACTTCAGCACCAGCTCACAGCCCTGGACTGCTCCCAGACCTCACGCTGGAACTCGTTTCCACAATGAAATGCCACCCACCACCAGGATGCTCAGCTCCTACCTAAGCCCTGGTGACCTTCTCCTCTCCTCTCCAGCCACCCGCAACCTTGGCCACACCCTGAGCCTTGTCATCCCCGGAACTGTGCTGCCTCTGAAGCCATTCATGCCGAGCAGCCCCGTCTTTGGTGACTCTCCAGCTACTCTGCATGGCTCACTCACAGATGCTCGGGGAGACTTTTAACCTCGTGGACACCTCTCTTCTCCCGACCCATCAACATTGCTCCAAACCAGCCCCCTGCACACTTTGGCCTTCCACCTCCCTCTCCCCAGTGAAGGCCCCGTGGTCCTTTCCCTTCTCAATGGCATTCACTCTGTGCCCTCTTCTCCTTCCTAATGACCCCAGATACATTTCATTTTCTGATTTTTTTTCAATAACTGGGGACACTGATTGTGGGAGTCATTTAAAACTTGTAGGCTCTAACTTGGGAGTTCCACTCACTCTTGCCTTATTTACTTCTTTCTCCCGCTCTCCACAAATAATTCAAAACTCATTCACTCTCTGTAATCCTCCTACCCTCCGGCATGAGCTCTTATGTAAGCAGAGGACCTTGTTTCCCTCGTGACCTGATAATCAGAGCCACAGAAACTCCCCTCCTGGTCCCATTCATTCCCATCGAACCCCACCCCTGTCTTATTCATTCCCCTCCTGATGAAGAGGGGCCCTCTGTAGCCTAAAGGGAGTCCACCCTAACACACTCTCTTTCTTTCTTTCCTCCTTCCTTTCTTCTTCTTTCTGCAGAGCTCAGCATCGAACCCAGGGTCTTGCAAGTGGCTAAGCAAGTGCTCTACCCTAAGTGACATCCCCAGCCCCAAACATTCACTTTCCTGATAATCCCTCTGGTAGCCAGATTTCAAAGATGCTCCCATGGCCCTTGAACCATGCCTTCTGGTTTTCAGACCCTGATGTAGCCCCATCTTGCCCAGCCACCTGCGACTAAAAGACACAGTGAAAGTATTTCTGCATGACCACCAAGGCTTTGACCTTGGGAACTCTGAAACCGTCATGCTGTCAGGAATCCTAAGCCAGGCACACCGAAGAGTCTCCTAGAGAGTGAGAGAAGCTAGCCAGACCCCCACTTTTCTAGCCATCCCAGCCCAGGTGCCAGATGTGCGAAAGAAGGAACCATCTTACACACAAGAAGAACTGAGGTTTTGTGCAGGCCTGGCCATCTCCTGCTGCTGAAGTCACCCCAACAGAGGCCCAAATGTCATGGAACAGGGACATAGCAACCCTGCAAACAGCAGCAGTTTTACACTTTTAAGTTGTGAGGGGATCTGTTACATAGCAATAGGTAACCGGATAGTCGCCCTGCCTCCTGTAGCTTGTGCCACTTCTTCTTTAGTGACTGGTGATCACTAAGCACTCACAATTTGCCTCTGATGCAAAAATAATAATTATAACAAGGAGGGGAAGAGAGAAAGGTAAAGGGGAAGAGGGTGAAGATGAAGATGGGATAGAAGGAGAAGGAGAAGGAAAAGAAAGAAGAAGAATACAGAGGAAGAGGGAGAAGGAGGAAGAAGAGGAAGAAGAGGAGATGAGGGAGGGAAAAGAGGGGGCAAGTTATTCGGCCTTCTATCAGCTTCCAAGCTCTTCTTTCATGGTCAAGATTTTTGAAAGTGTTTACTTTCAAAAATGTAACCAATAGAAGCTGGGCACAGTGGTGCACACCTGTAATACCAGAGGCTCAGAAGGCTGAGGCAGATGGATCACAGGCTCAAAGCCAGTCTCAGCAACTTAGCAAGACCCTGTCTCAAATTTTAAAAATAAAAAAATAAAAAGGTCTGGGGATGTGGCTCAATGGCTAAGCACCCCTGGGTTCAATCCTGATACAAAAAAAAAAAAAAGTAACTAATAGAATGGAGCTTCATAGAGTATAGGGAGGGGACCAGGGAGAGACAGGACAGGACAGAAAGGGGATTGGGGGAAAAAAAAACTGTTGAATGATTATCACAACTCATACAGCATTGGTAATACAGAGTCAATACCAACAGCCATGCATCAGGAATTAGGAATTTGGTTTCTGGTTTTTTGTTGTTTTGTTTTGTTTTTTATTCGCAACTAGCTTGACAACCTTGTTTGCCCACTTTAATGTATAATAAAAAAACTGAACTATTGACATTCTATTGTATTTTATTTGCAGTACCAGCAGGAAACCCAGCTTCTCACACATGCTAGGTAAGCACTCTACCACCTAGCCACCTCCTCAGCCAACTGCAAGGCCCTGGGTTCAACCCCCGGTATCATGGGGGAAAGAGAGGAATCGAGTGTGTAGTTCTGCAGGTTCTCTTCTCTCCTAAACATTGCATTCTTGCTGACACTCACACGTTCAACCGATTGCACCTCCCCTTTCCAAAGTCACTATTGATCTGATGCAGAGTGCGCTGGCCCTGCACCTCTGAAGTGGCCTCAGCATCCTCAAGGTCTTGGTAGTTCTACGCTGTGGCCCCGCCTCCTTTCTGTGCTGGTCTCCTCTGCAAGCTCCTCCCAAGCGGCTTTTGGCGGGCTTTCTTTGCAAGACTCAACTACACATTCTCCCTATTGTCCTGCTCCATCACAGCCTCCACGTCTTCTGCCCTCTGACTGTTATTTTTGTGTGGGAACCCAAAGAGATCATACATTTTCAACTCTCAAAAGGTGTAAAAACGTGTACAGTGAAGTTTCCCTTCTCACTCCTGACTCCCAGTGATAAGGTTCTCCTCCAGGAAGCAGCCAACATTACACTTTCTCATATATTCCTCCACGCATATAAATATATAAGCATGCATATCTGTGCCCATATATCTACAAATTCTCTCCCTCTCTCCCTCCCTTCCTTCCTCTCTCTCTCTCTCTCTCTCTCTCCCTCCCTCCCTCCCTCCCTCCCTCCCTCTCTCTTTCCTTTATTTTTCCATAAGAACAGCAGCATTCTGTGATACTCTGAAGCCTATCTTGCTTTTTTCACAATATACTTTGGAAACCTTTCCGTATCAGTACATCACAAACTCCTTCCTCCTTTCTGCTGCCCATATGGTATAATTTTGTATGCAAGTACCTGATTTACTTTAACACCCCTTTTTTGATGCCCATTAGGGTTGCTTTTGGTGTTTGGCTATTTAAGACAATGTAATAACTAATGCCCTCAGTTTTTCCCGAATGGCAATCTTCCCATAGGGTGAATTGTTGGAAGTGGGATTGTTGGGTCAAAAGCATTTGTGATGTCAGTAGATGTTGCCAGATCTCCTCCCGTGGATCTGCACCATTTCCACTCCCATCAGCAATGCATGACCGTCTGTTCCCCCACACAGCATGTTATCCGACGTTTTGATCCCGGCCAAACCGAGACATGAAAATGATATTTCAGTGCAACTTTAATTACATTTCTCTCACCAGGAGCAAGGGGACCCCTCTTCTTGGGTTCTGGTGATCCTGCATCTGTCCATCTTTCTTTTGTGATGTCGATCTCTTTCATGCTGATTTGTGGAAATTCTTTATGTACTAGGGAAACGCACCCCTAGTCAGTGACATGAGTTAGAAAGAACCTTCCAAGTCTATCTTTGGACTGTGGGTAGATTGGGTTTTGCCGTGCAGAAGTTTCAATAATTAAAGCTGTCTTGTCTTTTCTTTTATGGCTTCTGAATAGTGTGTCATCCTAGAAACTTCTTCCCATTCTGAGAGTTCAAAATCTCCCCTGTTTCCGGTGCACTTAAGATTTCATTTTGCTACATTTACATCTTTGCTTCATACGGAATTTATTCTAGTAGAAAATATGAGATATGGGTCCAACTTTTGTTTTCCCTAGATGGTCCTCCAGCTGCCCTGACCTCATTTATTGAATAATGCATTTTCATATTCAGTTTGAAATAGCATATTACCTTAGGCTAAATTCTCATGTGTAATTTCTGGAATTTTATTTTGTTCTGCTGAGTTGTGCAGGACCACGTTGGTAGAGTGTGGCTGGTCACCCCTCTCTACTATTCTCTTCTTCAAATATGCCCTCATATTCTTGCTTTCAATAACTGTGAAAAGTCTAAGTGGGTTTCTACTCTGCTTGCAAACCAGCAAGTTAACCTGTTCTGGCAGAAGAGACAAGACTTCTGGGTCAGAGACAAAAGCTTTTAGTATTTATATTCATAGTAGTAGCCAGAGTAACGAGCACTTGTGAAGGTCACATGAGCCCATCACACTACCACGGGAGGTGGTGAAGAAGTCCAGGAGATATCTACCCATGCAGTGGTTGTGTTAGAGAAAAACCTTGAGTAGAGGGAACCCAAATATTTTATAATGGGCAGTAAGCATGCCTGATTTCTGCCCCAAAAGGACCTTTACCATGCTGGGCAGAGAGCAAATTTTCCCTCTGCTTCACAGGGCAACACTGCCTCTATGCCAAGCATGCTCACTCCACAGACATCCTCGAAAAGAGAGTCTGTAGACAATGCTCAGCTCCTGCAGCAACACAAGGGGTCCGTGGAGAATTGCCTCTCAACACTTATTTATTTTTCCAGATGAACATTAGAATCAGTTTGTCTAAACACCAACAACAAAGGCTTCATTTTTATTGAGAATCTTATTAAATTCTGAATTATCTGAGGGAGAATGGACAATTTTATGATGTTCGTTTTCCCATCCAAGAACATTATTCAAATGCTTTTTTGTCCCTTGGAAGCATCTTAATGCTTTCTCCACTTAGATTTTGCACATTTCTTCTTATGTTTATTCCTAGGTTTTTTATCTTTTTCGTTGCTGCTATAAATGTTTTCTATTCCCATTTTATCTTCTAACAGGTTGTCATTAATTCCTGCTCTTTAAATGAGTGGTTTTCCTCCAGGGTCCCTCCTCAACATTCTTCTCTTCTTACTCGAAGATTTCCCCGGATGGTCTCATTCCCTCCCAAACTTCAATGTGCATCTGTCAGCTGGCAGCTCCCACACTGTCATCCCCAGCCCTGGGCTCTCTCAGGAGTTGGTGGCACATATGCCATAGACGCCCCATGGGCACTTCACACCCATCCAGCTTTGAGATTCAACTCCTCATTCCTATTCCCCAATCGGCTCCTTCCCCCATAATCCAGTGTCTGTTAACAGTACCACTCTTGAACCAAGTGCTCCCCCAGCAAAACAGGGGAGCTTTCTTTCACCCTCTTTCCAAACAACCATCAACTCCTGTTCTTTCTGCATCCCGAATTCCTATCTAACCTGTGTGTTTACCTCCACCCTCATTGCCATGACCTGGGCTCCACACCAATGCCTGCAAAGTCCCTGAGTGATTGCTTGGTCTTGCATTTCCTCTCTGCTGTCTCTTCCTGTCTTGCTGCAGGTGTGGCTCTCATTTTGGATCATAAAAACAGAAGCCGGCATAGCCTCCTTGGCTGGCTGTTGGCTACCTGGCGACTCCTTGAAATCCAAGGCTTGGATTCCTGTGCTGTCTGGCACCTGCACCTTCCCAGGTCTGGAAGTGTCTCAACCCATCACTTCCCTCTCCCCCTGGCTACTTTCAGTCTCTCTCTAAGGATGCAACTCAGGCATTTCCTGATACTCTCACCTGGATAAGACACCTTTCATTCATTCACTTCTGCATTTCAGTAGGCATCTATTTGTTTCCCCATTTGCCAAGCTCTCAGCCAAGACCTTGGCATACCAGGATGAATTGAGCACAACGCACTGCCCTCAAGGGACTCACTATCCAAGCTTTTGTTATTCAAAATATGGTCCAGGACAGCAGCAGCAGCATCACTAGGGAGCTTGTTAGAAATGCAGAGATTCAGACCTCCTCCCAGACCTGCTGAATCAAATCTGGATCTGGAAAAGATCACCTCGTGATTCATGTGCACAGTAAGATTTGAGAAACACGGGTCCAGGTAACATGAAAAGAGAAATAACAAATGAAGTTAAGTGCTACCTTGGAGAAATTGCAGGTATTTTGAGAACCTGGTGAGAGGTAGCAAATTGAATACGAAAGGAGCAGGGAGGGTCAGGACAGGTAAGCTGGGGATAGAACAGCAAGTTGGAGTTGGGAAGTGGGGCTTCCAGGCCCAGGGCGCAGCTGGAGCAAAGGAATACAGCCAGGGAAGTGTGCACTGGGCAAAGAATGACAGACTCACTGGATGCTGGGTGTGGGACCTTAACAGGGACAGAAGGTTGAGAGAGGAATCTCACTTCCAGCTTCATTTCCTGAAGCTCCACTCTAGACCCTTCAGCCACCTATGGGGACTGCCAGACCAAGGAGCTTGGGCGCTCATGCTAATTGTGGAGGGGAAGTTTGCAGGCTGGGCTTGAATGTTATGAGCCTACAGCCAGGGAACCTGCTAGGGATCACAATTGTGCAGGCCAGAGGTGACAGCAAGCCAGAGCTGAGGAAACCCTGATCTCTCTCTGAGAAGAGAGATCAGGTTAGAAATACTGTAGGTAGGGAAAAATGTAGACTGTCCCATGACGCAGACTTGGCTTGGTAAATGCAAAAACCAACCAAGGCAGACAGCAATAAGAGCAAGAACTAGGTGAAAGCAAAATGAATGAGTACTGGTATTTGTTGAGCGCTTGTTCTATATTGGGCACCAAAAATCAGTGGTTTGCATGAATTTTTTAAACTAATCCTCACTTAGCAATCTTCAAAGCAGTTACTATTACTATTGTCCTCAGTATAGAGGGGAAGAAAACTGAGGCCCAGATAGCAATGACTTGACCAGGGTCACACAGCAGGGAAGGAAAGAAGATCTAAGCCCAGGCCACAACCACTTTGTCACCTGCTCTATAGACTAGCTTTGAACATGCTGGAAGCCAAGGACCAGCTGGGCTTCCAGTGGGAGAAGGATGAGCAGAACAGAGGTTCAAGTGAGCCCTTGGATGATCTGTAGCCCTCAGAGGTAGCCAGATGCCTGGAGTGGATGAAATGACTGGGAATGGAGGAAGTGTCCGGGATGAAGGGTGGTAGGTGGAGCTAACACCCATAGTTTCCCACCACCCTTTGGACTCCACTTTGGTCAGAGCCTGACACCAGGCAGATTCCCTGGAAGCTTCAGGAACTGGCCTCTCTCCTTGCCAGAACAAAGACTGGGGAGAGTCAAACTAGAGAGTGAGGACAGATGTTCCAGAACCAAGCAGAGCCAGCTTCAGGGGGGACAAAAAAGACATTTGGATGTTATAAGCCTTTCTCTACCTCCCATCTGGGAATTCCCAGTAGAGGCACTGTATGCCCACCCATCTCAGAGCTACATTGACTGCAAACCCCTTCTGCACTTTCCAACTAGGTAGTAACTCCATGACTCCCATCCCTCCATCCTCTCATCTCTAAGGTGGGACCAATGGCACTCTCAGAGTCAGCAGCAAGCACACAAGGCCTTCCTATAAAGAAAATACTGTGCTGATTGCGGAGAGTTTCCCCACCACTGGCAGCACCCCAAAGATGTACATTGGGGAGGATCTCCTCACAGTGGGCATCAGGAATAAATCTAGTGGGGAAAACAGGCCCTTCCACCTCCAGCTCCAAAGACAGTGTTGGGACTGGGGCTGGGACTCTGGGTGGGAACGGCTGGCTAGCTGGAATCCCCACCTCTCATCAAGGCTGCAGCCCAAATGTAGGCTAGGGGTGTGTGTGTGGGGGGGGGGTCGGGGGTGTGGATAACCAGAAAGGAGAGGTGGGCAGCTGGGTGGGAATAGGGGACCTTCAAGCACAGCCTGAAAGGGCTGCTGCTGCTCAGCCCCAGCTCATAATAGCAACTGAGAATATGCCTCGAATTTCCAGGACTTCTGATCTTTCAAGAAAAGCAAAAAACCCAGATCTTTCTGTGAAGTTTCCAGGTTTTTAAATGTAATTCCTTAAATGCACCTAATTTATCATTAGTGTAAATACAGGGAGGGGCTAGTCTAGCCTAGGTCCTAGCAAGGATCTGAAGTCAGTTGTTTGTCTCCTCCCTTAGCTTGTGGCAAGGACAATGTCCCACCTGCTGTGCTATGAATGTGCATGGACACACCTATGGGGCTCCTAACACGTGTGAGCAGTGCACGGCTGCACAAGTCCACAAGTGATGCACATGCCTGAGAATACCTAAAAAGATGTGCTGTGGGTAAGTCTATGGCGAGCAAGGCCCTCCCGAGTGCATCTGCGAACACGCATGAAAAGGGACAGGTGGTATATTGTGTGACACATGTGACTCTGGATTTGTGCACCTGTGTACTAATGCACGTGCATGTGGACTCCAGGGTGGGGCCTTTCCTGGATTGCTCCTGGCGGGTAACCGAGTGCACAGGACGAGTGGAGTCGCGTGGAAGCATGCGCATGCGCGCTAGCGGGGCGGGGGCAAGGGGAGAACCGGCCCTGCTGCTGGGGGCGGTGGCCTTGGCCTGGCGGAAACCTGGGCATCGATCTTCCCGGCCCGCCCCGCGCCCCTCGCGCCCTCCAGCTGAGCGGAGGGGAGGGGACCGAAGGGGACTGGAGCTGGCGGCGCAGCAGCTGCGCCCCGGGCGCTGCGGGAGGGAGGAGCGCGACGCGCAGCCGCGGCCATTAGTCACCAGATGTCACCTTCTGTTGCCAAGGCGGCGCCAGGTTCAGACAATGGCCGCGCAGGCCGAGGGGCGGGCAGGGCCAACCCCAAAGCCGCGCCTCTGCTGACACCTACAGCCCCGCGCCCACGCGCCGCTGCCCGTGGCCGCTCCGGGGATGCCAGGCCGCTCAGCTCCTCGCCCAGGTGGTTCCCTCTGCCGGGCCTTGTCGGCACCACCTCCTAGTCCCTTAGGTCTCTGCTTAATGCCTCATCTTTCAGAGAATACAGCACCGCACCGGTGTCATCTGCATTTCCGGCCTGTTCCCTGTCCCTCCTCGGATTTTCATAACCCTGCCTCCCAACTGGACACCTGTCTGGGGCTCCCCCTTTCCCCCAGACTGGGCCATGTACAATCTGCGACCCGTGCTTTAGTCCCCTGGGCACAATGCCTGGCGCTCAGAGCTAAGAACCTCAAAGGGCATTGCTGCCTTGTAATTTGTGGGAGAGTCTTGCTTGATGTTGAAGTTCATGGCCACCAACAAACACATAGACGCTCTTGACCCTATGCAGAGAAAAAAATACCTCACCCCAGAAATCCAACTAGGAAATCACTACACTTAGCCCTGGGTACAGACCCCCGGAAATAATAAAAAGGAGAAAATGAGTCTGCCTCCTTCACAGCAGTGGCCTCAGCTGTAGCAGATTTTTTTATAGATGACCACCGCTGGCTGCTCTGGCTGTGCTTTCCATCAGGTGACACTGAGACTGCCAAGTGTGGAGGACAAGGATCCAGGCCTAAGACTCCTCACTGGACTTCAGCAGTTTAGTCTAAGGGTCACAAGCTTTGTCTATAAAGGGTCAGAAAGTAAATATGTTAGACTTTGTGGGGCAAGTGCATCCCATAAAAATCTTTGATTTGGGGGGGTTTATAACCTATAAAGCACATAAAAATAATTCTTAGTTCAGGGACCACACAACAACAGGCTGTAGGCAGAATTGGGGCCCTAATTTGCCACAGTGTGCAGACCCACAGAATTTCAGTAGTCAGGGAAGCAAGGGGATGGGCAACAGACAGGCCAGGACAGATTTGGAACCTGGTTTGGAATCCCAATTCAACAGCTGGTGACCTCCGTTAAAACACTTCACTGGCCAAGGCTGAGGGGTAAATGGCAGCATCATTAGAAGCTACCTGGCAGGTGTGCAGAAAGAAGAACCTGCGTTTCCAGCCCAGTGCCTGGCTCATGGGCACTCACTATCTGCTCCCCTTCTGCACTGGCTCAGGGAGCACGTATGTGCATGTGTGCAAACGCAGGACCTCCAGCAGAAGATGCTGAGCAGAAGCTCTGAGATTCAGCCACAAGGTAAGGAAGTCACCGGAACCAGATAGACTGGTGGTGGAACCCTTGCCTGGCTTTGTAACCCCCAGCAAAACAACATTTCTGAGCCTCCATTTTGCCATTTATTTTTTAAATTTTCTTTTTTTTATGTGTTCTTTTTATTCATACATGTCAGTAGAATGTATTTTGACATATCATACATACATGGAGTACTTCCTGTTCTTCTGGTTGTACATGATGTGGAGTTACACTAAGTCGTGTATTTATATGTGAACACAGGAAATTTATGTCCAATTCATTCCACTATCTTTCCTATGCGAATCCCCCTCCCTTCCCTTCATTCCACTTTGTCTAATCCAAAGCACTTCTATTCTTCCCTCCCCCACCCCACTGTGTGTTAGCACCCACATATCAGAGAGAACGTTCAGCCTTTGTATTTTGGGGATTGCCTTATTTCACTTAGCATGATAGCTTCCAGTTCCATCCATTCACCGGCACATGCCATCATTTCATTTCTCTGTATCCATTTCCCCATTTAATATAAAGTAAATATCAGTGTCAGCTTTCTCCTGGAATGTTCATGGTGACCCACTGACATTAGGGAAGGCATTTAACACCATGCCCGACACTTGACACTCCAGACGAAGGTGATGGTGTGTCACTGTGGCTGCTGGGGTGTGAGCCCTTTGTGATGGGAAAGCAGCCTCTTGGGTAAGAGAGTCAGGACCCTCTGCTGCAAATACCATGGCAGGTGAGAAACAATGGCAGTCCAGGTACGGAAGGCTGCTTGGAGAAGGGGAGCCACCTGTCTTCTTGGGTCAGGGAGGCATGGGAGTGGAAGGGTGAGTGGCCTTGGAGCAGTTTTTTTGTTTCATTTTGTTTGCTTTGAGAGCAGGAAGCCCCACCAACAGGAAAACTGTCCCCACTCTGTGTCTATTAGAATTAGACTCCCTGAACTCTGAGACTTAAATATCCATACAGTTAGTGGGGCAGTCCTCATTACAAAAGTAATTCTGTCCATTGTAGATCATAAGATGCATCAAAGGACAGTCTGCACCCAGAACCATCCCACTGACCCACCCTCGGAACCTTGCACCAAAGTTCCTCTTGGGTCCAGAAACTTTCATGTCTTTTTTTAATATTTTGCTTTTCTTGTAACAATCATAAAGAAGGGTGGCCTGCACTTCTCTGGGTTAAACATTAGGCCCAGTAAGCTGAATCTTGGGGATTCTAGCATCCAGAAAACCTGCCCCTTCAAAAGACTTCAACCACCTGTTACACAGGATTCAACCATCTAACCATTTGCTTTGACAATCATAAACGTGTGTCTTATTTTACACACACATACATATAATGGAATGTATACTCATGCACAATTTTAGGTTATATTGTAGTTTTAGAAATCTGTGACCCAGGCAGAAACACCACAGTGGCATGAACTCCAGAACTATTCCTGGAACTTGAATCAGGGCTCTGAAGTGAGGCAGGAGACCTCTGTCATCTAAGAGGCTAAATCCAAGATTGACTGTTCGAGTTCAAGTTTGATGTTTACTGAAGTCACACCTGGGTCACGGTTCCAGTCCCTGACTTGGGGGGTGGGGTGGACAGAGCAGTCTACCTTCTTTGAAATACTTTGAACATAAGAATTGCTGTAAGGACAAGGTCCCAGACCTGGACAACACCAGCATGCTCCGGAAACTTCTGGGTTAGAACAAGCTTCTGAAACAGGCACAGAGCATGACAGGTCTGGGGAGGGGGACAGGGAGCCACTGAAATGCTTGGCAGACGCTGGAGAGAGGCAGCAGCATGGCCTGCTGACCGAAGCACTCCCAAAGGCCTCCGGGGCCCGAGGCCAGGGCAGAGATGCTCCAGAGCAGGGGTTCCTTCTGGAAGGGTCTCCCTGTCGCCTCTCCAGTGCAGGTGGCCTGCTGGGGCTCCCTCCTCCACCCTGGCTCTAGGATGACACCTGGGCCCTGGAGATAGCAGGTACTCTGGGATCCCCAGGCACCCAGTCTCTCATCGATTTGGTTTTCTTTGTTCTTTTGTTTTTTCCTTTTAAAAATAATGTTTATTTTTTAAAATTCTTTTTCAAAAGTATTGCCTATTTTATAAAATAATTTGAGGAATAATGATTTTTAAATTACTCTTTATCCCATTGATTTAAAAAAGAGTAATCCTATCAATTACGTTAGCCCATCATTGAAAACAGTGCTATCACTTTGGGTGAGTGTTCTGGGCTTTTTCTATGTACACCTTATTTATGCAGAACATGTCTCTTGAAACCTCTGTTTCTTTTCACATGGCACAGGTAGAACATCTCTTCCTGTCCTTGTCTTCTCCACCCTTGTTTTTGACACCTGTATAATATTCTATCCTAAGGCAGGATAAACCATACGATGAACCAGTCTCCGGCCAAGGGAAGCAATACAGGTCTTTACAATGGCAATTGGTCAGGAGTGTGTCCAGGTATCATGAGTACTTCTACAGGGACTTCTATACAGTCAGGTGAAGAATGGTCGGAGCTGCACGGAGGGGTTGCCCCCTTTTCCTTGAGGGTGGCAAGTCCCTTGTCACCCAGGATGCATCCTGAGGACTTTAAGCCCAGCTGGGAGAGCTTGTGGTAATAAACAAGAAGAAGTCAGAGCAGTAGACGATGAGCGTGGGCTGAGGAGGTAGCTCATTCATAGAGAGCTTGCCTAGCAAATGGGAGGCCCTGGGTTCAATCCCCAACACCACACACACAACAAAAAGAAAATCAGAAAAAGACACATCAACTGCCAGGTGTGTTGGCACATGTCTGTAATCCTGGTGACTCAGGAAGCTGAGGCACAAGGATCACAGGTTCGAGGCCAGCTTAGCAAGTAAGTGAGGCCCAAAGCAACTTAGGGAGACTCTATCTCTCAATAAAAACAACAAAAGGGGCTGGGGCTGGGGCTCAGTGGTAAAAATGTCCCGAGATTCAATTCCCATCAAGAAGAAGAAGGAGGAGGAGGAGGAGGAGGAGGAGAAGGAGGAGGAGGGAGGGGTAAGGGGAGGGGGGAAACAAGGTCCTGCCACTCAGGCCCAGTGACCTTGTGCCTTCACCACTGCTACATTGTTAAGGGTTGACTGTATCCCCCAAAAGCACCTGTGTTGGACACTTGGTCCCTAAAGCCATATGTCTGTGGAGTTTGGGGTGGGATCTTTGGGAAGTAATTAGGATTGGATGAGGTCATGAGGGAAGGGACCCCATGAGGTCCTTAGTGGCTTTATTCAGCTATTACACTTGCTGCCTGTCCATGTGATGTCCACCATGTCCTAATGCTGCAAGGAGGCCCCCACCAGATCCTGAGCAATGCTAACACCATGATCTGGGATTTCCCAGTCCCCAGAACTGTGAGCCACTGAACTTTTATTCTTTATAAATTATCCATTCTATGGTGTTCAGTTATAGTCTCAGAAAACAGAGTAAGACACATAGAAAATACATTGTTCACATGGGGCATCGTACTCCAGCTGGGAGAGAGGAGCCTAGTTATGAACCCTGAGAAAACCCCAAAGACAACCAAAAGCTCTGAGCACCCCTCAGCAACCCTGCAGCCAGCCGTGCAGCAGCAAGGACATGTGGCAGGGATGCCAAATCAGGCAATGCTACAAGGTCTCTTTCTGGCCTGAGCTCCCACCATGAGGTTCTAAGCTACAATATCCAGTCATGTGACTTTGGCCATTTCTCTTCCAAGAGCCTCCATTTCTCAAGGTAACTTGGAGATGAGATACCAACCCACAAGGCTATTGTGAGGTTGTGTCCACAGTAGGGACTCCTTAAAGATTCCTTCCCTTCCTGCCTCCAGCTTCGTCCTGGCCCTGACAGTCAATTGCCAAGTATTTATTGAGTTTCTACTATGTGCCAAATGTCTGGGAGGTAGGGGGCGGGGTGAGCAAAGCAGATGGAATATGAGCTCTCACCACTTCAGGTTTTGAGCAAGCAGAGCACCACCAACAACTAAGCAAATGATTCCATGTTGGGGCATGTTCTGGACAAGCTTGACGTGCCCTGAGAGTGCAAGTCACCTCACCTGGCTGGAGGTGGGGTGGAAAGACAAGATGCTCAGAAAAGTCCCCCAAGAAGCAGTCATTTTTGTGAGAGATCAGGATGAGTAAGAATGATACAGAAGAAAAGGCAAGGGGAAGAAAAGTCCAGGGGAAGGTGCCGTAGACAGGGGAGCCAAACAGTCCACACACCTGGAATCCCAACTATTCAGGAGGCTGAGGCAGGAGAATAGCAAGTTCAAAGCCAGCCTCAGCAAAGTAAGGCACCAAGCGACTCAGTGAGACCCTGTCTCTATATAAAATACAAAATAAGGCTGGGGATGGGATGTGGCTCAGTGGTCGAGTGCCCTGAGTTCAATTCCCAGAATCCCACCACCCAAAAAAAAAAAAAAAAAAAAAAAAGGAGGAGGAGGAGGAGGAGTGGTGGCATGGTCTGAAGAGTTTTTAAAAGAACACTTTCAGAAGACCCTTCCAATTTAGTAGAGTGAGCTCTTAACACCAAAAATGCCTATTAATTCTGTATACTGAAGAAAATGACTGGAAGGTTCTGGAAAGTGATCAAAAACAGACTTTGGATGGGTGCTAAAGTTGGAAGGAGCAGCATGTGTTGAGCTACACACGTTGGTTTATCCACAGGGCAGGCTACAGCTGTAACCTGGTGCAGTGCAGCTAGACGTTCACTAGAAACCCTGTCTATGACTGAAGAACCTCAGAACAAGACCCGACACCCAGAGCCATTGGAAGGTGAGGAGCCATCCTGGGGACAGGGGGAGAGCAACTACCTGAAAAGGGCCAAATTCTGTTAACAAATTCTCACCAAGCCACTGTCTGACTCCTACACTTCATGTTTGTGGAGAAGATGCAAGACAACTTCTGAACTCAACAAACCAAGCTTTTATTGGAGACATCCGTTGCAAGAAATACCAAGTGCACTGTCTGCTAAAACAAAGCCATCAGCACTCTTTGGAAGAATATAACAAATTCCAGAACCTGTACAAAATAACATTTCCAATTTCCAGAATATAATCCAATATCCACATTTCAAGAATCAGGAAAATGGGATTCAATCTCAAGGGAAAAGACAATCAACAGAATCCAACCCTGAGAAGATATAGAAGTTGGAATTATCAAACCAGTACTGTAAAGTAGTTAAATTTATGTTCAACAAGGTAAAAGAAAATACCATTTTAATGAAGAGATGAGAATTCTTTAAAGAGTAAAAAATGCAGTATCATGAATATTGGATGCCATTTCTGTCCGGACTTAACACAGGATGGAAAATGACAGATTCAGATAACAGAGTCTAGAAGGTTATGTAGATCAATGGAAATCATTAATCCAAGGGAGAGAAAGAGAGAGGATCAAGATCCTGAACAGATTCAGGGGTCTGTGGAATAATAGCAGGGATCTAACATGTGCATAATTGGAGCTCCAGAAGCTAAAGAACACAGGGGGAATTTTTTTTTTTTTAAGAAATAGTATTTAAAAAAAAACTTTCCAAATTCAGTGGAAGATAAAAATTTACATATGTACTCAAACTGCTAAAAAATAAAAAAATAAAGAGGAAATCTTCAAGCAGCCAGGGAGACACATTAAATACAGGAACAAAGATTCAAATAACCACATGTTCCTCACCTGTAATGATGGAGGCCGAGAGAAACCCGAGTAGCATCATTTAACATGCTGAATCGGGTAGGGAGTAGATTCAATCCATTGAACCCAGAATTCCAAATCCAGTGAAAATATCCTTTAATAAGGAAGGCAAAATGAAAGACATTTTCATTTAATAGAAAATACAGAGACTCTATCACCAGAAGACCTGAACTATAAGTAATACTGAGGGAAGTTCTTCGTATGGAGGAGAAACAATATCAAAGAGGCATTTGTATCTTGAAAAAGAACAGAAAACAAAATAAATGGCAAATATCTTTGTAAGCATATTAAGATGCTATATGATGATTTCCCTCTCTTAATTTCTTCATATGCATATGACTCTTTAAAGCAAAAATACTGATACATTGTCTTGTGGGCTTATAATATATGTAGGTGAGACATCCAAAGTACAGCAGGAACAGGTGGGGTGGCAAAATATGTAACTTCAAGAGTTATATATTTTATGTAAAGAAATATTATATTAACTCAAAACTGACTATGAAAAGTTAAGATGTATATTGAAATTGCCAAAAGAAAGAAAACACTCTAAAAATGTAAAGTAGTACAGTTGTCCCTTGGTATCCACTGTGGATTGGTTCCGGGACCCCCTGGGGATACAAAAATCCGCAGATGCTCAAGTCTTTTATATAAAATGGTGTAGTATTTGCATATAACCTACACAATCCTCCCATATACTTTAACTCATCTCTAGATTACTTATAATGCCTAATACAATGTAAGTGCTGTGTAAATAGATATTATACTGAATTATCCAGGGAATAATGACAAGGGGGAAAAATAGTCTGTGCCGGTTCAGTGTTGATGCCATTTCTTTCCAAATACTTTTGACTTATAATCAGTTGAATCTGTACATACAGAATCCCCAGATAAGAAGAGCCAACGGGATAGCAAAAGGGACAAACGATGACATTAAAATGGAATTCTAAAACAATCTCCCTGCCCCCCAGCTTCTGTGTAGAGTGAGAAGGGTGGAAGTGGAGAGACCAGTTAGGATGTTATTGAAATAATCCAGGCGGTGATAATGTGGGCTTAGACCAGGAGGGTGCGGTGGAGATAGAGAGAAGCAGTCGGATTCCAATGGATTCTGAAGCCGAAAGCCTTCGGTACTGGATTGGATTTGTAAGGCTGCAGACTGAGCCAAGACGGAGCCAAGATGGACCCAAGGTTTATGATCCAGGCTATTGGGGCAGAGTTGCTATTTCCTGAAACTACCATGAAGGCTGTTCTCCTCCCTTCCCGTCCCATTGCTCTGGGGCATCCAAGACAGCAGCCCTTGTGCTGGGAAGCCAAGCTGAGCTCCAGGCCTGGTGAGGAAGGAGAGGAGGATGAAGTCATTTGCCACTGAACATAGCCCTCGTAGGAGCAGGGACCCCAGAGAACATGGGCCTCTCAGCAAGGTTCACACCAGATCAAAACCTCCTTCTCCCGGCCTCTTCCAGCTTCCAGAACCCCATATCCAAGTGTTGCTTTCCAATGAGAAGTAATTGAGAAATAATTGCTAATATTTCACAGAGATGGCAGAAGCCTTAGCCCCTGCCTCTGGAAACAAATTAAAGATGAGGATGAGGTTTAGAAATAGAGAAAGCCCTGCTTCTCATTAGCAATTGCAAATAAGATTACGGGGAAATGTTTCTGCCAGGAGGATGGTGTCTGCCTAGATGAAATTACAACAGTTTCCGGGCAGAGTGGAGACCCTGGACCAGGATTCAGGAATCTGGGTCTCGCATAGGGCCCTAGGACGGACTTGTCCAGGGTCACAGAGAAGAAGTGCAGCATTCCATCTGAGCCTCAGACTCTTAAGTCTGTCAAAAGGACAGAGGCTGTAATCTACACCGTAGAGACAGGCAACGACTTCTTCCTTTGTGAGAGGCACGTTTTGCAGACTTGGGAGGGTTCCACCAGCCCAGGAGCCCAGACTCACAGGCATAAGAGAGCATTAGGTTCAGAGCATTAGAAGTCTCAGCCCTGCCACACCTTCCCTGGCCTGAGCTAGCTCAACCACATCCAGGCTCCGTCCCAAACAACAATGGCTGACACTTCCCCCGTGGCAGGCACTGTTGTAAATTATTTATATGTGTACTTTAATTTAATCCTCACGACAACTGTAAGAGGAAGGTATACAGAGAAAGGAAGAAAAGCCACAAAGAGGCAAATCAACTTGGCCAAGGCCAGAAAGCAAATAAGCCACAGGGCTGAGAGAGAGCTCTGGTTGATTTTCCAGCCTGTGCTCTTAGCCACAGGCCTGTTCTGCTCCTGGAAGTCTGTGGGTCTCCTTTGCTCTGTCCCCAGAGCTCTTGAGGTTTTGGCAATTAGCTCATGAAAGATCCCAGGCTCAGAAATCCCCAGACTTGATGTGTGAATCCTGATTCTATCACTTCCGGCCACACAGATCCATGCCTGTTTTTGCTTCTGTGTATGTTTTTAAATTAATTATAGGTTTGGCACAGATTTGCTCCAAGGAAGGAGGATAAGAAACAAGGCGCTGTCTTTGGCTTCCCCTCCAGCCCCATCTCCAGCCAAGGGCTCCCTCTCTCTCCCCTGCAGGCCTCTGGGTTCTTCCAGACCCAGTCCCAAGACCACCTGCTGTGACACCTTTTCCCCCACCCATACATCAGTGCTCCTTTCTGGGCATCTCTGGTCCCAAGTGTTGCCACTTGCATGACCCCATTTCCATCCAAACACCCCACACCCTGTGGCTATCGGGTCTGGGTGGGAGAGGGGTCCATCCTCCATTGTTACTAAAGATGGGGTTTGAGGATGGCCAAATCCTGCAGCCAGATATTCAAGACACTCCTTAGCCTTGCACTCTGGAGAGGCTGACCTCATTTCTATAACCTCCCCCAATCCATTGTCCCTCCACACACAAGAGCTTTGTCCACATCCCACTCCCCAGCCCCCACTCAGGGGCCAGGAGAGGGGGATGGATCCTGAAGTACAAGGATATACTGGCTAGAGCAACCCTGGGGGACCGTCCATGAAAGGGAGTCCTGAGGCCCAGGGGTCAGATTACTAGAGAGATAATCTGATTATACCTAGTCAAGGGGGAGGGGGAGGGGAACAGGAGCCTTGAACCTGGAAACACAGAGAAACAGGCCAATCAGGATGCTGAAACAAGAAGTGGGGACCACAGGGGCAGCACAGGATTCAAAGGGAACACAAGAGGGTCCTGGGTTCCCATCCCCACTCGACCACTCACCTGCCCCTCCCAGCCGGGTGACCCTGCATAGGCCATCTGACCCGCAGAGGCCCAGCATCAATCTCTACAGCCAGGCCCACACCCCACCGCAGTTCCCGGGGGTCTGAGGAGAAGAAAGAGCAGGTGCTGAGTTTGGCTCGGGCTCTGACAGTGCTTCCTCTCACCCGTCTCCATGCAGAGCCCAGCAAAGTGGCCCCACTGCTCTCTGGGGGCTGATGAGTCCCCCGCAGCAAGGCAGCCAGCAGCTGTCCTATCAACCTGAGAGGGAATCTGCCCCCAGGGAGGCTCCTAATTTAATCAGCTTCACAAATCAGCTCGATGGGCTTAATTGATCTTTTTCACTCCTAATATTGTCCCTGTCGCTTTCTGAGTAGTGCAGGCCCCCAGCCACCCTACCCCCCAGCAGCCCTAGGCGTCCTGCTCAGTCAGCTGGAGGGGAAGAAGGAACACTGCGACAGGGAGAAGCCGCAGGAGCTGCACCAAGGAGCCCCTGCAGAAGGCAGGAGGACAGAGTCGGGGAGGGCCTGTCAGGATCTGCACACCCAGCCCGGCCTCTTGGCCCACCTAATACCACAGAGGCAATCGTGGGACAGGCTTCCAGTGAGTCACCTAGCTGGGACCTCAGGCAAGTCCCTCTAGGGTCAGTTTCCTCATTTGCAAAGATCACAGAGATACCCTGTCCTTCAAGGTTCCTATTCTACCAGGGTTTATGGACTGCCTGCTGTATTCAGGCATGAGGCTGGGGAATGACAGGTAGGACACAGGAACCTGTCCCAGCCCCACAGGGCACTCTAAATCCTGGGGAGCACATAGACTAGTGGTGGTGGGGGGGGACTGACAAGAGATCTGAAAAGCACCAGAGCAATTAGGAAAAGCTGTGTTCTGAAGAGGAGGGCCTCTGTGCTGGGAAAGGGGCTGTGGCAGGGCAGGCCTCAGTAGTGCAAGCGAAAAAAAAAAAAAAAAAACCAAGCACACTAAAAATATTGTAAGAAAATGAACTTCAGGCTACGTGTAAGATGTATACGCTGCCTACGTGAATTCAGTATGTCCTATCCCAGGATACCTCGTTATGCCCATGCAAATATTCCAAACTCTGAAAAATGTCCCAAATTCAAAACACTTCTGATCCCAGCATTTCAGATCAGGGATACTCCATCCATAAGAGATATTAAAAAAAAATGTGATGCAATTAAAATATGTTTTGTGAAAAGCTGCACAAGAGAACCACAAGCTCTCCAAATCCAGATGCAGGCAACCCAGGAGCAAATACCATTTGTATCACTTCCCAGTTGTAATCTTGGAGAAATCATTCTGCTCTGATGGGCTCAATTTCCTAACTGTAAAATGGATCCTGAAAGTCCCTACCCCCTAGAGTCATTGCCAGTTTCAGACACAATGATGCATACACTCGGCCAAACCCAGGCGGGTCACAAGCACTCAATAAATCAAAGTTATTCATATGAATAGGAATTTTAGAACTTATTCACTCACCAATGCATTCCATATTTGCTCTGTGCCAGTCACAGGGGAGATGATGGGGAATAAAATCACACAGGCCCTGCCCTGCTAACTCCTGATATAGGAGTAGTTTCTAGAACCGTAGGGGATTTATTGTTTTCAAAACTGATTTTGAATCTGTTTGAGCTGTCAGGCTCTCCTGGTCACATTCTCCCATTTACAATTGAGCAAACTGAGCCCCAGACCAGCTAAGGTCCATTTCTGGTTTTAAACAGGTTGCAACTTCACAGGAGCATTTACCTATAGCCCGCCACCTGAGCTGAATTGATTGCTGCAGGATAGCATGGCAGTGCCGGTATATCTTGTGAATCTATGCCCATGCAGTATTATCTTAAACATACAGCTCCCCCATACAGCACAGCCCCTCCCCCTCAGAAGCTTCTGTGGGTAGGAGCTGTGCAGAGGCCAAAGTGACAGCAGGCTGTGCAGCCAGGAAATAGCACAGCAGGGCAGGCTGTCTGCTCCCTGCAAGCCAAACTTGAGTGGGCAGATGGGAATGGGGCTGGGGCCTTTGAGATGCAACCATCACTACCTCTGAAGCTCAGTCAAGTGGACAGGAGCAGGTGGGTACAGAAGCTGTACTGCCCACCCTTGAGCTGGGTTTGGATATCCAGGGTGGGTGCGGAGAGAAACTGCAGTCCTCACCTTGGCACCCTATCTGCAGCCACAGACTCACTGGCTTCACTTTCTGAGCCATGTGCCAACTGACCATCAGGGGTCTCTCTCAGAGCCTGCCAGGGCTTCGTCACCCAACTGCAGAAGCTCCTTGAGTTACAGAGGGATAGTGTCCTGATAAACCTATTCGAAATTAAAATCATCATAAATCAAAATTGTATTTAATCCACCTACCTATTGAACATGCTGGTCTCTCTCTGAAAGAGACCCTGGATGGTCAGTTGGCACATGGCCATCAAACCACATTCTGCTAGCCTGGGACAAGATCAAAATCCAAAACATTCAAACTATGGTCTCTACTGAATGTGTACCACTTTTGCACCACCATAAAGTTAAAAAAAAATCATTGTCAGAAACTGTTCATACTTTCTCTGCTCCTAGGTCACCTGCCTGGACAGGGGAGTGTGTGGGGTTGGCTCCATCTCTCTCCCTTTTCTGCTGCCTTCACTCCACTGCATCCACTGGTTAACATCCTTCCTGGGTCTCAGCCTTCTTGGGTCTCTTCACATTTCTCTGGCTTTATACCTGCCCGTGCTACGTCCAGGCAGACGGCTCTGGCTTGTCTCTGATTGCACCTCCGCAGATGCTCATGAGCACTTTTCCTGTTTCCAGCGGCTTTCTTAGAGACTCAGCTCAGCTCCCTGTTCACATTTCTCTTTGCATTTGTGTCTCTGGGTTATCTCCGTGCACCTAAGCTTGTCTCTCTCTGTATGCAGCTGTGCCGGACAGTGGAGAAGCCAGTGTCTCTCTTTGGGTCTCAAAGCACTTGACTCCTAGTGAAGAGCTGTCCTTGGATTGAGCCAATCAACCTGCAAAAGTCATCTCCCACCCCACCCCCAGCCCCCCACCAGCACACACATAGAGCCCCAGGTTTTGTGCAGGCACAATGCCCAGGAAGCCTTGACTCTGAGCACAGTCACGATGCTGACTCTCCTTCACAAAAGCCAGCCTCCAGTGCTGCTCCTGTGTCACTCAGCTGTGTGATCTTGGGGAAGTCCCTTAACCTCCCTTTCCCTCCCCTGATCTACACAGCATCATGTGAAGATCCGCCCACTAAAGGGGAAACATCAAAATTTCTGGCTTGAAATGACCTGCTCCCTCCCAAAAGGAACTTCAGCATGGGGAGAGTAAGGTTGCTCTCAGTGTCAGGAGTGGGAGCAGCCAACTCCCTGGAACAGAGCTGGGCTGTCTTTCAGCCCCTGCTAGACAAGAGGGGAAGAGTTTTGTTCCTGAAGAGGTTGTTGCTCTATGAAAAATAAAACTAACTGCCCTATATGTAGCAGCACACTGATGATGACACATCTCACCCGTCCCCGATTTCACCTTTCAGAGGGCAAGAGAAAACGGGAGTCGCCCGGTCTGATGGTTTCTGTCTAGGGAGGGAGGGGAATGCCAGCTGGTCATAAGCCTGTGTTTGTTTGTGGACATGCACAGGGATGTTCGCAGGTCCAGGAGAGGCTGTGGGGGTGATGCACATGCTCTATGTGGGCAGGATTTCAGGATTAAGGGCCTGGACCAGCAAAGCTGCAGAAGACCTCATCCTCTGGACAGAGCTGCACTGGGACCAAAGATGACCAGCTCCTGTCTCTGGGAGAAGCTTTCCTAACACAGCCTCACAGGCACTTGACATCTGAGCATTAGATGAGCACAACCTTCCATGACATAGGTGCTAGGATTAGCCCCTATTATACAGATGAGGAAAGTGGGGGACAGCAGGAGGGAGGCACTGGCCCAGAGTCACTCAGGCATCCAGCTAAATTTGAACAGAGGGGTCTCATTCCAGAATCTATTCTCTTACTTGCTGTGTGATATTCATAGATCAGCATAAGACAGAGCAGACAAGGCAGCAAGTAAACTCACTGTGTGTAGCACGTGCACAAATAGGACTTCTCAGGGATCAAGAGAAGTCTCCCTAACATCATGCTTTGGTTCTTCTAATAATGGCTTCAAAATCTGTAAGTAGCCACGAAAGCCAATTCCTCATAATAAATCTCCATTTATATTTTTTTAAATGTCAAATCAAGATTACAGGCATTGTGGATGGTTTAAAATGTTTACATTTCACAAATTAATGCTTTTAGCCCTGGAAATACATTGCAATAAAAAATTACGCTTTTCACAAAAATAATAAAATTTTTTTAAGTTCACAATGAGTAGTGTGGGCTGGTGGCAGCAGGACAGATGTAGAGACCCTCGTCTCTCCTTGCATGCTGTCGTCTGAGACTGGAGTCTGCCCACTTTGGAGGTTGGAGATTTAGACATCAAAAGTCTAATCTGGGAGGATTCAGCCTGATGTTGCTGCCTTTGATGCTGAACAAAGGGGGGCTATGAGCCAAAGAAAAGGCTTCCAACCTACAGATTTGTAAGATAATAAATCTGTGTTGTTTTAAGCAACAACAATTAAAAAAAAAAAAAAAGCTCTACTCTGGAGACTCCTCATTAGCCTGAAGCCCTCCTGCTTCCTCTTGTGCTCTCTTGGAAAGGACTAAGTACTTACAAGGAAGAGAAGTGATGTAGGAAGAAAGTGTGATGGATTATCTCCAGGTTGGGAATTGGGAGACAATTGAGGATTGACTTCACAGAGGTGATAACCAATAAGCAGGGGTTCTGCAGTATGCATAGGAGTTCATAAGACAGATAATGAAGGAAAGAGCATATCAGGCTGAGGACAAAACTTGTGCAGAGGCTCAGAGTTAATGCACAGTTTGGATTAAAGTGCCGAGGGAAATTGTGGGTACTGGGAAGGTAAAGCTGAAAAGGGAGGTGGAGACTAGATCACACGGGGCCTTAATGGTTGGGACTTCTCTGCAGGAAAGAGAAAGAAAGCAGAGAGACTAGGGTTCACTGTCTTAAAAGAAGTGTCAAATACCCTGGAAATGTTCAACCTGAAGGTGGAAGACTTTGGGGAAGACCAGAGTATGAGAATATTCACGTTTTTAAATAAATAAATAAATAAATTTCCCATGTTTGCAAACAATTTTCACTTCCACCCCAATCCATGCACAGGATTTAGGACACACATGGAAAGTTAGAAAGCGGTGTAGTTGAGAGAGAGAGAGAGAGATGACAATCAAAGGTGTCTCAGAACAAAATGTACCAATGAGAGGACAAGAGAGTTCTCCATCATTGGATGTATTTTAAGCACAAGTCAAAGGACCACCTTTGGAGAGGAGATTCAAATAGCAGGTGAGGGTTGGTCTAGCTAATTTCTGAGTTTCCTTCCATCCCTGAGAGTCTCAGATACTATTTTGTCACGCATTCGAATAGACTCAAGATGTTGCCTGTGGGGGAAAAATAGTAATCAAAATGTAAATACTATGGGAATAATAGATTTGGCCTAATTATCAGCGATTACTCAGAGTTTGTCATTATTTCCGTACAATATATCCCAAAGTTCCAGAAAGCAAATCAAAGAAAGTACCACGGCCGATGCCATTAATAGAAGCAAAACACTTCAAGACGAGAATTTAATTTACTGGGTGAGTTCTTGAGGCACGTTTTTGTTGATGAATATTTATAAAAGTGGGTTAGGCTGGACCTGGTAATGATTGCGAAATATTTTAATGCCGTCCCCCTCATTAATTTGCTTTTAATGAATGACTTGGTAAAGCGTAACCATTTGTACGTAATGATTTCATTAATAGCTATGGCATAGGCAACCGTTTTTCACACGTTTGAATGTCACCTGAATAAAATGATACCTTAAATTATACAGTATAATAAAGTATATTTGTTGCAACATGACAAGCTTCTGCCTCTTTGTACTCAGACTCCAAGAATTTGCTGCATTTGGAACAGCAAGCGGTGCAATGAAATCCCGAGTGATGGATTTCTTCTTCCATTTCTGAGTCTTCTCTCAAAACTAGTCCCTGAGGGCCCACCCTGTGAATCCTGTACACGATCACTTGGAGCCAGAGAACAGCAGCGAGCCCTCTCAGCCCGGCTAGCCCACTTCTCCCTCCTCTGTGTTTGGGACTTGCTTAAACCCACCCCTCAAATGAGAGCCCCACCCAGATTCTCCATATAAGGAGTGCTCCTGTAGGCAGGACCAATCCAAGAGCCAGTCCGCATGGGGCGGGGCTTAGACAGGGAGGAGCCTGGGAGGGGCGTGGTCTTGTCAGGAGGTGGGAGCGGGGGCGGGGCCACTGCTAGTGAGGAAGAGGAACAAACCTAAGAGTCCTCCCCTGGATCCCTGCTTCTGCTCAGCTCTTTGTCTGTCCCTTGCAGGCTTCCTGTAGGGACCTGTTCAGTCTTTGTCACAAGAGTGCCATGCCCACATGCTTCAGTTTTGTTGAAAGTGGCTTGGGAGAACAGGAAAGGCCTCTTTCTATTCAAAATGGGTCTCCTCCATTATTCCTCAGCTCATCCCTGTTTCCCAAAATGCTTGTCCAGAGTGTGTTTTATTTATTGGTTTGGTGCAAGGACAATGCTGCTTGTATTCAATATTGAATCCTCACCCCTAGTATGTTAGCCAGTGGGAGGAAATATTTGTTGACAGAGAGGAAGGGAAAGAGGGAGGAGTGGGAAGACAGGGAGAAAGACTGAATGAGATTTGAAGCATAAAGCAAAACAAGCACCAGCCGAGGAAACAAGAGGTTAGGATTTGACACCATCGCCACCCTTCCATATCCCCACCCTTCCCAGGTGGGCCTGTGTCCCCTGCCCCAAATCTCTTCACCTCTGCTCCCCCCAGTTATCCTTCCTTCCTTTCTTCTTGCAAGTGGGCCTGGAAGTGAATGAGGTGTTTGGGTGACAAGGAAAGCAATATCCTCTGCAGGTGCATGTGGCTGACAGCATGTGGCTGTCACGGTGCTCTCCTACCTCTGAACACTTCAAATTCCTGTGCCTCGCGGGGTTGTCTCATTATTCCCATTTTCCCCCACAGAGGAAACAGGCTGCATGGAATCAAATGCTGCCTCAAGGTCACAGAGCCAGGAAGCGGCTGGGCTCAGACTTCAGCTCAGGCCCTAGATGATGCGGCTGAACAGCTTTGAATGTTTCTCAGCCCCTTAATAGGTTACCTCTCCCAGGAGTATTTGTATTTAAAAGAGAACTAAGAAGAGAGGAAAATGTAAAATCCAAAGGAATGAGTTGTGAATGGTAAAACGTCTGATTCCAAAGTGTGGACACAGGTGCTGCACCGGCATGGGGGCCCGAGGGCTGCCGTGGTCCCAGCAGAGTCTCTGAATACAGGTTTTCAAGACCAAGCCCATCTGGGTTTAAATCTCTTCCAGTCTGCTTACTAGCCTGGGAATCCTGAGCCTGCTGTTCCTCTGTTCTGAGCCTATTTCCTAATCTGTGCAATGGGGATGATAATCCCACCTCCAAAGGCTGAGGAGGGACTGACCCCAGGGGAACGGGGCTCACAGTGAGTGTCTGCAAACATTACTACGTGGAATGCCAAAGGCACAGGGCCGTTCACAGCTGGCCTTGGCAGGAGTGGCATGCAGAATGGAAGCCTGGTGTCATTCTGGCCCTGCAGAGGAAGGGAGGGGGGACAGGATGTGGTGGCCCCAGGTCTGCTGCTCCAGGCCCATCTGTGTGCCCAGCTCTGGGCTGGAGCCGGCTCTCTTTGTGCGCAGGACTCAGCCATTAGGAGGGAGCCTGGGTCGGAAGGGCTGGGGTACCTGTGACTCCTCTGCAGTCCTCCTCTCCTTCGAGTCTCCCCCCACCTCCTAGGAAAGATTTATGGAAAGATTAAGGGCCTTTTTTTTCAATATCTATTAATATTCATGGCAGTCTTCACAGCCATCTGCTTTTAACGATTTTGTTTGCAAAGACCTGAGATTAAAATATGGCCTGCTAGTGCTCTGAAGCATCTGAACTGAAGGCGATAAAACAAAGGCCTTTTCAGGAGTTCCAGAGCCAGCCTGTCACTCTACCTGCAGTGGGGGAGACTAATGACTGCTGGGAGGGAGGGGGCGGCCCAGCTAGTATTCAGACCTGGCTGAGATTGGATCCTGGGCCACCGCTCTCCCCAGGCCCAGCAGGGTTAATTGGGGGAGAATGAACAGCCCCAGCTCCCTCCCCACCACCCTGCACAGGAGCCCTGGGATGAGGGATTTATCTAGGGCAGGGGGAAGATACAGGGCTCTGAAGACTCTGAAACCCTGGAATCAGTGCCCTGGTGAGAGGGCTGTGCACACTGGAGATATCCAGGGGTCTGGAAAGGGCTGGGGAGCCCCTGGCTAGGGTGCTGTGGCCCATACCCTCTCGCATGGCACAATAGTCCAGAGTGCAATCTAAAGCCCAGACTTCCAAAGCTAGCCACCTCCGCACAGCTCTGCCTTAGTTGGAGCCTCCACATGGCCACCGTTATCTGGGGGTGCCCTTGCTAAGCTGGTGTTCCTCTTTGGGCTGCATCTGGGCTAGAAGCTTTCAGTGAGCTCTTCAGAGGTGGCTTGGGGACAAAGGAGAGTGCCACTTGCTGTGTGGATGTGCTGAGGTTTCCCTAAACACCCGTGGGGTACTTTCCCTAGCCTCGGCACTGATCCTGAACAGGCCCCAGGCCTCCCCCAGAGCAGCCCTGGTCTTTCTGCTTGATATGGAAGCTCTACCTAAGAGCTTCTGGACTGGAGTTGAAGGCCCCATTCTGGGGAATGTTTGCAAACATCAAGATTTGAGTCTCTTCTCCCTTTCCCTCTCTGTCCTTCCTTGGTACAGAGTACACACTTCCAAAGCATCTTCAGTGGGGCAGCACCTGGTCCCCAGAGTGGGCTATGGGGTTCCATGGGTCTGCCCTGCCTCCCCCCATGCCAGCAGGGTCCCCACAGAGCCCAGGCCCCAAGTTCCCCATCCCAGGGATGTCAAGGTCACCAGCTTTGTCTCCTGGCTCCAGAAGACCCAAACCTACCCAGGAAACGCCCCAGCTGCTCGACACAGGAGAGAATTTCACCAGCTCTCCCCAGGGGATTCAGGAAAAGGGAAAGGATTCTGGGTTTCAAATCTCACAATCAGAAGATGCCCCCTCACCCCTCTCCCTCCAGCACATGGAGTCCTCTCAGGAGTCCGGGTGGGGCAGCAGACCCCCTGCGGTGGCCCCCGTTGCCTAGAAACCTAAATACTGTCCTCTGCTGGGCTTTCAAGGGACCTAGTCAGCCCACCGAGTATCCACAGTCCTATAAAAGGGTTGGCCACACTTTGCCCACCTCAGGACCCCACCTCACCCTCAAAGCTGTGTAGATCCAGGTCTAAGCAGGTTCCATGAGGATCTTCTCCCCATAGAACCCTGATCATTCAGTCCAGGCCATGCAAAGCTGAGAGGGGATGGCCATTTTTCTTCATGAACCAGCCAACCTCAAGGAAAAAGGAGATTGAAAAAGATGGGACAAGAAAATCAGAGGTGAGAGGTCACCTGGATCTCCCTGGGCCATGCTGGTCCTGAAGGCCAGCTATACCTCCTGCCCTGGTGCCCCTAGGGACTACCCCTAGGGCCTTCCTATACCTCCCTACCTCAGCCAGAGCTACTTAGAATGTGTTTGTTTCTTAAAACTGAAGAAAACCAAGTCTAAGTCCAAGGCCTCCGAGTATCCTCACCTGCATAGCCTTGCCCTTCTAGGTCTCCTTTTCCTCTGGGCTGCAGAAGGAATCTTCCCACCCGCTGGGAGTGGGGTGTCCTGAACACATCCCAGGCTCCCTCCCTGACCTGGGCTGTGCCCTAGGCCTAGAAGGTCCACCCTCCTGCTCCACAAAGGCCTGGCTTAGTCCACGCACACTGCCCCCTCCCCCCAAACAAGAGGCCAGTTCTTCCTCGGTACCCAGAGGCTGCGGCATCTTCCTTGAGCCAGTGTCCACCTCTCCAGGGTCCTCTGTAATAAGGGGACTGAGGTTGGAGTGAGCAGAACATGGATTCCTATTCTTTACTCTCAGGTTCAAAGCCCTGCAGCTCCTGGCTTGGTGGTCAGTCAACTTGTATCCAAAAATTTCATTTTGCTTCAAAACGAATCCACTGCCCCTTCATTGGGTGCTTCTCTGATATGCCAAAGTGATTGTTTACCCTCATGAAGATCCTAGAATAATGTCATGAGATGGGCCTTTAGCAGGTTCAACTCTCCCATGTTACAGCTGGAGAGGCTGAGGCAGAACCAGATGCTGGGTCTCCTGATCCCACTAGGCCAGGGCCATTACCAGCCCATGCTCCTGAGCATCTGAGGCACCCCCTCTGACCCTTCATCACAGAGGAGCATGGTGCACCCCCGAGGTATATTTTGACGTTTTTTGCCATGAATTGCATCTCTGCTAACATGCTGCCAAGTCACTAAGGAGTCAAGGGTCACTGCACTGAAATGGAATTTAACCTTAAAAAGTTCATCCACAAAAGCTATTTAGGGGACACAAGTAAAGTGTATGCACACCTGTGCGTGCAACTGTGAACATATGAATGAGTGAGTGTGGTGCCATGTGTGAATGAGTATGTGTGAGCATGTCATTGAGTGACAGTGGGGGTTGGTGGGGGGAGGTGGCACGTCCCATTGTCACTTGGCATAAACTCTTCCCTAGCCTCCCTGGCACCCGGCACCGAGGTCCACTGCACCTGCTTCTTGGGGGCCTTCCTCCACCTGATGACAGTACTCACCAGACCACCCTTGCAGAGCCCCAGCTTCTACAGGGAAGCTCCACCCTGCCCCCCCAGAATGAAACCCAAAGTCTATCACCACTACAGTAGGTCCTGCCTACCTTTCCAGAAGCTTCTCCCACCCAATTCTCCTCCTGATGCGTCACTATTCATGGGGCATTCATGTCCTGCTGTGTTCTAAACCTTTGCTGTCTTCTCCACCTGGGGTGTATCTATCTTTCCTTCAACCAAACTCAAATACCACTTCTTCCATGAATCCTTCCTGTAAATGCCAGGCCACTATATGCAAAGTCAGCCACTCTAGACACCTTTAAAGAACAGCTGGCATCTGTAGAACATTCCACCTGTGTTACTTCATTGACCTCATTCCGTGTAGGATGTCCTATTGTTATCCTCAATTTACAGGTAAGGAGCCTAGAGAGGTTGGATGACTTGCCCAAGGTCAAACAGCTACCCCGTGAGAGTACCAGGATTCAAAGCCAGGCAGTCAGGCCCCAAGGCCTGTGCTCTTGCTCACTTGACCACAGCAATGCAGAGTGACACAAATGAGAACAGAAGACCAACAAATGTATATCTGCATGTCTTCCCTGCTACCCTGGGAGGTACTCCTTACAGACCCATACCTCCTGCACCTACCCGGCACCAAGTGGGGGCATAGGAAGGTTCTGGATCATCCAATGAAGGAAGAAATACATGGGGCGGGGGGAGGCTGTTATGAAAGTGTGTGTCTGTGACGTGTGTGTGTCACGTGAAGGAGTTTGTGTAGCAGAGGGTGTTTGCACACGCCTGTGCACGGGGCTTGTGTGTGTACGGCATCCTGAGATGCTCTTGGGCTCCGGGTGGGTAGAGCCTGATCTCAGTCGCATGAATAGTTAAAGCCCTTAAACTGTGCCGCTTCATCACCGATATTTTTACAAAGTTGTCACAGAGAAATATCATTTTTCTTCCTCCTTTATTTCATTTTCTTTGGGATATAGTAATTAACAAAAGCCGTTAGATGCCAGCAAAACTGTTTCTTTTGAAGTTTCTACATGGCTGTCACCCGGGAGATAAAGGCAGATTATTCAATCTTGACATGATAATTGTGGATGCCAGATAAAAGTCTGGATTAGACACTTCACAGCCCCGCGCGGAGGGGAGGGTGAGATCAGCAGGAGGCGAGTCTCCCCCGCAGTTGGGGGACACAGGGTGGGAAGGGGGCTCCACCCCCAGGGGCGGGGCTGCTTGCCACATGGCTTGGCTTCTTTCATGTTGAGTTGGACAGTCCCCAAATCACGTGCTGGATGGAAAGGAAGAGCATTCCATACTGAGGTGGAACAATCTAGACGTCAGGGGCAGACTCCCCAGCCATGGCTCCTGCCCCCTGACTTGATTGGCAGGAGCTGCTGGCTCCCTGACTGGATGCCAAGGTCCTAAAGGCAGGAGGGATGGGATCTTCTTAGGGGGTCTCCACCCCTTAGTGGAGCACAGCATGTGTCTCTGAAGGGATGAGCCTGAGTTCTGGTCCTGACTGACTCTCCCTGGGCTTTGCAGAAGGCCAGAGAGGGCCAGGACTGGGGGGAAAGCCACATCTGCCCAAAAGCAGCGTCACCTCCTCACCAGGACAAGGATCCAACCAGGGAGAGCAGGGCCAATGGAGGCCCCAGCAATGGAGGGCAGAAAGAGCCAGGACTGAGCCACCCTGGAGAGTATGTTCCTCAAAAGACTGGAAGCTTTTACCAGGTCAGGACTGATTCTGTTTGATTTCTGGGTCAATCCTCAACAAACAGTGACCTTGAAATTCAGTTTATCTAAACTAAATCAGGAACTGACTGGTGTTCTCCGCACCTAGCCCACCCTCAAACAAGCAGCTTGCCCTTCACTGTTGAGTAATGATAATATTATGACGTTGCACACTGTCAGTCAGGGTCCAATTGAACCCACAAACTGCTCTAGGTATTTAGGACAGAGAATCAGCCCAAGGATTGAGATGACACAGAGGAAAAAAGATCAGCAAGACGCTCCAGGGCCCAGCACCAGTTACAGCCCACAGGGAGGAAGGGAGGAGCCAGCCAGCCTTGAACCTCAGGGGGTCACAGGAGATGCGGGCACTGCCAGAGACAAGGGTTCCAGCAGAGAGGGGCCTCTCCTTACCTCTTACAGAAGCCTGGAAAACACAGTCCTAGGGCCAGTCGCCTAATGGACATGGGCAGGGCGAGGACTGGATCTGAGGACACATCACCCACAGGCTGGCGTCCTTGTGAACATGAATTCCAGTTTCTTCTGCAAAAAGATAACATAGGGCCTGCCTTCCCTTGCAGCAGCAAACATCTGGGACAGCAGGGACTGTTCCTTTCCAACAGGGTGTGCTCCTGTCCACCTCTTCACAGGTCCCACGGGGCCTGCCTAATGCATGAATGGTACCTGAAGATACCAGATTTGCAGTCCTTGGTCCAAATCAATGTACCTATTTTGTAACAAAAGAAGGCAAGGCCCACCTAGGAGAAGTGATTTACCCAAAGTTAGAGGATCAGTCAGGATCAGAGGCGAGACTGGAAGCTCGAGCCCCTGGCTTACATTTCCTAGTGCTCAATAGATGAGCCTTGTCAGGGGTCCCAACAGGAGAGACCCAGTGGTGGCGATGAGGTCAGCAGCTGGTGACCACTCCATTGTTGTGCGGCCCTAGCAAAGTACCCCCCCTGGTGCTCTAGGGAGCTTGGAGAGGACACCCAGAGCCTTCCCCATTCTTCCAGGCTGGGCTTCTGCTTCCTGGGCAGAGGTGGGAGGAAACCGGCCCTCTGGAGAAGCCAGCTGAGTGCACAAGGGTCCTTAGACAGGAAGGTCGAGGGGGAGACGCTGGGAAACATAAATCTGCCGGCACGGCTCTCTCCGAAACGGTTTTAATTAATTGTTTTTATAAGACATAAGAGCAACTCATTACCGAGCAGCTTTGATTTGTGACACCTGCGTTATAGATGATTTTTAAATTAACATTTCCCCAATAAAAGGTGTCAGTAGAGAGCTGAAGGCGCCCAGAGAAGTATAAAAGGATAATAATATGAAAATACAAATAAACACCAGCCCAGCCTAACAAAGGGGGCTGCTTAATCAATTTTACAATTAATTAAGGCTGGCTGGGATAGCGGGGGCCCTGGAGGCAGTTCGAGGGACGGGGCTGAGGCTCAGGCATCCACTGCTAGGGCGAGTGAAAGCTTTTGAGGCTTAGGGGAGAAACGCAGCGAGAATGTGAGACACGTTCTGCTAGGCTTCCCCTGGAGGGGAGGGACGCAGGAGGCAAATCTGTCCTCGTGAGCATGCTTTCTCTCTTTGTTGTCCTGGGATTTGTTATTTATTCATTTAGTAAGTATTTATAGAGCTGCTGTGATGTGTCCCAGGCAGCAGTCAGCCCAGACAAAGACACCACGGTGACCCCGCGGGTCTGGTCCAGAAAGAATGAAGGGGAAATGCCGGCCATGGTGGTGCACACCTGTAATCCCAGAGGCTCGGGAGGCTGACGCAGGAGGATTGTGAGTTCAAAGCCAGACCCAGCAACTTAGTGAGGCGCTAAGCAATCCAGTGAGACCCTGTCTCTAAGTAAAATATGAAAAAGGGCTGGGGATGTGACTCTGTGGTTAAATGTCCTGGGTTCAATCCCTGGTACAATTAAAAAAAAAAAAAAAAAGAATAAAGGGGAAGAGATTCCAGAGGGAACTAGCCAGGTAGGCAGGGGCTAGACTTTAGCAGCCTCTGCAGAATGCAACACAGCATGTGGAGTGGTTTTCAGATCCCATTTGAAGAGTGCAAGGGAGCCACGTGACACGGCTCCCATTTCAGATAAATGCCCCTGGCTGCAAAATGGAAGACACATTGGAGAAGTGGAGGGAGGGAAGAGAAGCCAATGGGTTGAGTTCAGAGAGAGGAGGCAGGGGAGAGAAACAGGGCTCCAAGGAGATTGGAAAGGGAGAGCCCACTACAGGGTGCTGGTGCCTTTGGGGAGGCAGAGTAACACTGGAGAGGTAGCTGTAAACAGCACCCAGACACGGCTCCTGCCCTCAGGGGTCTTCCACTCTGGTCAAGAGAAACAGGAAGTCGATCCTAAATGAATGAGCAAAGAACTGCAGAGAGCACTCGTGGGTGAAGAAATCAAATCAGATGCTGTGGGCAGAGCAGTTTGGGATAGGGCTATCAGGAATAGTGTCTCTGAGGAGGGGACATTGGAAGTAAGACCTGAAGAATGGAGGAGCCAGCCAGGCTGACCTCTGGGGAATGGACTGTCCAGGAACCCATTTAGCAACTGCAAAGACCCTGAGGTTGGGGTGAGCAGAAGGTGCCAGAACTGCCCTAGTCCTCCAGGTGTCTCTTTGTTCTGAATTTTGTCTTAGCTTTTCCTCAGGTTGACCAAGAGGGGTCTACCTCATTGAGTCACAGAACATGGAGAAAAGGCCCCTGGGCTCGATCCTAAGTCTCCCAGGCTCTCTGCACTCTCTGGCTGAGGGCTCTGATTCCTACAGGGGCCGTCTCCACTGGATACCAACTCCACCCCATCTTCGTTGCTACCCCAGGCCTCTTTCCTTGACTCCAGGTAAACTCAGTTACCTCCCGGGCAATTGCCTTCCTCCCCAATCCCCTTCTTCCTCTGTGTTTCCAACCTCAAAGAAAGGTGCCGCCATCCATCCAGCTGCTGGACTTCAGCAGCTTCTGCAGAACGCAGCGCAGCACTTGGAGTGGTTTTCAGATCCCACCGGATCTGAAAGGTCGGATGTACCCCTCTCCTCAAAAGCCACATCTCGGCGGCTGCTCCTCCTTACTGTGTGGCTACCCTCTGCACTCCATTCACCCATTCCCCCCGCCTGCACATCTTCTATGAGTGACTGGGACAGTCCCCTCTCCCATCATCCTTTGCGAGCCAGAGGGACCCTTCTAAAATGAAAATCCACCCCACTGTACAGCAGCCAGGTCAACTGTGGGGGCTTCCCTTGTCCTGGGGCCAATGGCACACACTGTCACCATGATGTCCAGGTTTCTAGAGTCCAGCCCTGCCCCCTCCAGGGACCTCTCCTTGTCCACCCCCATGCCTCGCAGTCCAGACTCAGGGCCCTCCCTTCAGCTTCCCAGACTCACCTTGCCTCTCTTACCTGTCTTCTCTTAGGAGAGAAGCTCCAGGTCCTTCTGCCTAGAACATTCTGGTGCTCTGCCCTTGCCGCCCCACCCACCCCACTGCTCTCTGGACACCCTCATCTTCGCAGCCCAGGCCACATCCTCCTGTAATTGCTTATCTGTGCCCTTCCCCCTCCGCCCCAGGCCCCACTGGGAGTAAGGTCCATGGGCCAGCAACTATTTCTGTCCTGTCCCATCTGTGTTCCCAGCACCTGGTGGGTGGACCCCATGTGCCAAATGAATAGGAACATGGATGAATTAGTGGATGAGCCATGATGTCACGTCACACGATGTGCCTAGGAGTTTAAATATTTAACGAGACAACAAGGGCATCATTAACTTAGCATAGATTTTAGCAGCCAGCCCACATCTTCACATGTCCCCTGATAAAGTCGCTCTCCCAGGATGGACTTTGGCACAGGGTTGGCATGGTGATGGGAGCTGCCGTTGGAATGGAGCATCGCCTGCTTTCCCGAGGCCATCAGAGGCCCAGGAGCAGGCCTCACAGCCTGTGGACTGGCTGCTTGCCCCTCCTTATCACCCAAATGCCCCAAAGGGGCATCATCACAGGGGCCTGCCAGGCTGGCCCTGCAACAGGACTGCACCCCACACTTACAGGGGGAGGGGCTGAATGGCAGGACCCAGTGAGACAAGTGACTGTATGATGGCCTGTCCACGCAAGGACATGGCAAGGACAGTGTCAGGACCTGGATCTCAGTAAGTACAGTCAGGGTTGCCAGCAGAGCTATGACACTCTGTGTGTGTGTGTGTGTGTGTGTGTTTGTTTGTGTGTGTGTGTGTGTTTGTGTGTGTGTGTGTGTGTGTGTGTGTGTGTGTCCCTCCCAGAGCTAAGGGTGGGGTGAGGGTGAGGGTTAGGAAGGCCACCTGAGTGGCCATAGGAAATCTGCCTCCAGCAACCACCCTGGAAGATTAGGAAATAAAGAAAAAATTGGGGGTGGAGGTCAAGTTCAGAAATGGCCTGTACCAGGTAGAGATGGGCCTGGGCTGCCTGGAAGGACAGGGAGGGTCAGAGAGCAGGAACTTCCTGCTTTTCCTTCCTCTTGAGACCCTCCTCAGCAGGAAACCCAGAGACATCTTCTCAGGGATTACAGACTCAACAGCGTCAGGACACAATCACTGAATGTCACCTAGGAATGAGCCATGGTATCTGACTTGTCCACCTGACACAAAATCCAGACAGAGAGAGAGAGAGAGAGAGAGAGAGAGAGAGAGAGAGAGAGAGGTCATCCTGTGCCCTTGAACCTTGAAGGAGGCTGTGAGTTGGGCTTCCCCCCACACGCCTGCAGGGTCAGCTTTGTTCTCCACGTTACAGATGAGGGCACTGAGGCCCAGCAAGGTCCAAGGGCTTGTGAAGGTCACACAGGACCCGCAGAAACCAAGACTCAAACCCAGGCTGCTCTGGCTCCGAGTCTAACACCCGTAGGTGAATTGTTCTATCTTTGGTTCTGATTATTCTGAGGCACAGAGTGAATAACTGTCAGCCGAGGCTAAAAATATCTGTAGCTGTGTTGATTGACGGTACGAGCTCAGCGATGTACAAACACAGAATGATTCTATTTTTCTCAATAACTGATATCAGCTTTGCTCTGCTGGGGGAGTGCCCAACCCCAAGAGCTGCAGGCTGAGAAGGAGGAGGAGGAGGAGGACAAAAACAAACTTGCCAAAGAGCAGCATCTTCATCCACTCTGACCATTTTCCTGGTCACGTTTCATATGTTAAAATAGTCACTTTCAAACTATTAAAAGTGCCATTGTCCTGTTCAAAGCCATCTCCTGCATGGCTCCTGGGAGCTCCAGCAACAAGGATAGTTTTCTGCTGGTGAGTGACAGGCTGCCCCTCTGTTGGGGTCTGGACTTGCCCTGCAGGGTGCCACCACCTGTCTGCTAACTCTACCCAAAGTGTCCTCCCCAGCTGGTCCCTAGCGCTTCGAGAGACCAGATACCAGATCCTTATGTGGCATTGTGGGGGACCTTCCAACCCTGAGCCAATACCCTCTCCTTGACCTTCTGAAATCAGGGGCTACCCCCAGAGCAAGGCTTCTTGCTCTACTCTCTTGTGCCCACTTTGGGAACAAGGGTGTGCCAGTTCCCATCGGGTGAACCCCACTCATTTTACAGAGAAGGACATTCTGCTTCTATTAAAACAGAAGAGTTTTCCTCTCTGGGAAAAATCTTCAGTGGGTGTTGTAGAAACCACTCAGTCCGCACCAAAGTTCAGTCTCCAATTATAAATGTGGCCAGGCCCAAGGTCACCCTCCAGGGCAGGAGCCAGGAGTCTGTAAACTATGACGCATCAGGCAGCCATGAACCCTGCCTATTTTTGAATGGCCCATGAGGTGAATATGGCTTTTATTTATTTGTTTGTTTGTTTGTTTTTAGTGCCAGGGATTGAACCCAGGTGTGCTTTACCACTGAGTTACATCCCGAGCCCTTTTTATTTTTTATTTTGAGGCAGGGCCTTGCTAAGTTGCTGAGGCTGGTCTCAAACTTGCCATCCTCCCACCTCAATTCCCTGAGTCTCTGGGATTACAGGCATGTGCCAACATTTTTTAATAATTGAAGAAGATTAAAGGAATGATATTGATGATAATAAAAATAGTATGAAATCTAAGTTGAGGTGAGAACACAGTCACAGCCATTCATTTATATTCATCTATGGCTGCCGTAAGAGCCAGCAGAGCACAGTTTGAGTATTGGTAAGAGCGGCTCCAGAGTGTAAAGCCAAAAACATTTCCTGTCTGATCCTTTACAGAAACATTTTGCTGACCCCAGATCAAGACTACGTTTCCCAGCCTCCCTTGCAGCTAGGCCCTCCATGGGCTCTGAAGAGTGGAAGCAAAGTGGGATATCATCTCCAGCTCCTCTATGCTCTCCTCTGTACTTGGCAGAGCCAGGCAGCTCTGACACTGAAGCCACTACAAGGCTCCCATGTGGCAGGACAATGGCTTGAAGGACCCCAGTTGCAAAATGACTGTGAGAATCCGCACTGCCCTGCCAACCTGTGCTACCTGCCACAGCACTGTGAGGTGAGAAGAAAGTAACATCAGGCCTCTATCAGCCACTGAATTATTATGGAACAGCATCCCTTCCTCACCCTGACCAGTAGAGACATCTGCGTCCAACTGGACACTGGCTGTGGGATCCTTTACCTGTAGATGTCAGAGGCTTTATTCAAAGACAGGAGCTCCCAGGCGAGACAGGAGCTCCCAGGCGAGACAGGACAGAGGTGCCCTTCCAGGACCAGGGTCTCTCTTGTGGCATCCATGTACCTTCCTCTTCTCCTTTCTAGCCAGCCAGCTCTCTCTGTTCTCTCACAGGGGGAGAGTGACCCTGGTGGGTCTCCAGCCCTCAGTCAAGTTCACCAACGCTCCTCATTCCCACACTCAGCTCCCTCCTCACCTTCCCCCAGAAGGAGCCCAGGTGGGCCCAGCTGTGTTTTTGAGTCAGACCACCAGAGTCATACAGTGGGGACAGCCTTTGCTTCAAAGCCCACCCTGGATCAAGCTTCTGGTGTCTGGAGTAGAGGGCTTCTGCCCACACAGCATGCACTGGGGGACAAGGGGTTCCCTTAACCAGGAGATGGACCTCTATAAGGGTCAGAATTCCCAGGGCAAAGGGCTTGGCCTGGGCTGGAGCCTGTGCTCACTGGCACCTCCTCCATACCGCGTGACCCCAGGCAAGTCAGAACATCCATCCCCACTGCTAGGAAACAAGAGTCACAGTCAAAACACCTGCCTCCCAGGGCTGTTGAGAGGATAAAATGAATTAACACCGGTGAGGCATTTAGCAAGGCGCCTAAATGACAAATAGCTTTTAGGGAAGGTCAGTGATCAGAAGTAGTCAGCTGTTCCACTGCTGTGACCAAAAGACCCAACAAGAACAATTTTAGAGGAGGAAAAAATGTATTTGGGGGCTCACCGTTTCAGAGGTCTCAGTCCATAGAAAGCCGGCTTCATTTCGAGGAGTGCAAAGTAAGGCGGAACATCAGGGTGGAAGAGTGTGTGGAGGAAGTTGGCTCAGAACATGACAACCAAGAAGCAGAGAGAGCTCCACTCAACAAGGACAAGATATATACCCCAAACGCATGCCCTCAAGGACCCTCTCCTCCAGACACACCCACCCAGTTAATCCCTATCAGGGGATCAGAGCACAATGCACAATCAATTAGGTTAAGGCTCTCATAACCCAATCACTTCACCTCTAAATTTCCTTGCTCATGAGCTTTTGGGGGACACTTCACAAACGATTTTCTCTATAATAAGAAGGAGATAGGAAGTCAAGCCTTTATTCCACTATTGCTACGAAACCTCTCAAAGCCTTTATTCCCAGCCACAGTAGCCACATGGGGTAGACCAGATGACCCTGAGTCCCTCTCAACTCTTGTCCTGCCATGATGGGTTCCTGGTTTCTGATGTGTTCTTGGTGTCGGTCCCATGGCCATTTACATAGCCAGTAAATGATTCAAGTCAGCTTGAGCAAATGTAGTGGCCCAGCCACAGGTACACTGGATCAGGATCCCTGGGCACAGAGACTGCCATCCATTGAAGATCCACTCAACTCTGTGTGCCAGTCCGGTGCTTGGTCCTCCATACACACCAGCCTCCTGAGCTTCCCCTTGAACCAATGAGAATGAAGTTCTGAGAGGGTCAGCAGGTTTCCCACACCCACATACTTCAGGATACTCCCACTCACTGTGTCTGTCCATCACCCAGAACTCTGAGAGTCCATGACTGAGTCCATCCCATCTGGAGACAGACATGCAGAAGACAGTCAGGGGTTGCAGAACCAGGGGTAGCAGGAACCCCAGTGGGCAATGGAAGGGTAGCGTGATGTGGATGGGATGGAGAAGGCTCAGAAAGAGAAAAAAGGGGACCCCTGGAAAAATGCAATAGGGCAAGTAGATGACGTAGCCCTGAGCTTGGTCAATTCACTTCTGCTGAGTTTTCCAAATACAAGTAGTAGAGTCCCTAATTAGCAAACAGAGCCCTGGCCCAGAGAAGGCCAATGCCCTAGGTGCTCACTCAGCTCTGCTTCCCTGTCCCTGTGTGACCTTGAGAATCAGGCCCTGCCCTGCTCCAACCACAGTAGTCACATGGGGTAGACCAGATGACCCTGAGTCCCTCTCAACTCTTGTCTTGCCATGATGGGTTCCTGGTTTCTGATGTGTCCCTGGTGTAGGTCCTAACCACTGGTCACCCCACAATTTCCATCCCAACCTAGGACCAGGACATTTCCCTCCCTAATTTATTGTATGCTTTGGAGTCATGGGAAGAAAAAAACAAAACCATTATCCTCAAAACCCCAGCAGGTCTCTTAATGACTACTCCACTAATTAGCAGCAGCTGTTAATGAAGTGTACAGGTACAAGCCTAGCCTCATCAATTAATCCATACATGCTCCTGGGCTGCAGTAATATTTAAAGGGGAAATCGATACCTGGCAGCTGGGCCTGGGGAGGTCAGTCTGGGTGGGCAGGGAAAGGATAGCATTGCAAGGAATTTGTAACTAGAATAGTCCATACCTGGAGCCCGAGCAGGGGAACAGGGACGAGGACAGCCCTTAAGAGGTAGAAGGACTCAAGTAGGCCTGCACCATGGAGCAGAAGGGGCTTGGTGGGCAGGGTGACCAGCCACTGCTCCCCCATGGACGGACAGAGAGCTCCATGCCAGACCAGGAGGGGCACCCAGGGCCCACAGTCCTCTTGAGCTGTTTCCAACCCATCATATCCACAGATTTCACTATTCCTTCAGAGTCAGGGGGCCGAGAAGCTTGCTGTTACCTCCTTCTAGAAGAGATGGAGATCAAGGCACTAAGGAAACAGTGTCTTGCCCTCCGCTACCAGGCCAGTAAGGGAAACAACCGCTTTCCTGGCCTATGCTGGGCTAACCGTCTCACAGGTGCCATCTCCTTCAATCCTGGCACTAGCTCCATGGAACAAGGACCCTCATTCCCCCCCTTTATGGCAGAAATACTGTATCTTTAAGAGGTTAAAATGTTTGTTTAGGGTAGCAAAGTTGGTCATTGGCTAGAATCACATCCCAGAAGCCTACCTCCACATACTTAGCCCGCCTAGACCCCTGAGAGGTGATAAACCCTGAGCCCCATGAATCAAGACCCACACCTGTCCTCAGCCCCTACCTCAGTTTCCTACTGCAGCTGTAACAAGTACCTCAAAATAAACCTATCACCTCACAGTTGCAGAGGTCCAAAGTCAGTAAGAGGGGTCGCTGGACTAAGGTCAGAAGTAGACAGGGCTGCACGCCTTCTGGAGGCTGGGGAGGATCTGTCCCCCCGGCCTGTTCCAGCTCCCAGAGGCTGCCCTTCACTCAAGACACGTCCACGTTAAGTCAGCATGACTGTCACCCCCCACCACTGTTGCCCCTGTCACTCCCACTCCTTGCCGTTCGTTCTTCTGCCTCCCTCTATAAAGACCTTTGTGATTACATCAGGCCTACCAGATAATCCCGGATAATCTCCCCATCTCAAGATGCTTAGCTTAACCACATCTGCAAAACTCCTCTTGTTACATAAGGTGACACAATCAAATGTTCCAGAAATGAGGATGGGGCCACCTTTGGGGGGCCATTAGTCCACCCACTGCACCCTCCCCCACCCTCTATTTCTTCCTCTGAAGCCACCGGTGCCCCACCCTCACTGAGCTTCTATTTCAGCATCAGTCAGAAAGATGAGACCACCCTGGGAATGCCAAACAGAGGAGATTTATTACAGAGCATGAGTTACGGGGGCGATGAGAGAAATGAGAAGCCAAATAGGGCTGTTGAAGCAGCCTAAGAATTACCAACAAGAGGAAGTAGCCTTGTCTTTCTTTCTTTCTTTCTTTTCTTTTCTTTCTTTCTTTTTTTTTTTTTTTTTTTTTTTTTTTTTTTTTGGTACCAGGCATTGAACCCAGGGGCGCTTAACCACTGAGCCACATCCCCAGCATTTTTTGATTTTTATTTAGAGACAGAGTCTCGCTGAGTTGCTCAGGGCCTCACTAAATTGCTGAGACTGGCTTTGAACTCTTGAACCTCCAGCCTCAGCCTCCTGAGCTGCTGCTTGGATTACAGGCATGCCCCACCACACCTGGAGGAAATAGCCTTTTCTAACCTCTCGCTCCACTCGCACACGCATGCAGCCCACTCAATGGTCCCTCCTTTGAACTCCTGTGACCTAATGCAAAAGAAATGGCTGAGATCCATGAAATGAGTCTCTGGACCATGGAGTGTCCCTAGTGTGGATCCGAGAGTACTGCAGAGAACAGTTGCTCAGAGGAAGGTCACCTGAGCCAGAGCTCCCTTCTCCACCTCAGAAGTGGGGGCACTGCCCCAGCCTGAGGCTCCCAGAAGAGATCATGGTACAGGCGGGGCAGGTGGATGACATGCAATTGATATGCTCAACAGCTGGTAGTTGGCTCCTGATAGTTGGCTGCTGTGTCAACTCGGACTTGGCTGCCAATCACAAGCTTAGGGCCCATGGTCTTACCTGGTTGGAGAGAAGCAGTGAGGAGCAGACAGATCCACTTCTCTTGGGGGTCGACGGGGTGGGCCTCGTGCATGCACTGGAGGGTCTGGCAGTAATCCGAGGTCCAGGGGCTGCTCCGGGGAGGAACTGAGCTTGCTTTTAGCTAACGCTGCCAAGGCTGGCTTCTTACCACACAGGAGACACAGGGAGACACCATAATTATAATCTCAGACTCATAACCTTTCCCTGATTGGATATTATTCCATAGCTCCTCTAGTGCAGCTGCTCATTCCAGGGTGTCTGCTAAAGAGGAAGGAGCAGCCTCGGAAAACATGAGGGAGGAAGGGAAGGGGAGCAGAAAGGAGAAGCAGAAGAGAAAGGGTTCAGTCCGTGAGCTCGGGATAGGGACGGAGCAGAACACACAGTATCCATTGTGTAATTTTAACTCACAACCACCCAGCGGTACGAATCAGTCCCTGTCCAGCCCTGCGATGAGGTCTCGTGCAGGGGTGTCATCTGATTAATGATACCTTTCACCCCCCTACACTCACTAGACTCGCTTCTCACTTGAGGTCTCCACCTTGCACACCCATCCCTCAGTCACCAGGCCCTGGCCACCGGACCTGTGTCCTGTCTTTGTTCTCAGTGCCATAGCCTGGGTCAGGTTCCTGCCACTCCCTCTCCTGGCTTCTTCTTTTTTATTTTTCCCCTTGTGGTGCTGGAGATTGAACCCCTGGCCTTGTGCATGCGAGGCAAGCACTCTACCAACTGAGCTATACCCCAGCCCATCTCCTGGCTTCTTTTAGGAGCTTCCTAATGAAAGTCCCTGCCTCTGGCCTCACTCTCTAATCTGTTCTGTGCACTGCTGCCAGCAAGTTTTTCTGAAGCAGATCTGGCCACACATTCAGGTAATGAACCATTCAGGGGAGGAGATTCAAGGCTTTCACAGCTGGGCCCCTGTCAGCCCCTTCTCCTCCCACCTCCTGCCTCCAGGAACCTCCCTGTTAGTTCACACATGCACACACACATGCATAGATGCGCACACGTACACACAGGGGTACATACGTGTGCACACACCCAACACCATTTTCATCTTTACCCTTGCTGTTTTCTTCACCTGAAATTCTCTCCCCCCTACCTGGTGAATAAATCCACAGCCTCAGGAATCCTTAAAATCCTGTTCTAAGTGTTGAATCTCTGGAATCACATTCTGGAGTTACCTTGAACCTGGAAAAACTCCAGTATAGTCCTGTTTTCGTCAGCCTTTGTGTTGCTGTGACAAAAGGAGGAAAAGTTTATTTTGGAGCTCAGAGGTCCCAGTCCATAGACAGCCAACTCCGTTCCTCGGGGCCTGAGGTGAACATCATGGTGGAAGAGTGTGGCGGAGGAAAGCGGCTGAGAACACACCAGGAAGCAAAGAGAGAGAGTTCCCCTCACAAGAGACAAAATATAAACTCCAAAGGCACACTCCCAGGGACCCACGTCCACCAGCCACACCCTACCTGTCTACAGTTACCACCCAGTTCATCCCAATCAGTGGATTAACACACGATTAGGTAAAGGCTTTCATAACCGAATCATGTCAGCTCTAAGCTTTCTTGCACTGTCTCACACCTGAGCTTCTTGGGTAGCCTCACATCCAAACCACAACACCTTCCCACCCCATCCCTGCGCCCTCCTGCCGCCCAGTCCCACTTCTCCATCTGGCCTTCACCTGGTCCTGGCCCTACCAACTCTCCTGCCACATGTGTCTCCCTACCTAGTTAGAACCCTCTGGCAGCAGAGACTCCAGGCCCACTCCAGGTCGCACATGGAGCTGGACACCAAACAGAGACTCACATGGCACCTGGGAGGTCAGAGTGGGAAAGAAATTCACTGAGCAGGCCACAGACATGGCTATGACACTGAGTGACCATTCAGGAGTGCTGATGAGCTCCTGAATGTTCTGTCAGTATGTTATATCTCCTTTTAACACCTTGATCTCGAGTAACTTAGGATGATAACCAATATGGCTGCTTATGGAAAACTGGGAAATGCCCCTGACCTCACGGTGCTCACCAACACCACAGGGATCTCCCCTTCTAAATCTGACTTCAGGGGACTTCATCTGAACGAAAGCTGTCTGTAAGCCTATCGCTCACCCCCACGGTCTGATACTTTGTCTTGTCAATCAGTGCAGCCAGACTTTCACCATGACCAGCAACACTCATGACAAGCCACAATTATCAGAGGACACCAGAGAAGACAGTCTGCCAGGACAGCCTTTGGGGATCATTGTATCACCTTCTTTGGAGCTTTGAGCATCCTGTCACATCTACCACCCACCTGAGAGATCACAAGATCTCAAGACAAATTTGTCTGAGTAAATTATTTGACATCTTGCTCCATGATTCATCCTCATTGCAGATGACCAAGGAACTGTCAGTCTGACTTCCATTCACTCATGGATTCAACAGATAGGCCCCCAAAGCCCCCTGCCTGCTGGAGTTCCTTAGGGGCTGGGGACAAATTAGCAAATCCAACGGAATCTCTGCCTTTATGGAGCTGAGATTCTACCAGATAGCAAACATGCAATAGGAAAACGGAGAGAAATGCTTTGGAGAACAGTCAACAGAGACAGGGAGACAGGAAAGCTGGAGTGGGGTGGTCCACTATTTCACAAGAAGAAAGACGGGGCAAGTTATCCCCAAATCAAGCAGAGGCCATTTCCCCGTGCTTCAGAGCTAAGGAAAAGTCAAATATTATAGAACTGTAATAACAGAGTCTAGTCTAGTCCCGGAGAGTAAAGGGGAAGGAAATCCTCCCCTAAGACTGCAGGGCCGTTAGTGGAGAGTCTAGGGTGGCTCCCAGATGCCTCTGAGGCTCCCCAACACCCGAGCCATAGGCTCCCCAACACCCTTCCCTCTGAGCACCTGCACAGAAGCCCAGTCCTCCTTTACACACCCGCTCCAGGGCTCGCGGCTTCTCCCAGCTTCTCCCAGCTTCTCCCAGCTTCTCCCGGCTTCTCCTAGCTTCTCTCAGCTCCCGTGCATCCTCCATAGCCTGCATTGATTCCAGATGTTCCCCACCCCTGGAATGGCCTCCGTCCCTTCTCCTCCAGGCTCAACCTGGTCCCTAGCCATGAGACAGCTTCTGTTCAGGACTCTCCCTTCTCTGAGTCCCCAAATAGTGGGGCAACAGTCCCTCTGACCTGACCCTTCAGTAGAGATGGCAGCATCCAGCTCCCCCTCCACGGGATGGTGTGCCCTTTAGGACAGTGGCATTCTGAAAGGTCTCCGTGTTTCACACCAGGCTGTGCACACGGAGTGAAAGGCAGGGTGAGGCCCAGGCTACATCGGGAATACTGTCTTGTTCATCCTCACCCGGGTGAGTCAGGGTACGTCAGGCTGGGCACATGGCTACATTCCAGGGACGAGAAGCCATTTGTCCAAGTCATAGGAGGCACTTAGGAGACACTTGATGAGTGAGACACCAAACAAAAACACATACACACACACACTGTCCTATCTCCTGCCTCAGACATGCCCCACGTGCTTAGGCACATGGCCCTGGCTGGGCTCTGAGCTCAGCCCATGTCTGACCTGGCCTCCAAAAGAAAGTTCTTCTGGTGTCTTCAACAGTGATGAATCTTGGGAAAGAGACTTAATGCAACCACTGACCAGGTTTTTGTGGGGGTTTTTTTGTTTGTTTTGTTTTTTTGGTACCAGAGATCGAACTCAGGGGCACTCGACCACTGAACCACATCCCCAGCCCTATTGTGTATTTTATTTAGAGACAGGGTCTCACTGAGTTGCTTAGCGCCTCACTTTTGCTGAGGCTGGCTTTGAACTCATGAACCTCCTGCCTCAGCCTCCCGAGCCACTGGAATGATAGGCATGCACCGCCACACCCTGACCAGGCTTCCTAATCTCAGTCTTCTAGAGAACTTTCTAGATCCTTTCTCAATACTGAAAATGGGAGCCCAGTTTATAAGTTCTAAGTGTATTCAGTGACAGCCTGGAATCAGCTGGTATCAGGTCTAATGAGCTGGCCGTCTGCTCTCCTGGAGAGGAAGGGCTTCCCCAAAGCTCAGCTAGCAGATGGCAAAGCAGCCTGGTCCTCAGCTCCAAGCCCTCCACGCACCCAGCCTGTGAACAGCCCCCCACACACACTTTAAGTGCTGCTAAGTGTTCCCCTAACTAGCTGCGTGGAGGAAAACCAGGACTTCCTCTGGACCCCCGGTGGCTGGGATGAGCATGGGCATCCTCTGTGGCTCCCAGGGAAGGTGTGGACCTGAGACTGCTCCTCTGTCAGCTCATGTAAGGGAGCTTTCAGCACGCAGCCCTGGGCAGGGAGCCGGGATGCTCCCTCAGCATAATCAGACCTCAGCTGTCATTTCACCAGAAACGGGGTCACCATTATGTTAATAAGAGGCACACACATTTCTCACCTATCTGAAGGGGAGCTCGAGGAGGAATTAATTCTCACAGTGGTGATGTGGATTTGATTGCTGATGACTGGGAAGAAATCAGCCCCAGCCTGCAGCGTGAGCGCCCCACTCCCCGCTCCCTGGTACCCTTCAGTCTCACCTTCCTCAGAGCAGGCTCAACCCCTCCCTCTGCAGAGCCAGCAGGAAATGGTCAGAAGAAAGCCACTAGCAGTCACCAGAAAACAACAGATTGCAAGATGCAAGAGAAGGAGAGGTACCTCCTTACTCTGCAGGGAGGGTGACTTGGGAGACCCTCCAAAGACACGGGGGGCACCGACATGGCCACTACTCAGGCAGCGAGGCCTCACCCTCATGCAGATCAAGGATGAGATGCCAAAGCCAGGGCACAAGGCCTGGTTCCACCCTCTTCCCCTCCTTTCCTAAGACCCTTCAGTATAGAGCCAATAAAACATCATGGTCCCTAGATGTACTTTTTTTAGGGATCGTGGCAGATTTGGGGAAGGGAAGTATTATGGTTAGATGTGGTTTTTCCCCACCAAAACTCCGGTCGAAATTTAATTGCCAATGTTGATGAGGGATGGTGGAAAATTAAGAAGTGTTTGGAGCCAGGCGTGGTGGTGCACACCTGGCATTCCAGCAGCTCAGGAGGCTGAGACAAGAGGATCACAAGTTCAAAGTCAGCCTCAGCAACTTAGGGAGACCCTGTCTTTAAATAAATATTTCAAAGGGCTGAAGATGTGGCTCCGCAGTTAAGTGCCCCTGGGTTCAATCCCTGGTACCAAAAAACAGAAGAAGGAGAAAGAAAAGTGTCCAGGTCACAGGGGCTCAGCCCTCATGCAGGGTTAATGCCGTTCTCACGAGAGTAGACTGGTTTCCAGGAGCAGCTGCTGCGAAGCTCCAGCCCTCTTTCCAGCTCCTCCCTTCACACTGCAGGCTTGCCTTTCTGATTTCCATCATGAGCTGAAGAGGCACGAGCTCCTCACCAGATGCAGCCACCCAACCTTAAGTGTACCCCTTTCAGAAGCATGAGCTACAGAAACCTCTTTTCTTTGTGTATTACCCAACCTCAAGTACTCTGTTATAATCATAGAAAAGGCAACAAGATCTTTCTCCCCTGGTGCTCCCCGCTGGGCACTGCAGCCTCCTCACTAGAACTACTGAGGTGGCAAGTCACTCCCCACAGACAGCTGGGAGTATCACCCCAGCACCCGTCCCCACCCCAAGCTGCCCCCCTGGATCTTAGAGACAAGCCCTGGGAACAGGACAGAACCAGTGCCACCTGGGTGAGGGTGTCAGTTTGTTGTGGCACTCACCACCCGATGAAACCTCTGTCCCAGGCAGTGCAGGAGGCGATGCTGGAGACGGCTCCTTATACACCCACCCCGCACACCTAGTTCTCCCTAGTGGTGCTCTTCCTTCCCCTGGCCTCCTCCCTCCCTCTCCTCCCTCCTCCCTCCCACCCTCTTATTTGATGACCCTGCTCATGATCCTGGGGACCTAAGCTCTGGTAGACATGGCCCCGCGCTCCTGATGCTCACACCCCCAGTGGGGTCCAGACGGGCCACCTGGCAGCCCAGCAATGGGGAAATGCAGAGCATGGAAGAGCACAGGAGGAGGTCAGAGGGTTTGGGAGGCGGGACGGAGGGAGTCTTCCAGGCAGCAGGAAGGGTGTCTGCAGATCCTGACCCTCTGAGGAGTGTGAGTCCCGTGTGCCCAGTGGTCAGCAACTGAGGTAGGGCGTTGCCAGGAAACAGGTAGTGGCCACATCATGGCCAGCCTCCTAAGCTACTTTAGGAGTTTGAAACTGCTCCCAAGAGCTTCATAGAGTCTCTGAAGGAAGTGAATAATCAGATATGTGTTGGAGAATTTTTGTCTGGCTCCAGAGAAGAATGGAGATGAGAGAGAGCCACAGTAAAGGAGGCCAGGAGGCCAGGAGGCCAGGAGGCTGTTGTCAGGGTGAAAATAGAGATGAACAGGATGGTGAAGATGGAAAGGGGCCTTAAGAAGATGTAGGACCTATCACGCGTGCCAGTGAGTAACCACGGGAATGGCAGAGGACAGGAATCCGAGGTGCTGGGTGAGAAGGACTGAGCCCTTATTGTGTGTCAGCCACTGTGATAAGAGTCAGCTGCATGGTCTCATTCTATCCCATGACGGCTTCGTGAAGCAGATGTTGCTGTTACATCCATTTTACAATGATGATGTTACATCATCATTTTCCATGAGGAAACTGATGCTCAGAGAGCTTAGCCTCCCTGACTTCTCCTAGGACCAGGGGTGGCAAGCAGTAGAACTAGGATGACTCAAGGTTTCTGGAGACCAGGTAGGTGTGGGCACCTGTGCCCTGAGAGGGGCCAGAGAAGAGGAATGGACCCAGACAGGCACCAAGGGGCTCAGGACCCGGAACACACTGGTGACAACAATGAGCAGTGGAAGATGTGGGCCTGAGGCACGAGAGAGAAAGATTCAGGAGGCTGTGTCTAGAGGAAGGAAGCAAAAACAGAGGCCAAGGTCTTCTGAGGCCTGGGTGGAGAGCAAGAAGAGGGGAGGCCAAGGGCAGAGCTCCAACACCCACCCGGAAGGGGCAGGCAGAGCAGGAGCAGGTAGAAAAGGGTCAGCAGCTTTGTGAGCCATTCTCTACCTTCAACGAGGGACACCTCGGGCAAGACAGAAAGATGACCTGTCAAATCCCCTCGTCATCCTGCTAGTGACAGAGCTCCTGGCAAACTCCCTGCTGATGCTGGCAAGCAGGAGGGTTCTTATCTATGGAATGCTTTTAGCAAGAGGCACCCTGTCTGCCTGGGACCGCTTATGGCCAACAAACCTGTGACCGACAGATTTATGAGGGGGTCTCCGTAGAACCCGCTAGGCAAGCTGGGCCACCACCAGAGAATAAGGTGGGGGTTCTATAGCAAAATGGCTCTCTTGAATCACATAGAGACCCTTCTTGACATGGCAGGAATGTCTTCGGGAGCATGGCGTGACCTCATACTGCACATTTTACCTGCGCCTCTCAATTGGTGCCCCTTCTTAATACTGGGTAAGGCCTCTAATCCCTGTGAACCTGATGTGACAATCTGACCCTTTGTATTTTATCTCAAGGACACAAACTTAGTAAACTGCACCAAGACCTTTGAATCTTCTTCCCAGCCCTGAGACTCTGGTCCTTGCAGAGGGAGGAGTACCTGGAGATGGGAGAGGCCAAGGAAGGCCTCCTCTGCCTTGCTCCTGGGTGGATTTGGCCCAGGAAGAAGTGAATAGTTCACCACTGGAGGCTGGAGCATGGAAGAGTGGCTGAAATTCTGGAGAGACTGAAGACCTGTACTGAAGGTGGCAGAAGGTAAGCTTGAGACAGAGCCCAAGCTCTGGCTCACTCTGGGGTGGAGGGAGGGAATTACAGGGTCCTGGACAGGGCAGTAGCAGTGGAAATGAAAAGCAACTGTTTTAAGTTGCTTTTAACTCTTTAAGACCTATTTAAGAGTTAGAGTGTATGGGGCTTGGAAATGGATTGGGTCTTTGATGGAGCAGCAAAGACAGAGGTGAGTTCACCCTGGGTTAACTGGATGGGTAACGGTTCCACTCACAGGAAAGGGGAAAGCAAGGAGAAGACCAGAGGACCACTTTGGATGTTTCAGGCATCTTTGGCACACCCTTGTGGAGACATCTTGTAGGCAATTGGATAATTTGGGTCTGAAGCTCAAGGGCAATGGCAGGGCTAGGGATGGAAAGCAGACAGACTCTAGGTGGCACCCCGTGGCTTGGGCCAGATGAGATAGCAAAAGAAATGGGATGCAGAAGATGAAAAGGCCCCAGATGAGGACCACCAACAATTGCAGCAGGATTTCCCAACTGTTGTCCAAAGACCATGCACCCTGGATAATCAGGAAGATGAGTCAAATGCAGATCCCCAGGCCCACATGCAACACCAACCAAATCCACATCAAAATGTATGAGATGTGGGGCTTGAGAATTGATCTGCCTTTTAACAAGCACCCTGGATGATTTTCAGGCACCCGAATCTTTGGAAATCACTGAGGTAAAGAACAGGCAGAGGGAGGGATCATCTCAAAGGAGACAGAGAAGGAAGGGGAGAGAGAAGAAGAAACCAGCATAATTCAAGTTCATGAAAACCAAAGGAAGAGGTTTCGTGGGAGTAAAATGTTGCGTGTGTCCAGCGTTTCAGCAAGTCCAGGCAGAGGAAGGACAGAGAAGTGAATGTCCCTGGCATTTGGTAACATGGAGGCACCTTGGTCAGAGCAGTCTGGGGACAGATGGGACACACGCCCTGCTAGAGGAGACTGAGGGGTGGGTAGAGGTGGGGAGGTGATCTGAGACAGGAGGAGATCACAGGTTAAGGGGCAAGAGGTGGCATGAGCCTTGGCTGGGAAAAGGCCATGACATAAGAACACGTGGTAGACAATGTCTTTATGAGTAGAGTTTTGGTAGCGGGAGGTTGGGATCCCCACTGGACGTTTTCTATTTTCTCTACGAAGCGGGAAGAGAGCCCACCTGCAAAGAATGAGCCCAGTGCAGGTTACAGGGAAGGTCTGAAGAGAGAAAAAGCCATCAAAGCCAGGTCGTGCTGATGACGGCCACTGTTTCCATAGGAGGCTACTTGGGTGCAGAATGTATCGTGGATTAGAGATGATTGTCGGGTCAGTACGGCCTAGGCAGAGACATGCTCTGCTTTCTACGGTCACCGTGCCTGTGCCCTTATAAGTCACACCAAGTCACAGAACCTGTAGTAAACAGAACTTTGTTTCTCTACCTGTCACCTAGGGAGGGGCTGATGAAGGAGGAACATCCCGCATCCAGCAGCCTCCGGGGACGAGGAACCACACGTGAGCCCCTGTGTGTGCAGGGCTGCCTGTGCTCAGTCTAGTCATTCAGGCATGCTCCAAGGCCAACTCACAGCCTCCTTCAAAGCCCAGGAGCTGCAGTGAGGGCCATCCCAGGCAAACCATGACCATGACAATGCACTAAGTCATGCCCACCCTAGGACCAAAGCTCCCATGGTGCAAGATCCAGCCGTGAGCCCAGAGGTGGGAGTCCAGAGGAGGACAAATAGCCAAAAGGGCTATTCCCTGTTTTTACCTGACATCTAAAGAGGGCCCGTTTTCCTTCTCTGGTATTTGGTAGCAATTGTTTAATTTCATCAAGGCCTGCAGGGGGTCTCAGGAGAAAGAAAGTGAACTCTGATTAAGTCACTCAGGTCATTGAGTCATGCCCAAGGCCAGTCGGCAGCACCCAGTGTAGAGACTCCCAGGAGGCAGACAAGGAGGCCAGCAGGGCCTGGAGGAGTGTGGCCACAGGGTCCCAGCAATGATCAGGGCCTTGCTGGTGCATCAGAGCCCCTTAAGGAGTGGTCTAATAAAAGGCCCAAGCCCCACCTGACCTCATCAACCAGAATCTCTAGATAGGACCTTTGGGTCACACTGACATACTCCCAGTCTTAAGAACCCTGGGTCAGGGCCTGGCCACGCTCTGCACACCAGAAGTACAGAGTCACTGGTGACCAGGCATGACAGGTCCAGGAGGCTGACTCACAGCTCACGAGGACACGGAACACACTCATCTGTAGACTCTTCTGTCAACTCTGCCCATTGGCTAGCAGCACCCAGGAAGCTAGTGCTTCGGAGTGTCACTAGAGGAGCCAATGGCATTGGGCTTTGGTGGGTCCTTCTGAGTGACAGATAGGCTTATCAGGCGGGAAGCCTGGTACAGCCATCAGGGCCTTGCCAGGGTGTGCCTAGGCCACCCCTGTCTCTGTTCCTATTGGCTGACGAGGCTGCCCTTCACACACATCCAGTAAGTGATTGCTCAGCCTTCTTGGTCCCTGCCTCTGGAAGGTGACCTTGTGTCTTTGAGCTGCTCCTTTTTATAGGTTGATGTCTAAGTTGAGGGCTCAGAGAGCCATGGCGTCCCCCTCACATCCAGATCCTTGAGGACACTTCACATTTGTGGGCACAACTCACCCCACTTTACAGGTCAGGGAAGTGAGGCCACCAGGTTAGGTGTGAGATCCAAGGCCACGTGGCTTCCCCCAGGAAAGGCCGATGTCTGAGCTATGCGGGTGGTTGAGACGGAGTACGGGAGCCACATTACAAGGAGTGAGGAGGAAGACTGGACACCAGGTGGGTGGACTGTCTCAGGACTGGGAGGGGGAAGAGTGTCCAGGGCCTGGAGAGTGGGGAAGAGGCCATGCTGCCCTGAGTCAGCTGGACAATCAACATATTTACCAAGGACCCTGCTGGGTGCTGTGGAGGGATATGGACAGGGCCCAGAATGATCCGTGCCTATTCTGACAAATTTTTCTGAGCAACATGGGCCTGTGATTAACCCTGTCATGAGTCACTGTTTTGAGCCTGTTCCGGGTGAGAACTAATCTGGGTTGTACTTTTAAGACAATAAGCAGCTCACAGCTGGCTCTGGCAATCTCCCGCAGCTCAGCCATCCCTGTTGAGGGACCCATCCTGCCAGCATCAAATAAACTGTCAATCAACACTCTCTGATTAAGCAGCTTAAACTGGTCTAATCTGAAAAGAGAGTGTGAGATTCGTAGAGCAGAAAAGCCTACAAGCTTCTGGCTTCAGTTCTAGCTGGACCCAGAGACTCAAACCATATCTTCTGGGCCCATTTTTGCTCTCCTGTCCTTGGGTCCTCTCTCTGGATCTGCCTCTGGCTGTTTTCCCTTGTGATTCACTCACTCTCAGGCACACTCCCCCTTCTTGGTAGATTCCAGAAGCTCCTAACTCCAAGTGCAGGGAGTTCTCTCCTCTTCTCAACTCCAACCAGTCACAGCCCTGGAATCCACTTTCCCCTAGACCCAAACCTGAACCAATGACCATGACCAGATCATGATCTGATCTGGGGCACTGATCTTCCAGGCCCGGGCCCCAGGCCCGCACTGAAGCTACCCCAGGCAGTCCACGGGGAGTGGGGATGGGGTGAATTCCCACGGAAAAGAATGTTCTGCAGAGATGGGTGTTGGGCAGGTGATGAATGCCTGCCATTGTAACAGGCAAAGATCCCTGCCTGTGTCTAAAAGAGGGGACAAGATGGCCAAAGGCCTTCTGGGCCCAGGGCCACACCCCAGAACCCATTCTCCTCTTTGTAGCTAAATATGCTCTGCTGGCACCGAAGGCTACCCCCACCCCCAGCAGAAAAGACCCCCAAAGCTTTCAGGGGGTGGGTGTTGGAGAAGAAAACACAGAAAGATGAGAGAGCTGGGAAGGTGCCCCTGCCTCACGTCCTGGTCCCATTAAACATTACAGCAGGAAGGAGCTGCTCAGAACCTGAGCTGCAAGAGAGAGGCCCAAGTGGGCCCTGTGGGATAAGAGGCAGAAAGGAAATGGCTACAGGGGAAGGAGAGCCTCAAGGACAGACGGAGAGACAAGGCAGGGTTCTGGGTGTCGCTGGTTGGAAGATGAAAGCAGGCCCTGCTTGCTCACAGCAGGGCATGAAGTGCCTCAGATTCCCCACTTGGACTTTTAATCAACTCCCCTCCTTCCTCATTAAGAGCATAGCACAGGACAGGAAAGAAACTGACAGCCAGGAAAAGCCACGTTATCACTGTGACAGCCCAGCTTCCTCTCCGGGGCCGAAGCCTACTCTACACACCATCCCCAGCCCCCGGGAACCCCACTTCCTGAGGGTCCCAAGTCCACCGACTCTATCTGTAGATGCACCTTCCATATGAGAAGATCTCATCTCCTCCACCCAGTCCCGGGAGACCAGTTCACCACACCAGGCCGTACAGAACCACTGAGGGCATTGTTACCCAGGCCTGGGCCCACCCAGGGAAGTTCTGATCTGCAAGTCTGGGGCAAGCCCCAGGCATCTGTATCCTCAGGGGGCCCAGAGCAGAGCCAAGTTGGAGGAACAGTCATAGGCTGGAAGGAAACTTCTCCATGAAACGAGAGCAGTCAGACAGAGTGGGGCCTCTATAACCTGCCGACTCAATCTAGCCTGCTGCTTGCTTTTGTAAATAAAGCTTTATTGGAACATGGCCACACCCACTCATTTGCATGGCCTCTATGGCTGCTTTCAGGGTAGAATGTCAGAAACTTATGACATGCAAAGCCAGAAGTATTTATTCTCTGGCGTTTTCCAGAAAAAGTTGACCTTCTCTAAATTAGCAGGCAATCTCAGAGGCCCAGACATGTCTCTTGGTGGAAGATTTAAAACCAGAACGCTCGGCTTCTTCCTTTCACTTTTTGTCTCATGGTCTCAACACACCCCCATCCGCTGGCGTGTGGACGCGGAGAGGGTATCTGCTGTTTAACCTGCTAGAATCCGTTGTCTTCCTTCTGGAAATAACCTCTTACTTTAGGGAACCCCTTTCCTCTCACTGGGTGAAATCTTAATAGAACTTCAATCAAAACATCTCACTCTTTTCTTGGGCACATGACCCAAAATGAGCCCATCCCTGGTCTCTCCCTAGAATTGAATCTCGAGCTGAGAAGAGAACCATTGGCAGACATTCGACCTCCTTCTCTCAGCACAAGGTCTGAAGAAATCCTCCCAAGTCCCCGGAGACGCCCTGCCCCTCAGAGAACCATCCCTCAGCCTTTGCTGTGACCCCACAGGTAGCTCCATCTCCTCCCCAAATGTTCCTCTTATGATCCATTAGAGTTTAAACCAGCTGCAGACACCCAAAAAGCCCAACTGGCATTAAACATCCAGACTGGACTAGGCCACAGGGCCCGGGTCTGCCCATTTCCCAGGTGGCCTTTCACAGCCATTCCTGGACTGGAGAGGACCAGGGGCCATTGGGACAAGAATCCAGACATTTGTCCTGTCCGCACATCTCCTCCTGTCCCAGTGACACCTCGTCCTGCCGTCACCGAAGTCAATAGCCCCAGAGAGCATCCCTCCCCACATACACGAATTGTTTGAGAAATTAATAAATACGTAACAAAGAGCCCTCTTCACACCGCGAGCAGCAATGACAACTCTATAGAGAGAGCCGTCCCCAACGAGAGCTGTGTGTGTGTGTGTGTCATGTAATATCAGGAATTAAAAAGCGTCAAAAGATCAAGTGGGAGGAACATTAAATATGAATGGGATGAAAGACACATTTCTGTGCACGGAATAATGACTTTAATGAGTTTCCTCACCCGGGTCCCCGCGTCATGAAGTACAAATGCCAGGAAGGGATGGCGGGCCAGGGGAGCGGGGGTGGGGGAGGCTCTGTGTGGGAAAGCAGGTGGGCGAGAGAGAGGAAGGTGAGCCCTGGGCCCGACACAGCTTCCCAGGGGTGCCTCCTAGGGCCCCGTGGAGTCCCCTTACCCTGCAGCCCAGGGCCCAGGCCCATCCCCAGCCCACCTGGTTAGAGCAGTCGGTCCATCCAGCTGGCACAGCACCTCTGCTCACCCGGGTCACCCAATAACCCGATGGGCGTCCACACTGGCAGTTCTTGGATCTGTGGGGTTTACCCAGAGGGCCAGAAGCAACCACACACTTGATACAGGTGGGACGTCCACACCCTCCCCAACACATAGGTAGGAAGCCTCGCCCACTAAGGAGTGGTATTAGGAGGCGGGGGCTCTGGAGGGAGATTAGATCACGAGGGTGGAGCCCTCTTGACTGGGATTAGTGCCCATATAAAAGACACAGCAAAGAGACCCCTCACCCTATTACCATGTAGGGCAAAGGCACCAAGTGTGAGCTGGAACGTGGACCCTCGCCAGACACAAACCTCCTGGCACCTGGATCTTGGACTTCCAGACTCGAGAACTATGAGAAATTCATACCTGCTCATCGCAAGCCACCCAGCCCACGATCCTTGGCTAGAGCTGCCCAAAGAGCAAGACGATGTATGAGGATGTGGCTTGAGCCTTAACCCAGACTGGATATGCTCAGGATGCCAGGCTGTCACCTCCTGCGGTGAGACTGAGGAGGGGACCTAACTTCTAAACTGGCGCCTCCTCGTCTGTGAGGCAGGATGCCACGTCTTCCTCACAGCAGTCTTGGAGGATCCAACCAGATGATACACACATATCTGTTTGTCCTGAAGTGGGCACCCACAGTTCCCTCCTCTCACCACACACCAGCGGCCAGCCGGTGAGTCGCTGTCACCAGTGTTGTTCCAAGCCCATATCTCATGCCATGTTCACAATAGCCCTGGAGCCAGAACAGGGTCAAGTCATCCCCACAGTGGACAGAGAACAGCTGCATTAGTGGAAGAATGGACGGAAAGAAAGATGTCCACCTCTCTGACAAATGATAACGGAGAGACCGTGCAAGACATGACCACGTGAAGCCAGCCGGGAGCCCAGGCTGAGCCACCTGGAGCAGGTACCTCTCCACCACAGCCCTCCACTGCCACCATCACACACGCACAGCACCTGCTGGCTTCTCCAGGGCCAGAGCCAAGAAGGGGGGCCCCTGTCCCTTCTGTGTGGCCACAGAGGCAAACTGATGGTCCCCAAGAGGCAAGGGGAATATGAGGTTCTGCCTTGTTGGTATTTTCAAGCTAATGGGCTGAGGAAACCATCCCAGTCATAAAGATGGAAAAAAAACCAAAACAAAACCAAAAAAACCTCCCAAGATGCTTACGGCAAACCAAGAGCTGCCACGTAGTAACTCACGGTCCTCACGATAACCATCTGAGAAATGTAGTACTGCTATTATCACATTTAACAGAAAAAGAAGTCGAGGCACAGAGAGGTGAAGTAACTGGTTCCCAGTTACACAGCTAGTGGGTGCTGAAGGTGGGAGTCAAGCCGGGGCCCTGTGGCTCTAAAATCCTTGCTCCTAACCCTGAAGAACTTCCCGGGAATAAGAGTAGGAGCTGTCATAGGAAGAAGCTGGGAGGGGAGGGCTGGTAAGTCCCAGCTAGAAAGAAAACACAGAGTGAAGCTGGAGGAGCCTTTTATCTGCTGTCCCAGATGCCATCCAGGAGCGGGGGCTTCAGAAGTTGGAGGGTCCTGGAGCATTTGTCATGTCTCAGGTTGTTGTCATTGTCCCTAGTTCCCTGCAGTAACTGGGAGCGGAGCAGGAGGGCCTGTGGCTCAACCAAGTGGGTAGCCTTGGTACAACCAGAGCTGCCCTTGGAGCGATGGAGAGGTGGCCACAGATGGCCACTCCACCCAGGAGCCAGGACAGGTTGGGCTGGGACATGGGTGGGCCTCGGAACTGCAGCAGGAGATCCAAACCAGACCAGGGTTCCTGCCATCATTAGCGGGTGGGTGTAATTATTTCTTAACGTGCCTCATTGGCCCTGAGAAAGAAAGTGGGCAACACTGTCCCCCTGTTCAGCTTATTTCCCTAGATCCTGGCTTAGAGTCTGGTATGTAGTAGGTACTCAATAAATGTTTATTAAATGAATGTGCACAGGGAGTAAGGATTACCAGTGTTTCCCAGCCTCACTCAGCCTCACTCAGTTCTTGGCGTTCGGAGCTGGGTGATTCTTTGTTGTGGTCCCATCCCGTGTATTACAGGGTGTTTAGAGCACCCTTGGCTGCCCACAGGGGTCAGTGCTCTCCCCCACTTGGACGTAACAGCCAAAAATGTCTCCAGAGACTGCCAAAAATGTCCCCAGTTGAGGACCGCTCTTTTTAAAAAAAAATAATAATAATAAAAGATTTATTATCTTTAGTTGGTCGAGGACCACTCTTAGAAGCCAATATCCTTGGCTCATGCCACTCACTGAAAGAGGGAAGCCAGCTTTAATCTGCACTTCAATGAGCAGGAGGGGATCCCAGCACCCAAAGCCAGGAAGGGCCGAGAGGAAGAAGGGAGGAAATCGGGGTAACCCCGGAGCTCTCCGGTGATTGTCAAGAACGGAGTCCAGTCTGCCTCTCAGGTTGGGAGACGGGGTGGTGATGTGTGCTGACTTGAACATCCAGAGTCAGGACAGGAAGGGATATGACCTGGAGGAGAGAGAAGTGAGCTCAGCCCAGACACCAGCATGGGACACAAACAGCCCTGGCTTAGGCCTGAGAGCAGACTAAGCAGCAGAAATCCCCCACGTGGTCCCCCAACAAGGGACCCTTTGACAGATGGCCTTGCAACAGCGACCCTCTCTTGTCTCCACTTTGAAGCCTGCCCTGTGCAATGTGGCCTCCCACCCAGGAGGGCTGTGGATCAAGGTGGTCTTGGCAGATCTGCTCAGAGGGATTAACCGGTGACATTACAGCTACAAGACGGCCTCGTTATTATTACACACACACACACACACACACATACTCACCCTGTCGGAGCTTCCAAACCCTGATTTGTTGGTTTCTGAAAAACTGTTTCCACCAAGACAGCAAGCTGGGCTACAAGAGATAGTACTGACTCAGCCATTTCCCCATCCTCAGCATAAAAGGGTCTAAAAAGAATAATTTAAGTTTCTCTGGAGTGAGATCATTTAATGAATCTTCTTGATGCTAAGAGGTTTTATATGCCTTTTTAAAAACCCTTCCCCGAGCACAGGGCTATGATATTACCTTGGAGAGCAGAGAGATGAAGTGATACACGTATGCACCGCACACGGGGAGGAAGGAGGTGGTTTCCTTGGCAACAGCATCCATGTTCAGGCTTCCCTCAGCTAAATTGGAATATATTGAAATATCTGCTTTGGGCACCTCTCGCGTGAGGGGAAATAAGTCGTTTTCTATTCAAGCGCTCTCAGAACCGCAGGCCTGCAGCTGGGGAGCGATGTTCTATGAGTTCGATGCTTCTGAATGGGGCAAGGCAGAGAGCAAGCTGGCAGAAGACCTCAGCCTTCCCTTGCAAAACCCAATCGGTTCCTGAGCCACAGGGAATGAATGGAAGCAACAAACATGATGCTCAACGGACCCAGCAGATGGGATAAGCCTGCATCCTGCATCCTGTCCACCGCTCCACAGCTGTCCAGGCATGCCCAGCACCACAGATCCGCATCCAGCAGGCGCCGCACAATGAGCTTACAATGGAGAGTGGATCTGAGAAAAAGTATGGACCCGCCCCCCCCAAAAAAAAGGTCCTCTAATCTGATCTGCTTCAATCCTTGGCAATAGGGAGATAGCTACAGACCCCAAACCCAGTGCCTGGTACACAGGAGGACATGCCATGTTTGTGGGATTGGAGGCACAGTCAGGCACACCAGGGTTTTGCCCTGGATTCACTATTAACATTACGCATGAGTTGGCAAAAGATCTCACTTACGCCTCGGTTCCTCCTCTGTAAAGCAGAGGTGAGTCTCCTTCCTAGAGGACTGATTGCTACGGAGGTTATATGAGGTCACCTATATGATGCCTGGCACCAAGGAGGAATGTAAGGGTGTTTTCTTCTTGCCACCAAAAAAAAAAAAAAATAGTGTTTTATTTCTTAACAATAGTCAAAATTTACAAAAGGGAAGAGGGTCTTAAGGGGGACAGAAACACCCTACCCAAAGAACCCACCTCTCCTGTGTTTGCGTATCCATGTTCCCAAGGTGCTTTTGCATAACTGAGAGGGCTGACTGGGAAAGACCTGGACAGGGAGGCAGAAGGATCGAATCAGGCAGAAATAGAGAACTGACCACTAATATCAGAGGGCGTGGGACAGGAGACCAAGGGGGCCTAGTGTCCAGAGGCACCACAGAGGCCATCAGAGGGTGCCACAGGAGCGTCGGCCACCAGCCGACATGTCATCATGCAGCACAGGCCCCGACAAATGCAGCCTCCTGACCTTGGACTTCAGCCTCCAGAACCATGAGCTCAATCAACTCCTTTCCTTTATAAATTGCCCAAACTCTTATTACGGGTATTCTGTTACAGCAAGAGAAAATGGACTGACACTCGGCTCTCCATCTAAGGCCCTCACAGCAGGTTCCCCCACTGGTTTTTGCCCTCATGTTTCATACTCTTCACTCCGGGGAGGATCTTACTGCAGCCTCCATTAAAATAATAGTGCTTTGGGCTGGGGTTGTGGCTCAGCGGTAGAGCGTTCTCCTAGCATATGTGAGGCCCTGGGTTTGATCCTCAGCACTACATAAAAATAAATAAAATAAAGGTCTTGATTCCAACTACAACTAAAAAATTTAAAAAAAAAATAGTGCTTTGACTTCAACAGATGAGTACCCAGGATTTCCCAACACAAACACAGATTTCAGAACTAATTCCTAGACTGTTGCTCTTTCTAAAGAGCTTTAGGAACACGAACCTTCATTTCAGTCCTGTTTTCACACTTATTTGTGTGACCTTGGAAAAAGACATGTGTAAGCCTTGCCTTGTACTTGTGGTCTACAGTGACCACCCCTCCCTAATGTCACAGGATGGCCACGCTGTTCAGTTGGCTTTTTGTCACTGTGACCAAAATACCCAACAAGAATAGCTTAAAGTATGAAAAGTTTATTTGGGGCACATGGCTTCAGAGGTCAGCGTCTGGTGGGCCAACCCCACTGCTTTGGGCCCAAGGTGAGGCAGAACATCATGACAGGAGGGCGTGGTAGAGGAGCTCTGCCCCATTGGTGGCAGCCAGGAAGCAGGAAGGGGGGTTGCGGGGAAGCTGAACCCTTCCTGGGAAGGCCCCCAGTGACCCACCTCCAGCCAGGCCCTACGTTAGCACACAGTCCATTCAAACTGTGATTAAGTTACAGCTCGCATCATTAATCATTTTACCTCTGAACATTGCTGCATTAACACAGAAACTTGAGGGACACCTCATATCCAAGCCATAACCCTGGTAAATTGAAAAGACAGGCAGCATCCTGGGTGGGATCACAGCATCTGTGCATTATATGTCCTCTGTCCATCTGTGAAAGAGAGGTTTGCTACTTAACTGAAGAAGACAGATCCCAGGGTCCAGAGAAGCAAAAAGTGAATGGAAAATACAATAATAAATTCAAAAATCTCCCCGAGGAAAACAAACTACTGGTGAATCTCTGATGCACTGTTGATATATTAAAATGCATTCTAAAGCTACAATGATTAAAACAGTGTGGGTCTAGCAAAGAAATTAGCAGAGCCATAAACAGACCCAACATAGTTGAAGTTTTAATATACTTTTAAGAGAGAGGAAATATGGACTATTCAGTGAACTGTGGCGTGAACAAATTGTTCCCACTGGGGAACAAATTTAAACTCTATCCTTCCCTCACACTGTATTTCAAAATAAATTCCAGATAAGTTGAATATTAAAATTTTTAAAAACATACCAAAGGAAAATACAAATTCAAATTCATCTTATCTCTGAGCTCTATGTCAGATCACTTATCACTCCCAGCCTGCCTTTTTGCTCTGACTACTGCTGTAGTAACCAGTGTATAAGGTGTGAACCAACAACACCTCAAGCTATACCACATGTCTCCCCAGAAGCCAACAAATGTCCATGCTAGGTTCTTGGACTTCCCAGCCTCTAGAACTGTAATGAGCCCTATGTTTTTATAAATCATCCAGTCTCAAGTATCACATTATAGCCACATAAGAAAGCAAAGACGATATGATCAGAATTGAAATTTAACATCCCACAATTCCAACACCTTGACCTTGGTTCTTGTCCCACCTTGCACAGAAGTCAACCATTATATATATGATGCCTGGCACCAAGGAGGAATGTAAATGTAAAGTGTGTGTGTGTGTGTGTGTGTGTGTGTGTGTGTGTATACACACACACACACACATATACACATAAACAGATGACAATAATTTAAAAATATTTTTAAAATATATTACCCTAGGTAGCCATTAAAAATTAATCGAATATGATTTAATTAATATATAATAAATATAGATATACTTGTGTGACTATATGTTTATATGTGTTTGTCCACTGGGAGCCCTTACACCCCATGAGCATTGAGCACCCCTAGTACTCAGATCTTGGCTTCTAAAACCCACTCTAAAGGGATGGCATTAGAAAGGAACCAGGGCATCTTAGAGAAATAGTTGGGTACAGGGCCGAGGCAGAGGATCTTGGTTTGCCAGAAATGAATGGATTATGGAGAAAAATTAAAAAGATACAAAGCCCACTTGAAGGGGCACCTATTGGCCAAATTGAGAAATTTTGAGGATCAAAATGAATTATGATATTAATGGATTATAACCCATTGCACCAAACAGAAACCTTGAGTTTATATAGATAAAAATATATAAATGAATAAATTAAAAGCTTGAAGAGGAACAAGATATTCACACAGTCTCAAAGCTCTCCATAAAATATTTATTCATTACAAACTTTACAGGGGAGAAACCTGGCAATAACAACTTTCGTGGAGTGATCAAAGCTTTGCCCTCTAGTAATGAGAAAACTCGAAATTACATGTGATCCAAGGGGATGCAACAAGAAGAACTCAGTTTTGCTTCTGATGTTCCTGCCAAATACTAATAAGCTGAAGCAGGTGATGCAGAAACATTAAAAAAAAACAAAAAACCAGCCTATGCCCTTCAAACATGTTAAGATCGCGTAAGTCCAAGAAAAACTGAGAAGCAATCCTAAATAGAGGACAATAAAGACACACTATTAAATGCAACAGGTGATTCTGAAGGGGATCTTTGGGGCATTAAAGATATTGTTGGGCCAGGCATGGTGGTGCATGCCTGTAATCCTAGGGTTCAGGAGGCTGAGGCAAGAGGATCACAAGTTCAAAGCCAGCCTCAGGAACTTAGTGAGGCACTAAGCAACTTAGCAAGACCCTGTCTCTAAATAAAATATTAAAAAATGGGCTGGGTATGTGACTCAGTGATTAAGTGCCCTAATTTCAATTCTAGAACCAAAAAAAAAAAATTGTGACATTGTTGAGACAGTTGGCAAAGGTTGAATGGTGTCTGAGGAATAGCTGGGAACTGTGAGCAAGGTCACCCTACTGATTTTTTTTTTTTGCATTACATTCATATTTATCCATTCACAGCACAATTTTTCGTAACTCTGTATATAAAGTGTGCTCACACCAAATTATGCCATTATACATGAGCGCTCTTATTTTTTTTGCATTACAATTCTTAGTACACCTTTATACCACAATTTATCATATCTCTATTTGAATATAAGGTATGTATATAAGGTTTGTATATAAGGTATGTTGCACCCTTGATGGTGGCATTATTGTTCTATGGAAGACCGTCTTTCTCTATTGGAAATATAAACCAAAGTGTCCAAGAATAATGGAGCATTGGGTCAGCAACTTACTCTCAAGTGGGTCTGGGGAAAAAAAATTAGTTCTTTGTTCCTTCCTTGCAACTTTTCTATAAGCTTGATATTATTTTGAAATAAAAATTAAAAACTATGTCAAAAAGGAGATAAACTGAAAAATTGCAAAACAAATGATTAGAAAGTGTTGCATTCTCAACCTATAAGCCATGCTTCACATATCAGAAAAACACGAACACCAGGTAGAAACAAACAGCAAGACATAATGCCAAAAAAAAAATCAAGTGTCCGATAAACATGCAAAAAGCTAGATGTTCTCATGGAGCCAAACCAATGTACACGAGAACAGGACACCATTTGTTTGTTTGCTTGTTTTTTCAGAACTTTGATTTGCAAAACTTCTCTTTACATACTAATATTTCATCCTGGCCAGGACATGTGGCAACAAGAACTTTTATTTATTGCTGTTGGGAGTGTAAATTCGAATATTCATTCTGGATGACAGTGTAACACTTCATACAAAAATGCCTTAAAGGGTTGCAAACCCATTGTCCTGGAAGTCTGTTTCCAGGAACGTCTCCTTAGAAAGTAGTCACGAATGTTCACAAATACGCATTGCAGAGTTGTTTGTAGGGAAAAAAAAATTATCAACACAAGGCATCTGATGAATTAACCCTGGTACCTCCAAAAAATAGACTACTGTGGCAACCATTAAAAATTATTTAATCTTGGGGCTGGGGATGTGGCTCAAGCGGTAGCGCGCTCGCCTGGCATGCGTGCGGCCCGGGTTCGATCCTCAGCACCACATACCAACAAAGATGTTGTGTCTAAAATAGAACTAAAAAATAAATATTAAAAATTCTCTCTCTCTCTCTCTCTCTCTCTCTCTCTCTCTCTCTCTCCTCTCTCTTTAAAAAAAATTACTTAATCAAATATTATTTAATGACAGCTGTGCATATAAATGTAGTGATGTTAGCACGAATATTCAAATCCTGGTAGCTCCCATCTCTCACGTGCCTAACTGTGAGGTGTTGTCACTTTAAGTCTCTTCCAGGACTGAGTCTGTGGCTCAGGGGTAGAGCACTTGCCTGGCATGTGTGAGGTGCTGGGTTCAATTCTCAGTACTGCATATAAATAAATAAATAAATAATAAAGGTCTATCAACAACTAAAAATACATATTTTTTAAAAAGTCTCCTGCAGTCATTGCTGGGAGATGCTGGGTGTCCCATCCTCAGGAACAAGCCTGGCCCTTGTCCTTGCGGGAACCATGAGCCACCCAGGTAGGTACGGGGCAGATGGAGCCATCAGCTGGTCTGGGGGGCCTGCCTCCTTCAGGATCTGCTCCCTGCTCCCCATTCCCCCTTGCCACTCAGTTCTAGCCCTGAGGTGGGGCCTGGACCCCAAAGTGGGCCTCCCTGAGCCCGGGGGTCTCACCACGTCTTTTGCTAACTTGACTCCACCTCCTCTCCCATCTGGACCAAGAGCCAAGTCTTCAGGCCAAACAGGGGTCTCCCCTCTTGTCCCACCAGGTGCCCCGAAAAAGAAAAAAATCTCTAAACCCTTTTCTCTCCATCTTCAACCACAAAATAGAAAATCTCTGTCTTGTCGACAACTGCTGCTGGGAGAGAAGAATGAGCACGTCCCTCCCGTCCGGTGGCATCTGTCTCTGCCTGGACACACACAGGTACAGACGACACGAATGAACGCAGGCTAAACCCCTCCAAAAAGTCCAGAGTGACCTACGCCAGGAGATGGCCCATGCTTGTCTCCTAGGGGTGAGGTGCTGAGCAACTCACATTTTTTCTTTGTTTTTTTCTGTGTCTTATAAAATCACCTCCTTTAAATCTATAACCTATTTATTGGGAGGTAAAATAATAAGTACAAAATAATAATATTTGCAGAGTGAAAATAAGAAGACCCACATCCCACCCATGTACCCATTATCCAGCTGAAGGAATTGAAGCTGACAGCCCATTAGGTCCCTATGTGACCCGGGTCCCAGGTCCTCTCCCAGTTTCTCTCCAGTAGATTCCCTAGGTGCTTCTCAGATGGATGCACTTGCAGGCCTGGGGCATGAGCATCCCCTGCTTCTCCGGGTAAGGGCCCAGCTGTTCACCACAATGCTGAGCCAGCGGCCGTGCCCTCGGGTGGCTGAGTGTCGAGGCTGGGATCCACGCAGGAGGTCCTAAGTGAGGACCGTCTCCTCCATGAGAGTCCTCCTGGGGCACAGCTCCCCGGGGCGCTGGAGCTGCTGTGAGGCACGGCAAGGGGTAGGATGGCACTTCTTTCTTGAAAACACAGGTGGCATTTGAGAACACTTGATCCCGATGTGCTGATCTTCCGTTTCTCCTTGTCCCCTGTGAGCGGTGTCCTTGGGAGCGTCCTTTGCCCCCTGGAGCCGGAGAAACCTCTCTGAAGCACCATGGGAAGAGCCCAGGGGAGGACCACAGGATCCTGGACCCTGGCTCCACTCACGCGGCCCTTGGCAGATGGGTCCTCCTCCTGGGAACGCCTCCTCCTCCAGGGAGAAGGAAGCAAGGGATCAGCAGGCCCCTGCGGCCCCATCCAGCTTCAAGGTGCACGACTGACCCTCCGCTTTGCTCTGCCCCTGCCTGAGGACGTCGGCCATAAATGGAGGCACATCTCTGACCGTATCCTGCTCCTCACCAGTGCCCACCCGACGCATCATGAAGGCTGCGCCCTGGCAAAAGATGGTTCTTTCCTAGGGTCACATCTCCATCTGGCTTTGGTCCAGGAACAAAAGCTACTGGACCCCCACAGCCCACTCTTTTGGTCCCCCTGTGTCACCTCCTGCCAGGAGGCCTTGGATTAGGGCTGCCAATGCAAGCTCCTATGACCCCTCTCTTTCTTATTTTTCTTCCTTCTGGTGTGGAAGAGTAGAATCGCCAACCCGCATTCAAATCCTGGCAAACCGTGCCCTTTCAGACTGTGTGACTTTGAATTCATCACTTAACCTCTCTGAGCTTCAGTTTTTCAGGGATGCAACAATGAGAATAACACCTACCCCCCAGAGTTGTTGAGAGATTTAAGTGAGACTGCATACCTGGAGCACTTCTCACAGAGCTGGTACCCAGGACAAATGCAATAAGTGGCAGCTGCTCTCAAACCAGGCTCCCTTTGGGTAGAGTGCGACCCACCAACAGCCTGGGTTTGAAGAATGCAGTTCCTCCCAATTTGTTCTTGTTTATGGAGAGATTTTTGGAAATTTCAGCCTACTACTCAGTGCTGGACAGAATGAAAGATGGTTTCACCCTGCCCTTAAGAACAGAGTGTCCTGGGGCTGGGGATGTGGCTCAAGCGGTAGCGCACTCGCCTGGCATGCGTGCGGCCCGGGTTCGATCCTCAGCACCACATACCAACAAAGATGTTGTGTCCGCCGAGAACTAAAAAATAAATATTAAAAAATTCTCTCTCTCTCTCTCTTTAAAAAAAAAAAAAGAAGAACAGAGTGTCCTGGAGGGACGGCATCAGGTACCAAAGAGAGGCCGAGACTCAGATGGGGACGCTGACGGCTACATTGCTCGTCCAAAGAGGTGTTGCTTCAGCCCCCCCACAAAGCTCTGATGTGCAGCTTAACCCATCAGATGGGAGTTGTATGTTTAACTCTGCTCCCATGCCCTGAGTCCCTCCCTGACCAGTCAACCGGGCACTGCCTTGGGTGTGTGTGTGTGTGTGTGTGTGTGTGTCCGTGAACACACCCGGTGACCCTCGTCCCCACTCTATGCAGTCACCTGAGTACTGGCACTGTGCTGGATGCAGGAGCCCAGTGCAGAGGTTTACATGGGAACATACTCAAAGACACAATGCCTTCATCGACTATCATCAGAGTTGATTAAATATCTACTTGCCACGGGGTTTGGCAGGTGCCTGAAATAAACATAGCTCTTATTCTCAGGGATTTCTCAATTCTGTGGGGGAGGAAAGGTCTAAGCAAAAACACGGAAGCAAGAGGTTACACTGTGTGTCCAGTGTGGTGCACTGGCTGGAGCAGCCACAGCTTTGGTCACACAGAGGTTTAGTGTGAGGAGGCTGGAGAAATAGGCTGAGGCCCAAGGGTCAAACCAATAACAAGAGACTCTTCCTGCATGCAACAGAAAGCCATGGAAGGCTTCCATCTCATGGGCTTGTGTTTTAGCACAACCACCCTGGAGTTGTATGGAAAATGATCTGGAAATTGAGTATATAAGAGAAGAAAGTGGTACAACTCAATGAAAGGATTGGATGGTAAAGCTGAAGGAGGAAAAAAAGAGATAAAAAATTAAAAGGGAAAAAATTTTGAAAGATAAAGCTGAAGATCAATCCAGAAACTCTACGATGAGAATTATAGGAGTTCTCAGAAAGTTAGAACCAAAGAAATAAAATGAAGGAAGTCATTCAAGAAAATTTCCCAAAACTGGAGGGCAGAAGTTTCTAGACTGTAAGTTCTATCAAACGTTTGACACCATCCATAAAAATAGGTCTTCAACAAAGCACAGCAATGTCGACTTTCAAATCTCTGGCAACAAGAGCTACAAGCTTCTTAGTAAGAAAAAAATAATAATAACCAGGAAGCAGAATGGCAATTGACTTCTTTACATCACTGGAAAACAAGAGATAATGGTGAAAGGTCCTCAAATTTTTAAAAGAAAAAAAATCCCACTCTAAATTCTACATCTAAGTAAATAATCAAGTGTGCTCTTTAGAAAGGCTTCCCCAATAGCCTTTCTGAAAAGCTACTGAAGGGTGTGCTCCACCAAAACAAAGTTGTAAACTAAAATAGAAGGAACATGAAGACACAAGAAATTCTGACACAGGACAGAAGGAATATCCCTGGAATGGGATAAAGGAGGTTCCCAAGATGAGACGGTGCCTGGGCACCCAGTTAGTCCAGGAGAGTTTTCGGTAATGAAGCTGATAGAAGGGAGGCACGGAAAATTGCCAAAGACTTTGGAGTTGAATTAGTGTTAAGGACATAGAAAGTCAATCAAACAAGCAAAGGAATAAGATAGTTACTGGCTCCAGGGGGGGAAAAATGTTGTACAAATAAAATAAAATAAAATAAAATGTGTCCCATTAAACTATTCACCTTTTAAGCCATAAGCATATATAATCTTTTGACAAATTTTGAAATGCAAACACTTAGTAATGAATGTATTTGTTTGTACATTTATTAATATGCAGACATTAGAGGCCTTCTGCTCCCAGCCATCCTGCTAGCCAAAGTGCCCAGAAACCCAGAAATCTCCCCCTGTCCATCCCCAAGAGGGTAGCTTCCCTTTCAAGAATGGGAGCTACTCTGCCCCAATTGGATGGGGGGAGACAATAAATGAGGAAGGAGACCTTTAGGACTGAAAGGGAGAAACCTGGTAATTAGTGCTTCAGACACATAATAAATTCCAAATCTCACCAAGAAGGCCTTGGAGTGGAGTATGGATGGCAGATACAGCAGCCTGGAGAGTCTATCTGATCACCTAAATCTCACGTTTTGTCTTGTGCACTTTAAATTATTCAGCTCCTTTGAAAACCAGAAATACTGCCTTTGTAGAACCAGACAGCTCACTCCACAGGGTGCCAATTTAGGATCCCCAGGTGGTTTGGCCAGAGCTGCTGGGCTCCCGTGCCTTGAAGTCTGAGGTGTGGATGTGATCAGGTCACACAGTGGGCAGCAGCTCAGCCTGCTCCCTTCTATCTGGTTCTGCTGCCTGAGAAACTCTCCCAACCCAGCAGCTTATTCATCACCCCTATCCTCAGGTGCTGGCCCAAAACTGAGCCAGCCTTGGGCTCTGAGAATTCTGCGGGCTGGTACAGTGAGGAGAGGGCTGGACTTCAACTTAGAAGACACAGTCCACATTTCACCTTGGCCACTTACCAGCTCCAGGATCATGCACATGGGCCTCAGTTTTACACATGAACAATGGGAACAATAGCTTCCTCTCTAAGACACCGCCAGGCTTAGCCTACATTCCCGAAGAACAGTGTGTGTGGAAGCCCCCTGTTGGCTAGCGAGCTTGACAGAGGGACCCCCACACAGTGAAATCTGCTTCGCGCCTGGCCACACACAGACCCCGGGGAGAAGGGGATGTGGAATGACCTCACTTCCAGGAGAATCCAGGGAGGGAGAGAAGCCACACCATGAGAGCGAGGTCCCAGTGCCACCAGGCCCTGCAGGGAGTTCTGGAGCGGGACTTATCCATCAGTTTGTCACTGCCCTGAAGCAGAGGGCCTGAGCCCTCCCACTCCCGCCTTCCCCGACCGCGGCCACAGGCCACTCTGAGGCACTGCCGCTCTCAGCAGCTCCGTCCAGCCGCGACACCGCCCGCACACCTTCCTGGGAGGAAGTCCACACCCCGGCGGTGAGGAGAGAACCTGTGGGAGCCAGGGGACACACAGGGCTCACAGGGAGACCCGCAGGGACCCAGCAGAGAACGGTGTGACCACCGCGCAGACACTGGGAGCACACGCTGCCGTTTAATCAACATTCCACTTGGTGAAGGGGGTCCTATTAGTTCCGCTAATGACAGCATCATCATTAGCATTGGATTCAGCGAAGGGGCTTTATGAGTCCCACTTGACAGATGAGAAGCTCAGCTCAGAAAAGTGACTCACTCAAGGCCCCACAGGGAGTGAGGCTCGACTCCAGCCGCCGCCAAAGTCCTGCTCTCACCGTCACCAGCTCCCTGCCCCGGCCCCTCTGCTCTGCTCCCCAATGCCCAGCACTGGTCACCCGCCCTGCTCTCCTCAAGGGCTCCGCCCACCCTGCTTCCTCCATCGGCCTCACACAGGGTCCTCAGACCATGGACCAGTCTTGTGCTTTCAGACTTCAAAACAAACACACAGCATACCCTCCCGACGCGGATGGCCAAGCACACGTTGAAGTGGAAGAAATCGGACGGGGTGCCGGTGGTGGGGATGGGGGAGTGACAGCAGTGACTGGTATCCTGGTCATTTGGGTGGTGATACAGCTAGTGACGGGGATGATATTGGATGTGAGTTAAAAGTATTGGGAGGGTGCGGTGGAGAAGATGGAGTTGGGCTGGTTGAGTGGACTGGGTAGTGGTGTAAGTGGTGATGGCGGTCATGGTGGTCATCCATAGGGATGGTCGTAGTGGTGGTGGACATAGCAGAGGAGGTGACGATGGTGATGGCGATATGGGTTGTGGCCAAGGTAATGTTGGCATGGCGGAGGTGGTGGAGGTGATGGCAAAGGTGATGAAATGAGTGACCGCGATGGTCGTGAGGGTGGTGGGTGGAGATGATCAGGGTGGCGGTGGTGATGGTGGAGGTCATTACGGAGATGACGCTGCGGTGGTGATAATAGTAGTTGTAGTCCTCGTGAATCAACATGGTAGAACCAGTGGAGGTGATTTGGGCAGTGACGAGAATGACGGATGGAAGTAAAGATTGGTGAGGGAGGTGATGATGGTGGTAGAGAAGACAGGAACAATGGTAATCATAATGGTGATGGGCATCGTCAGCCTGGTGAAGGTCATGGAGGTGATGATAGTCATGATGATGGCGGCAGTGATGGAAGCCACATGAGTGGCAGTGATGAAGGCCTGGTGGAGGTGACGAGATGATGGCCAAGGTGACCCTGTTATTGATGATGGTAGCGCTGGTACGGGGCAGCTGGTATCATGCTGGTGGAAACTCTGGGCATTGGTAACAGGGTTGTCATTGGTGGTGACAGTGACTTTCCAAGAAAAGGATGAATCCAGAGACAAGAGCCAGAAACCAGGTGCCCCTGAGAGACGGAACTGGAAGGAGGACGCAGCCGACGCAGCCGGCCATGATGGGCTGGGCCCGCTGCACACCACCTCTCACAGACAGCGGCAAGCCCGTGCGGGGGACGAGGACGGCAGGGCGAGCCAGCCAGCGGAGCAAGTCAGTCACACCATATTTCAGTAACAGCGTGTAGCTGCTTGTTAGCGGAGATCTGCTTTCCAACGGCAAATAATAAAATTATGCTTTTTGTGCGGCTAATGAAATGCAAATTGAAGCTGGATGCACATTAATGCAAAGAGTTGAATATCCATTTAATCAGCTTCTCCCTGCAGGGGCCAATGATAAAAATGACAGAGGAACTGCATTGCTAATTCCGGGCCTGTCACATCTTATACGTCCTTACCTTGTAAACCCACCACTCCTGTGGCTGTCACCTGCCTGGAGGGCCCGAGGCTGGTGTTGATCAGGGCTCTGGGAGCCTGGGAAGCCCTTTGCAAGGAGGGAGAGGGGAACAGGCAGTTGGCTGGGATGAGGAAGAGGGTGCCCTGGAGGGAGTAGAATGAGAAGATCGGGTCCTCCCTGTGTTCACAAAACAGGCTCACTGACCGTCCATCGCGTCCCCACCAAGCAGCCCCTCTCCTACAGGGATGGGTGGCTAGTGGCCAGCCTCTCCTTCCTATAATAGAACTCAGAGATCAGTGGTGCCACAGTCACGGGTCACATGGGCCATTTTTCCTCTGTGTGCTGGGTGATTCTCTGACGTCGCTCATTCGGTCAACATCCAGGAGCTGGGTACGATTATTCCAGATGAGGAAACCGAGGCTCAAAGAGGCAAAGGTCCTGGCCAAAGAACACAGAGCCAGCCAGGGAATCAAACCCAGCCAGTGACCTGAAGGTGCTGTGGTCATGCTGCTTCCCTGGAGGAGGTGACATCTGTTGGCATGGTCCACGGCTGACCACCTCGTGTTCTGTGTCCAGCCAAGGCGAGGACCTGGGAGGGGCAGGTGGTCAGCTGAACAGGGATAAGCCCTGTCCTTGGAGAACACATGGGAAAGATCTGCCTATACAGGGAAGAGAGGGCGGGGGTGATTCCCGCCTGGCTCCCCATCCTGCCAAAGCAGTGACTCAGGGGCAGAGTGTGGAGAGAACAGGGGGAATCAGGCCAGAGGCGGGAGCTGCACGTCCTTGACTGGCCGGCTCAGGTGGGAGGCCCACGGTGCAGGTGTGCCCAGCTGAGTGAGCAAGCGTTCAGTCAGCCCAGGAGAAGGACAGGTTGATCTGTGAGTCGATGAGGCCAGGGTGAGGAGGAGGCAGCTCAGAAGGGGCAAGTCTGGAGCACTGAGGGACGACTGAGCCGGAGCCCCGCCTGGGCACGTCCTGTCTGGGCCACACTGGGCCTTGTCAGAAGCATCCGAGCACAGCAAGAAAGCACTCAGGCCTCAGAGCCCCCCACTCCCGGCACCCAGAGCGGCTTTCGCAGGCTTGCTGGGCCTGGAACACTGTGTAAGCACACCCAGATGACATGGTGACAGGGGGTCCTTAACCCTCCTTAATAGTGCAAGGATGGGGGGGGGCAGAGATCCTGATGAGCTGCATGAGCCGCCCTCACAGAGCCTCAGCTGTGACAACCTGTCAGGTCTGGACCTGACAGGTTCCCTCATCACCGTGATGTGGCAAGACTTGCCTCCCTCCTGGTGGGACGTGAATGAGCAGGCACAGCCTCAGCTCCACTGTCCACAAGCCCCCAGCCTCCAAGGCGCCACCATGGCTGGGCCCATCTCAGCCACCGGATACTGCACACGGCAGGGGGTCTCCATGCTCCTGTTTCTCCCACATGCTGAGCACCTACTATGTGCTGGCACTGGATGCCTGTTGAATCAGCACCACCACAGCCCTGTTGGGTAGGAACTGCTCTTGTCCCCATCGCACAGATGTGGAAAGAGGCCATTGAATTCACCAAGTGTGGTTCTATTGACCCCAAAGGTCAGGGCTCGGCCATGCCATGCCCTGGGGACGACAGAAGGGAACACATTCCTTGCTCTCCAAGGCCTTGGGAGTTCACGGGGGTGACTCTTTCAAAAGGGTGGCCAGCTCACACTGGCACAGCGCCTCATAGTTGAAAACACAGTTGACAACCCAAGCCCACAGCGGTGTGCCCACTACGCGGCCACTGGTCAAAGGGAAAATTAATCTGCGTCTGTGTTTGTGTAGACAGAAACACTCAGAGACATAAGAAATCGGTCGTGGTGTCTAGCTGGGGGGTAGGAATGGACAGATGGGGACAGAGGTGGGCAGGGGAGCGTTTTGCTCTATGTTCCTCTTAAATAAATCAGCTATTCAAAAAATTAAACAATCTTTCACACACACACAAAAATAAATAAATGAACAACCTTTCGCATGCTGTGTTGGCCACTTTCGACACTCTGACAGAAGACGTGGGGACAGCAGAGAGAGGAAGAAAGGTTGACTGGGCTCACAGTTCTGGAGGTTTCTGTCCATGGTCATCGGGCTCCGCTGGCCTGTGGTGAGGCACAGCACCATGGCAGAGGGGCCATGGCGGAGCAGGGCTGCCCACCTGGAAGTGGGAAGCAGAGGGACAAGATAGAGTCCCCAAGGGCACATCTCCAAGAACTGGCTTGCTCCCACGAGGTTCCACCTCCCCGGTTCCCATCTCCTCCCCATGGTCCACTCGGCCATCGGTCTGTCCCTGGATTAGTCCACGGATGAGCCACAGCCCTCCTGACCCAACCACTTCCCAAGTGCCCACCTCTGAACACTGCTGCCTTGGGGACCGAGCTTTCAACCCACAAGCCACAACACAGGCGTCAGCCCGTCTGACGGTCACCATGAGACCGCGGGGGTCATTTCACAGCCAAGGACCCTGAAGCCAGAGGGTGGTTAGGGGCTGCGCTCTCTCAGCTGATGGGCTGAGACCTCCCCCACCCCTCAGCACTGGCTCCCTACCCTGGGCTCCGTGGGCCTCGCACATAGGAAGTCTCAGTGAGCAGGACACTGTCCACCCTTAAGGACGTTAGCTGAGTGAGCCGAGACCCAGTAAACTGGCTCCCAAAAAAACAAAAAGGAAAAATAGATGAACCTCGGTAGTTGAAAAAGAGGAGTCCCTCGGGAGGGCAGGTCAGCGAGGCCGGGCTCATGGACACCATCACCTGGAGCTTTGACTTCAGGGGAAGGCCTCCCTGGCCACTGTCACCGAGGTACCACAGCCCTTTAGTGGTTCAACCCACACACCAGCTCTTAGCTTCCCGTGACTATCACCAAATACCTGAGCTAGTTAAGTCATAAAGAGAAAAGGGTTGTTTGGCTCAGTTTGGAAGGTCATCCATGATTGTTGGGCCCTGGCTGAGGAGCACATGGCAAAGCAAAACTGCTCAGCTCATCTACCAAGAAACAAAAGAGGGAGAAACAGGGGCCGCAGTCCTGTGATTCTCTTCAAGGGAAACCCCCGATGATCTCAGGACCTCCCGTCAGTCCCCACTCCTCAAAGTTCCCGCCACCCCCAGTACCTCCATCCTGGGGACCAAAACTTCCACCTACAAATATTGGGGAGATAGTCAACAACCAAATGATAGTCGGGGGCTTCTCCTCTAGATCCTGGGCTGTGCTCGGGGAGTCACAAGGGTGACACAGAGCACCCAGCTTGGCAGAAGAGACCCAGGTAAAAACTGTCAGTCTGAAGGGAGTGGCCGCAGTAACGCTGGGGTCATGGGGGAGATCCACCAGGCAGGCCAGGGGGAAGAAACTTCCAGAAAGGGGAACAAACTTCCTTTGAGGGCAACTGTTCAAAACCAGCGCTGTGCAAATGTGAGCCATCATCACCCGGGCAGCAGCTTCTACAGCAGCCGAAGGTTTGGCACTAGTGGAAATGTCCTGCGTGTGCTGTCCCACACTGTCCCCTCCAGAGGCGTGTGACGACGAGCACCTGAAATGTGGCTGAGTGAGACTCAGAAATGAATCTTTACATTTTCTAAGTTTTAATTTTTTTTTTGAACCCAGGGCCTTGTGCATGCGAGGCAAACACTCTACCCACTGAGCTATGTCCCCAGCCCGGTTTCCGTTCATTTAAATGAAAAATAGCCACACATGACGAGTGGTCACCATATCAGAAGTTTCTAGAAGAATGGAGATGAGAAGAGCTGCTGGCACACCGCAGTCCCTGGCTGCTTATGTCACAAGAGGAGGCCAGTGCCAGTGGGGGAGAGAATCTTGGCCTTGGTGACCCTCCACGTGTCAGGCCAGGGTTGGGACGGGGCTGACCTCACCCACCCACCGGGTCAAACACAGGCCATCCCGTCGCCCTGAGGCCCAGGACACTGGCTCCCCCTGAAACCATCACAGAGCCGAGTTTGGGGTGGCCTGGATTGTATTTGTTTGGGGCTGTTTGTTTTGAGTGGTATCATTATTTTATTTTTAAATTACCTATAATGCACCCTTTAAAAATTCCCTAATTACAGATAGGATAAATACATAATTGCAGACTTTTAAAAAGCACATATTATTTACTCAATACTCCATAATTACGGTCTTTTCCATGTAATGTATTATTTCCTGGATGTCCGTAATCGCTCCTTTGAAGCCGGCTGGGGAAGGCCGAATTGTTCCTTGGATTCAGTTCACGGGTCACTGGTCCCAGCCCATCAGGCAGTTTATGAGCCACCGCTACTAGCTGTCGGAGCCCAGCAGGCCGCTGCCCACAGGACACACGGGGCTTGCTTACTGTACAAGCGGATTGCTGCCGCCACAGGCTCTGGTCAGCCTGAAGACGGGCGGGTTTGGGTTTGAGGTCAAGGGCTCCTGCTTACCTCTTGATTCTTCCAACAGCAAGCCAAATAGCTCAGTGATCCTGAGCACAGGCTCAGGACGGGCCCACCTGGTGCATCTCTCAGGGCCATCTCTTATCAGCCCTGTCCCCTTGGACAAGGGTCTTAGTTCAGGTTATTTCAAAAGCAGCCACTGAGTCCGGCATCTGGGGGAGATCATCCTAGGAAGTCCAGGTGAGGGAGTGGGAAACTAAGCCAGTGGGCTTTCATGAGCAGTTTGCTGCCAGGCACACCTGGGGACTGGGGTCCACACCTGGGAATTATCCCCTGAGGACCAACAAAGGGACAGCATTCCACCTACGTCCACTCCATGTTTCTCGAAGGGTATCACCTTGAGCTCCTGCCTCCCTGCACGCCCAGGCTGCTACACACACACCAGCTTGATATAGGGAGCCACCCATGCACCCAGCTCCTGTCCATCAGCACCACAGTGACCTCCAAGAGGGGCCACAGGGCTACACATGGGCACTGACAGTGTCCACTAGTGCACAGGACTCTCCCTCTCTCTGCCTCCGCTTTCCCATGTGCAAATATTAAGGCAGAGACAGCAGCTGCCTCTTAGATCAGGCAGGAGAAGGGAGGCAGAGCAGATGAGTTACTTTACAATCAGTGCAAGTTGCTGTTCCGGCACAGGACTGTGCGCAAGGCCTGAGTCCTGGATGGCTCCTCTCGGGGACTGAGCAACCCGTGGCAGACCAGAAGGCAGCCAGCCCCGACCCAGAGAGACTCTGGAACCTGCCAAGAAACCCTGTCTGCAGCAGCGAAGCCCAACCTGGCCTGGGGCAGACTCCTTGCTGTGGCGTGTCCTTGCTCCTGCTGCCTGGAGTCCCCATCGCTGACAGACTCCTTGTTCCGTCCCTTCTCCTGCAGACCTCCAAGTTCATCCAAGTACGAGTGGCTTCAGGGCGATGAAGCTGGGTTAGGCTCAGCCGACTGCGGTCCTTCCCTTCTCCTCTCCCCAAGTAGTCCGTGCAGGCATTTGGTCCATTTCTAGACAATGAAATTATTGAAGAGTCATGTAAGAAAATTTTTGTTCAATGGTACAGTGTGTGCCTTCCATGCCTGAGGCCCAGGTTCAAGCCAAACAGACACAAGAAAATAAGAAAAAAGAAAAGATTCTCTCGATGACAAAAAGATAAATTTCTGTCTTCTGGCTTTGGACAGTTTGTGTGAGGAACGGTGCTTGGTGCCACTGCAGCCCTCTTGTACTAGGAGGGCACAAGCCTGGGGATAAAGTTAACACATTGACAGCGGCAGAGCAGATAATGGAAAAAATCCAATACTTTGCTTATACCACTCAGTCCCTGTATTAATGATCTTCAGAACCATCAAAGTTACAGAATAAATAAGTCAATGCTCACCTAGCATTTACCACGTGCCAGGCCTTGTTCCACGTGTTTTGCATTTGATGACACATTTAATCCTCCCGACAGCCCGGAAGGCATTACTGATGAGCCTTGTTACAGATGTGAAAACTGAGACCCAGAAGGGTTTAAGTAACTAACCTGAGGTCACACAGCTAGCAATTATTTTACCTCGATGGTCTGGTTAGGGGCTGTGAGCCCTTTCTTCATGCTGTTCTCAGTGCATCACAGTTATACACAAGAGTGGGATTCACTGTGACATAGTCACGCAGGCGCGAGACACAACCTGCTCCATGAGATTCCCCAGTACTTCCACCTTCCCTCCCTCCTCCCTCCCCCCCTACCCTTCCTCTCTGTTTATTTATTGTTTTTAATTGTTGTTTTATGGATACACATAAAGGCAGGACTCACTGTGGTATGTTCCTAGGTGTACATAGCACAGTCTGATCAATGTCAGCTGAGGTTCCTCCCCTTTTCCCACCTCTCCTCCCTGCCCCTCAATCCTCTTCCTCTACGCCACTGATCTCCCCTCTATTTTCATGGGACACCCCCCTCCCTTGTCTTTTTATTTCCTTGTTTCTCTCTAGCTTCCCCCATAGGAGAGAAAACACGTGACCCCTGACCTTCTGAGTCTGGCTTATGTCACTGAGCGTGAGGTTCTCCAGCTCCATCCATTTATCAGCAAAGGCCATAATTTCATTCTTCTTCATGGATGAGTAAAACTCCTTTGTGAGCTTTCTTAACCATCCTACTCCACCTTGTTGTTCTGGTGGCAGGCAAACACAACTCTCCTTATTCTCTAAGTCATTTGACTTGGTTCCTCTGTCACATGTAGCTGGAGTATCCTAATGGGTATACCTCATTAAGATGACCAAAAAGAAAACTAAAGGGGCTTTGAATCTGGGCTGTCCCCTGAAGAGCCCATGCACTGAAAGCATGGGATGCATCTAGAGCTTCAGAATGGGCCCTCAGCATCCATTAAGGCTCTGACCTCCAGGGTGGTTAATTTATTTGCTGGATGAACCTCCCGATAGCTGAATGGACTATGGGGTGGTATCTGTAGGCAGGTGGGGCGTGGATAGAAGAGGCAGGTCCCTGGGGGGGTTGCCTTAGGAACTGGATCTAATTTGGGCTCTTCTCTGGCTCTCTCAGCTCTGAGTCCCTGTCCTCCACCACACCCTTCCGCCGTGATGTGTCTGCCTTGGAGCCTGCCCGTCATGAATGGAGACCTCTGAAACCACGAGCCAAAATAACCCTTTCCTCCTCTAAGTTTTTCTTGTCAGGTATTTTGGTCCCAGCATTGAAAAGCTGACAATCACAGGCCTGGGTAAGTGTCAGATGCGCTCTAGAAAAGTGGCACGTTGAAGTTCACCTCTCACACCTTCTACTGTCAGGACCCTCCCCCTGTGACACCAGTGGGAGTGACAAAACACTGTGTCACTATTAGACCAGCCTCACTGGAGCCAAAACCTGTGCTCAGCACTTCTGTAGACCATCTCATTTAACTGTTGGGCCAACCCTGCAAAACGGGACCCAGCTTACAGACCAGGAGGCCACCATCACACTGCCTGCAGGTGTCACGCTCTGCTCTGTGCCAGCCACTGGGCTGAGCCCTTCCCGTGCCAATAAGGTCACCACCCTTGTACAAGTGAGGAAATTAATGCTTAGAGAAGCTAAGTGTCACACCCAAGGTGACCGAGGATAGGGAGAGCCAAGATTCCAAGTCAATCTCCCTGGCTCCCAACTAGGCTGAGGGTCTACAAGAGGGGAGAAACGTACACCCTGAGGACCAACCGCCGCTGCTCCAGCAATGGTCAGGAAGCTCCGGCATCAGGGGATGAGTGGCTCTGGGCCCAGCTGATGGCATCGGCTGCAGGAAGGAGGAGGAAGGCTGGACTGTCAACTGCAGCTCGTGACAGTGGGAGGGGCCTGCTGGGGTGAGCTCCTATCACTGGGGAGCACAGGCAAGTGGGATGAGGATTCCAGCCATGGCCAAGAGGGTCTCCACATGAGGGTCTGCAGATCTCGATCCTGGGGAAGAGTAGGGAAGTTGGAGATGCTGGAATTCCACAGCCCTGTGTTCAACTCTCCTAAGCCATGGAAGCCTCAAAGCATGTTTCCTGCCCATTCAAGGGAAAGTCACAATAGGAGCATTGGACCAACGGCCAGGATCCCTGGGAATTGCCACTCTCTCATTTGCTGGCTCAGGGACTCTAGACCACTTCATGTGGCCTGACCAAGGGCACCGTGCCAGGCATGGGTTTCTACTAGTGCAACAAGGTACAGTGTGCACACAAAACTCAAGGGTCTTGCCAACTTTGCAGAGCAAACCTATCACTTGCTGGCTAAAGAGCCCTCCCCATCTTGGCTGGGTTTTCTTACTTGCAACAGCTTCTCAGAGCCACTGAGCAGCTATCCATCTTGGGCTTGGCTACTCTTCAGAAGTAATCTGAGGCAAATTCTCTATTTTAGCCTCAGTTTCCCACTCTGTAAAATGGGGATGTAAGTAAGAAGATTCTGAGGTCACTTCTAGTTTCCGAGTAGAGGGTGATGGAGGTCTAAGCAGAGTTGTCAGCCGTTGGGAAAGTGAGTTCTTCCCTGGCTTCTGAGAGCTCACCCTGAGAAACAAAGAATTGGATGCCACACCCTTCCCTGCACCCTGGGCCTTGTCTATCCTTTGTGCTCATACATGGTCTCCAAGGTTCACCCAGGAAACTGAGTCTTAAGGTGGTCTGGCCTGCCCTCCAGCAATGATCACTCTACTCCTCAGAAAGGTGTCATGGATACAGGATAAACCCTAGGGGGTCCCCACTTCTGCCCCTTGCTGACTATGCAAGTCTTTCTCGTCTTTGACTTTCTCATCTGTAAAATGGGAATATTATATAAGCCATCCATTCTTTTGAGACTGAAATAAAAATAAAAAAAGATCTTGAAGGCTCTGGCAGGGTACACCGAGGACATAGCTGGTACTCAGCAAATGCCCAATCTCTTCTACCAGCAGGGGCTCAGTGCCACCTTGTCCCCAGAGTGGAGGGCAGCTGCAGGGCTGCTTTGATGCTGGCCAGGACAAGGTGACATCCCTGTGCCTAGAGACAGGATTCCTGCAGCTGTGGGAGCCAATTGGGATGCGGACACGATCTCAGGCCAGATAAAGGACAAAGGAGGGTCCGAGGCGGAGCTGTGTCAGCACTTAGGAAGGGCAGTGCTGTGACAGTGACACGGAGCACAGCCCACTCTTCTGATCCGATGCCCCAGAAATCGCACTTGGCCCAGAGAATCGTGCACTGCCTGACAATCAGGGCTGCCTGCTCCCCACCCCCGCCCCACTTCCCTGCGGCCTCCCGCTCAAGGTTAAGGCCTTAACTCTCCTCATGGGGGCGTCCACACCTGTCCTAAATGCGGGGACCCCTGCAATCTGACTCCTCAGTGGGTCAACAGCTCCCTCCATCCAACATGCATAGACTCAGGGCCTCTGGGTGCCCCAACCCAGGGTTATGGGGGAAGCAAGGACCGAAGAGCCTCGCCTTCCCCATCTCTTCACCCCACCACAGGGCGCTCCCCTCACAGGGAGCAGAAACCATGGCTCCCCTGACCAACCGCGGGCTGGACGACCCCGCCACGAGAACTGCCCGTTTCCTGGTCAGGCCACTGGCCAGAGGGCATGGTAATGAGCATTCTCTTGGCAAAGGAGTGAGTCATGGCCACATCCAGAAGCCCCTCTGGAGGCTCTGCCTCCCCGCTGCATAATTTGGGGTGGGACCAGGGATCTCTAAGTCACCCTGTAAAACTAACCTTCTGAGGGTCCTGCACAGGGACAACCCAGCCCCTAGTCCCAGCTCCAAATAAGCACAGAGAGCATTCAAGGCCCTCCTGCCTGTGAGGGGGTGGAGTCCCACGAAGGAGGCCAGGCTGGGGACTTGTGTGGCCTGAGAGTGGGGAGGCCACGGAGCTTTGGGATCTATTTTCATTCCCTCCAGGACACCCCCACCAAACTCCCTCCTCTGAGCCCCACCCACGCTTGGGGAAATCATGGAGGGACGTGGCCGATCTGGCAGCCACACACCCCCACGTCAGGTGACCCACTCCTGAAGTCTCCATATGAGGGGTGGTCTGGTCTGTGCATGTGGCAGGGCTGGTGTCAGGGAGGTGACAGGCCCATGATCAACCTGTGCCGGGGAGGCTGCCAGCCACCTGACAGCCTAGCTCCCCTGCTCATGGTGGACGATGGCCAGCTGAGCCTTCCCCCTCCTCTCAGGTCCCACAGTGCAATGGAGCCTGGGTTCCCCCTTGGCTCATCACACAGTCTCAGGTCACTATGGCTCTCTGGTGACCAGGCTCAACAGGTTGGAGCCTGGAAGGTTGAATCCAAGCCGGGGACACACACTAAGCGGGGCGGTACAGGTTCCATTTTGGTGACGGCTGCGGCAGCTCGGCAGACAACCTGTTTCCAGGGTCACCACGGCCCACGGGGCTGTGCGGCACCCAGACCTGGCAGCGTCCTTTCAGACTCCTCTGTGGCATGATGGTGGCTATGATCCTGGTGGCCCTCGGGACTCCCGCCCACTGCCTGTAGCTGGTTCTTCCATGTCCTGCAGCCGAGTGAGCACCTGCTGCCCCTCCATCTTCCCAATGCTTCAGCCAGAGTCTGTTTTTGTGGCTTGGAACCAAAACCCCGTGCTGGTGGGCACATAGGGAACAATGCCAGCACAACCACGAGGGTCCCGGGGCTCTGCCTGGACCCAACAATCCTTTATCGCCAGTCACAGGACGAAGACAACTCTGGAGAGCAGCAGAGAGCAGGAAGGCGAAAGGGAGGTGCCTGGCCCATCCACAGTGATGGAGGCCTCCTTGGCTAAAAGGAAGCCGCAGCCCTGCCTTCAAGGAATTCCTGAACAGGCTGCAGGGCCCGGCTTAGTGGTGCACACCTGTAATTCCAGTGTTCTAGGAGCTGAGGCAGGAGAATCATCAGTTCAAGGCCAGCCTGGACTCTCTAGTGAGACCCCACCTCAAATAAAAATAGAGACGGCACAAAAGTATGCCCATTGCATTGTTCACTTTATTGCACTTTGCAGATATTGCTTTTTTTTTTTTTTTTGGCACATAGGTTTGTGGTAATTTGTGTGGAACAAGACTACAGGCCCCATTTCTCCAGCAGCTCAGATGATTGTTAGCATTTTTAGCAATAAAATATTTTAATTGAGTCATATGCATTGTTTTTTTTTTAAACATAATGCTATTTTGTACACAAAAACATAACTTTTATACGCATTAGGAAATCAAAAACAAATCACGTGACTTGCTTTATTGTGGCATTTGCTTTATTGGGATGGTCTGGAACTGAACCTGCAATACCTCCAAGAGATACCTGTAACCCAATCACCATGGAGGAGGAGCATAAGGTCAGAAGGAAGTACAAGGAAAGGAGCAGGGTCAGGGATCAGAGAGGGCTCCTATGTCTGACTGTGGCCGAAAGGAAGAAAAAAAGAAAAAGGAAGGGAAAAGAGAGCCAAAATTCTTTGCAGCTCTGACTGGCCTGGCCCAGAGCCCACCTCAGGGTACATCAGTGCAGTGCCTGGCTCTGACTGTGATCTGAAAGACAGACAGGCAGCTCCCTGGAGGACCAGTGCTCTCTAGGGAGGGCCCAAGTGTGTCACCAAATAATAGAAAATAAAAATAGGAGCCGGACATGGTGGCGCACGCCTGTAATCCCAGCAGCCTGAGAGGCTGACACAGGAAGATCAAGAATCCAAAGCCAGCCTCAGCAATTTAGTGAGGCCCTAAGCAACTCAGCGAGACCCTGTCTCTAAATAAAATATTTAAAAAATGGAAAAGGGATGGGGATGTGGCTCAGTGGTTAAGCACCCTTAGGTTCAATCCCTGGTACCAAAAGCAAAACAAAAACAAAAAAAAAAACCAGGATCATTTGTGAGGTTTTTTTTGGGGGGAGGGGGTGGTGGCAGGGGGTGAGTCTACATACATAGACTCAAACACACACACATACACACACACACACACACACACACACACACACACACCTCTGGGAAGGGCTCAGAGTAAGCATGGCCATTTTCTGCAGACAGGGTTTTATCATGAGAATGAGAGATTAGGACAGCCTGTCTTCAAGGCCAGAGCTTCGGAGGAAGAGACTGGGGCAACCCAGCCCGGGCCACCACTCTCAGAAGCAGGGTTCGTTTCCCTTGTCACTGGCCCAGAGGGAGAGACCACAGGGCAGGAGAGCCAGAAAGTGCCAGGTTGGGAGCCAGACCACTGGGCTTCCGGCCTCAGCTTTCCCAAATGGTTTGGGCAACCTCAAGAGAATCTCTTCCCCAACCTGGACCTCCATTTCCCCATCTGTGGGATCTTGAGGGGATTAGTCTACATCAACAATAAAAAAGAGTTGGCATTTTACGTGGTCACCCCCATCTAACCATATGGCTGCCCGGAGCACTTGGATGAGAAGATTCTGGGCCTAGCAGTTACCCAGTTGATTAGTGATATCTGCCGCAGTTGTCAGTGGGGCTGGGAACGTGTGCTACTCCATCTTTGCCACTGAGTCCAGATGCCCTTGAGCCACAGAGCTGGGTCCCTGGGTCTGTTCTGGGCTCTCTTACGTGGTGCTCAGGAGCTGGCTCACTCTCCCTCATGAGAGCCAGCCGAACCCATCTTTCCCTGCTCTGCGTTCAGTGATGCTACACCATGCAAACTGGCATCATGCTACAAATCAACCCTTTTTTCCCCTAGAGAACTGGGAAAGCCTTTCCTAGCCCACCAATCTCTCTACCCCTCCCCATGACAGGCCAGGGCTCCTTCTGTCCTGAGGTACATGGGGAATCTTTGTCCTGTGGAGACTATGCTCATGGATACCAGAGCCCAGACTCTGATCAGAGACTCACAGCCCCCGGTGCACAGTGCCCCTCACTGCCTCTGCTGGGTACCCGCTTTCACCCTACCTTGGCAACACTCCTGCCCGCTTCCTCCAGGGAACCTCCTCAGACTGCTTCCGTTCCCAGTGACTCCCCACACTGAGCTCTCCTTTCACATTCTGAGTTTGTTAGTCCTGGAAAGAAACTGTTTCCTGAGAAAGCATCTGGGGTCAAGTCCTCACGTAGGCCAGGGAGACGGATGCCCGCTGAACCATCCCCTGCTCCACAGGCCCATTGCCACCACCCACAATCCCTCATTTCCAGATGGAGAAACTGAGGCCCAGACAGCATGTAACTGCTTGTTGGCCGCTGAACCATCTCTAGAGACAGTCTCTAGGCTCTAAGCCCAGAGCTCCAGAGCAGAGACTGAGTCCACAGAAGGCAAGAGGCTTACCCGAGGCCACAGAGCCACCCAGCAACAGAAATGGGACAGAAACGGAGGGCCCCAGCATCCCCTGTGAGGTCACGGTCTCCATACCAGCACTCCCCGCCTGTCCCTCCAATTCACCCCAGCCCACCCAAGCAGGCCCTGACTCATCCCAGAGGCAGGGATCAGGGGCTGGCCTCCCACCCCTTTCTCTACCTCCAGGGTTGGATAACACCAAACCACAGGGTCATCCCAGCAACCAAGAGAACAGAAACCTGCAGACCCACCGGGCCACTGTCTCCAGCCAATTGCAAGGCCCAGCCTGGCCCGCCCAGGCTGCATGGGGGGCCGTCTCCTCCCAGCTCTCTCCTCGGCTGCTGCTTAACATGCACACGGAAGCTCGGAGCTGAGCGTATAGATTTCTCTTTGTCTTTGGTGGTAATTATTAGCTGTCTCGGCGGGTGAATGCAGGCAGAAACAAAGGCAGCAAGGGTTGTAAAACCTTTTATCTCGATCAGGCCGCATTATTTGATAAGGTGCTAAGCTAATAGCAACGCATGTCAAATTGTGTTTAGACAGATCGAGGGGCTGGGAATGGAGGGTATATTTGTCTCCAGAAACCTGCACCTGGAAGGATAAAAGAAAGGCACACTGATATTCTCAGCCCCGTGCTAAAGGCAGACAGCCCAGCCCCTGGGCGCCTGGCAGAGAGACTCTGTGGAAAAGGGGCACAGGAGAGGCTGAGAAGGGAGAGAGGGGCCTACTTGTGCTCATTTCCACTCAAACCTACCTCAGGTCTTTGCCTGGAGCCCCCACAGGTCCCCTGGCTCACCTGCCTCAAGCATTTATTAAGCCCCAAACATCTAAATCTGTCCTGTGCATAATACTCACTCTTCTATAGACGGTCACCAGCCACAGGATGTGGCATGGACCATATAGAACTAGCACCAAGTCACATGCAGCCTCCAGGTCAGGCTCACAAGGGCTGGAGAAGTCACTGAAGCCTTCCTGGAGGAGGTAGAGTTCTCCTTAGGCTTTGCAGGATGAGAAGGGTTTGGAATAAGATCCTGGCAAGAAGCGCCCCCTCACCACCAAGCTCCAGATCCCTTGCTGAGAGCTCACAGCGGGATACTTGGTGTCTCCCTGGACCCTGCCAAGAGCTTCCTCAGTCTGCTTTTCCCAATCACCTCCAAATCCCCAGAGCACATCATGGCTGTTCCCTCTGTGTGCCCTCTGTGGCTGCAAGGTGGCGTTAGAGCAAGACAAGAAGGGATGGTCTTATGAAAGCCTTGGAAAAATGCCTGTCTAGGAATGGCCCCTAAGGCAATAATTAAGCATGTTCACAGCTATCAAGCTACAGGGATGTCCACCCCGGGAATGTTTATAATATCAAGGAGAAAAAAGAAAACAACCTTAATGTCCAGCCATGCAGAATCAGTTGAGAGAAATTTTTAGGACATTCATAGGAAGCCATTCAAAATTAATCATTGATGAGTCTTAGTTGGGGTCCTCCCTGAAGCAGGCCCAGAACTCCAATGCAGGTACCCCAATACAGGAAAGGGAGTGTAGAGGCATGGAGGAGGGAGACCAGGAAGGAGACCTGCCAACAGCAGGCATGTCTTCAAACCAGCAACCACAGTGGGATTGGAGCCTGGTGATTCGGGGGACACTCTGGGATCCATGTAAAGCTTTTGCTCTGGTCATCCCACCTGAGAGCTCCGGAAGCTGGGGGATCTCTCTACTAACTCTTGCAATTAGTTGAAGGCTGGAGACAGGATGTTGATTCTCCAACACTTCCAGGCTTCCACAGGTCCCTGCAGCAAGAGCAAGCCTCAGGCAACAAATCAGAGGTGCCAGCAGGTGGAATTGGGATGAGTGGCGTGACAAAGCAGCAGGGCTAAGGGAGTGCAGGCAGGGCACTGCCTCTGTCCACTGCAATCTGTGTTTCCCGCACTGCAGCTGCCCAGCTGGGAAAAGCCAGGCTAAATGAAGACAAACTTGCTTCTTTGCTTCAGGACACCACTTGACATACTAACGGGCCCTGGTGAATTTCCAAGAGCCCTTCAGTGAAGCTACTGGGCTATCCACCTAATGCACGCCCTGTGCACCTGCCCTGATGCCTTTCCTCCCCAGGTACGCCTAATAGAGACTCAAGGCACACCACTGCTGTCCGAGGCCCAGGGTGGGAGATGCTGTCACAGTGGTCGTCTTCTTAGCATGGAAAAGAGGAGAAGGCATACAGCAGCTGGTCCAAGCGGCTCCCATTCTCTTAGTGGGTATAAAAAAGAGAATTACCAGCATTTTTTTTCTTTTCTGCTTTGGCTCCAGAGAAGCATCTTCACCCAAGGAGGCATTCCCAAGAGCATCGAGGGCAGACAGACAGAAGTGAAATCACATCGCGGAAGTCCTCGGCCAGCTGTCAGAAGGGCAGTGGCCAAACAGACTCTGATGTTCCCAGGCCAAGGAATTCCACCTGCAAATGAGGGAGTGTTGTTGAGTGCAGGCCCTGAAGGACCCCGGGACTACGAGGTGGCAAGCACTGGGAGAACCCCAAGACTAATAGGGTGGTGACAAAATCAAAGTGTAGAACAATTCATACAGCATGATACCATCCCCGTTGGGGGAAAAAAAAAGAAATCCAAACACACTCGAAATAAAACCATGTATTTCTGTGAGAACAGATATAAATGTGTATGTACACTTTAAAAAGGTCAGGGACAACATACGTCAAAATTGTCACCGTGATTACCCTTTAGCAAAGGGAGGCCCCAGCCAGGGAGGGGGAGAGGAGACCTCGGCTTGATCCATATTGTTTGAATTTTACTAACAAGAATGGGTTCCTATATCCTATGCATAATTAAAAATAAACGAAAATGTTTTCAAGAAGGAAAAGGAAAAAGCTGGTGATATATGCACCGAAATACCAAAATATGTACAGGGTTTGTCTCTGAGTGCCGGGATTATGGGTGTTTTTAATTTTCTTTTGTTTGCTTATCTGTATTTTTAAATTTTCTACAAAGAACAGGCATTGTTTTTGTAATAAGAAGTGGGGAAACATGAACTAATTTTTAATTAAATATCCACTGTACCAACACCAACCTCCCCCTACACACACACCCTGCCACCCAGGCAGGGAGCTATTCTCCTCTCTGCGTGCCCCTCCCTGGCCACTTGGGACTTCCACCCCAGGCTCATGGACATTACATTCTGAGTTGGACACCCAAGGACTGAGGTGCTGACTCTCCCGAGGGCCCACTCTGTTGTTCTCTCTGTGTGACCTCAGGACCCTTTCACCCCCTCTGGCCTGAGTTCCCTCCCTACCCTGCCCCACCTCTTCCCATGATCTCTAGAAGGGCCCTGGAGATGACGATGAACTTCACTGCAGAGAGCCGCTGTGCTGTGTGCAGGTCGCAGTTTCGATGGTCAGTGGAAGGAAGACTAGCCTGACCAGGAGTCGTCACCATCAGCCAAGTTCAAGGGCCCCAGATGCTGTTCAGGAGACGATGGGTCAGCTCAGGAACCAGCTGGAACTTGCAGTCTGGCTGCTCCAGAAACGTGCAAGATGCAAATCAGACACGTGAGCGGCCGGGTGGAGGAGCTGGGTCTCCCTCCCAGGGAGGCTCTGAGTGTCAGATTTTCCACTCTGTTTCTCTGAGTATGTTCTGCACATCCCCGTGCTAAAAATAACCGTGGCGCGTGAGTGGGGGAGTGGCCCCAGAGTGTCTCCAGGAGCCAGTGGGGCCAGCCGGGCACATCAGCCTCCCTCCATCTGGGCAGTGCAGGCTCCAGCCACAGAGGATTGTTGGGTCTGTTCCCACCACACAAACCCCTCTCCACTGGCCTCTCCCACCCTCATTGCCTGTGTCTGCAAATTCTTCCTCGCACTGGGACCCCAGGGACCCTGGGAACTGGCAACTCTGGAAATTATAAGGATGGGAAAAGCCCAAAAGAGTTCATCTCATCCACCCCTGGGGAGTACGCAGTCACCTCTAAGTCCTAGGGACAGCAGAGAAGGTCCCCTCAGTCAAACACCCATCACTGAAACCTCATCTGCCAAATGACCCATCATTCCCACTCCTTGCAAAAATCATTCCTTGAGTCTAGCTAGGATTTCTGCTGCTGCAGCCAAAGTCCAGTTCCCACCATTTTCCCCCAAGGGAAGAAAAAAGAGAGAACTGCTGATCCAAATTCAAATCCAACAGAACCCACGTGTGGCCCACACAGTGTCCTAAGAGCTGGGACTCCCAGTTCAAAGCAGCTTCCATCTGGGAGAAAGGTCCACAGGAGCCGGCCTGCTGCCAGGGACTAAAATGCTGTCCCTCCTCATCTCCCCTCACACCGGTGTGGTGTGTGAGTTAGTGGCACAGGAGACAGGACAGCCAGGGTGACATCCCCACCCTCAGGAACCTCAGGCTGAGTTTGAAGCCCAACACTCAGGTGCCCGAAGGAAACTTACAAGGTGTCCAATCAACGCCAGCGTGCAGCTAAGGGGACCTGCAGTGGGTGTCCCTGGAAGAGCTGTTTTCCGAACAGAAGCAGGGAGGGGTGACACACCAGGGACTGCTGAGGACAAGACCTCTTGGGGGATGAGGTCAGCTGGTGGGGCCCTTTCTTGGAACGGCCAGAGCAGAGGTTTGTGCCGTACTCCTGAGAGCACTTGGCATAGGAACATAACCCAGGAGGGTGCTGAAAGGTGACTTTGTGAAATAACAGGAGGTGGGGAGGGGCGTGATGAAATTTGGCAAACTGAGAAGGAAGGGATGCAGAGGGCGCGTTTAGCACCCCTTCCACGACAGCCCGTGCTCACAGAGCACCTGGCGCTCCGGCCCTAGGAGTCTGGGATCCCAGCTGGGAGGTGCAGGAGGGCTTCACCACATCAGGGGCTGTTGAGATGGGGTCTCGGGACACGGGTCTCTCCAACTGTGCAGGCTGTGGGGAGGGCCAGAGAGGGAGAGCCCTGCGGGCAGCAAGCAGACCTAGAGGAGGGGCAGTGGCAGCACCTGGACAGGTGGAGGGACCATGTGCTGGGGAGGATGAGCTCAGGGGGATGAGTCAGAAGGTGCCGCAGTGCAGCCACAAGGAGACCACAGGCCTCCGCAGAGCCTTGGTTTCCCCTCTCTCACGAGGCATGGCAGCCCCTCAGAAAACAGAGTCTGGAAAACCAGAAGAGTCCAGAGTCCTTCCATCCCCACTCTCGGGAACAGGAGCTGGACACAGAGCGATTGGATTCAGGAAAGACTGACCAGGAAAGAGGAGAGAACGGTAGAGTCTGTAGCCTCTAGGTACGACCCAGAACTCCAGACAGGGCAACCAGTTCCCCCCAGCTCCTCCTCTTTGTATGGTTTCTTCCTCCCCAGACCCTCTGAGCCTTCTCCTGAACATGCAGAGCCTCGGAGGAGCAGAGGGCCATTTGGAGGGGAAGACAGGCCTCCCAAGCCCAGCTCTGGCCTTTCCACACACAATGCAGCTCTAAGCCAGTCTCTTCCCAGCTCTGAGCCTCCGTTTCCTCACCTGTGAGAAGAGAAGGACGAAGACAGTAATAACCCATTAAGGACTCACCATGTGACTCTTGCATGCTTGACAATAGTTCAATAAGGCGGCCACACTTACCATTCCTATTTTCCACCTGCGGAAACTGAGGCCCTGAGCAGAGCAGGAAGCTGCCTGAGCTCATACAGGTGAATGAACTGCAGAGGGCTGCTGAGAGGACAGGGTGAAGTGGCAGAGAAACGCTCCCAGACTGACATTTGCTTGTCCCCTTACAATGTCACCAGGATGCTGCAGCACATGCATTTTCCAAAGAGGCCCAAGCATCATCACCCACCCCTCAGACCCCCCACAGTATGGCCTTGCTCTCCTCCATGAAGAGGGGGCTCCCTTTCTCTTCTCTCTTGAATCTGGAGTGGGAGGCCTGGCAGTTTTATCCAGGAGAAGACAGGAGGTGACCCTGGGCCAGGCCAAGGTATGGTCCTGTCTGTCCTCTACTTTCTGTCTCCAGGGTCAGCTTCCATGTGAAAAGTGCCACTGCCCTAAGCCCACCTTGTGGAAAGGGCCGGAGCCAGGTGCAGAGGCCCTGGAGGACGAGCCCTGCGTGGAGAGAGACGGCCAGACCACGAGGGGCCACATGTGCCAGAGCAGCAGCCCCCGCCATTTGGAGTGGTTTTTCCACATCCCTGGAGAACCGGACAGATGGCCCTCCTCCTGTCTCCATTTTAGGAAGGTCACGAGGAGATGTGGAAGAGGAAAGACAGGCGAGGTGGGGTCAGGACTGCAAGGAGCTCCAGCACAGAGCTGCCCTCTGCTCCTACTTCTGGGCACCAGCTGAGGACTCAGCAGGGCTTAGTGCCTCAGATTCTGGCCTGCAGATCTGGAGCTGGAGTGGTCATTATGAGGCCCATCCCACTGGGTTTCCATTGTGTGGGGAGGGGGCATTCTAGCTCCAGTTCTTCCAGTGAACCACACACACTGGGGCTAAGCAGATCCTAGAGCTCCCTCAGGACATCCCCACCCATAGGCCCCCTCCCCATACCCCTGGAGGATATCACACTGCAAGCCTGGGGTCCAGTGAACCCAGCTCAGCCAGCATGGAGCTAGACAGCAGCCCAGGGTGAGTGGCACCTGCCAACCCTCAGATACTTTGCAGCTCTGAGCCTCTCCCTGGATTCCAACCCTGTGCCCAGCACCACACCAGGCCCTTTAGTGGAGGATCCCATTGAATCCTCAATCACCTGCAGAGTCGGCGATTGCTGTTGTCTCATTTTTCAGGTGAAGAATCAAGAGACTCAGAAACGTTAATTGAGTAGGTCACATCACACAGCTCCAGGTGAGAGGCCTGAATTTAAACCTGGAGGCCTGACTCCATGGCCCTCCTTCTTCTCCACTCTAGCACATTGCTGACGGTGAGCATGTTTGGAGAGACTCACGCATCAGCCTGTGCTCCCCGCGCAACCCCACCCCTGAACCCGCAAGCTTGAACTCTCAAGGCTGCCCATATGCGGAGGCAGAGACCCAGGAGCCTGACGCTGATAGTGCCCACGAAGAGGCTCACCCCCATGGGCAGACTCCTGCCCACCCTCAAAGCCCACACCCACGTGGCCACACACTGACACTCCCACCTACATATCATCTAGACGTCCCACTGTACAGACACGATCACCCGTGGACTTGGCGAGTGCTCTCTCACGCACCCCTGCACTCCAGCCAAGACTCACGTGCAGACACACGCACGATACATCCTCAACACACATCACACACACAAACACCGCACCTTGTTTAATGATGCCCGGGAAATGAGAGTCATTATTTTTATTTAAAAAAAAAAAAAAAAAAAGCAGCTCTCAAATGCCAATAGATTCCAGAGTGGGTTTTTGTTTTTTTAGTGCTGAAAGATTCCCCAAGCAAAAGTCACCCAACAGCGCCACCTGCTGAAGGCTGGCTATTCTCCATCTTCTCTCCTAAACTTGGCAGGTGGAGCCCCTCCTTAGTTTCTCCCAAAGTGCTGGAGACCTGGGAGCTGGGGAGGAGGGGTGGCGCCAAGGTGCTGAGCCAAAAGAGACCCGGAGAAGGCATGGGGAGCTGGTGCCACAGGGAGAGGAGAGAGGTCAGGCAGGGAGCAGAGGAGGACCATGGGCCCCAGAGGATGGGAGAAAGACTGCATAAAGGAGAGGTTGAGGAGGGAGAGTCAGGCACGCTGGAAAATAGAGCCAGGAGCAGGGAGAGAGGAGACAAGAGGGGCCAATGAGGCAGCAGGACCGACTGAGAGACCCCTCACCCGCGCCGGCCCCCAGGACCCACACATGGAGCAAGCCCCACAAGCCAGCTCTTTCCACCCTCCCCTGCCACCCAGGGGGCTCTGTGTCAGGAACCTGAGGCTTCAATGTGGTCCTGAAGGTTGGTATGTCCCTATGCCACCTCAGTCCTCCAAAATGTTCCAAAGCAGCCTTCCAAGGCTCAGTTCCCCACCCCCACCTCCCACCCCAACACACATCCTGCCTGCTGGATCAGGATGGGTCGCATCCTAACAGGAAAGGGTTGGTTCCTAAGGTGCAAAGACAGCCAGAGAAGGACTTGTCCAAGGCCACAGGGTGAATTAGGAAGAATCAGCCCTGGAAGCCAGGCACAGCCTCCACTCTGCACCCAAACGTCAACCAACCCCAGGCCACAGCAGCTCCTCTCCTCAGCCCTAAGGGGGAAGAGGGCACGGGGTGAGTCCACTGTCCCCTGGGAGGTACCCCAGGCTGCATCATTGCCATTAGTATCTCAGGGACCACCCTGCAGGGACTCAGGCAGCAACACAGCTCGACAATCATCAGGCCAAGCATAAACCACAGACTCCAACTCACGGGGCATTGGTTCTGAAAGATCCCACTGGTCCCTCCCCATGAGGGACACAGCACAAAGAAGTGGGGTCTAGGCAGGGGGATGAGAAGCCCCAACCCTCTCAGACCAGTCTCCTATGCCAACCCCTTGAGACTGACAGGAATCATTGCTGAGGTTTGGTCCCTGGAGAACGGCAAACTTGGGCTTCATCCTGCTCTTCTGGGGCCAAAATTCTGGTCCTTCCATCTTTCAAGGGGACACTCCCTCCAAGAGAAAGGTCCCTCTTGCAGGGAGAGTCTCGGGGGCAATTTTCTTTCTTATGCAGCCCCCTGACACTCCCCACAACTCAGCCAGAGTCAGAGGAGCCGCCTCTCTCACCTTTGTGGGAAGGCAGGGCTCTCTACTGCAGCAAGCCAAGCAGGCTGACTACACAATGCACAGCAGGTGCTGGCTTGCATCTCATTTGCATATGGTTTGCATATGCTTTCTGACTTCTCAAAATACCAGGGAACCATCCTCCAACCCCCCAACCTATAACTTGGCATTTACAGTCCCTCTTGACTTACATGAGCATTTCAGTGCTGTGGACTTGCATTTGCTTAGCTAGGGCTTCAACTGTAAATCACACTGAACCTAAACTAATTAAAAGAGACATCCTAGCTCAAAGTCCCTGCCCCCTCCTGCCAGGCCAGACCACACACCCCTCACGGAAAATACCCCGCCCTTCTGTGCTGACAGGAGTTGGCTGATATTGTTCCCTGAAAGACCCTTTCTTCTTCTCTACCTGAAAATCTCCTACTCACCCTTCAAGATCTGGTTCTAAAGGAACTTTTGCAAAGCTTCTGCACATTAGCTTCTCCAGCCAGTAATTCTGCGCATAATCCGTGCCCCCCATAAAGGCCCCAGCTCTACAGCTCATTAATGGCCAACTGGTAAAGGGAGATTTACCATACCACGAAAATGATCTTGTTCAGCACCTATCTTTCCTAATAGACAGTGAATTCATTGAAGGCAGAAACCATGAGGCTAGTTTCCATCATTCATATGTGGCCTACAGCTAAGCTCCCAGTTCTGGGAGAATGGCTGCTTAATCAAGTCTTGATGAATGAATGAATGAATGAATGAACGAATGAATGAACAAACGAACAAACGTGTGTTAGTGGGATTCTTGTTATGACCAAAATGGTCAAAAACAACAACCTAGCAGAGGAAAAGCTCATTTGGGCTCACGGTTTCAGAGGTGGTTTCAGAGGTTCGGTCCTTGGTTGGCTGACTCCATTGTTTAGAGCCTGAGGTGTGATAGACCATCATTGTTGAAGGGCAGCAGCAAAGGAGGAAAGCTTCTCAAAGGCTCTCTCCTGCCAGAAAGCAGAGGGGGGAGAGAGAGAGGAAAAGGGAGGAGAAGGGCCCACAGGGAAGATGCCCCCTTTCAGGGTATGCCCCCAGGATGCACCTCCTCCAGCCACACCTCACTTGCATTCACCTCTGAACATTCCTGCATTAGCCCAGGAGCTTTAGGGCGCATACCTCATATCCAAACGGTAAGAAATGGTTTGCTTTCTTATCTAAGGGTCTCCCTGATTTAACATTCTGTGATTTTCTCTCCTTGATGGCTAACTCCAGTTGGAGTTCAATAATGGTGATATTCCACCCACTATTTTTTCAACTTGAAATAGCATGGAACAGAGGGTCCCCTAGCGCCCAGCTCCATATGGACGTTTGTCTGCTTTTGAGGACTTCACGTTTCCCAAACAAAAGCCCTAATCAGGATCTACTGCACCTGGTGGAGCCTTGGGCCCATGAGTGAGTAGACCATGTGGGGCCAAGGCCGCTGCTTATGAAGCCAAGAACCAAGCAGGGAAATTTACCGTCAGATAATTGGCAGCTCTGGTGCACAGTCAAATGCAGTAAATTAAGTGTTTTCCTGTAAATCAAGTTTATGATTTGCACTGGAGATGTAATTGTTAAAACTGTTCATTTTACCCGCAAATAGCAGTTGAAAGAAACCAATTTAGGAGTGACAGATTGGTTTTGATTCTAAATGTAGTGCTAAAACAGTTAATTTTAATAACATCCATTGGACAGGAGTCTGCTTGTTACTTAATATCATAGTCAACAATTTGAAAGCTGCACATTCAGCCACTGCTGCTTCCGTTAGAAATTAATCCCATTTTTCCCCCAAATGGAGGCATTTCTCAGCAGGAAACAGCACTCCATGTAGAAGGGCTTTTCTCATTCTCCAGCCTAGAGCCATCCTGCAATGGGGCAGGGGGACCACGAGAGGGTCATCTGTCGACTCGAACAGAAAGGGCAGGACCTGGAGGGTCAGGACCGAACGGGTCCTTCCCAGTGGAGAAACAGTCTCAGTGGCAAATGGGATCACAGTCCAGGGCTTCTGCCGCTCACCTCTGTCGCAGAGCACTCTCCCTCATGCACGCCTCCTTTCCCCTGGGACATCTCCCGGCCCTGCACTCTCAGACTGCGTAGACCTCACTCCATCATCCGCTGTCCAGCCCTCCAGTAACTAGAAGGGTTTTTTTTCCTCCAGGCTAAGCTCACCCAGGCCTTTGCCATCCCCTCAGGGGACCGAGGGGCAGCATGGTGTGCAGGAAAGAACTCTGGCACACACAGATGTCCTGCAGGTAATTCTGAACGAGCAAGACAGCCTTCTCTTCCAACTTGGTACCATCCTTCTCTCTGTCCCAGGAAGGGACACCCCAGCCTGTCAATTCAACCCAAGTTTCTTGTGTTCAAGACTGGACCCACTATTTTTGTCATGTCAACTTGGGTCCTGAACACTCGCTGGGAGTCCAGCTCCCAGGACCAGAAGCCACTGGGGTAAGGCAGCCGGTGGTCTCTTTGAGCAGTTCATGCTGCCCCTTGACAGGACCCCAGCGCTGCTCCCCAGCGAGCCACAGCAGACTGGGCATGCATCACAATTGCCTGTGTGACTTGTAGCACAGTGGGCTGGTTCCCAGCCCAGGAGATTCTGATTTAGCTGGTCGGGAAAAGCCAAGGAATCTGCATCTCTAGCAAGTTCTTGGGCAGTGCTGCTACCACCAGCCCACAAACCCGACCCTCAGCAGCACTGACACAGGGGAGGTGTTAGACCACCACCCACACCCACCAATACAGACAGGAAGCTGGGCCCAGAGAAGCAGGCGAGACAGCCAGCCCCTCAGCCTCCTGGGCCTTACTGTCCGGAGACCCATCCTCTCCCAGGGGCTCCAGGCGCCCCACAAGGCAGAGGTGCCACTCAGTCCATCGGCTCAGTTTTCACTTAATTAATTTCAGGGGGCATTAAAAAGGAAAACTTTTGTTCAAGAAGGAAAAGCCCGTTCGTTTTCACGGCCACCACTTGGAGGAACACTCGGGAGCCTACCCAATCGCCTGTAGAGTCTATTATACGGGGAAGCCTAAATCACATTTATGGCTCATACTGTACGGCAAATGTAGGTATTAAAATTGTTCCTTTTAAATGATAAACATCCACTGAAATGGTGCAATAGAGCCGCATCAGAGACTGTTTCCACCCAAAACAAACTGACTCAGGAAAGGCAGTAAATAGGGAGTTTTACAGCACTCCTCGTAAGTGCGGTTTCCCATAAGGATGCAGAGGGAGGGGGCCGTGCAGAGCCATCAGCAGGCGGAGACCAAGTTTGTCTTCAGCGACTTCCACCACCTTACCTGGCTCCGTCTCCTCCAAGACCTGAGAGGAACGGTGTCTCCCCCCAAGGACCCACGACTCCTCGTAGGGCAGGTGTTTGGGTTTTCTTGCCTGGTTTGAGATCGTGAGTCCCCATTTTACTGTGCACATCACAATCACTGTGGGTTCGGCTTTTGAGAGAGAAGTAATGGAAAAAATAGTTAATCACCCATTCATAATCTCTTAAACATTATTTTTAAGCTGATAGTTGCAAAACAAAAATGCGATCTTTCTAACATCTTCAAGCAATTACTTGTCATTTTCCTGGTTTCCATAATAAAAGGAAATTAGGTTGGGAGCAGGGTGGGGGGAGAGCAAACTCCTGACTTTGAATTTTGGGAAGATGAAGGACAGATGTCAAGGAAATCTTGCAAATGCCAACAAAAAAATAAATGAAGGCAAGGACCAAGCCAGGGCATGGGCTGGAGGTGGAGGGCGGGGCATCTCCTGGCTCCTCCCACTCCCCCAAATACAGTGTTGGGTCTAAGTATCTGAGTTTCATCAAGTAAATCTGCCTCTGCCCGTGCTCTGTAGGAATTGGGGGTCCTGCCTTTCTCCCCCACCCCCGACCTCAACAAGCCTCAATAATTGAGGAGCCAAAAGCCAACCTGAGCTCCTTTGAGCGTTTTGGGTGCGGGGTTAATCCACAGTAGATGTATGGGAAGAATCACTGTTTCAGAGGCTTCTTCCATGCCAAGACAAGGCTTCTCATTTTTTGGTGTGAAAGGACCAGGTTTGCTTTTGTGTTGTTGTTGTTGTTGTTTGTTTGTTTGTTTTTTCATTTCCAATCCACTTATTTTTAATCTAGTACAGATACTTTTGTAAAATGTCATAGCAATGTCAAGTTGCTATACAGGTTTCTGATTCTTACCCCCACTTTCTGTCAGGAAGAGTGCTGGTTCAGGGCCACACACGTCGGCTCAGTGTTTCTGCAGCTGCTTTCTGAGATGGGTGCTTTTATACCACTTTGCAGTTGGGGAACTTGAGGCCCAGGAAGGGTGAGTAAGTGAGTTTCAAAGGTAAAACCTACAGAGATAACCTGGAAACCCAGATCCAGGCTCCAAATCTTTGTATGTTCCTGAACCTGGACTATGGGGATGTTCTTGTAGGACAAAGTGGAAAGATGCCCTCTGTATCAGTTCAGTTTCTGTTGCTATAACAAAATACCTGAGGCTCGGTACTTTACAAAGAAGTTTATTTAGCTCACAGTTTGAGAGATTTATAAAGGTACACTGTCAACATCTCTCAGCTCTGTGAGGGTCTCCCTGTTTATGTCATATGACAGATGGCGTCATGGCAGGAAAGTGTGCGAGGAGAGATGGTCTGGTGAGACGAGAAGCCACAGAGCAGGGAAAGGCCAGACTTCCTCTAACTCTGTCATAAGAACTAACCAGGGTCCCAAGAGAAACACCTTAATCCCTTCACCCAGGGCACATTCTCGATGACCTAATGACTCCCACTAGGCCGGGACTCTTACTTACTCCACCACCTCTTAAGGTCTCCATCCTGGGAACCAACTCAGGTCACCCACTTAGAACCAACCCCAGGCAGGTTCCTCCAAGGACCCATGTTAGGAGCTAGGAGGGAAAGGGGGAGTCCGAACACCCCAAAACCAGAGGCAGGAGTGTGCTGTGTGAAGTACCGAGACGTGGGGGAGCCTGGACTGGGAGGGGAGAGGGATGGGAGCCTGGCGGAGGCTGGCCTGGTGGCCACTCTCCTGGGGAATGGGGTGGGCAGTGGCCTTCAGCCCAGAGAATAATGATGAGGAAAGTCAGGGCCCACGTCCCTCCCGGTGCCTGGTCCTCCTTGCCCTGAGCCTGAGCTTCCACCTTGAAGTCACAGAGTATGTGGTTGGGATTTAAAAAATGCAAATCTGCCAGAAGACACTCCCACCAGGGTATGTCTCCCTTTGAACGTGTTAAAGGGACCCGGGTCGCAGCAGCTCCTGTTTCCTGCTGAGCTGCCTCTGTGAAGCTCTGCACAGGAGCAGCCTGGGGGCTGGCTGTTCAGAGAGACAGGAATGAAAGGGGGATCAGAGGGGCCTGCCAGCTGCCCTGCCTGGGCCCCTGGGAGGGAGCCAGGCTCCTCTGGAAACCAAAGGCCACCCACAAGGCCCCCACACAACATCAGGCCTGAGAGAGGAGAGGCAAGATCCCAGGGACTCTGTCATTCAAAGACTCTTGGGGAGGAGCCTCACAGACCCTGAAAGCCAGGACTTCTGCTTCCCAGGAAATGGCCCTGACCTGAAGGTCTGGTTGTCTCACCTTAGGGCACTTCAGACCTTCCTGAGGCCCCTCTGACCAGGCTCCGTGCGGGGGGCAGCAAGACGTGGGCCTACCCCAGCCAGGGTGGGCAGTCAGGGTAGCCTTCCTGGAAGAGGAAGGCCTACTGTGAGCCGGGAGGGTGGGCAAAAGGGGGAGGATGGCATTCCAGGACACACACACACACACACACACACACCATCACCACAACAACTTGAATGAAAGGCTCTTTTTTTCTTTTCTCAGTGAAAAATCAGAGAACAATTTTCATAGTTGATTAGAGCTAGAGTCCATGGTCTTTACTTCCCAACTAAGGAAAGTGGAGGTCAGAGAGGTAAAGTGCTACACCTGAGGTCACACAGCAAATTGGGGCAGGGGGTAGAGACTTCCTGGCCCCAGGCCCGTTCCCCTCTGCCCTCCCTCGCTGGCACTGCGGCATGCTCCCTCCAACCCCCAAGGAAGGAGAGAGAGGCCTCGGAGGAAGTGGAGCCAGGCTCTCAGCTATGCCCCTGAGAATGGGAGCCGAGGGAGCCTCCAGTGCTCCAGCTTCCCCGGGGAGACAGCTGAAAGGCAGAGCAGAAACACAGTCACCTAAGCAGGTCCCTTGGGGTAAACAGGAGCTGCCTGCCCCACTGCCTGCCCCACTCACCTCTCCAGGCCACCCCTGAGGGGGAGGCACCCTCCTCCCACTGGGCTCTGCAGCCCGCTTGGGAAACCCCAGCATGAGCTGCCTGTACCTCTCCTCCAACCTGCTGTGCAACAGCCTCTAAGCAGAGGGAGGTGGTATTTCAGACAAAAGGGGTTGCAGCTGCTTGCAGAGGGGATGCTGTGTTAGGAGCCCCTGGTGCCAGAGTGGGCACAATGGTCCTGGAGAGATTGGGAGAGTAAGGGCCACGCTTCCTGGATGTAGAAGCTGGATAGGGAAGCGCAGTGTTCCCATTTCCCACATAAGAAAACTGACGACCCCGTGATGAGATGCGCTAGGATGAGCTCCATGTTGTGATCTGGGTATCCAAGCCCAGAGAAGCTACATGACCTGCCCATATCCCACAGCTGGCAAGTGGCAGAGCTGGGTTCACACCAGGAGGCTGTGCCCGAGGCCATGCTCTCAAATGTCCTTTTTTCCCTTGCTTTCTTCTGCTGAAAATGCATCTCTGAGTCTGTCCCTATCAGCACAAAACCATCCACTCTGTCCTCCTGCAGCCACTGGGCATGGGGCACCACCTCTTATATACGCCGCCATCTTTGATGGACATGTCCATGGCTCCTAGCTACTATTACAAAAAAAAAAAAAAAAAAGTAACCGTTGAGCTTTCTCTGTCTCTTGATGCAGTTTTGCAAACACATCTGTGGAATGTGGCCCTGGAACATCTGAGCCCAAGGACATATGGGCTTTCCAAATTTTGATGGATGATGCCAAATGGCCTTCCAAATGGCTAGGCCAGTCTGCCTCCTCACCAAGGATGCTGGCCCATGGTGCTGTGTACTCACTTTGGGGACACTCAAGTTGGTCCTGGCCCACTGGGTCCCCTCCCCGATCTGAGCTCCCTGAGGGAGGAGCTAGGACTCAGTCCCCCCTGGACCACCTGATGAAGCTGTGGAGACCCTTGGTGGAAGACAGGGACGTTTTGAGGAGAACCTCCTGGGGTCAGTTTCCTGCGGTGACAGTAAGAATTTCCTTGGCGCCTACTGTGAGCCCTGTGTCAGTAGAAAGCAGAGACTGATCCAGGTTCTCAAACTCAGTTTGCCTGCTGGGGCCAAGTGGGCAGCAGAGATGAGTGACATGGGCTAAAAGGTGAAGCCGGTGACGGTGGCCACGGCTCAATGCCACCTACACTGCCAGGCAAGGAAAAAAGGAGGGCCCTGACCAAAGAGCTGGGAAATAGACCAGAAAGTATGCAACTCCTAGAAGCCAACGCAGGGTCAACACTCCGGCTTTCAGGCCCAGGCAACGACTCTCTCAATAGGAGCCCCTAAAGCTCAGAAAAGGATGCCAAGAGTTAATAAGTGGATCCGCATCCAATTTAAAAGCTTCTGCACAGCAAGGGAAACAGTTAGGAATGTGAAGAGAGAACCCACATCATGGGAGGAAACCTTCGCTAGCTACTCTTCTGACGGAGGATTAATATCTAGAATATATAAAGAGCTCAAAAACCTTTACACCAAAAAAAAAATCAAATAACACAATTAACAAATGGGTAAATGAGCTAAACAGACACTTCTCAAAAGAAGAAATACAAATGGCCAACACACACACGAAAAAATGTCCAACGTCTTGAGCAATTAGGGAAATGCAATCAAAACTACACGAGGATTTCATCTCCCACCAGTCAGAATGGCAGACATCAAGAACACCAATAATAATAAATGCTAGAGAGGATGCAGGGGGAAAAGGAACACTCTTACACCGTTGGTGGGGTTGTAAATTAGTACCAGCTCTATGGAAATCAGTATGGAGGCTCCTCAAAAGACGAGGCATGGAATCACCACGTGAGCCAGCCATACCATTCACCCCAAGAATTACAGTGATTTTGGTACAGGGAGACACGCCTACCCTGTGGAAAGCAGCCATTCACAACAGCCAAACTATGGAACCAGGCTAGCTGTCCATCGATGGATGGATGGATGGAGGAAGAAAATGTGGAATAGACACCCAATGGAGGTTTTTTTTCAGCTGTAAAGAAAAATGAAATGATGGCATTTGCAGTAAAATGGCTAGAACTAGAGACCGTCATGTTAAGAGAAATAAGTCAAACTCAGACCATTAAGGACTGGACGTTTCCTCTCATATGCAGAAGCTGGAGAGGAAAAAGGAAAGCAAAGGTGGGGGCTGATCTCCTGAAAATCAAAGGCAGATCAGTAGAGGGAAGGGAGCGAGGGATGGGAGACAGGGAGGAAGGGGGGAGAGCTGAGGAGTGATATTGACCAAATATGTTGAAATATTATGTGCATGTACCAATCAGTACATCCCATCAGTATGTACAACTAAAACGCACCAATAAAAAGTGTGGAAGACTAATAAATAAAATAGAATATAAATAAATAAACGAGGGCCCTGGAGCTAGACCTTACCATTTTTTTTTTTTTTAGAGAGAGTGAGGGGAGGGAGAGAGAGAGAGAGAGAGAGAGAGAGAGAGAGAGAGAGAGAATTTTTTAATATTTATTTTTTAGTTCTCGGCGGACACAACATCTTTGTTGGTATGTGGTGCTGAGGATCGAACCCAGGCCGCACGCATGCCAGACGGGCGCGCTACCGCTTGAGCCACATCCCCAGCCCCAACCTTATCATTTTTTAAAAAATCAGAACCCGGGTTTTCAGGTGAATTTGCCCTGACATCTAGCACAACACCTAACACTTAAGGATTCCATTTTTATTAAATGAATAAAGAAAAGAATAAACCATTCCAAAGTCCACCTTCTTCCCTCTGCAGCTCTGGAACAGGGTGCCCACAGCGCCAGCAGGAGGTGCACCTGGACAGGCGGGCAGAGCAAGTCCTGGGCTCCCTGTGCTTTAGTGGCCTTAGCTGCTGTCCCCTTGAAACCCATGTGTTGGAAACGTGGTCCTCAATGCAGCAGTGTTGGAGGCAGAGTCTAAAAAGAGGTGATCGGGTTGGGGGGATCCACCCCGTGAAAGGGTGAATTGCATTCTCCTCCAGAGGCTGGTCATACTGACAGGACCTAGTTGTAAAGCAAGTGTGGTCTGTTGCTCACGCCTGCCGTCTTGCCCTCCCGCCCTCTGTCCCAGGAAGAAGTGGAAGGAAGGCCCTTGCCGGATGTGCATGCCTTCATCTTGGACTTGCAGCTCCAGAACTGAGATTTTTTTTTTTTTTAAATCACCCAGTCTGTGGTATTCTGTTATAGCAACACAAAAACAAAACTGATCAAGATAGCATTTGGCAAGGTAGCTTTGGGGTTTAAAATCTGCTTCATTCAGCAAGTCCCTGCCCTCTGACCCCTCTGCTTATATCCAAGCATCCACCACACTCCAGCAACTCCACAAGGACATACATACGTGAAATCGAGTGTTGGCCTCCAAACAGGGGGGGACGTTCATCCTGTCTCCCTGTCCTACCTTCAGAAACCTTCAAGAAGACACGGCCCACGAGTTACTCCAAGTATGTATTGGTCATCCAAAATTAGTGATTAATTTCCCTGGGCCCACGTTCTGGGTGGCTAAGATTGATGTAGAGTGGATGCTGGTGCCATGACTGGGCGATAGGTTGGCAGGTTCTTTCTGGGGGTGTCATCCCCCAGGAAGCCTGTGTCAGAACAAGGCGGCCTTATGGGGTTTTTCTAGGAAGGTGTAGCAAGAAGCCCCTGCCCAGGACAAGGTATAGTCCCTTCCCAAGAGCACATCTTTAGTGACCTACTTCCTCTAACCAGGCCCTACCACCTGCAGCTTCTGCCTTTTCCCAGGAGTCCATTCCGCTGTCAATGGATTAATCCACTGATGGGTCAGAGCCCTGGTGACCCAGTCACTTCCCACCTTTGAGCCTCACTGCATTGAGGAACTAGCCTTCAGCACATGAGTCTTTGGGGGACACGTTATGTCCAAATCATAATAGATGCCCTCCAAGATAAAGACACCTAAGCAGAGAGAGGTGTGGTCTGCAGAGCCTGGAACCCAGCCCCCATGGAGCACAGTGTCCCCAGACCACGTTCTAGGCTCACAGAGCCTCCGTTTCCTCACCTCTAAAGGACCTCCCTAGTGTGACCATGGAATTGATCATACAAATCAGGAAACTTCTCTCCGTTTAGATTAAAACACATGAAATTGCAATTTGGTGCATCAAAAGCATTTGAATATTGACAATACCAATTGATCCAACCTCAGAATAATTGCCCCAGGACGTGGGGCATACATCAGGACAGTCCTGCACAGACAGAGATGTGCGGTCACCCTGTGGCTCGCGACCACACCAGCTGCTTCTCCCCACTGACTTGCAGTACAGACCTCCCCTCCCACCCCCAGCCCCTCTGTCATTAGGCTGAGGTATAAAGATTAAGTTAATGGCGGGCGGAGAAAATCAGCTTTGTTGGCAAATTGTCTCCGATATTTATTTTGAACATTAAAACGAATCATTCCAACTAAAGAGGGCTGTAGTGCGTGGCCCATTAAAATGCATGCATTATGTATAACTCTCCCAGCTACACCTCCGAGTATTATCACCCTAAAAAGCAAACATGGTTTTTAAAGCCCCTTGTTTACGACATCCCGTGACAGTTGATAAATGGCCACCGTTTCCAGATCTGAAAGCTTAGTAACCCAAGCTAGAAAATTCAATCTTATTCTAATATAGATGGGGGACCGGAGGGGGGTGAGTGCCACAAACCGGGAACGGAGCAGAGCTTTCCAAATGGGATCCGAGCAGAGGGTCGGCGCCATCGGAGCTGCGAGGCTGCGGTCACTCCCGGGGTGCTGTGTTGTTTCCTGGGGCAGCCGCAACAATTTAACTCAAACTTGGTGGCTTACGACTACACACACGTCTTCTCTCATAGCTCTGGGGGCTTTCAGACATCAGAGCCGCAATCCCTCCAAGGGCTCCAGAGGGGGATCTAGCCTCACCTCGTCCAGCGTCCGTGGCCCCCGCAGTTCCTAGGCTTACGGCCACATCACTCCAATCTCTGCTTCTGTCCCCCGCCACCTTCTCCCCTGTGTCTTGGGTCTTATCCATCTCTTACGGTACACTGGTCATTGGATTTAAGGCCTCGTCTAATCCAGAATGATCTCACCTTGAGATTCTCACCTTAATCTCAGTTGCAATGACCTTTATCCAAATAAAGTCGCATCTGCAAAGTTCCAAGTAGTGTGGCTTACGGAGGGACGTCATTCAGACTTCTGCCTCTGCGGGTCTCTTTCCCTCCCCAGAGAGTCCCTCTTTTTCTTAAGGTTTTGAGAGCCACCACACCTGCAGGCTCTACCAGATCCTAGCAAACTCCGCCACCTGTCCACCTGCCCAGATTTGTCTCCTCCCTGCCACCCCCCCCCCGCCACCTCCCTGCCCACTCCCTGGCTCCGGTCAGCTCCTCTCTGGTCTGCTGCAGCCGCACCCACGGGCCCCAGTGCCTTTCCTCTGATCCTACTGCTTCTCCTCTGGGCCCTTCCAGTCACCTCCGTGCCCTGCGCTGCCCTTCACAGCTGCTGCCACACTTGCAGCACCTCATTAGTGGGTGTTCTCGTCTTTCCAGCACCTCCATATTAGAACATTGCATCCCCAGAGGAGGCAGATGGAGCAAGCCCGGGCAGCCTCTCCCCCCACGGAGCTGGCATGAGATGTCCCCTTCCTGTTGTGACTGTCCTAAGCCATCCCCAGCCGAGCAGCAGCACACATCCCTTTTCGGAGTCTGGGTTTCCTCATCTGACCCAGAGCCCTGGAGGACCTCAGGCCAAGCACAGGCTGGGAAACCATCTTCTGAGGGAGAAGGCCTTGCGGAGTGTCCCTGGCCTGTCCCCTCTGCTGCTCCCTGGCCATGTTCACTCCCATCTCTGCCAGGCCCTGCCATTCCCCTGTCCCTGGGTCTTACACAGACCTGAGCTCAGAACCATCTCTGGGGATGACTGTGGAAAATAATTAGCCCCTCAATGCCTGAGCATCTTCATCCGGAAGATGGAGACAGTATTGTCTGCAAATCAGTGTAGGGAGGACAGGATGAGGCTCCCCAGGCACGGGGTGGCCTCATCCCATCCTCATTCCTCCCCACCAGTTGCCCAACTCCTGGCTACCCCTCATGGCGGGGGCCAAGGGTACCTCCTCTCCAAGGCCTCCTGCTCCCCTTTCCCAGTCCCTCCTGCTCCCACCCTCTGTCCATACTGCCCAAGTCTATTGGCCACTCTTTTCCTCCAGGCACATATTTGGGTGATGACCAGATGAGTCCCCTGTGTCCCCCACAGTGCCTGATGCTGCTGAGCACACAGTAGGACTTGCATTCAAACTTTTTCCCTGAGCACCTGTTACCTCCAGGCCCTGTGTCAGGCTCCAGAGGCACCCACACTGTGGGAAAGCCAGAGACACACCAGCAAATCCTTCCACGCTGCGTCCAAAGCAGAGGGGTGGCAGGCAGGAGAAATCCAGAGGCCTTCTGGAAGGAGGTGATCTTGCAGGAGCCCTTCCTGGCCAAATGGAGATGTTAGCTGACCACCAGTGTGTTCTGGAAGGGTTCACAGGAGCCTCACTCCCACGACACCCATGTCAGTCAGCAGTCCCAAGTCCTCATGAGCAGGACTTCTGACCTGGCAGTGGCTGACTTCAGTTGCCTGGCCCTGCTTTTTGATCATGTAACTAAAATGTGTCACCCAATGCACAAAGGGGATGGGAGCCAAGACCATTCACATCAGGGACCCCCTGATTCTGGTGGGAGGGTTGCTGACCCCCGTCACCCCCCCATTACCACATTTGTGTGGAAAATCTAGATTTTACAGCTTATAAATTTTCCAAAACACCCAAGGCAGAACATTTGCCTTGAAACAAGATCTAAACCCAAGACACCATCTTCCCACTTGCTAGAGAGGAAGAGGAGTCTCAGGGAGGAGGGACGAGCCCCGGTCCCCTGTGGATGGGTGCCAGGCCAGGACGGGAGTTGGCCCTGGTGTCCAGTCTGGGACTCCACCCCAGCCTCATCACCCTGGGCCTGGGGGGCTTGCCTAGTGGGGCAGAGGCCCAGCCATGCTCCTGCCCCAAGGACAGAGGATCCTTCCTGCCTGGTGATGGTCACAGGGGAAAGGTGACACCAAGGCAGAAAGCAGCTCCCCACAAGGTAAGACCTGAAGGGGGGCTGCTGACTGCCTGCCCTCTGCTCTGGGACCAACAACTGTGACCAAGGGTTGCAGTGGATGACAATGGCAAAGTCAGCCCCACAGGGAGAGCAGGCGTGGGTGCTGAGCTCCTGGCAGGGCGGAACTCCCAGGTGTCATCTGGGGCACGCACAGCGTCACCAGCTGTGCTGTCTGCTCTCATTTAGTCACCCAAGCCTCAGTCCTAACAGTCATCTTGTGGCATCTGTCCCAGATTCAGGGGCATTTACACCACCTCTGCTGTCCCTGAAGTCCCCAGGATCCATGTTGCAGGCATGTCACCGTGTCATCAAGCCTGATGCATCTGCAGTTGTGTGGCCTCACATGCCATCTGCCTACCTGCGAGGGGAGGTCAGCAGCCAGCTGGTGGCCTCAGTCCTCAGAAATCCAGCTGGGCTGTCCCTTGAGTTTCTCTCACTCCTCAGCCCTGGCTGGTGTGCAGCCATCCTGGCCCTGCTGTTTCGCCCTCTCTAGAGCCAAGCCCTCTGTCAAACCCCAACGCAGAGTCCTCTCCCCTGGGAAGCCTTCCATGACTGCACAGGGCCACCATCAGACAGGGGACACGTGTATCTTCTGCTACCTCTGTTAGTTATCTCGCCTCGTGGGGTCCCCTGTGTTTGCCGGGGGTGGAAGCTCCTAGGAGCAGGGACTCTGTTCTATTCAGCTGAGTCCCCGGGGGATAGTACATGGCCTGTCACAAAGCAGAATTCAGGGCATACTTGTTGGCCTCTAACTGGGCAGTCAGACCTCTCCAATTTAGACTTCAGGGAGGAAGACTGTCGGAAGTAGGGCCATCACGGAAATCTGGGACATCTCCAAAGGAATACAAGTTATTCCTTTTGCACTCATGTGACAACACGGGAACACAGCCTTCCACCTCTCTAGAATTCTCTACCTGCTCCTCCAGGGGAGAACTCCTATCTATCCGCCATGCCCTGCCTTGGATGTGGCCCTTTCTGGAGAGCCTCCCTGCATCTGCAGGCAGATTCATCACATCCTTTCTATGACCTCCAGAGAAACCTGTTATGGGGTGAACTGTGTGTCCCCCCAAAAGATGTCCAAGTCCCAGCCCTAGGACCTATGGGTGTGACCTTATTTGCAAACAAGACCTTTGCAGATAAATGATCAAGTTAAGTAAGATGAGGTCACTAGGGTGGCGTCTGATCCAGTGACAGTGTCCTTAGGAGAAGAGGAAGTTTGGACACAGAGACGGGCACAGAGGGTAGAGGATGGGAAAAAACCCTGGGGAAGGCCCGAGGCCACCAGAAGCTGGGACAGAGACCTGGAACAGACGCCCTGGGAGCTCTTGGAAGGAACCAACCCTGCTGACCCTGGATTTCAGACCTCTCGCCTCAGAGCCATCAGTCAGCCAGATGGTGGTGCCACGTGAGGGCAGCCCCAGTCAACTTAGCTCCCGCCTCTGCCAGATGGTCGGCCTCAAGGAAGCTCCTTAAATCTCCAGGCCTCAGTCTCCTTTAAAATGGGAACAACCATCTACGGAAAGCTCCTTTTCCCTTCCCCCATCAGCACCCATCTAACGGGTATTCCCAGCAACCCTTGTAGTTAGGTGTGGCTGGGGGTGAGATGCTGTGCCAGCCCAATCCGTGAATTCCTCACTCTCATGCCCCCATCTACAGCAGAGAACAGGGTGGTCCTGAGAGTGACAGAACTACAAGACTAGATCCTGCCTCTCCAAGTGACTGCAAGGAGGTCTTGCCCAGGGACCAGCACCTGAAACTACTTCATGAGATGCTGAGGTTGTTTGCAAAAGCCAGTTGACGGACCCTGATATAGACACTAGTCTCATAGTGTTCTTACAAGGATTAGAAACGTTGTGGTCAGCATCTATTAGCAGGTTTTTAACATCATTATACTCTTTCTAACTGCCCCGTCACCTAACAGAGCCTGGCATAAATAGGGGACCTCTGAATTGATGCTGGTCAAAGAATATACCCACGCAGGGAGTCCTTAGTTCTAGTTCTGCCCCAATGTTAGGCAAAGGACTTAACTCTCGGGGCCTCAATGTTCTTGCTTGTAAAATGGAAGGCTAAACAAGATTTAACCATCACATACATGCTATAGCTCACTAACCAGCAAAGCCTAGCTTTCCCCTGAGCAAAGACTCTGCTTCAGAACCTTTCTTAACTCAGAGCCCTAGACAGCCCCTCTCTGTTGATCTGAGTTAGCCCTCCCTCTGGTACACATTAGTCATCTCTGAGTATCTCTGGCTCAATTCTGGAATTGATTTGCTTTGCTCTCTATTCTGAGGGCAAGAGCTTCAGTCTTCAAACTCAAGCTTATAGGAAGAATCACACTTAAGCTTTCCCATGAATCGCGGCCATTTTGAATTCTGGAAGCCCCACCCAACAGCAGCAATGCTGGATAGAAATGTATCCCTGGTCCTGTGTGACCCTGTCCTCTTCCTCCCAGGCAAAAAGTATACCAAAGTCCCTAGTGAAAGAATTCCCCACGCAAAGACACTTCGCCGGGAGAATTCCAATTTTATTGCAAAAAGCTGTGTGCTTATAGAGAACTAAAGGGGAGATGGTAGGGCTTAGATAAATGGCAGGCCACCCGTTTATTGGCAAGTTCTTCCAGATATCAGCTCCCGCGCCCAGGAATTAGTTCTCATTGGGGCTAAGGCTCCCCGCCAGCGAGGTTTGAAATTGGCGCCGGCGGGAGAGTTCACAAGGGCGGGAACTTTTCGCACCACTGCAGAGAAGAAGAAGGTAGGAAGAAGAAGTCCTTAGGCACCATATTGGGGTTTTTTCTCTGGGGTACGGCTGCCGTTTATACTTTTCCCAACACCTAGTCTTATACAAGGTACAGACTTGAGGAAGACCCTCCAGGCCTCAGGCCACTAGCACGTTGCAGGTACCACCACTGTGCCCAGCCCTGGTCCCTTCAGGCTAAAGGCTCAACCCCTCTAGGCCTCAGTTTCCTTGCTTGGAACATAAAAGGGCTGGATAAGATCCAGACTCACACACAGGCCACAGCTCTCTGTGCTCTGCCTTCTTGGTTCCACCCTGGGGTTGGAAACCTTCAGGAAGACTGAGAAACACCCAATTCTTCCTCCCTTCCTGGGTTGCTACAGGGAGGGGAACACGGCCCCCACCAGACCAGGCACTCTGGTCTGGAGACATCCAGGGCCCTGGGGACGCTGTTTCCCTTAGGGGTCTCCCATCCGCCAAGCATCATGACCGCCAGGGTGGCTTTCGACTGAAAGTCAGGGCAGGAATTACCCCAGGCAGCTCCTCTTTCCTCCTGGCCCCAAGCTACCCCTGAGGTTGGGGAGCTGGGATCTGCTGCCTGATTCTGATACCTGGGATTCAAAAAACTATTATAGAGCCTGGGCCTCCAAGATTCCATCTTAGTAAGGTGGTCAGGGTAGGTGGGTGCTCTTAAAGCAGAGGTATGCATGTCATCCCCCCCATGGGAGGCCAGCTTTACTTGGCCCATGCTAGGTCTGGATTGAGCGCTAGTGTCAGTGAGAGGCAGAATCTGGTCAGTTAGCTGCCCTGTTTGTTCTAAGAACTCGGGGATCACACGCCAGGCAGCTGTCCCAGTCAGGTGAGGGAAGGGACGCCATGTCCTTTTGTCATAAATGCCTGTGCTTATAAAGGAGGTGCCTCTTAGAAATGTCACTGTCACTGCCATTCTGATGAGCTCTCATGAGCAGGAACGAAAGGAGCCACTACAAGGGACATTCCACAGGACCCAGTGACAAAGGCCCAGGCAGATTCTAGATGACGCCTCAGGCAGGAGTGTCACTGACCAGGGAGCGTTTGTCAGTCCAGAGGACTCAGTGCCACTCAGCTCTGGTTGCCAGCCATGGCTAGAGTGACTTTTCATGTCTCTAAAGAAGTCAAGGAGGGGCTGGGTCTGTGGCTCAGGGGTAGAGCACTTGCCTCCTGTGTGAGGCACTGGGTTCCATCCTCAGCACCACAGAAAAACATAAATAAAACAAATTTATTTAAAAAAATAAGAAGGCAAGGATTCTGTGTTTTCAATACACAATCTTCCAACTTGTAAGTTGTTGATAGGAGGTTCAGACTTGTTTGGAATCCCGCAAGCCAAGCAAAACCAAGTTAGGGGAGTCGAGCCGGACCCATGCGTTGTTCTAATGGTCTCCGCGGAACCTAGGAAGCGCCTTGCACGGGTGGACGCTGCAGGACTGGAGAGAGCTTGGCTGAGGGCCGTGGTGCTGTGTTCGTGCGGAGGGTCTGTGTGGGAGGCTCAGGGACAGAGTGGGAAGAGGTCGGGTTCTTTTAGACCCAATGTGGCCTCTTCCTGGAAGCCCCTGCACCCCACCCCACGGCTCACACTCAGGTACTGGTCTTTGCTCTGTGTGACCTGCCCCCCAGGGTTTTGCATTCCAGTTAATCATGAGTATAAGTACTGCCCAGGAACAGAGGTTGGTGCAGGAGTCTCCCTTACCGTAGCCACTTGGCTCACAGAGGACGGCAGGCAGGAATGAATGGCGGTAAGTGGCTTATGAGTGGAGTATCTGAAGGCAAAAGTCCTGCCTGCTCTCTGCACACCTGCTGTAGTTTGGTGTGGGCCCCACGATTCACGTGGGGAAACTTCACCACAAATGCATACATCAGTGGCATTTGCAGGCAAGACCCTCCGGAGACGACTAGGGTTAGACGAGGTCAAAAGTGTGGGCCTCCAGGATGGCATCCATGGCCTTAGAAGAAGGGAGACCCAAGTTGGGCACAATTGCTGTGTCTTGCTACAGGACGCCCTGCAACTCAGACCCCCTAGTCTCCCCAGACACTCTTGGCCTGCCCGGCCTTCAGCATGGTAACAGATGAATCCCTTCTCTTTATGACCTGGCCAGTCCGTGTACTCAGTGATAGCAACGAACCACAGTTTGCTAACACGATAGCCAAGTTGGTTCTCACAACACCACAAAGTTCAGGAAGCCTCACTCTCCTGGACGGAGCCAGGCAGCCTGTGTGAAGTGAAGCGGGGGAGACCAGACCTGGTGATGGCAGAGACACTGCCCACTTACTGTGCAGATGCCACAGCAGCCAGCTGGCTCACTGTCCTGGTCTGCTGCACAGGGGAAGCAATACAGGAGCAGAAACGGCCGGAGCCAGGCAGAGTGAGGCACCCACGTCCCCTTATCCCTACCCAGCCCTGCCAGCCACTGCCTTGATGGGTCCCCACCCCCATCCCAGGCAAGTGTCTCAAGAGCTCTGACCGATTTTCCATCTACAGATTGGGAATAATCTAGACTCGCTCTCCAAGGGCAGGGGTGGAAATAAATCCCTGTGGATCATGTGCAGGGCTTGGCCCACTGGCACATAGTAGGTGTTCAACCAAAGGTATTGTTATCAGTCTCACTCTTTACCTATTGGTTCGTTGGAGGAAGTGTTGCTGTCACCCCATTTTACAGATGCTATAACTGAGGCCAGGAGTGAGGGCCTGCCCCAGGTTTCCAGCAAGCTGTGCAAGCACCAGCCTTTCCCTGGACTCTTCTGTCCTTACGTCTGTCCTTACGTCTGTCTTTACCTCTGTCCTCACCTCTGCTATCTGCCTACCCCCTCTCTTCCTTTCCTCCCAACACTGTGGGGTGTCCTATGTGGCCTCTGCATGCTCCCTGGGGATCTGTCACCTGCCCTGCCCCTAACTCTGCATCTACCCCCACATTCACACCTTCCCCTACCCTCTCTCCATGAGGCTCCCCAGGGAGAAGGCTGCCTGTGAGGAGCAGCTGCACCCCATAAGGTTCCACCAAAGGCCCAAAGAGACATGAAAATACCCAGATTCTACCCTCGAGAACTATTTCTTGATTTTACTTGCATGAGGATCACTTGGAAGGTTTTTGAAAACCAGATGGGTGGACCCCATCCTGTCGTCTCTGGGCTCGAGGTCTGGGGTGGACTGGAGAATTTGCATTTCTAACAAGCTCCCCGCTGATGCTGACACAGCTGGTGGAGGTTAGAGCGGGTGGGATAAACAGGCCCCTGAACTGTTTAATAATCAAAGATGCAACCAGGGCGGAGCACAGAAAGGAAACAGGTGGCAGAGACGGAGATAAACAGGGAGAGCACTGACAAGAAAGGGTGAAGATTTGAGGCAGAGGGAGCAGCATTTGGTGAACTGGAAGATCAGCAGACAGACCAGGGCAAATAGGCAGGAGCAGCTAGGGTGGGAAGGTCTCTGGCAGAGAGTGGCCCCTCTGGGTTGGAGTCTTTTCATTATAGCAGCTTCACATCACTAATACAGACCAATTCACAGGGAACCCTAGACGCCTGGCTGAAGTCCTGAGGTTCCAGCACCTTCCTGTGTCTGATGACCAACCGCAGCCCTTGGCAATCCAGAGATTCCAATTTCTGGGATTGGGATCTTTAAAGTAGGCTCCAGGATCTCTTGAGACCCAGGTTTCTCAAACTGCAGAGGGCAAGACAACAGAACCCCCTGGGGATTTGTTAAAACACAAATGCTGAGCTCCACCCTGGAGGTTTTTGATTCAGTGGTTCTGGGAGGACCCAAGAATTTGCATTTCTAACAAGTTTCCTAGAGCTGTGGCTGGTCTAGGGTGTTTTGAGAACCCTGGTGTTGAGAACCCTGAGCCATGTGGCCATGATACAGCTTAAACCCAGCATTCATCATGGGAAGGAGGAAGAACCTCGGTCCCTCACACACAGACGGTTGTAGCAGCCTGGGCCCCGACCAACAGACTTCTCTGCCCACACCCTGCTCGGGTTACACAGCTGAATCGCGTCCCTCCATCTCCAGGCATTGCCGTAGCCCCCTCCCCTCCAAGTCACCCCAGAGAGTCTGTCCTCACCTCCAACAGCAAATACATCAGAGCATTGTGATTTTGGTGTTTGTCTCAATGACGGGTACTGGACATGGCGGAGAACCCAGGCAGCCAACACACTCAGAGCACCCCCACAGTAGGGCAGCTGTCAGTGCCCTGGGAGGGTCTGGGAGGTGATGGGCGCCCATGAGGCAAGGCCACAGGCAAGGCTGCCCTCGCCTACGTCATCCAACACAGGGTTCCTCCACCTTGGCACTGTTGACATCTGGCTGTCCTGTGCATCGCAGGAGGTCCAGCAACATCCCTGGCCACTACCCTCCAGATGCCAGCAGCACTTCCACGATCATAACCATCAGAAATGGGGCAGAGTCACCCCGTATGAAAGTCACGTGCTAAGGTAGCAGCTCTCCCCTTGTCTGCACAAGGAAATCGCTGGGAGCTTCCACAATGTCCACCCCCATGTCTGCGTCCCACTCCCAGACCCTGAGTGAACGGCTCCAGGGTGTGGCATGGGGGACTCCAGCAGGCAGCCAAGGTGACAGCCAGCTCTGACAGCCAGCTCTGCCCCGCCCTGAGAGTGCGCTGACCTGGTGACGGTGATGGGAAGGGCTGTGCCTGGGGAAGGGGCGGCTTCTATAAGCTGGAAGTCACTAGGTCCCCTGGAGTGGGAACAGGGACAGGCTGTCATCCGGCCCAGGAGGTTGGCCCATGTTAGGACATGAATCATCCCCATCTGGATGCAGGACTGGACTCCACCTTCTGCACGTCACCAGGCCCTCGGGAGGCAGAGCCAAGGCAAGGGGACTTGGCCCTTCTGAGCCCACTTCCCCACCTCTGAAACAAGGGGCTGGAATCGGGGACTCCTCAAGGTCTTTCCAGGTCGCCCTGTAGGTGCGGGCACATGGACAAGCCATTGCCAATGAGCACGATGCAGCCCATTCTTCACCTGCCTAAAGTCCTTCCCCATTGGCCTCTCCCCGGTTCAAGAGACAGGGCCACAGCCATCTAGGTGGGACTGGAATAGAAGGTGCTGTCCCCAGCCCGAGCTGACTGGAAGCCAAGAGTTTAGCCATCGCCTCCTTGAGACATGGACTAGAGGTCCCAGGGCCTGGAGGCTTCTGGAGGGCTGAGTGTGCCCTAGAGAAAGGGCTGGACTCTCCCAGCTGTGCCCCAGCTGTGGAATCTGCATCTCCAAGCCAGACAGACGCTCCACTCCAAGGCTTGCAGATGGGTCATGGACCAGTGCCAGGCCCCTCCCACCCATATCTTCTGGGAGCTTGCTGAAGAGGGGCCCCGGTTCTCCATCCAAAGATCCTGATTCTAGGCCTGAAGTAGTGCCAGAGATTCTAAATTTTTCAAGCTCCTTGGGTGGTTCTGATGCAGGTCTCAGGGAGCCAGATCCAACAGCACAGTTCCCAGAGAGGAAATTCCCCAGCCTCATCAGACCCTGGGTGCTGGCAGCCCGTGTGTAGGCACATGTTTGATCTACCTGGATCTCTGCACTACATAGCATCTTATTTTCCCAGCTCCCCCAAAGCCTTGTCGCTCATAAGCTCTATATTATCTTTCTTGGCTCAGAGAGGGTAAACAATGGGTCCTTGGGATGCCCAGCAAAATAGATGCAGAATGGAGACCAGAAGCCAGTCCTCCCGCCTCCCAGGTCGCAGCCATTGCAGTGCAGGCAGCAGGGTTGGAGCGCCTACTCTCTGCCAAAGCCCGCAGCGCCTGGCCTGCTCTGAAGCACAGGAGGCTGTTTATGCAGGCTGACAGCCTCCGATCCGCAAAGACGCCTGCTTCCAGCTCAGCCTCTAATGATAGCTCTGCCTCAGAATTCCTCCCGTCTTGGTGGGAGCGGAATATTTAGACATATCAAAGATTCTCTCCCCTTCTTTCATCGAGCCAACAGTGATATGAAAGGAGTACAATGAAAAGACAGGTCTCTATGACAAGCTTCAGAGAGCAGCCAATTCCCTGCCTTCCCTCAAGACTCCAATTGACTCCACGCTGCTCTGACGGGAGTCAGCGTGGTTACATAATAATAACACCTTCTATTTCCACGGCGCTATTGTGGGGCGTTCGCCAGAACGCTTTCACATGCATCGGCTCATTGAGCCCACAAAGCATCCGGGTGGTAGGCAGGGCAGGGATCCTTCACCCCGTTTTACAAATGAGAAAATTGTGGTGCAGAGAGGTTAAGTGACTTGCCTAAGGTCACACCGCAAGTTAATCACTAATCGTAGAGTCCTCTGGCAGATGGGAGTCTCTAAATAGCCTTCCCTGAAATTTGCAGATGGGTCTTCCCATGACAGTGGGTCCCACCTGTCCCCCAACCTTCTCTGACCTGTCAGGTTCCCTTCTTACCCTGTTCTCTATACAGGTGGAATTCTATTTGGTGCTCCCAAACCTGCCATCCCTGTAACACCTCCGATTCTTTGCACCCAGGGTCCCCTCCACCTGGAACAGTGCCCTCCCCTGACTTCATGGCCGACTCCTCCTCATTCGTCTGCACCTTGCTTGGGTACCATGCTTCCTCAGGGTGCCTCACCTGATGCCCGCTGCAGAGCCAGGTGCCACCTCCTCTGGGCACATCTCTGTTCTGCCCTGCATCAGACTGCACGATCATCAGCAGCCCAGGTGTTCCTTGTCCAGACAAGGACCCCTGTATTATTCTGTCCAGCTGTCATCATAAGGCACCACAGTCCAATACCTTAAACAACAGGAGTGGATTCTCTGCATAGTGGAGGCTGGAAGCCCCAGGCCAGGTGCCGTGGGGCTGGTTCCCAGGGAGCTGTCTCCTCCTGGCTGTGGACAGCTGCTTGCTGTGTGCTCTCACAGATCTTCCTGAGCCCCCCTGGAAGGCAAGGGATCTCTGGAGTCTCCTCCTCTTGCCAGCAGTCCTGGGGGTTAGGGCCCTGGCCTTGTGGCCTCATTTCACCTCACATGTCTCCTTAAAGGCCCTGTCCCCAGACACACTCACACAGGGGGCTGAGCTTCAACAGGGGCATTGGGAGGGGGACGCGACTCGGCCCATGATACTCCTACAGGGCAGCCATCCGTTCTGGCTCTTTCCCAGGAGGTCGTGTGTAGCCAGGGCCCGGCTTGCACTAGGGCTGAGCTCATGTCCCAGGTGGGAGTTCCTCTTCCCAAGTCCCTGACCCTTCTGTCACCCAGCATGTGCTCCACACCCCCCTTGATGGGGAGCTACCCCTTTCATGCTTGGTCTACTCTGTTACGAGTTTGTCGTGAAGCACAGGCAAGAACAGATGAGAAAACATGGGTAAGGGGGTCCCCTCACCTGCAGAGTCAGCCGACAGAGCCTTGTTCTGGCAGCAGAAGCCCCCAGCAGAGCCCCTCCCTCCAGCCCCTTACTGAAAGTCATTCTGCCCCTGAGGCTCAGCTTTTCGAGGCTCGATGCCCTTGGACCCTCCAATGCCCAGCAAGTGTCCACCCTGACTATCCTCTTGCTTGCCCATTAATGTGACCCCATCCCAGATCTGTGCCTGGGGCTTGGACAGAACCCGAGAGCAGCCGATGCCCTGCCTACCCTGAAGACTCCAGTAGACTCCACGTGCTCCGTCGGGAGCCAGCGAGGTTACACAGGGACACCTTCTACTTCACTGAATGGCCTGTCCCTCGTTCAGCAACTGCCGGTGCCAAGGATCATCTTGGACGCTACCACCTCCAGGAAGGGTCCCTGATTGCCTCTTCAATGTCCCCAGCACTCCAGTCCCTTCTCATGCACAGTCCCCTCCCCCACCACCGGGTGCCTCCAGGACGGAGTCCTGATCACACTCACCTCCCGCTCACCTCCATGCCCCGGCACCCAGCTCAGTGTGAGGAAGGAAGGTCGTCTCCATCGAGGCACTAGGAGCCACAGCCCCGGTGGGCCAGGGGGCGGGTTTGGTGGAGCAGGCCCCGGGCAGGCCTCACGCAGGGTCCCCGGCCTCCCCTCCAGCCTCCGGAACACACGTGCCACCCGTGAGGCTCACCACTTACCCGCTGCTGAATTTTAACGAACACTCCAAGAGATAATGGTTAATTTCACAGAGCCATGAGTGGAGGCTGTTAAAATGTTAATATTATTTAAATTGTTTTACATTTTCGACAGTTTGAGCCGCAAATATAAATGTTTTCTGTGCTTTCCACGGAGCGGAGCTCACAAAAATGATTGATGAGGCGCCGAATATGGAATTTCCCACTTTAAATTAAGAAACGCAACATGAAGGCGATGAGAAAAGCACTACCCGCCATATGTGGCCTCCTGGTGGCCAAACTCCCCCACTCCCCAGCCTGGGAGCAGGTCATTTGTCCCTTGGTCCCTCTGGCTGCCTGGGCCTGGGCCCCCACTTCCCCTCAGCGACCTCATGTCCTCGCCTAGGACACGGGTGGTCAGGTCTGCCAGGCAGGGCCCAGGTCCCCGCGTGGCTCCACCCAGTGGGCACTGACAGCACTGAGGGCTGGGCGCTGGGCACTTCCTCGGCACGGGGTCACCTACCCTGCAGCAGGGGTACCTCATCCATGCCACACCCAGAGTGGATGTCAAAGCCGGTGCTCTTGGCACATTCTGGCTGACAGTGCCGGCCACACCAGAGCCTAACTAATAAAAGGTGGCCCCCTTCCCCCATCACCCAACCCTGCCACACAGGCCCCCGCTTCGGGACAACGGTGAAATCCCAGCTTCAGTTCTGACTTTGGCGAAGAACAGGGAGGAGATCAGGGTAAGAGTCCAGCCTCTGCGTGTCTGAAGTCAGCCTGAGGGAGCAAGCCTGGGAGGGGCTCTCCTGTCCCTCTAGTCCTCAACTGGCCCTCCCTGTCCCGGCAGCCCCACCTCCTGGGCTCAGAAGTGCTTCCAGCCTGGGCCCCTCCTCCGTCCTCAGAGGGAGCCCTACTCTGCACCCCAGGCCAGGGCTGTGCAGCATTGCCTCCAGGGCCTCTCTGCATGAGTTCCCAGTAAAGGGATTACCGTGGCCCCTGTGTAAGTAGCTGGGGCTGGGGAAGGCCAAGCCCAAGGACACATGGCTTGTGAGCACTGGGGTCTGACTCACACCGGCAATCAGACTCCAGGCACCACACTCCTAGCCTCCCCCAGCGGGACTGTCCCTGGGTCTTAGTCCTGATGCCCGCCGCACCTTGGGGGCCAAGTTTCAGTGGGTCCCTGCTGCACCAGACAGTAGGGGACACAAGCGCTCTCTGCCTTCCCTGATCTGACAGTCCATGGAGTGACTGCAAGTGGGGACCCTGCTTTGTGCCATGATGTGGGGAGGAACGTGAAAGGGCCCCTCACCCAGCCCTGGGTGTGAGGGAGGAGTCCTCTCAGCAGAGTCCACACCATGAGCAGAAGTAGGCCAGACGGACGAGGTGGGTAGCGTCCTGCTTGGAGCCAAGCAGGACCATGGACGCCAGCGACCCCTGGGTAAGGAAGGGGTGAGGTTCCTAGAGGCCAGGCCCAGTGGGCGTGCGAGCTCTGGTCAGTGAGCAGACAGGCACCAGCACAGCCCTGCGGCTATCCTGGGGTCCTGCGGCTATCCTGGGGAGAAGAGACTGGCTCCATGAGACCAGAGGCTGGAGCAGTCCCCTCTGAGAGGGGCCATGACACAGGGAAGGGGTCCAGTTAGGGATTCAAGAGTATTTGGCAGGAAGAGCTAAAGAGATGGCCACTGGCTGCACAGGGAGTGAGGTGGAGGCAGGTGTCCCGAGCCACCTGGCTGCTGGAACCAGGAGAGGGAGGGCCAGGGCACCTCCTGTGGGCAACTGTCCTGCTGCTCACCTTGTGCTGGAGTCCTCAGACCTGTCCTGGATGGGATGGCCCCCAGGACACCGGCCACTGATGCACTGTGATATTCCAGCACCGCCTCCCACTGCGTACCTGTCCTGGCCCACCCCACCCTGAGCAGAGAAGGGCTGAGGGAGAGCTGGGCTCAGCGTGACTCCAGCACCTTGACCATGGGCAAGTGACCAAACCTTGAATGTCAGGCTCCACATCTATCAAGTGGTAATAATAACCATACCTGTGGGTGGTGGTCGGGCGCCACAAGTGAGGTCCCTAAGGGCGTGGGTCTGCCTGGAATGCACAAAGCCTTCAGTAAACCGTGCTCCTATTATTATCAGGGCCACGGCCAGGTAGGGTGCCCTGCCTCCCCTCTCTGCTTCCCAAAGCTGGAGAATGCAGGCCGAGGGCCCTCTCAGAAGCAGGTTGGGAAGCAGGCGGAGGGACTGTCGTGATGGATGGCTTGTGGCAGTTCTTCGAAGCGTCAGTGTTTAATGGAAGTCAGCCGAGTGAGCAGCCCTCTCCGCACGCACGAAGGAGCCGGGGTTTAGGGCCTTCCCTTCCCGTCTCGCTGATGTTCCCTGACATTCAGGGAGCACAGAAGGCACTTTGGTGCTTGCTGAAGAAGGAGGGAAGCAGGTCTGTAACAAGGACAAGGACACGCTCTTTCAGGAATCAGAGGGAGCTGGGTCACACTTCCCCGCAGGCAAGAAGGGAGAAGGGAGCTCCAGCACCTGCCACCTGCGCTCACCTGTGGGCCCCACCTCTTCCTGGGGAGGTGCCTGGGCAACACTCAGAGCCATGCCAGGCCTCAGCCTCTCTGTCTCTAGAATGGGCATGAGATCATGATGGGCCTGTTGCCTCCGTGATGTAGAAGACACACCAAGTGAGAGACACTGCCTGGCACAAGTAGGTGCCTTGGAAGGGTGAGTTTTGATGATGGGTCTGAGGTGCCCAGGCTGCTGCCCTGCCCTGCTGCTGGCTCACTGTGTGACCCAAGTAAGTGCCCTGCCCTCTCCTTCCGATGGAGGATGTTGGTCTCCATGACACCTCTGGGCGGAGTGACTCTGCTCTGCACCGTCAAAGCCTCACCCTCCACCTCTCACTTGCTCCCCTCTAAGCCCAATTCCTCCTCCTCCCCTCCAGCCTCCTCCTCTTCCTCTGGTGAGCAGCAACACCCAGACACAACCGACCACCAGGCACCTTCCCTCCCAAGGACTGGCTTCCTGGGCCTCCTCTTCTCGTCCTTCCTCTAAGCCTTCTCTCCTCACTCCTCACCCACCTCTGCTCTCCAGAACCTTCCCTGAGCCTGGGGCCTTCCCCTCCTGTCTTGCTAATGCTCCCTGGCTTCTGTGCGATACAGAACACACCCCCAACACACCTCCCCCAGACAGCCTTCCAGCTCCCCCGGCTGTCCCCTTCCATGACCCTGGGGACAGATCATCAGCAAGGCACAGTTGGAAGGAAATATGACAGAGCAAGGCAGACTTGAGCTGAACAGGACGGCAAGAGGGGACAGAACTGCTGACCAGAAATGACATGCCAGAACCAAAAGTCGTGGCTCATGTGCAGCAAGATGTGGGTGAGGCAGGGGCACGCCATCACCCGGTGGAAACGTACAACCCAGCGTGGGGCAGAGTCTTCCTGCCGGATTCAGCCCGCCCTCCATCTGGGTTGATCCTTACCACCCATTTTGTAGATGAGGAAAACAGAGGCTCTGGATGAGTCAATGGCACATGGATTAAAAGCTAGTAAGTGGCCGGTGAACTTCCTCAGGCCTATCCCCTTAGTGTCCGTGACCCTCAGCACAGGCCCTTGGGCCTCCCTCTCTAAGCAGGAGTCCCCAGGGGAGGACTCAGGCCAGGAAACTCAGGCAGGAAAGGCAAGTCCATCACACACCCCTCCTCTTTGCTGAGCCGTTCTCATTAGGGAAATTTCATCCACTGGTTCTTAATAGCCACTCTACAAAATATGCTGTGTGGATGGACTTAATAGGCACTCAGGAAGATGCTTCCAAAAGAGTGATCGACAAGGCCTGGCACCGCCACCGCCACCGCCCCCACTGACAGCACGTCCTCGGAGCATCTCCCTGACTGTGACTGCAGAATACCAGCTCGTGGGGCGCCCACCGCACACCCCAGATTCCCAGGACAGCCTGGAATTCTAATAGCCAACTTGAATTCTCCCTCCTCCTCTCCAGCACCTCTCTTCCCCCAGTAAATAGTCCTAAGCTGGCTGTCCTGATAAACTGGGGGCTTGGGGACTCTCTTCAAGTGCCTCATAAATGGAAGCATCTCAGAGCGACAGCTCTCAGTGTTCAATGAGATTATATTTCTTATTTAAATAGCTGATTGGAGGATTGGTTTCAAAGTAAGACGCCGATGCCCATGGCCTCCTCTGGGCTCCCAGGGAGAAGCAATATTGTGTGGCATTGTGCAGCGCGGGAGCCTGTCCTTCGGAGCTCCCCGCTCCCATTCAGATGCCTCCAGGATGGGGGGGGGGGCGGCCGGGTGGGGGATGAAAGCCACCCCCCCTCCTGGTTTGGGGGAGCTGGAGATTATGCCTTTCATTCCAGAGGGCCTTCTCTAGGGCTCCCCACCACGCGCTGCACCAGTCATCTCCCCTCTCAAAGCGCCGGGGAGATAAAAGGCAGTGTGTGCGCTTCATCCCACCTCCGGGGAGAGCTCAAGCCAGTCTTTTGTCAGCAGAGGATAAGCACCACCATTTTAGGAAGGGTTGTTGTTCGGAGCACTCTGCTGGGAGGTTTGTGCACGCTCCCCCCACACACGCACATACACCTGCCAAGGTCCTCCTGACCCCTTGCCGGGACCTGGGAGGGCTGATGCCTCCTCTCAGGGGTCTGCACTGGGCCCCCCGAGAGGGAGGCATCATCGTGGGGAGCAGGTGATCCCTAGCTCTTTGAAACACACTGAATTCAGCTGAAGCTGTGCCGTACAGACCCTGCAAGGGCCCAGGCTCTTCGCTTAGAGCACATTTTGCAGTTCATTGTGTGTCAAAATAACGTATTAGGAACAGCAGCGTCTGCACCATGGGCAATTCCTCTCCTATCAAGCCTTTGTCTGCCTGGGACCAGAGGGGCTTGTCAGGGCATCTCTGAGACAGGCTGGTGGCCCCCGTTAAAAGCAGCCCCAGGATTTCAGTGACTGTCCCAGAGCCTTGGACAAGATAAAAGGCCAGTACTGGCCTTGAAGGATGCCCGGCTCTGACTGCGGGGCCAGCCGGGCGGGGCTCGCGATCTTCATTCCTGGCAGCTGCGGCACAGAGGCGGTGGTTTGGTATGCCAGGCACATCCGGCGCCTCGTGCATCCAGGGACCGCAATCAGGTAGCTGATGGGGATGCAAGTCACATCGCCTGGACCATTGCCGCAGTGAACTGATTCATGCTGCTACTTTGAGGCGGGGAGAAGGGACAGCGGGGCCCAGAGACAACCAGCCCGGCTTTATTATCCAGCTGCTGTTCTCAAGCTGGAATATTCCAGCCTCTCCTGCTTCCTCTCTTGCTGCTGAGGCGCTCCGGCCGCCTACCTGCAAAGACAGTGCGCATTCTGGCCCCCGGCTCTGGCTGAACAATGGCATTATGGGATGCATAAAGAATACCCGGGCAACGGAGACAGGCATGGCTTAATTCTCTCAGTGCCCAGTGGCTTTTGAACGCCCCTGCATTCAGCCTTTATCCCGAGCAGTCCTGGGCCTCCCCAGCCTTTATTCCCCAGCCCTCCCCATCCCCGTCTTTCCTCGGTTCCTACCCAGGTTTGCAATGGAGCTGATGGCCATGAAATGAGACACACAAAGGAAAGGGACCACAAGAAGCACCATCCCTAGCTGGGAAACACTCCTGGGTACGGGTGAGGAGACCTGGGCTCTGTTTTGCTGTCAATTCACAGGGTGACCTTGGATACATCCCTTTCTAGCTCTGGGTTCCAGGTCTATATCTGCAGATAGGAGAGAGAGGAAAAAGTCCAGGTGGGTTTTTCCTAACTCTGACACCCCACGATTTGGACACACGTGTCTCCATAGCATTGTTGTAGCCTCATTTATTGATTGTGTCTGTCCCCCACCGTATTAGTGATATTCTCCTTGACCATAACCTAAGATCAGGCCACAGGTCAGGACAGTAAATGAGTAAAGCAAGCCAGGTGATTTTCACAACCTGCTGGTGCCACCTGCCCTGCCTAGAGAAGCGGCCCCGGTAAGCCCCAGCTCACTGTTGTAGAAATAAAAAGTCCAAACTTGCAAGATCTTCCAGACCTTGTGAAAAGTCCCCAGAAGACTCTCTGGTGTTCTTTTTGAAGAAACCAGAAATGTGTGATCTTGTATGCAAAGTCACAATTTTAAAATGTTAGCTCAATTTCTTATAAACACTGGCAGGTCAGACAAAAACGACCAGAGGACCTCAACCACTGGCCAGGCTTCCAGATTTTTAAGTCAGGACCTTATAGGGCTATTGAGTGTCTCAACTCCAGTTTCCATCCGTTGGAACCTTGGAGGTAGGCAAATCTGTGAGCTTGGGACTGGAAAAGGCTACCCCCATGCTTTATTTTAAGGAAACAAGGAAAACAAAAAACAGAACTAGGTCTACGGCTTTCAGATACTCCATCATCTAACATCTAGGCTGATTCCAGACTTCTCCCCTGTCCTATGGTGGCTGCAGGGTTTCGCCTCCTCACTGCCTCTCCCCCCAACCCGGCAGGGTCAGATGCTGCCTCTAGATTCCCAGCCCCCTCACCTCCATGTGGCTCTGGAAATGATTTCATTGTCTGAGCTCCTACTTGCCCATCCAGACTCTGATGGGGCCTCAGTCTCCCAGTCTCCTGCCTTCCTGATACAACCCCCCCCCCAGCAGGAAGTCCCTCCAGGACTGTGGCATGGGAAGCAGGACCCAGAAGGGGCTGCGGGGAACTTCAAAAGGACCTCTGCTCCAAGGAATCCCACTCTGGCTGTGACATTCCAGCCACCCAGCTTCTAAAAATAGATCCTCCAGAAGCAACACCACATCTTAATAACACACACTGTGCTCTCGGGAGATGCAAGTCCACATTATTTCAACAAGCATTGAACAACTAATATTTGCCAGTACAGAGGAAAAATATTAGGTACAAGGAGCTCCTTGAAGGCCGGGAGAAAAGACAGACTCTCCTACACACGTTCAGTTAGATAACAACCAGAGAGCAGGCAGTCTGGAGCTCAGTGCATCTCTCTATATTACAGCACCACACATGGCTATCACACCGGTTACCCCAGAGACTCCAGAGGCTAAGGCAGGAGGATCACAAGTTCGAGGACAGCCTTAGCAACTTAGCAAGACTTAAGTTGAATCAATGAAAAATAAAAAGGGTTAGTTTGGGAACATAGCTCTGTAGTAAAGCATTCCTTGTTTAATCCCCAGTATATATAAAAAAAAAAAAGTCCTGGCCCACTCATCTCTGTGATAGAACATCAAAAAGCCTCTGCAGCCCTCCCAAGACATGAACCAGAGTGTTATGGGAGGTGAGAGGAGAAAGCAGTGGTTTTTCATCTGTTTTCTAAACATACATGTGGAGGTGGAATGTGGCAGGGCTTGAGTGGTCCACCCGGAGGGCAGTGCTGTACTTGAAGGTAGCCAGAGGAATATAGAAGGAACATGAAAAAGTTTAATGAGCACCCGATCGTGATGGGCCGCATGAGCAGGCAGAAGAGTTTGGCTTTTATTCTGTAAGCCATAGGGAGCCATCGAGGGAGAAATTCTCTGAGAACCGGGTTTAAGAACCAGCCTCCACCAGCTACGTGGAGGCTGACTAGAGGCTAAGAGAGTGGCCAGAGGGGAAAACCACAGACCAGGGAAGAGATAAAGGCCTAAGGGAGGGGAGCAGCATGAGAGGAAGAGGATGAGATGGCTGTCCACTGGCAGAGAAAGAATCCGAATGGCTTGGTAGGTAGAGATGCCTGAAATGTCAAGGAGGCTAGTGAAGCCACCCTCGGGTTGGGGGTGGGGGTCAGCGGGTGGGGAACTGACTTGGGAGAGAAGATGGTTTCAGGTTCATGGCCCACAGGGATGATGAATGAAGGACCCCTGGGCCACCTTGGGACTTGACTACCTGCATCGGAAGGCCTTAAAGAGTTTACACAGTAAAGATGGTCCCGGGCTGCGGATGCCGGACGCAGAGTTCCCAGGTGGACACCCTGGAAGACTCACAGTCCCAAGATGCTCCCTGAGCCTTTGTCTACTGAGCCTGGGCAAGAGCTGTGAGCTGCAGCCTCTGGGAGCCGGGAGGCCCTGAGTGTCTGATGGGGACCGTAAATATTTGCCTGGTTAAGAGCCCCAACTGGAGACGCAGCGGCAGCTCCTCCACACATGGTAATCGACGCATCTCTCTCGTGGAGGGCTTAAAGAGGGGAAGCCAGCTCAAGAGATGGCACTTCACACTCGGCACTTGACATTCCCCAGGCACTCCACAGCATTAGCTAATTAATCCTTGAGTCTGTTTAGCCCCCAAAAGAACTCCCAGAGGCTCCACTTCTACCCCATGGGCGGGGACTGTCACACCCTGCTGAGGCTCAGGAGCTGTCATGTTGGGGAGGTAGACCCGCAGACAGCCACCCGTCCACTCCCACACAGGCACAGAACCCCAGAGGCTGCCAGGCAGACAGTAAGGGACGCTGACAGAAGAGAGTTTCGCTAGGGCTGGATCTTCCTGAGAAAGAGGTGCAAAAACAGAGAGGGTCAGAGAGCAATACTTACTCAAGTTCCGACTTGGTGTGACCCGTGGCACGCTTTATTTTTCCCTAATGATTTTATAGATCTTTCCACTTAACATTCTAACTTATCCAGTGATAGACACACTTCCTTAGATTAGATTCCTCCAGGAGGAGTCCCGGAGACAAGGAGCCAAGTGAAAGCAGTTTACATGGGGTGTGACCCCAGGATGCACCAGTCTGGGCGCAGATGGAGAAGCAATGAATGAAGGAAAAGGGGCCTGTAAAGCGGGTGGTATGGAGTCTTCCATTCCTGTGGCAAGTGAGGCTCCATCCCATGAGCACTCTGGAGATCTAGGGAGCACAGACACTCCGCTGAGGAGCAAGGGAGCTGGAGGATTTATTCTGCAACTCCTGCCCATCGTGGGTTGAGGGTTGCTCCTGGGGAGTTGGGGACATGAACTCCCCATGACGGCTGACCCATGCCTCAGCGCCATTACCCCTTGGATAGACCTGAAAGCCCTTGGGCAAACATGGGCAAGTGTTTGTCAGAAGCTGCCAGGTTGAACAAAGAACGGTAAGTTCCAAGAGCCAAGGACGGAGCGCCACCATTGCCATAGTACTGTTCCCATTCTCATAGATGAGCAACCCATACCTCTGAGTATGGCCAAGGTCATACAAATAGAAAGTGATGAAGTCTAAATCTGAACCAAGCCAGTTCACCTCCGAGTCGCCACTCTTTACACTGTGCACGATGATCTTCCGAGTCTAGCTTTCTTCTTCTCCCTTTCTTCTCCTCATCCTTGACACATAAAATAAATGGTATCCCCTCCCCCACCCCCGAATAAGCCTCCCAGACACCTCACTCTCTCCAGCATGTGTCCCTTGGATAAAGGTTTGATGACAGATTTTCCTATTGATAAATTTGGAACCAGGTGGGGTACCCTTTCCTCGGCATCATTTATTCCCTCTTAGCAAACCCCGTATCTTTTTTTCCTTCGGTCCTTTAATTCATCTGATAACTTTGTGATGTGCAGACCTGCAGGATTTCAAACGACTATAAATTTCCCTTCCCCAGTGCCGCTGCTCATGCTGCTGGGTTTGTGCTTTGGTTTTTGCTTGCACAAACCAGTGGTGAGCATTTATCACTGGTTGGAGAAATGAATTTGGCAGGAGAGATTTCTGTGCATTTGGGGGATTCATTTGCCAAGCATTTTCGCCAGCAGAAATGCTAAGGAGGGAAGCCAAGAATCGGGCAGCCGGCAGCTTGGCAAAGGGAGGCCAAACCCTCCTTTGTAGCTGGTTCTCTCTTGTCCCAAGATGTAACTAGACTTTCTTTTCTTTAACACCCCAGAGTTTGACTTTCATACCCACGTTGTCTTCTCCTTCCCAAACTAGCAATGTTCCATCGAGGGTCCAGACTAGGAAGGAAATGGGGTGGCCAGACAGAAAGGCAGGGAACCCAGAGACCAAGTGCATCCCCTTAGGTGGGGCCCATATCTGGGTCCTTCCTCCCAGGCCTAGAGGATCCACAGGTAGGCAGGTGTAGCAGGGAGTAAGGCAGCCATCAGTGAGTATCAGAGAAGACCTGATACAGGTAATAAGCAAGAGAGTGATCAAAAGTCTGGAAATGCAAATTGGCAGAGATCTGGCATGTGGACCGGAGGTATAATACCCACTATCATTCAAAGGTGTACCAGAGATGGCTTCTACCACTTCTCAACAGGCAACTCTTAAATTTTCAGAAACTTCACAAGCCAGATGTTAAATGCAACAACTATTAACAATTAAATCATTTAAACTTACACTTAAATTATATTCAAAGCAAAAGATAAAAATCTTCCAGTTATTTTGCTAGATGTTCCTGTGTCTACGTTGCTGAGTCTACTGTGTCTGTGTGATAGGATTGGTAAACAATGGGGGCTTCCATGCATCTATGCCCAGGTGGAGTTCATAAACACCATGTTGGAGGCTTGAAATTGACGATGGTGGTAGTATTAACACCAAGGAAATTGGCAAACACTAAAAATGTGGGGCAGGGGGGTTGTTTGGGCTTGGGTTTTGTTTTTTTTTTCATGAAAGCCGGTGTTTACGAGCACACGACTGGTAATTGCTATCCTGAGTCAAGCACTTCCTCCCTACCTGACACCATGCTGGACACCTCAAGTTCCATTTGTCTCAGGGGTGATCTGCACCTCTATGGTGCCCAAGTCGTTAGTATATTGACTTTGTTTCAAATTGACTAGTAAATAACCACCATCCCAAGCCCCTTGCATATCTCCTTCCACTCCAGAGACCCCCTGTTCCCCCAGTACCACTAAAGCCTTGCTCCTGACCCTGCCCTGGTACAGGGCTAGCTGATTGGTCCGTACTATGCAGTACACGTTGTTCAATCTTTTTACCAGAGCCTCTATTTTCCATTATCCTACAAATTGGGTATTTATCATCTTTTTACAGATGAAAAAGCTAAGACTCTGACAGAAAAACCAATGTGCTCAGAGCTGCACAGCTAAGGAAATAAAAGAGGTATGAAGAAGCCTGAATGACCCTATACCCAGGCAGGGATCCTGTCCCTTTGGTAACACCATTTCTCATCAGCACAAAAGTCTGGGGTTTGGAGACAGGGGCTGGGATACAAGTACTAGAGAATGAATAAAGTGGGGTGAGGTCCCTGCTCAGGTTAGCTGGGCAGGACCCTGGGCTGGGGGAGCAAGGCCGTGGGACAGAGGGGGGCTTGTCTGATAAATAAATCAAACCCCTAGCCATTACTGGAATCGGCACACCAGAGAGGGCCCAGGATGTCCAAAAGCAATGAGACCCAGCCTAAAACTCGGGGCTGTTCAAGAGACCCCACTGCTGTGCCACTAGACCTCATTGCTGAGAAACAACAGGGAAGTTTCCAGAAACAAGAGCAGATGCCCTCACCTATTAAGCATGTCATCTATTAGGCAGCACAAAGATTTGCCTATGACTCTACTGCCCAGACTTAATACATCCCACTGCAAGAATGAATCACCAAGTTAGCAATTTTCTGGAGGAAAAAAAAAAATACTGCTGCATTAAACATATGCGACAATGATAAGTGCCAACCTGATCTCAGAAATGTGCATTGGGAGATTAAAAATATATATATCATCATGCTCCAAGGTCAGTAGGATAAAGAATACGGCAAAGAGCGGATCCCTCTTGAGATTCACTCACTCCATCACTCGTTCATTCAACACGTATTCATTGCGAGCCCTGGGCTGGAAACAGGCACGGAGCAGGGAATGGCAGACCAGCTCCCTGCTCCTCGGAGCTCCCAGCCATTACATCAACAAAACAAACAAATGTGCTCCTACAAATAGAAAGGTGCTGAGAAAGAGCAGCTGATGCTGTGAGAAAAGATCACAGAGGAAGGAAGCTCTTTCAACAGGTATTCAGGAGGGGCCTCTCTGAAGAAGCCCCCCGCCCAGGAGGACAGGCAAAGAAGGCATCTCGAGGGCAGAGAAAGCACCATGGCTCTGAGGCCAAGAGTCAGGGTGCACAGGAAGGAGACTGCCGTAAGGCCAGACCAGGAGGGCTGCCCACACCCAGGTCAGAGAGCTCAGTGAATCCTGGCCAGGGCTGTGGTGAGGAGGTTTGGTTTCCATCTGAGTGCATCTGGGAAGACAGATGCACGTGTCCTGTAGGAGGGTGTCAGATGCCCAAGGAATTCTTGGAAGGATCCTTCTGGGTGCTGGGTTGAGAACAGTGTGCTTGGGAGCAGGGGAGGAGTATAAGAAAGCAAGAAGAGATGGCTTTGCAGAGAAAGAGGTGATGATGGCTGGGACTAGGATCCTCACAAGGAGAAGAGAGTAGGTTAATTCAGAACTAAGATGGATCGTGGGAGAGAGAGGTGTTTGGTGGCTGTAGCCTTCGGGTTGGTGGAGTTGCTAGTAGCTTAAAAAAAAAAAAAGACAAGTATGTACCTGGTCCCTCCCCATCCGAAGGCACAGGGAAAATGGCCAGGACTGGAGCCTGTGAGGCCTCCGGAGAGTTCTAGAAAGCAGTACCTGACGCCAACTGAATGCTTTCCTTATTTGTCCCCTGTTCAGTCAGACGCTCTCTGGTGATCTGGAGGGGGAATACACCCAAGAAATGTTGCCCCTGCATTCTACGACTACATCACCAGGGGGCATGTGGTCCTGGAAGGCCTGTGGAGGTAGCAGTTCCTCCTCTAGACCAGAAAAAAAACAAGTAGAATCTAAGTAGGTGAGGAGCAGAGGGAGGGCATGCTCTGATTGGGGACAGTGGGGACAAAGGGGGCAAACACCGAGTAGAGGGACTTCGGAGCCAGCAGCCTGTGGTTCCTCGCCTTCCCGAGACAGGACAGCCTGTTTGTTGGGCAGCCTTATCTGATCCAGGTGCTGCTGGTGGAGCTCTAGCCTCTCTTTCTTTTTCTTAAACAGCATTATTAAGACATAATTGACATACAATAAACTGCACATAATTAAAGTGTACACGTTAATAAGGTTTGACATATATAGACAACTAGGAAGCCATTGCCACAATTAGGATAATGAACTTATCCATCGTCTACAGAAATCCCGCCCCCACCCTTCCCTACCAGCCACCTGCCCTCATCCCCAGGCAACCACTGATCTGCTCTTCGTGACTACAGTTTGCATTTTTCTAGAATATCATAGAAATGGAACTATACAGCATTATTCTTTTTTTTCTGGTTCTTTCACTCTGCATAATTATTTTGAGATTCATTCACAATACACACACATAAGCTGATAGTTCATTCCTTTATCAGAAGCATGGCATGATAGGGACACTCCCTGGGTTTCATATCCAGTGACCTGCTTATGAACATTTGGGTGTTTCCAGCTTCTGATGATTACAACACTGCTATGAACCCTTGTGCACGAGTCCTTGGGTGGATGTATGCTTTCTGGACTCTTTATTGATTGATTGATTGATTGATACTGGGGATTGAACCCAGAGGCATTCAACCACTGAGCCATATCTCCAGCCCTATTTTGGATTTTATTTTAGAGACAGGGTCTCACGGAGTTCCTCAGAACCTCACCATTGCTGAGGCTGGCTTTGAACTGGTGATCCTCCTGCCTCAGCCTCCGGAGCCACTGGGATTACAGGCGTGTGCCATTGCATTTGGCTATTTTCTTTACTCTTGAGCACACAGCCAGCTGTGGACTGGCTAGATCACAGGGTAAGTGCACATTCCACTGTGTCAGAAACTGTCAAACCATTTTCCAAAGTATCACAGCATTTTACTTGATAGCGAATGAGAGTTTCAGATCCCAAGTCCTCCTGGCTGTATGAGCAGTCTTTGTCATCCTAGCCCCTCTGTTGAGATGGATGGTGCTATCTTGTGGTTTTAATTTGCATTTCCCTACTGGCTAATGATGGTGAGCATCTTTTGATGTGCTTACTATCCATTTCCACACCATCTTTACTGAAATATCAATTCGAATGTTTTATTTGTTTTCAATTGAATTGTTTTATGATTATTGAAAACTTTCTTTATATATTATGGATATGATTCCTTCATCAGATACATGATTTGCATGCATTTCCTCTCAGTCTATGGTTTTGCCTTTTGAATCCTCTTGACAGTATCTTTCAAAGAGTAGATGTCTTTTATTTAGATGAAGTTCAATTTATCAGTTTTTTTCTTTTACGGATTATGCTCTTGGTATCAAGATTTTAAGAACTCTGGCTAAACCAAGATCACAAATATTTTCCTCTGTTTTCTTTTAGAGGTTTTATATTTAGGTTTATCGTCAGCTTTGCCCTAACTTGGCCTAATATGGTATAAGTTATGGATCAAAGTTCAACTTTGCATATGGCCACTCAATTGTTCTACCATCACATGTTTAAAAAACATTCTTCTTTCTCCACTGAACTTTCTTTGCACCATCATCAAAAACCACTTGTCTGTGTTTGTACGGGTCTACTGATGGACCCCCAGTTCTGTTTCATTGATCTAATTTCGTTGTCTCCCTTGATGCCAATGCTACACAGTCTTGATTACTGTAGCTTTACAATAAGCTTTTACATCAGGCAGTGTGAGTTCTCCAATTTTGTTCTTGCTCAAAATTGTTTTGGCTATTCCAGGTCCTTTTCATTTCCATATGAATTATAGAATGGGCTTGCCAATTTCCACAATTTCCGCACTGCTGCATACCCTCTCTTTCTACTTGGAGCATTTGATAAGAAAACAAATGAAAAAAAAAATCCGAGCTGGGATGGATACCATGGTTCCGAACAAAGCAGACACTCAGGAAGAATGAACTGAGCGGAAAGAGTGATCTCTCCATCTCCAAGAAGGAACGAGAATGGTTTTGTCCCTCAAATAAATCACCATGGGGTCGACAGTGATGGACACAGGAGCCCTCAGCACAGCTGTCCCCTTCCTCTGGGCCCCTGGGCACTGCCTCTCGTTCCCCTAGTAAAGCACACTCTGCTCTGCCCTTGCCAGGCTGTTTGAGGTGGTTCTTGCCCCAGGGATGTCTCAGACCCGGATCTAGACCCTCCCCATCTGGTTAACTGCAGGGTGCAGAACAGACAAAGCCCAGACCTCGGTGGACACTGTGGGGGAAAGAGAAAAGGAAAAGGAAGAGGTGTGTGCAATGGGAAACCCAATGGAATGGTAACAGCTGGGCACTGGCTTAGCTACATTAAAGTCTTATTAGGTGGAGAGTCTGGAAATAATAACAGCTTCCACAGAGAACATGCCCCGCTAAGCTTTGCTATGTGTCAATTTTCTCATTCAGTCTTTGAAGCATCCACTGTGGGAGGAGTATCATTATACCCATTTTCCAGATGAATGGAGGCCTATAGCCCGAGTCACAGTTAGAAATGGCAGCACTGGCTCTGTTTCCAAAACTTTCAGCTTAAACCTTGGGGTGATTCTGTCTTTACAGATAGTAAATGGAAACACCCCACAAATGTGTGCAGGTGGGTTATTAACATGATTTAATGAGCCACTCTGATGAGCCAGGCTTGTACCCGGGACCATCTGACATCACCATATGTGACACCACACCCAGGGAAGATGCCTGCGTCTCCTCCAGCCAGCGCGGGAAGCCACACCCTGGCCAGAAAGAGGAAGCCTTAGGTAATGGGTTTGAAAACAGAAAGAAAAGACCTGGGAGTGCCAGTTCTTTGGGAAGGGGACCATCTGGCAGGATCACAACCCCTGGAAGCTTCTGGCACTGGCCTAAGCACAAAGGAGGATCTCTCAGTACTGCGGAAGAGGCCAAAGGTGGCATAACTCTGGGCTCCGTTGGATCAGGACACTCATTCTCAGCAGCTCCATCTCAGGTGGCATCTGCGTGGCCACCCACCCCTGCTGGCTTACATTTCCCCTGCTCAGAAGCCTCTCTTAGGGAGAGTTCCAGCAAAGGTCCCAAGTCACACTCTCTTTGTCCCAAGTCCCATTCCAGAACTGATCCAGGAGACCCTATAGGGCCAGGCCTGAGTTCCATGTTACCGACTGGGAAGCAGAGGACGGAAGCCAGCCAGGGCCAACCCCATGGCCAGAAAGCAGGAGAGGAAGGAGTCCCAGAGAAAGGCAGGCCTCACTGCCAGAGATGGTCAGCTCATCAGGCCAGACCACAGGTGTCCGCTCAGCTCTTATACCTGGAGAGCCAGGGCCCACCTACTCATCCACAGGCACACCTGATAAGATGGTGTTTGCCTTGTTGGACACTCTTCCTAGTATTGATTCCACAAACTCAGAGACATGAGCCAATTTCAAACTGCTGGATCCTCCTTCTGTGTTCTCTACCAGCCAGTGAATTCCAAGGTCTGGCGCCTACAACCTTCAGAAGGCACAGGTTTCTTTTTGCTTTAAGAGTGATCTTATTTCAGATTTACACATTCTTGTATTGCATACACACACACACACACACACACACACACACACACACACACACACACACATTTTCTTTCCCATAATCAGGGCATATAATTTGATATGTCTCACTAGGTGCCACAATGGAAGGGAATGTTTGTGTCTCTAAGCACCCAGGCTGTATGGTCACTCTGCCTATTGTCCTCTACCTGGGCAGCATGCAGACACACCAGGAAATAATGCATGGATCAGCAAACTCCTTACCCTCTCCCCAAATGCTCTTGTACAATTACCCCTTTACCCAAACCCCTACGGGCCTGGGGGACTGTCCCCAACACCATTGTTGTTCCAATTAACTAGACAATTTGACCTAGGACAGGTGAGGCTGAGTTGATTACCATGACATCCATAATGAGTGACCAGCCCCCAAACTCCCGGGTCTTCCCAGCCTCCAGGGTAAAGGAACAGAAATGGAGGGAGGCAGACCCTTCCCTCCCCAGGAGAACTGAGTGCGGGAGATGCTTCCCTGGCACCAGCAGCAGCAGCAGCAGCAGCAGCAGCAGCAGCAGCAAAAAGACCAAGTTCGAAGGTAACTGGACGAGGAGTTTCCAGCACGGCTGTTCCGTGAGCAAACTGCTTCATGAATACCCAACGGGATTTGTCCATATGGACAGCAGAAGGGATCCTGCTGTTCTTTTGCTAATAAAAACTGTTGTGATTACATTTCCAATCCTCTTGGAACAGGGCCTCCGTGGGGCCGCAGCATGGCGTGCCGAGAAGGCGTCTTCCAGGCTGCAGGAGGCACCCCCTCCCTGCCACGGAGGGGTGCGAAGATCCACACCCACTGGGCCCAGAAGGGGGTCCTCAGGAGCGTCTGGGGCTGGGAGGTGTGTGGGTGCATCTGTGACTGTGTAGCCTCACACACGGGAAAATCTTAATTAAGGGAACGCCTTCCATAAATGGTTCCGGTTACTGGTTTTTCTTGGGTAATTAGAGGTTAATCTGCAGTTGCCTTTGTATTTCAACCTCCCCATTGAAGAGCACCAGGTTCTCTTCACCCCTACCCTCATGCCTGGGTGCCAGCCACTGTCTGTGTTAGGAATAGCTTCCCCCAAAGACTGTCAGAATCTTCACGTCCTTCCTGTTCTGCGTCACCTCAACTGCTCCCTCCTCTCCGAGGTGATCGGCACTCCCAGCCTTCTGGGGGACATTCATGCAAAATGTTTACCACGGAGTGGGGCTTTTGTCTTATCTCCCCTAGGAAGCTCCAGCCTCCTCAAGGTCACTGTCGGTGCCTTGTTCTTGCAGCCCCCAGTGCCTGAAATATAGTAGGTCAACCATATGGCAGCTAAGTATTAAATGAATGAATCGATGCAACCTAAGGTTCTTTGTTTTTGTTTTCGTGGTACCAGGGATTGAACTCAGGGGCACTTAATCAGTGAGCCACATCCCCAGCCCTTTTTATATATATTTTTTGAGACAGGGTCTCACTGAGTTGCTTAGAGCCTCTCTGAGTTGCTGAGGCTGGATTTGAATTCATGATCCACCTGTCTCAGCCTCCTGAGTGGCTAGAATTGCACACGTGCGCCATCGCACCCAGCAACAACCTCAGGATTTAGATGCTTGGGATCGATGAAGATTCAAGACCTCCAGAAGACTAAAAAAGGTTATCGTTTTACAAAATAAATTCCTTCTTTTCCTTAGTCATCCTCGTAAAAAGATTAAAGAGCTCAATTAACTGAAAGTCTGTGTTGATCAAGAAAGAGCCCTCTGTAAACCCAGACAGTGGTATGCACATAGCCGAAGGCGCACCAAACACACATACACACTGAAGAACAAACGCACCTGGCATCACTATTTTTTTTTAATCTCCAACACATAAAAATTCTAGTTTGTAGAATGTAGCAGACAGGAAGTGATTGATTCCCCTTAAAAAAGCTCTTGTTTCACCTAAGGATTCATTCCCGGCCCCTTGCGGAGCAGGCTCTCCCACCACATCTAAGTGTTTGCTTATTGACATCACCTGCTTCTTGGCTTCAAGGGCAGAGAAGCCTCCATTGACTGTGTGCCTTGAACTTCACACAAGGATAATCAGAATTGATGACGCATCACTGTGGGGTTGAGTAAAGCCAGTGGGCAAACGGAATTCTCCTTACAAAAAAAAATATCCATGTGCACACTGTTGAAACAAAGCATTCATAGTTTTGATGTAGATTGTCCCCCAAAGGCTCATGTGTTGAAGACTTGTTCCCCAGCTGGTAGTGCTATTGGGAGGTGTTGAAACCTAAGGGGTTAAGCCTCATTGGGCAAGTACCCTTGAAGACTTAATCTTGTCCCTAGTCTCTTCCACATGCTCCCACCCCTGGCTCTCCCTCAGCTTCCTGGCCACCATGAGGCCAGCAGCTTTTCTCCACCACACCCTCTCGCCACAGGCCCAGAGTCATAGGGTCAAGCCACCAGGGACTGAAACCTCTAAAACCATGAGCCAAAATAAATCTTTCACCCATTTAAGTTGTGTGTCTCAGGTATTTTGTCACAGTAATGGAAAGCTGACTAACACAAAAAGGTTATAAAGAATAGCTAGCTAGCTATGCCTCTAAACCAGCCAGGTGACCTTAAGTATATTACTTAAACACTCTTGCCTCTGTGACCCCAAATGTTGAGGCAAGAAGGTTGGTAACGAAACTGAGGTCTAGTGTGGAAATGTATCCCTAGAATAAAACATGAATGGAACTTGAACAAGAAGATGGGCCTGAGTTTATGAAACATCAGTACCTTCCCACATCATTACCACCAACTTTCTCAGGCATTAGTGTTCACTTTGCTATGGGGGAAAAAAAAAATCTGTGGTCTAATTTACAAAAGCTTATTTCTTGGCCACAGAGCCACCTTGAGCTTTAGGAGAAGTCTGCTCCACACAGTCACTCAGGAACCTTGGCAAACAGAGATGACCCCACCCAAAACTTCCAGCCTGTTCCATGACTGACACAGGGAAAGAGAAGCTATTGGGTTGCTCACCAGCTCTCCCATGCTACAGCCTAGAAATGGTCACATCACTTCCATCAGGACACACTGAGGCCAGGTTCTGGGGGGACAGATGGGGCCTCAAGCTGGTTCTGAGAACAGCCTAGGTTGCCACTGTCTGCCACACCCCAGGACACAAAACCAACCAGGGAGTAAGCATTCCCACTCCACCTTCTACAGAATCAAATAAGTCACTCCCCCATTAACCAGAGTAAAGCCAGACTCTCTTCCATAAGATTGTCTCCAGAAGAAAGCCATCCTCAGTGCCCACAACCACAGGGCCAGTGTGGCTAGCCCTTCCCATAAGGCACATGAAGCCTTTCCCTGCAGCAAAAAAAAAAAAAAAAAAAAAAGTGAGTTGGTGCCACCTTAGAACTAAGTCAACAACCCCAGGTGTGGTAGCACACGCCTGTAATCCCAGAGGCTCAGGAGGCTGAGACAGGAGGATCCTGAGTTCAAAGCCAGCCTCAGCAATGGCGAGGAACTAATCAACTCAGTGAGACCCTCTCTCTAAATAAAATACAAAAGAGGGCTGGGGATGTGGCTCAGTGGCCAAATGCCCCTAGGTTCAATCCTCCGTACCAAAAAAAGAAGAAGAAGAACTAAAAGAACTAAGTCAGTGCAGTCATTCCCAGGCTCCAGAGTCGTCCTACGTTGCCATGAGATGAAAGGACGAGTCTCCAGCTGCGTGGGAACCTGGGCGTTTATTACTACTAGGCTCACCAAGTCATCTAGCTATAAAGGGTCACCATGTCCAGACCCCTGCCTCAGGTCCCTGCTCTGCCTGCCACCCGGGAGGGTCTGTGCCTCCCAGCACACACTGAATGCCCCACCCCAGATGGCAGCCTCCTGGAGCAGATCCTCTGCCGGGCCACCAACACCCTCCCTGCTGCCCAGCCCCCATCCTCTCCTCTTCTTATGGTTCTGCTGGCAAAGAGGAGAGAGAACCAACTTCTCCCTCAAGAAAGCAAAGCAGTTCCCCTTCAATAGCCTAAGAACAGCTTTGACCATGAAGGGAAGACATGGGAGACTTCCACCCTCCTCAGATGCTGCCAGGTGGGTCACACACCAACTCTGATGGAGCAGGGAATGAATGACAGAATGTCACATGGTGGGTGTGTGAAGAATCTCCACTCGCTCATCCTTTGCGATATCAGCTGGTGTCCACATCAACCCATCTGTGGTCCTGCCAAGAGAGCCAGGCAAGATTGCTGAGGCAAGAATAAGAATGTCCTCTGCTCATTTTTTACCATTCTATGATTATTCCCACTTTTACAGATGAGGAAGCTGAGGCCTCAAGCTGATTATGAGAATGGCGTAGGCCATCCAGCTAGCAGATGGCAGAGCCGGGCTGTGAGCTCAAAAGTGTCCTATGTCAAACACTGCGAGCTCTGGAAACCGTCCAGGTACAGAATTTGGTTGGAATTTGAATTCAGTCAGGACACTTCTTCAGTGCCTACTCCCCCCACATCCTCTGGTGTGCAGTCCACACCAGAGGATGTGGGGGGAGCTGGAGGCACTGGGTCACAAACCCCCCCAAAGAAGCAGGTGATACGGCAGAGGAGGCTCCGGGTGACTACTGGAAATATGCTAAGTCACACCCCACCCTGTTACATTCTGCATCGCATTGTACAATGACCCAGTTCGTGTTCATCTGGAGGAACCAGACAGGCTTCCCAAAGATGGTGGCATCTGAGTCAACTGCAGGACCTCAGAAGAGAAGTGGAATTGCTGCAGGAAGACAGCAGGTTGTTAGACCAGGGGTCATGAGATGGCACAACGGGAAGGATGGTGACAGCTTAACCTGGCACTCACGTGGTGCCTTTTGCAAGTCCCTGTGCTTCTTGGTGCTTCAGTTTTCTCATCCAGAACATGGGGATGTGACAACACTGCCACACCCCAGACCCATCTGGAGTTCGTCACAGGCGATGGCTGGAAACGCACTGGATGAACAAGACACTGAACAAATGTGGCTCACCATGGTTGCTATGGCTACACGTGGGGCACCAAAGGGAACCACACTCCCTGCTGCGAGCATCACGATGTGACAGAAGCCACTATTGCTACAAAGCAGGCAGGCTGTAGCCCTCCTGCATCCTTGCAGTGGAGAGTGTGAGACGCAGCTTCAAGGTAAGGAGGACCACTGCTCCCCGGGGGACCTGCAGATAAAAACACAGTGTGGGCAAAGTGATGGCTCCCTGCACACACCACGAGGACCAGAGTCCAGAGACACATGAAGGGTAGAAGGACGCAGCTGTGCCTCCTAAATATAGACTGACTTCGGTTCCCCGTGGAGTCGGGGAGCCTGAGCCATCTTCCAGGAGAGGTTCTAAAAATAGAGCTGCCGACAGGCCTCTCCCTCGTCTTCCTCCCGGGGCCCATGGGCTGAGAGTCTGCACCTGGGGGCGGGCAGGAGAGAGTGGAAATGAGGCACTGAACCATGAGCTGACTTCTGAGGACACTTGGATCTCTCTGTCCTGTCTAAATTGGCAAGCTAGTGAACAAATTCAAGGTCACCGACTTCAACCAGTTACAGAGCATCTGGATTTGGCTAAGTGATGGTAAGACATCTCCATTCCTCTAAAGCATCCATTATTCCCACTTTGTAGATGAGAACACTGAGGCTGCTCAATATGGTAACCAATATGCTTACCCTTATAGGGTCAAACAAATAGTAAATAGTCGAGTCAGGGTGTCACTGTAACCCTCTGGACTGGATCCATTAGTTCTTACGTCACAGAGCCTAACTCCATCCTCCACCCACGCATCCCATGCTCTTCACTGCCTCCATCAGTGGCCACTCTTTGACTGTTTCATCCCAATCCCACCAGAGTCCCAGGGCCTCCCCCAGCCTTCTCAGTCCAGCATGAAAGAGGTGTGGACTGAAAGCTCCCTGAGGGAAGGGATCATCTCTGCTCTACTCTGTACCATCCCCTCCAGCCCTAGTGGGGTGCCAGGATAGGAAAAGCTCTCAATATTGGTTGAATACAATCTCCTCTCTTCATCTCGCGTGCCAGATCCAAGTCTTGCCAGTGCTACCTGCAGAATGAATCCACAACACCTACTAGAATGGTTGACGTCCAGAAGATGGACCACCCCCAGTGCTGGTGAGGATATGGGGAATTGAAACTCTGATACACGCTAGTGGGGTGGCAAAATGCTACAATCACTCCAGAAAAGGATGTGATGGTTGCTCATCAAGTTCATCGTGCACCTGCCCTGGCATCCAGCCAGTCCACAGCCAGCCGTTTACCTAAAAGAAAAGAACATCTTGTTCTTAGCAGCTTTACTTGTAATCACCCAAAGCTGGAAACAACCCAAATGTCTGTGAGCACATGACAGGGTACCCAAACTATAGCGTGTCCGTGCGATGGATTGCTGCTCAGAGGAATGAGCCGTTGCCATAGGCAACCACGTGAATGACTCCCAAGGGAATGATGCTGAGTGAAGGAAGTGGGCAAGGGCGTACTGCCAGGACCATCCACACAGAATTCAAGAAAGCATGAATTAGCCAAAAGTAACAGAAAAGAGATGAGTGGCTGCCTGGGACCAAGAGGGGCATGAAGGAGACAAGGTAGAGTGAGAATGAGCAGTTGGGAGGGTTACAAAGGGGCACAAGGAAACCTTTGGAGATGATGAGAATATTCATTATCTTGATTATTGTGGTGATGTTATAGATATATATGTAGGTTGAAACTTATCGAATCGTGCTCTTCATGTGTAGCTTCCTGTATGTCAATTAGACTTCAACAAAACATATATATATATATATATATATATATATATATATATATATATGCGCAAACCCTGACCATTTCCACCACCTCTCCTGCTAACCAGCTGGTCCAAGGCCAAGCACCAGGAGAATGCTAATTCTGTGCACCCCAGCCTTGCTGAAACTTTGCTGTTCACTGTTCGAGAATGTGCCATCCTCTGGGCCATCCCTGAGACCAAGGCTCCCTGCTCACCATGTCCACCCACCCTCCAGCTGTGGTGCCCACTGGCTGATAACAATTCACAGCTGCCCTTTCTCCAGAGAATTGCTCTTGACTGACAAGGATCACTCTTCCAGGGAGGTCACCCTTCCCTCCCAGGACACCCACAGCTGCTGCCTACCTGATAGAAGGGCACAAAAGTCCAGCCCTGGGCTTCAGGAGAAGATTTTGCAGTGTGATTCGAGCTCTCGAGCACACCACCAGGGATTAGGCCACTCCTAGACTCTGACTTGCTCGGCCCCATCCTCTCTGCTATCCTAATTTACTTCCTTCCCTGCCAGTTTTCTTCAAAGAGCTCTCCCTCGATAGATCCCTGAACTGTTTCTTAGATGTAGCAGACCCAGCCTAAGACTCTTGGTACCTGGGTGGTCCTCAGAAGCAAATCGAAGAGTGGGATTCTAAGGAGGGTCCCTCAGGAGCCTGGAGGGAGGTAGAGACTGCATCTCCAGAGCATCCCCGAGCCGTGCAGTTGCTAAGACTTTCTCCTGTGGTGGCAGGATGGGCGACAGGTCAACAAAGATGCACAGGTTTGGGCGGTATTTGAGAGATATGGGAAAACGAGCAAGAACAAGGACTATCAAACTGGGTGGCTGTTACTGAACAAGGGAAGCTTTGAAAAGAGAAAATGACCAGCTTGGAACAATCATCAGTATAAAGCAACCGTGAGAGGAAAAGAGCACCTTCAGTGGCATTGGAAGAGACCCTCATCTCCTTCAGTTTAACAGCCACAGGACATGATCATCCAAGTAGTAGAACTTTAGAGAAAGTTGCCTTCTCAGCCCTGGCAATTTTCATATGGCAGGTCGAGGTCCTGAAAGGAGGAAATGAAACCCTGAATTTTGGAATAGAAATTTCTAAACAGATATGATGGTACTCCTTGAATCCCAATCCCACTGAAGCCCCTGGGACAGGTAAAAATGTTTGAGCTTGTCTCCGTAGAGGTCTCAATGAGGCAGGTACCTTAGTGCACAGTGCTGGCCCTTGTTAGGATGTGCCCCACCTCCCTCCCTGGCACCAGAGCCAGAGTAGGCCCAGAATGAAGCATGGTTTCACAGGGCAAATGTCCAACCTGCTAACGGAAGAGAGGGGTTATACAGAAGAGGTAAAAGCAGGCTAACACGAACCAGCATATACCAGGAGGGCAAATATGGAAGGCGATGGTGAAGGTGCTGGATCCAGGGGAAAGCAGAATAGAAAGATGGATAAGGAAAAGTGTGCTGATGCAGGGGAACTCCTCCTGTCACAGGATCTGACACGACAGGAGGTGACGGTATTGCTGGGATGGCTCCTGGAAGGTGCTGCAACAGTGTGGGGGGGGTGGGGGTCAGACTCCTATATGACTACTTAAGATCCTGTGGTCCAAAACCAGATTGATTTGCTTTCTGGCCCTTTACAGAAAATGTTTTCTGAACTCTGATATGTAAGAGTGGTTAATAAGAACGTGATGCACCCAGAAGTCAGAGTATTGCTTAATATTTAGAATAAAGAGAGACAAAGACTCAATTGCAAACCTATCATAATCCCAAAAGCCTTAGATAAGCCAACCCACAGATTCATATGGAAATGCCAGGGTGTCTTAGCTCATTTTCTGTTGCTATAAATTCCCTGAGACTAGGTAATTTATAAATAAGCTTATTCAGCTCACAATTCTGGAGGCTTGGAAGTTCAAAAGCATTCAGCTTCTGGAGAGAGCGCCATACTGCATCATAATAACATGGCAAAAGAGCAGACGAGCCCACAAAAGGAAACAAGGGACAGCCAAATACCATGATAGCCTGCTCTCAAGGTAATTAACCCAATCCTGTGAGCAAGGCATTAATCCCTCTTAATGACCTAATCACCTCTTGAAGACCCCCCTCCCAATGCCAACACAATAGCCATCAAATATCAACGAGTTTCAGAGGGCACAAATCATATTCAAGTCACAGCAGTAGGGTACCGAGCAGTCGAGACAATGGTAAAAAGAACAAAGTTGTGGGACTCACGATTCCCAATTTCAAAACTTACGACAAAGCTACAGTGATCAAAAGAGCATTGTGATACCATAAACATAAACAGAGACCAATGGAAGAGACCTGAGAGTCCAAAAAGTAAAGTCATCTCTCCATGGCCAATTGATTTAAAAATATGAATGCCAAGACCATTAAATGGGGAAAGAATAGTCTCTTCCACAAATACTGGAACAACTGGATAAACACATGTCAAGGATGAAATTGGACCCCTCCCCCAATTAATATATAAAAATTAACTCAGATCAACAACTGAAATAGAAGGGCTAAAACCATAAACTCCAATGAGAAAACATGGGGTAAGTCTTCATGAGCTTCACTTGGGCAATGGGTTCTTAGATATAACACCAAATGCCTGCGCAACAGAAGGAAAAAAATATATAGAAAAGTTATACTTGAATAATGTGCAAATGGCTCCTTCAGATTACTCAAAGGAGCTGGAAACCATGACTTTCATGTGAAGTCCTCTAATTTGCAACTCCCAGCAACTAATTCGACCTATTAGAAAGTACTGTGAGGGCCCCATCCAACCTAGGAGCCAATGGTTTTCAAACTCAGCAGCCAAGGATTCAAGCATCAGAGGATAGTCGGATAAAAGGCCTCACAGGCCCTTCACGCCCAATAGTCTGCCTTTCTGTGATTCCCAAGCGTGAACTCCCGTGTGACCCCCATGGTTACAGAAAGGCTTTCTCTTCCCCTTCCCACGAAGATACGTTCCACCCTGTAACTTTGTCCACATAGCTGGAGACATCCTCCAGGCCTAACACGGGGAGGGCTATCCTACCTCTCCCAGGGCCCAGTTTTGCTTTCTCGGGGCAGCAGGGGAGCATTACAGGCCAGAGAAAGATTCCTAAACCTTGTCATTGTCACCATTCCCGGGGCCTCTTGAAGAACTCCCATCCTCCCTCATCTCTTCTGTCCCTCACCGGGGCAAGGCAGGTAGAGCTAACAACCTCCAAGCTGAGGCTTAGGAAAGTTCAACGGCTTGACCAAGGTAGCACCACAGTGTGGCCAGGGCCAGACCTAAGCTTCCTTAGAGTGCATCAAGGGCTCCCTTCATGCCGCCACACAATCCAGGACGGGGCTGGGACAGCTGCATTCAGCCCTGCAGCCCAGCAAAACCCAGCCAGTCTCACGGGCCATGTGTGCCTGGGAGCCAAGAATGACTCTAGCTGCCCTCTTGCCTCCCACAGAGTCCTTTGGGGACCCTCTCTGCTAAAACCGTAGCCCTGGATTTCTGGATTTCTGCTACCGAGCGGTCCATCTGCTTTACTGAAATGCTGGGCACCTAAATGGCCAAGGAGGACTTTGTAACCACTGTCTGCCGCTGTTGCTAAGAAACGGGCCTTTAAATTCAATTTACAAAGAAGATGGAGCGAGCGGGCGAGAGTGGGGAGGGGATGCTGGAACATCTGGTTATCTCCCCGGCTGTCTCCGGTGACTATGGCAATACGACAATGCATTCCAAGATGAATGCAGGCCCTCGTCCAGCCGTCTCTAACTTTCCTCGGGGCTGATATTTCAGACCAGGGGTGGGTGGGATGGAGGGGAGGAGGAGGAGGAGTCAATTTGGAGGGTTGAAAACATTCTGGCCCCTCTCCCCCTGCAGTGGAGGGCTCAGACCCAAGAGAGTGAGCACAGGGTCCTGATGTTTCATGCCACCATCCGCCATCAGAATAAGCCATCCCATGTATTTGGGAGATCCTCTTCAACTTCCTTGGGATTTTCACACACACTGTATCAGCTCTTCCGGAGTTAATATCATTTTGTGCAGATCCCAAATGAGGAGGACAAAGAGCTGGGTGGTTGAGAGTGCACCTGTGTCAGGAGGGCATGTGAGGACCCCCTCCACCCACCACGGGCTCAGCTACTTGCTTCCGTTGTTGGGCCTCAGAAAGCGCCATTGTCGGCAGCAAGGTAGGATTGAATTCTGAGTCCCACAGTGGGACCTGAGCAAGATTGAGAAGCCCTGTCCTCATGCTGCAATTGAATATCTGTGTCCCCCAAAACATACACACAATGAGTGAAACCTTGTTGCCTAATATAATGGTGTTTGGAGATGGGGCCTCTGGTAGGTGCTTAGGTCATGAAGGTGGAGCCTTCAAGGTAGGATGGATGCCCGGTTTTTTGTTTTGTTTGTTTTCTTTCTTTCTTTTTTTTTTTTTTTTTGGTTCCAGATATTGAACCCAGGAGTGATTAACCATTGAGCCACCTCCCCAGCCCCTTTTTATTTTTATTTTGAGACAGGGTCTCACCAAGTTGCTCAGAGCCTTGATAAGTTACTAAGGCTGGCTTCTAACTTGAGATCCTCCTACCTCAGACTCCCAAGCCACTGGGATGACAGGGAGGCACCACTGCCCCCAGTTGGATGCCCTCTTTAAGAGGAGGCTGGAGAGAAATTGCTCCCACCCTCTCTCTATCACTGCCAGGTAGAGGCACAGTAATAATGGCCATCTTAGAACCAGGAAGAGGGGGCCCTCATCAGAACCACCCCCTACCATGCTGGTATCCCGATCTCAGACTTCTAACCTCCAGAACTCCAAGAAATAAGGTCTGTCATTTAAGCCATCAAATCTGTGTTATACTGTGACAACAGCCTTAATTGACCAAGACTTCCCCAGTAACACGTCTTCAACACTTTAATGTATTGAAGGAATCTCTAAGAGCTGCTATCTTGGCTTAATTGCCCCCGCAAAACAAAGCTATGATCCAAAGATTTGAGTACAAGTAGCTTATCTGGAAGGTGATCCCAGAAAATTTTGGTGGGGAAAAGGAGGATAGAAACCAAGAAGAGAAAGTAGCCATAAAAAAAAAAAAAAATTATCAACCAGGCATGGTGGTACCTGCCTGTAATCCCAGGAGTTCCAGAGGCTGAAGCAGGAGGATCTCGAATTTAAAGCCAGTCTCAGCAACTTAGCAAGGACCTAAGCAACTTAATGAGACCTGTCTCTAAATAAAAAATATTTAAAAATAAAAAGGCTGGGAATGTAGCTCAGCACCCCTGGGTTCAATCCCTGGTACAAAAAAAAAAAAAAAAAAAAAAAGAATTATCAGCCAGGAGTGGCACACATCTCTATCCCAGCAACTCAGGATACTGAGGCAGGATAATGCACATTAAAAACCAGCCTCCGCAACTTAGCAAGACCCTGTCTCAAAAAATAAAAAGGGCCAGGGATGTAGCTCAGTGGCAAAGTCCCCTTGGGTTCTATCCTTACTCACATAAAAAAAAGAAAATGGTTATCAAGAAAGTTGTCTCTGTGGGCAACTCAAGCTTACTCCCGCAGTGGGCAATGGTGGGAATATAAGCCATAGATTTATTCCAGCCTTGTAGGGAGAAAGTTGTATACACCTGCACCTTCCAGTCATTGGTGGAGGCTGCCCTTGTAGAGGTGGGAAGGAGTGTTGTTAAGCTTCCAGCACCACCAAGCATTTGCAGAAAACACTCCAACAGAGGCAGCTGAAAATCGAGCCCCGCCACAAGCATTGTAAGGCCCACAAGGCACCAGCGGGCCCCTCACAGCTTCAGCTGTAGGCCAGGGTTGCAGTTTACAGGGCTTGTTTGATCCTGAAACTCTTTGAAGGAAAACCGCTCCTAGGACTCATGTTCCACTGAAGAGTCCACGGAAACATGGATCTAGGAGCTCTCCCAAGGCTGCACAACTCTAGAGGTCTGAAGCCAGAACCTTGTAATGAGAAGTAACCAAGAGTCACTTTTGCTTACCACCTCCCAAAAGCTGGACAGATGGATCCTCACAGACAGAAGCTGGCCTCTGATCTGCTCCCAATTCATCAATCAGAACATGCTGCTGCATTTTCGACACCCTATATCCAATCCCAGTCTGGGCCATTCTGCCTGATCTCATACCTACACAGTAACTTTCCACTAAAGCAGGCATTTAATATCGCTCCTCCCCGGGGCCCAACATCTCCTCCTGGGTTCACCAAGTTTGGTTGAAAATGGAAATGAACTCAAAGTGATTCCTGTGCTCACCCCTCTTCTCCCAGTGTTCCATTGCACCTGCTGCTATATTTCTGAAAATTAAATAATAATAATAATCCAAAGAGAGGTAGATAAGAGTCTAGGTGCCTGGGATCAAATCACCGCTCCACGCCTCAATACCTGTGTGACCTCCATAACCTCTCCTTGTCTCCGGTTTCTACAAAATAGGAATGATAATGATACTTTTCTTGTAGGGTTATTAGACTTGCTAATTTTTATTAGGATGCAATGCACAGTACCTGGGAACAGGAAATTCTCAGCCACGTTGTCATCAGTCACAACAATAAGATAGCAGCTAATGTTTATTGCGCTCCCATCACATGCCAGGACAAGTCTAAGCACTACAAGGTACTAAATCATTTAATCCCAGCTCTCTACCTACCTGCCTACCTGTGCTATTATCATCATTCTACGGATGTGAAAAGGAGATTCAGAGTAGTCACACAGCTGTCCCAGAGTCACTGTATGGGTAAACAACCAGGAGAAACCTCTCAATTATCCAGGAATGGTTACCTAGGCTGGCCTCCCAGGCAGGGAGAAACAAGGTTTAGTGCTGCTCAGAAACCTGTGCCAGCCAGTCCTCATTCCACCCACATCCAAGAAATCATGGTTCTCCTTGGGCCCCAAGATAAATATTTGATCCATCTTGGAGAAAGACACTCTTTGCCTCTGTTACCTCTGCCTATCAAAGCCTGACCCACACCCGAAGGCTCATTTCTTCCAGGAAGCCTCTCACAATCCTCCCACACCCACTTACAAAGATGTTGTATGGAGTGGCTCTAGAGTGACCCCCAAAGGCTCATGTGTTGAAGGTTTGATCCCCAATGCAGCCATGATCAGAGGTGGGGCTTTGGGGTCTGTTTATCCTCATGAGCAGGTATGGCTGCTCCAAGGAGGCAGAGGCATTGCCTTAAACCCCAGGCCATATGCCTAGATCAGGAAGTCTCTGCCACAGGACTCAATAAAGAGCTAAGAATCCTAACACTGAGAGAAGCCTGGGAAATCCTCAAGTACCTCCCCAAAACCCTCCCTGCATTTATAGAGGCAAAAAGCAAGATGCAGAAAGAGGTACCAATCTGTTCAAATCACCTGGCAGGTAATTAAGGAACCAGACATAAACCTAGTATTTCTGACCGTCAGACCAATGCTCTCACTTTGAGGCCTCCCATGACTGTCTCTAGCATGATTTACGATATTAAAATAATAGACAGCATTTCTAGCAAAGGGCTCACACACACCACCTTCCCACACCACCACTATTAGGACCCTGAGTCTCCCCTCCTCTCTCGGGCCTGCTCACTCCTTCTGTCCTCTCTGTGACTTCTCTGCTAACCAGCCTAGAGTCTGCAGGTTTATTTTCCACTGGTGAGATGATGAGATGTCAGCCATCCGTCTCCACTCTCTCTACTCCAAATGAGAGGGCCGAGATTAATGAAGCATCTTGTCTCCATCACAAGGCCATTTCAGGTTGTGCTTTTTAAGCCCAGTGAGTCGTGCAGATGAATTAATACCGTTTGACCTTTTTATTTTCCATGAGATTTGTGGTGCTCTTCCCACCCCCACCCCACCCCCTAGTGAGGAGGAGACTTGCTCCCTGCCACTTCCCTGATAGCAGACCCAGCAGGAGGAGCCATCTCTCAACACTGTGTGATCACTCCAGGGAGTTAACTGATGAGGGGGAAGAAGGCGGATGTAACTTCCACGGTGGTCTCCCCAAATTCAACCCATCTGTACCTAAAAAAGTCACAAAAGACCCTCCTCCCTCAACCAGCGGACACAGCCTGGAGGTGGGGGAGTGACAGCCTGAAGCAGGTGAGCCCACACGTTGCCCATCCCATGTCCAGGTGGGCAGTGGAGGCCCAGGGCTTAGTTTGGAGCCAGGCCAGGGCATTATTCATCTAACAGCAAGCTAACAGCTAAGTGTGACCCAAGTCCTTTTAAGTCATCAGAATGCCACAAGGGCACAACTGGAGACAGAGCATGTGTTCTTCCCAAGAGATGGGAAGTATTGAGGAGAGAGAGAGAAAGCAGAGAGGGGAGGCCCAAGGAACATACTGGAAGAATAGAACCTAAGTAGTAGAAATAGGGAGAAGAAAGAAGGGAGAGAGAAAGGGAGAAAAGAAGAAAATAAAACACAGAGAGAGGGAGAGAGGGGAAGGAGGGAAGGGAGGCAGGGAAAGAGGAAGAAAAGAAGTGTTTTGGCAACATCAATCACTCCTTCCTTATAAATGTTCAGTGAAGACACCTATACACACAAATGCTTTGAGAAGATTGTGTGTGTGTGTGTGTGTGTGTGTGTGTGTGTGTGTGTGTGTGTGTGGAGAGTAACAGGAAAAGGGCTGAATTCTACATCTGTCTCCCATATCTGTAGACAGAAAAAGCTCATGCGAGACCCCTCCGCCATCACTAAACTAATTCAGCAGGCCCTCGGAACCAGAGACAACCAGGAGCCACTCAGGAATTTTTAAAACTCTTAGAGTCACATTTGCTTTTAATAAATGCATTCAAAGTCCAAGGAGCATTAGGTTCAAAGAAATCATAACCAGATCTTAACAGGCAGAGTGATCAAGGTGACATCTAAGTTACATGTGTAAGAATGAAGTCATCCTCTCCACCCCCAGCACCTACCATGTCCCCAGAATTTAGGTGACTAAATGCCACCTCCAGACAACAAGACCAAAATCTGTAGCCATCCTTGACCCCAGGTTCACACTTACTGAGACCAATGCTATTGGATGCTGTAATAATCCAAAGAGAGGTAGAGTCTAGGTGTCGATGGGAGGTGTCTCCCAAAAGCTCATGTGTGAGGCAATGCAAGAAGGTTCAGAGGAAAAATGACTGGTTATGAGAGCCTTAACCTAATCCGTGCATTTGTCCCCTATAGGGATTAACCAGTGGTCACTGTAGGCAGGTAGGGTGTGACTAGAGGAGGTGGGTCCCTGGGAGGGTGTGACTTTGGGGTTTATATTTTTACCTTGTTAAATAGTGCTCTCTCTCTCTCTCTCTCTCTCTCTCTCTCTCTCTCTCTCTCTCACACACACACACACACACACACACACACACACACACATGTGAGCTGCTTTCTGAGCTGCTTTCCTCCACCACACTGTCCTACCTTGATGTCCTGCTTTAACTCAGCCCCTGAGCAACAGATCCAGCCATCCATGGACTAAGACCTCTAAATTTTTCCTCCTCAAATTGCTCTTATCAAGTCTTCTGAAAAAGCTGACTAAAGCAGAAGATTTCCCAGGATCCGTTCCCTTCTATTAGAGCAACTCTCCACTTCTCAGCTAACAGATCCCTGGTTTGCTTTTGGCAGTGTGCCCAGCCAGCGGAAATAAACTGAAATTGTTCTGAACCAATCCTAACACCTCATTCCTCACATTCCCTGCCTCCCTTGCAGCTAGGAAAAGTTATGCAATCCAGACCTGGCCAACGAGGCCTAGGAAGACTATGGGGATAATTCTGACCATTTAGTTGGTTATTCTGATAAAAAAAAAATAATAATAATGGAATTGGCTTTGCCTTCCTATTATTCCTCTCTTGGATGTAGATGAGATGACCAGAGTCCCAGCAGCTCTCTTGTGACAACAATCAAAAACAGGACTCTGTAGTTGAACCACTGCCTGCAACCTTCTGTGCTCAGATGTGTTAGTACATGAGAAAATGAGCACTATGTGTGTGAGCCACCACAGTCTCAAGGTTTCTGTGTCTTCTACTTGAACGCATCCTAGGTGACCCACTCCCCTGTTCAC